>NC_052053.1:26610689-27220689 GCF_903992535.2 Arvicola amphibius
AGTTACCTGAACTCAAGAACAGGCATTCAACAAAAGTAGCCATTAAATCTACTCTGGTCTAACTGGTGTTTCAAGTCTATACGGTTCAATAGTTTTTTAAAATATGCTTTTAAATGCTGACTTCCTTTCTGATTGCATAGTAGAACAACTAAAATTGAAGAAAACGTCTCCACCATTACAGCAATTCCTCCCGTCATTTTTACTCCTCCAGATTTCTTCCTCCTAGCTGCTTTTTCAATAAGAAATGCAGGAAACATAATTTCATATAATAGAATTAAAGTTAATAAAATCAGGATGACCCAACCACAGAATTTAATTTTATCGTCCAAATGGTGTCTATGTTCTTGTTCCTCAGGTTTTACTTGTGTCAGTGTTAAAAAAGATTATGAAAGTGATTATCGTCACAGTAAAAAATAATACCAGTGAACTTAAAAATACCTAAAACATTTCAGGGAATTTCTTGTAAATATTTAGCAATTTCCCAAAGTGCTTGTAACCAAATACAGTATGCCTTAATAATCTGTTTAGTATCTTACAGCTGTTGTGCCCATTTAGTAAAATGCACTGTGGCCTTTGAAAGAATCTTTAATGACTTCAACATCCTTAGGGATGTTTTGTTTTTCAGGACAGGGTTTCTCATGTAAAAGCCCTAGCTGTCCTGGAAATTGCTCTGTAGATTGGACTGGCTTCAGACTCACAGAGATCTGCCTGCCTCTGCCTCCCTAATGCTGGGATGAAAGGCATATGCTACCACCACCCAGCACCTTAGGGTTTTTAACATGACATTACTATAGCAAATATTTTCTGAGTTTTTACAAAAATGAATAAAGACTTATGAAATGAAAGAATAGATCAGTTGATAATTTAAAATTATTTAATGTTAATTATTTGTAAACGGGTACTTTTCAAGTGATATAAAACTTCGGGTAAGAACTTTGACTCTAGTATTTAGTCAATATATTTAGTCAATATATCTTGACTATATGTCCCAAAAATTGCGTGTAAATTTCTACACAGAAAATAAAATGGTAATCTATTAGGCACAAAAGCCTAGATATTTAAGATGGCTTTCACATGTTCAAATGATGAATGACAATTAGCGGTTGTCATATTTGAAGTGTTATGGAAATATGAAGTTACTGTATTCCTTTGGAGTTGTGTGTTAACTCAAATCAAATACTATCAATAGGACTTTTCACTCCTTCAAACTACAAAGAGAATTTGTTGCCAGACAATTTTCTCAGCTCTAATTACAAGGCTGCTCTTGCAACTCTATAATTAAGAGTGAAGTACAATTTTCTTTGCTACTCTCAGCTGTAAAAATTAAACATGAAAAAAATCACTCTGAATGTCACATGGTATTTATTCCTTAAATTGTTAGCATATTAAATCCCAAAACAATGTTGAAATAAATATAATCCATTGTAACTATGACTTGTAGTCTGTACAGTCTTAACAAAAGGGTATCTATCAAAATATCACCTTCCAACAGTGTCCATGCTTTTCTCTATTTCTATGTAATAAAGATTTCCATATTGAATCAATGTGGAACTATTTGGCAAAAAAGTATATTCTTAAATTTTCTAGTTTCTTCCGTCCAAAGATATATGAACATTACTTTGTTTTTACAATATGATATGTTTATATCTCAGGTAGAATATAATTATTCTGAAATTATATGAGGTTTCAAATAAAATTCTTCAACTAAGACCTTGATTTATTTTGCCAGCAGTTACCACTGACTGCATGATTTAGCAAATTTCTGTAACTTCATTTGAGCAACATTCATTTAGCAGAGTAAATTGGAATATAATTAGTAATGCAGTTAGTTTCATTGCAATTAGAACTCAGAAGCACATAGGTAGTATGAGTTGGGCCTATTTATACAAACCTCAGGGTTCAGACAATCACCCACAGTAGCAAAGGAAAAGTGTTTGTAGCCTCAGCTACAATTCTGATGATATTTTAGTGTCACAACCTCCAATACTTCAGTTTTAAACAGTTAATAGCCCATTATTTAGTGATAGCAAAATGAGCCATATACATGCTTCTTTTTTTTCTTTTTTGGGGGGTTTATTTTTTTATATTTAAAAATTTCCATCTCCTCCCCTCTTCCTCCCCCTTCCCTCCCCTAACCTCCACCCATACCCCCCTCCCTCCCTCTTCAGGCCAAGGAGCCATCAGGGTTCCCTACTCTATGTTAAGACCAAGGTCATCCCAATTCCCCCCAGGTCCAGGAAGGTGATCAACCAAGCTGAGAAGGCTCCCACAGAGCCTGTCCATGCAGAAGAGTCAAAGCCCAGCGCCATTGTCCTTGGCTTCTCAGTCAGCCTCCACCGTTGGCCACATTCAGAGAGTCTGGTTTGGTCTCATGTTCCATCAGTCCCAATCCAACTGGAGTTGGTGATCTTTTTGCATCGACCATCTGTCAATAGATATACATAACTGCCTAAAATGCTGAAAATAAGAAACTGAGTTTTCAGACCTAAAGTAAACAATTGTACGAAGGCTCCCACCACAAAAAAAAAAAAACAAACAAACAAAAAAAAAAAAGCTTAGAGAACATTGTGCAAGAGGAGGCAGAAAGAACCCCAGAACCTGTCTTATTATTGTTCTCGTGCTATGAAGAACTATCATCACCAGGATATTCATCATGATGGGAAGCATAATGACAAACAGGCAGACTTCTGAAGCAGAAGCTAAGAACTTATATCCTGATCACCCGACGACAATAGTTAGAGACACAGTAAGTCTGGATCAGACATGGGCTTTGGAAAACTGAATGCCCACCTACCAGTGACATATCTCCTTGAACAAGTTCACACCTAATCCAACAAACAGCACCTTCTATTCCTCCCCAAGTAGTTACAGTGAATGAGGACCAAGACTCCAAACATGAGCCTCTGTGAGCCATTCTGTGTCAAAACCATTGCAAAGCAAACAGATGACAAAGAAAGGTGGGGAATGCTGTCATTTTAACATGAACTGACTATTGTAGTTGTGAGCTCACAGGTACATTAGTTACCTGCACTGGACCTACACAAAATCAAGGCAGAAAATTTTGGCATAGATATATTAGATGATCCCTAGGTTCCACATCTCCACAAATAACTTTCAGTGTTTAATAAGTAATGTAGGAAGGAGAATTATACTTTTCTGACAGTATAACCACAGGTAGGTTTCCCATGTCTCCAGTGGGTGCCCCAAACCTATGACATATAGGCAACATTAACTGCACTTGAATAGGTTATGAAAATAAATAAAATAATAAAACATGATCAGATAAGTGTGTTGGAGGGGGAAAAGGTGGAAGAGATAAGATCTTTCAAAACTGAAAAAAAAACTTTTAAAAGTTAGGAGTTTGCTCTCCTGTGTACCCAAGAACAGGTTGCCAGTTAAAGCACAAGACATTCACAGCTATACTGAAAAAAAAATTAGGTTTTTACTGTATGTACCCTGTGCCAGAAATTTTTCTAAATATTATGTATGCAACAATTCTCACAGCAAATCCATGGGAGGAAGCTGTTACCAATATCTCCTTTTTACAGATGAAAAGACATACAGAGAGATTAACTAGATTGTGGGAGGTCAATCAGCTGCTACATAAAAATGGACAAAAATAGAAAAACAAATAGCAGTAATTAGCCCTAATTGATAATCTAGGTTTAAACTTCCTATTAGAATCCACTATGAACTATGTATATGTACAAGAGGATAATTATTTGCCCCAGTTGTTCTGCAAGGGGAAATAGGATAAATGGGAGAGGGAAAATTAACTAGTATGGGAGAGAGAACAGATGAAAGGGAGGAAAAGGGAAGTGGATGAATAACACTAAAGATGTTTGAAAAAATACATAGGGAAACTTCTCATGTTTTCTTAAACATGTATGTATATACATGTTTAAGAAATGTATATATATGTATATATGTATATATACATTCACACATGCACTTAAATGTATATATGCACTTACACATACATGTATACATACATCTCCTTATATATGTATATTTATGTGTTTTTATGTGTGCATTTAGACATGCACTTTCCCATATGTGAACTTACACATGTATGGGTAAGTGCATATATATGTAAGTGCATGTGCAAATGCATACACACATATACATACAGACATATATAGATATAGGTATAGATAGGAAGCTGTGATATTTGCACAAATAATGCTTCTTCCATGAGCCACGTACTAGTGAATGAAAACTCCAGTACCAAGCATTGTATCCTCCTTTTGAGATGCTGGTTAGGGAGTACAAGAGACTCCCCAAACAATATAAGTTATATTATTTTGCCTTTTGTTTCTTCCAGAAATGGCTAATTGCTGAATACATCACATATTTCAAATGCAGGACATTGAAGAAAAAAAAAAAAAACCAGGAACAAACCTAGAATTCTCTTTTCTGAGAACTATGTTCATAGTGTCTGGAGGGGCTATAGGTGTCAAAGCATAAAAGTAAGCTATAGTTCTACCCAAATATAAAGTAATTGAATCACATCTGCAAGCATAGCAAGGTATCGTTAAGAGATCAGTAGCGGTACATATCTTGGGGCTTTTGCAGAATATTTGTTTAACTAGGAAATGATGTGCTGAATTGGTTTAATAATGTAAAGGTGTGTTGCTATTTTACCTTGCCTCTCTAAGGTACTTGATTGGTCTAATAGAAAGCTGAATGGCTAATAGCAAGGGAGGAGGTATAGCAGGGACTTTGTGGCAGAGAGAGTCAGTAGGAGGAAAAATTTAGGTTCATGGAAGAAAGAAAAAGAGAGATACAACAGGGGCCAATCAGCAAGATACAAAGGAAGCAGGAAAGTAAGACATACAGAATGAAAGAAGGTTAAAAAGCCCTGAGGCAAAATGTAGATGAATAGAAACAGGTAAAAATTAAGTTAAAAGAGCTAATGGGACAAGCCTAAATTAAGGTCAAGTATTCATAATTAATAATAACTCTCCATCTCTTTATTTTGGATTGGTGGTCCAAAGAAAATTCCAACCACAGAGAGATAGCCAACAATTAAATTAATTAAATAAATGAAGTTAAGGCCTACCCAATTAGAAGGAATCATGCTTTGTCTATATACCTACGCTACTGCTGAAGCCAGATGAAGCCATGGATACTAGAGAACTTACTAGTGCCCCTTATTAAAGCAGAGTAAACCCTAACTGCATTCTAAATTCTTCCTTTTCCTGTTTTCTTATGAATTTTAAGACTGCTTTCTTTTGGGGACTTCTGTCAGGAATGCCATTTGTCTTTGGTCATATTGCTTTTACTATGCAGACTTTAATATATAGATTTTTTTAAATATATAAACACAATGTCTTCCCCATCACATATTCCAAAATAGATTGTTAAGTTTTATAAATTATACAAATAAAAAATTATTACAGTGTATTTTATTTTGACTTTAGTACCTTTTATAAATCTATTTTTTGGTTTCTGTGTCAGATAATTTTCAGATAATGTGTATATATGTGTGTGTGTGTGTGTGTGTGTGATTCATTTTATATGCTGATTTTATGTTCTGCAATATTACTGAACTTAGTAGTTCTATTGTATTAATCATTTTGGTGGAACTTTGGTACATTATTTACATAAGCTCATGTGATGTAAAACATTGTGACATTTGTTTTTTCTTTTCCAACTTGATGCCCCTATTTGTTTCTTTTTTCTTATTGTCATGGAGAGGACTTTTAGTAATGCACGGAATAAAAGCTGTAGATGTAGGGATTCCTTTTTTATTCTAAATCTTATAAAATCTTCATTGTCCCCTTTTAGTTTGATCCTACTTACTGCTTTATTATGTCAAGGTAATTATCCTACCTAATTATTTAGACATTTTTTTAAGATAGTCTCTTATTTTTGGTTTGAAGGATTTACTATAGAGTTCATGGGCTTAATTTTGTATCTGAACTAATTGTGATTAATTTTTTGGAATTACTTCTTTGTTTGCTTATTTATGTTTTAGATTTCTTTTTTATTGAAAATATAATCTTCTCTCATATAATACATTCCAATCACAGTTTCCCTCTCCCTCCCTTTGTGCTAGCTCACTCCTCCACCATCCCTCTCCAGTTATTCACTCCCCCCTCATTTTGTCTTCAGAAAAGGACAGGTCTCCAATAGGCAGAAAGAACAAAACAAGGTACTCTTGTTTGAAAGCCCCCTAATGGAAGATGAACAAGGCAACCCATTAGGGGGGAAAAAAATCTCAAGAGCAGGCATAAGAGTCAGAGGTACACCTGCTCACACTCTTAGGAGTCTCATAAGAACACTAAGCTAAAAACTGTAACATGTATGTGGAGTACCCGGTGCAGACCCCTGGACACCCTGTGCTTGCCTTTTCTGTCTCTGAGCCTGTGTGTGCCCTGTTTAGTAGATTCAGTGGGCTGTGATTTCCTGGTGTCCTTCATCATAAAAAGAAACTGATTTTTTCAAATGTCTCTTAAATTAGTTGTTCTGCTCTATCATAATTGTCAGTAATCATGCTGTGAACTCTCCTAACATACATGGGATGGTTTGAACTTGATCTCGATCAATTATCTTTTTATTGTATTATTGGGCTCTGTTTGTATTTCTTGTTTTAGAGATAAATTTTAAAATTCCATTTAAATAAGCAAATCTCTCTTTTGTATAACAGAGCAGAACTTAAATCCTGATAACTTAATAACCTGAGTGTAATAACCAAGTAATTAATCACAGCTATGTATGTGCATTTGTAAGTATTAACTAATTAATCTGTGATCATTTCAAAATTATCAAGGTAATTCTTTACCTATATATTACACTTTCATTAAATCTATTTTTTCTTTATTTTACATTTCAACCAAAGTTGTTCGTCTTACCTCTCCTCCCATCCCCCTTCCTCCCCCAACCTACCCCTAATCCCCTCCTCTCAACATGTAAGGGCTTTCATGGGGCGTGAACAAAATTTGACATATTAAGTTAGGGTAGGACTAAAAACTCCTCCCCTGCATTAAGGCTGAGCATGGCATCACACCATAGGGAATGATCTCCAACAAGCTAGCTCATGCACCAGGTATAGATCCTGGTCCTACTGCCAGGGTCCTTTCAGATAGTCTAAGTTTCACCACAGTTTCCCACATGTGGAGGGCATATTTCAGTCCTGTGGAGGCTCCAAAGCTGTCTGTCTAGAGTTCATGAGTTTCCATGAGCGTGATTCAGCTGTTTCTATAGATTTCTCCATCATAATCTTCACCTCCCCTGCTCAAATATTCCCTCCTCCTTCTCTTTGGGTGGATTCCCTGAGCTTGGCCTGGTCCTTAGCTGTGGATGTCTGCATCTGGTTCCATCAGTTACTAAATAAAGGCTCTAGCTTCTCTGAAGCTGTAGATTGCAGTCTGTTCATCCTTTACTTTACATCTAATATCCACTTATGAAAGAATACATGAAGTGTCTTTCTGAGTCTGGCCAAACTTGTGATGGTTATTCTAGTTCTATCCATTTTCTGGCAAATTTCATAATGTCATTGTTTTTTACAGCTGGGTAATATTCCATTGTGTAAACATATGACATTTCTTTATTGTTTAGTCGAGGGGCATCTAAGTTGTTTTCAGATTCTGGCTATTAAGAATGATGCTGTTATGAACATTGTTTAGCAAGTGTCATTACAGTGTAATGAGTACCTTTTGGGTGTATGCCTAAGAGTTATATCATTGGGTTTTGAGGTAGATTGACTCCCAATTTTCTGAAAAACTGCCATACTGATTTAGAAAGTGGCTATACAAGCTTACACTCCCACCAGCAGTAGAGGAGTGTTTCCCTGATTCCACATCCTTTCCTGCTCTCCTCTCCAATATATCCTCAGTATTTTTAATAGTAGCCATTCTGGCAGGTATAAGAGGGTATCTCAGAGTTGTTCATATTTTCATTTACCTTTGGTTAAGGATATTGAGCAACTCTTTAAATATCTTTCAGCCAGTTGAGATTCTTCTGCTGAGAATTCTCTATTTGGCTCTGTACCCTATATCAGTTGAATTATTTTCTATTTTGATGTCTAGCTTTTTGATTGCCATATATATTTTTGAGATCAGTCCTCTGTCTGATGTAGAGTTGATATAAATCTATCCCCATTCTGTAGGAAGCCGTTCTGTCTTATTTACCGTGTCCTTTGCCTTACAGAAGATTTTCAGTTTCAGGAAGTCCCATGTATTGATTATTGCTCTCAGCATCTGTGCTCCTAGTATTATATTTAGGAAGTGGTTTCCTGTGTCAATTTGTCTAAGGCTACTTCCAACTTTCTCTTCTATCTGGTCCAGTGTAAATAGATTTATGTCAAGGTCCTTGATCTGTTTGGATTTGACTTTTCTTCAAGACAATCAGCATGGATCTATTTGCAATCTTCTCCATGTTGATCTGTTTGGACTTGACTTTTCTTCAAGACAATCAGCATGGATCTATTTGCAATCTTCTCCATGTTGACATCCAGTTAAATCAGCACCATTTGATAAAGGTGTTTTCCTTTTGTTGTTGTATCATTTTAGCTTCTTTATCAAAAATCAGGGGTTGATAGGTGTGTGGATTCATGTTAAGGTTTTCAATTCAGTTTCATTGATCCACATGTCTATTTTAATGCCAATACAAATCTATTTTTATAACTATAACTCTATAGCAGAGTTTGAAGTCAGGGATGGTGATGTCTCTGGAAGTTCCTTTATAGTACAGGATTGTTTTATCTATTCTGAATTCTTGATTTTTCTAATAAAGTTGAGTACCATTTTCTCAAGGTCTGCAAAGAATTGTGTTAGAATTTTGATGGGAATTGCATTGAATTTGTAGATTGCTTTTGGTAAGTATTGGAGTCTAGCCATGACAGTTTAATATATTCCAGGGTAGGGGCATGTGGATTAGAAAAAAAAATTGGCAGGAGGAACAGAGAAACAAAAGAAACTCAGAAACATAGGATAGAATTGGGAGGGCTTTTGAGTGTATCCTGAGTGCTAAATCTACCCACGTTTATTTTCCTATGCTTATATACCCCAAAGCAAAGGGGGAGAGAAGGCAAAGACAGCTTTACCATGACACAACGGACAACCAGAACAATTGCTTGCTTCAATTGTTGAGACATCAAGCCACTATTTTTTGAGCTAAGCTTTCTGATGTTTTCAGCAGGATATGCAGTGACTATGTCTGACCAAGTATTCTGTAGTCTAGTGTATTGTAGGCAGACACTCCCTGGATCAAACCTCCTGATTTTAAATGAAAGAGTAGGAACAGCTTGAGTTTTCTGACATTTGGACAAGGTAAAACGGACCCACCTCTACAGGCCATATTAATACTCAAAACACCAAGTAACCACACCCAAGGTCTTGTTTGTAGCCACACCTTAAGTCAGATCTGTTGTTAGTAACTTAGAAAGAGCAAGAATAAGCTAGAATTTTCTGACCTTTATTCAAGGTGGACTAGGATTTACATCTGTGGGCACTGGCAATTCCTCCCTTTTTATTTATTACACAAAGTCAGTGCTTCTTCTACAGGACAGAAGACTATGCCTGGCATGGGTGTCCTCTTCTACTTTCCAGACTTCTCTGTCGCTGGTACAAACATTCTGTCATGTGCATCCTGTCCTAAGTTGCCTGGAGGTTGTTATAAGCGGCAATTGCTTATAAACAAAAAAGCTGCTTATGAATAAACAGTAATTGCTCAGCCCTCTTTTCATGAGTGACTTATCAAAGCCAAAGACTTTGTTAAAGGATTTTAAGCTAAAAGGCAAGGCTTTTTTTGACATTATAGCTTTGTGAAAGAGTGTGTGTCCTCTGCTCTTGATTTTTCACTGCTGCTGACTTTCTGTCTGTTACATATTTGAAAATTAATTCCCAAAGTTCTGTTTCCCACTAGCCACATGTGAAAACTGTTTCTCACTGCCAGGCTTCCATTCATCTCCTCTAGGTAAGCACAGAGTTCTGCCTTCCTGCAATTATCTGTATTAACAAGCAGTTGGTCAGTGTCTAGGGTTTAGGAAAGAGCATTCCGTTTAAGATATTCACAGATATTGAAGGACATAGAATACTACCTTCTCAAGCTGCTGCTCTGGTTTTACCAGAAGACCAAAATGACTGATAACTGCATACTCTGGAACTGATAATTTAGAGGCCTGTATCACTTCTTTTGTTTCTACCACCTAGAGCCAAACTCCAGATCTAGGCCCAAAGAAACTACAACACCTGGTGTATGTGATATTTGACCAAGAACCGTGATTTCTCCTTGATTGTTTACACAGGTTGCTTGGCTACCTGATTCTATGCATTCTGGGAGAAAAGAATTGGTGTGCTGATTCAAACAATCCATGGTCTAGTCATAATTTTACTGAAAGTAAACCTTTTAGCTCTTTCTAACCACCTAAAAATGTAGGTTAGCTCACTACCTTTCCCCCCTTTAGAATTCCCTGGTGATTTATTTCCTTTCTTAACTAATTCTCTCTCTCTCTCTCTCTCTCTCTCTCTCTCTCTCTCTCTCTCTCTGTGTGTGTGTGTGTGTGTGTGTGTGTGTGTGTGTGTGTGCAAATTCAACACTTATCTGATTTTTTATAGGACAAAAGAATTCTGGCTCTGGAACCTACCAGGGTTGAAGAATTGCTGGTTTTACAGGTATTACTGGGAATGATGCAAACAAGAAGAACAAGAGAGAACAAGGAAGAGAAGTAGAACAAAGGGTAATAGAGAATAATAACAGAGAGCAGAGTAAAGAAATATCAATAGATAATTCCCACTGTGAGTAAAATCTCTTAACCCTCAGATTTTTGCCCCCCATTAGCGTATCATGGCATCTTTAATTGAAACCTGAAAAGAAATCTTAAAGGCTGAAACTTTAAGGCTCCCATTAGAGGGAAAAAGATCTTATTCATCATTAACCACAAGCCTCTGTAAATAAAGGGTTAAAGGAGGGTGCATCTTTAGACTCTGTGTACCTCTGAGGTAGTTTTCTATCCAAGGAGTTCACCAAAAACTAGATAATGATATATAAGCAGATAATGCTTTGTGATACATAAGCTCCTATGGCTGCAATATATTCTAATAAAGGAGTGAAGAAAGATCAGTGGTGGATTATATTTTTGAGTTTGTCTACAATGTCTTTAACAGTTTTCGCTTGCAATCAAAATCCTAATTTATCCTTTTTTTCTCATTTTTTCATTAAAAATTTCCATCTCCTCCCCTCCTCCTCCCCATTCCCTCCCCTCCCTTCCACCCATTCCCCCTCTCCAAGACAAAAAGCCATCAGGGTTCCCTTCACTATGTTAAGTCCAAGGTCCTCCCAACTCCCCCCCAGGTCCAGGAAGGTGAGCAACCAAACTGACAAGGCTCACAGTGAGCCCGTCCATGCTGTAGAGTTCAAGCTCATCGCCGTTTTCCTTGGTTTCTCAGTCCTCCTCCACCGTCAGCCACATTCAGAGAGTCCGGTTTGGTCCCCTGTTCCATCAGTCCATTCCAACTGGACTTGGTGGTCTCCCGTTAGATCTGGTCCCACCGTCTCAATGGGCTTGGAGAGATGGCTCAGCCGTTAAGGCTAGGCTCACAACCAAATTTATCCTTTAAAACGTATCAAATCTAAAGACTCATCAGCAACGTCAAATTTCTCTCAGACAAGCTCTACTTTTTTCTAATCAGTAACATCTTCCCAGTAAACTAAAGTCGTTGCAAACATTAACAGATCATACCATAATTATAGCATGGGAATTAAAAATAAACACACAATTTGTCAAAATCACAATCCTCTTAAATCTGTTCTAATCAGAAAACAGATGAGGTTTCTGTGATGAATATCTATGAGTATTTTTTTCTCTTCTATAGTCCAGTTGTGTTGCTGCTCTTAACTTTCAAAGATAGGTTCACATTGTCCCAGTCTCTGAGTAGCAGCAAAAACTTTGATGATATTTCTCCTCGTTTCCGAAGAGGGACTTCTGTCAGTCTTTGCCTCCATAACAGTACTCCATTATTTAACAAGACTTTTTTTCCCCAAAGTGGTAGTTTTCTGTGGTCTCAGTTCTCAAATCCTTCATTTCAACAGCAGATTGAACACAATACTGGCAAAAATGAATTCAGTGTCCCAAGACATATTATGGATAAACTGCCAAATATTCACTCAGCATTCTTGGGCCACCTCCAAAGGAAATAAAATTCACTAAGGTCGGATATTAATTCACACACCTTCAAACACCTGATCTTTGACAAAGAAGCAAAAACTATCAAATGGATAAAAGAAAGCATATTTAACAAATGGTGCTGGCATACCTGGATATCAACATGTAGAAGAATGAAAATAGTCCCATATCTATCACCATGCACAAAACTCAAGTCCAAATGAATCAAGGACCTCAACATAAAACCAATCACACTGAACCTCATAGAAGAGAAAGTGGGAAGTACACTTGAACTCATTGGCACAGAAGACCACTTCCTAAATATAACCCCAGCAACACAGACACTGAGAGAAACAATTAACAAATGGGACCTCCTGAAACTGAAAGCTTCTGTAAAGCAAAGGACATGGTCAACAAGACAAAACAACACCCTGTGGAATGGGAAAATATTTCACCTAACCCAACATCAGATAGAGGTCTGGTCTCCAAAATATACAAAGAACTCAAGAAATTGGTCATCAAAAGAACAAATAATACAATAAAAAAATGGAATACAGACCTAAACAGAGAACTCTCCACAGAGGAATCTAAAATGGCTGAAAGACACTTAAGGAAATGCTCAACATCCTTAGTCATCAGAGAAATGCAAATCAAAAACACTCTGAATTCATCCTTCACCTGTAAAAATGGCCAAGATCAAAAATGCTGATGACAATTTATGCTGGAGAGGTTGTGGGGTAAAGGGAACACTTCTGCATTGCTGGTGGGAATGTAAGCCTGGTACAGCCCCTTTGGATGTCAGTGTGGTGATTTCTCAGAAAATTAGAAACAACCTTCCTCAAGACCCAGTAATACCAGTTTGGGGTATATATCCAAAGGATGCTCAATCATGGCCACCAAGGACATGTGCTCAACTATGTTCATAGCAGCATTGTTTGTCATAGCCAGAATCTGGAAACAACTGATATACCCCTCAATCAAAGAATGGATAAGGAACATGTGGAAAATTTACACATGGAATACTACACACGCAGAAAAAAATAATGATATCTTGAATTGTGGCAGGCAAATGCATGGATCTAGAAAACATCATTTTGAGTAAGGTAAACCAGGCTCAGAAAGACAATAATCACATGCACTCACTCATAAGTGGTTTTTAAAACATAAAGCATAGAAAATCAGCCTACAAATCACAATCCCGGAGCACTTAGACAACAATAAGGACCCTAAAAGAGACATATATAGATTTAATTTATATGGGAAGTAGGAAACGACAAGATATCCTAAGTAAATTGGGAGCATGGGGGAGGGTTGAAGGGGGATGGAAGAGGCAGGGAGGTTGAGCAGAGAAAAAATGTAGAGTTCAATAAAAAATAAAAAAAGGAAGTCAGTTACAGTTGTTATGGATAATTGTCAGGAAAAACTAGACAAAGGAATTAGAATTAGGGGTTTATTTTGAAAAGAAAAGAAGGGAGAAATCTGTGGGATAATACTCTGTACACTGTAAAGATTTTTCACTCTTATTGGTTTAATAAATTTGGATTGGTCATTAGAGAGGCAGGAATTATAGGCGGGGCAACAAGATGAGGTGAATTCTGGCAAGAGCAGAGGCCAGACACAGTCAGCAGCCAGAAAAAGAGGAAGCAGATGAGAATGCCTCAATGATAAATGTACCAAGCTATGTGGCTAAGCATGGACAAGAATTATAGGTTAGTTTAAATTCCTAAGAGCTAGGTAATAATAAGCTTGAGCTAATAGGGGTCAAATTGTTTATAATTAATATAATCCTCTGTATTTCTTTGGGACTGATTGGCTGCAGGACCAGTGGGAGAGAAACTTCCATCTACAGTAATGACAGTAGGCACTACTAGTTTCCTGTAGGAAAAAAAACCACAAACATGTCTTTGACCCCCATATTAAAACAAGATTAGGGTCCTTTCCAACATAGACTATGGGTATACCTCCCCTATTATTTTTCTTTCCAAGTTGAATGCTTAGGCGCAGGTAATTTCTTTAGCAGCTTCTGTGAGTTGTCTGTGGGAATTAGAATCATTACTGCCTGTAATATCTCACTGAGGGGCTGAATGTGCCCTGTAAAATAACAATAATTAGGACAGAGTCTTTCGACATCTCCCAAATAACCTTGGAAATGATTTCAAAGTTTGTGAGCTATTTTTCTAATCCAAACATAATGTTTCAATAGCTGACAGGATTTCCACAGACCACCTGGCTCAAGTTACATTTACATTCAAGAAACACTTGACTGCTTGAGGCTAATTCTCTGCAGCTGTAGCTCTCTCTCTGGGACCCAGATCACAGCCTGCAGCTGAAGCTGCCAGCAGGGCGGAGTGCAGCTGTGCTCTCCCCACTTGGCTGCTACCCTATAGACTTGTGTTTGCAGGCCATGCTGCCTTTAAGCATTTCCTGCCTACCAGCTCTAGGCATTGGCCAGGAGGAGGCCAAGTCCAAACTTTTCTGTGCCATGCCCTTCCTGGCTCCATGGTGTGATGTGGGTACAGACTCAGCTGCCTATAGTGTGTGTGTGGCAGGGGAAGGCACAGTCTTGATAGCAATAGGCTTCAGCTGTTGCCAGGCTAAGGTGTCCTGTGCTCCCTTGACTCTTCCACCTGCTCAGCAGTGGCTGCTTTGGCTCCACGGCCACCACAACAACAGGGATGCACCTTGATTCTCCGAGCCCAGAGCTATTCAGAGATGGCAGCGGTTATGCCACCAGCATGTGAAAGGGAACAGAATATTAACACTGGTCCTACAAACTTTAAAAATCTCTGCATTTGTTTCTGCTTTTCCCCGCTCCTCTGCCTATCAAAATACATTTAAGCAAATGTACACACAGTTAAGAGGCTACTTCTTGCCCCATATCAACAATATCTACAGTTTTACTCCCAATATTTTATTATCACATTTCTACATTAACTATTTATATGTTGAGTGCTCACCTTTTACTTTTACACCTACAGTGTCTTATGTATCTGTGGTGTCCACTATATTTTTTTCTTCTGTACTATTGGTCATACATCCGTGTAATATCTGTTATGTTGATCCTACCTACAGCATGGGACATCTTTTCTGGTGCTTGATATTTTCTTCAATTTATTTCTTTAGAGACTTAAATTCTTGTCCAATGTTTTTCATTTGTTTTGTTAGAGTTACGCCCAAGATAATTTATGTTGTTTGTGTCTATTGGAAAAAAGTTCTCAGATTTCTTTTTCAGTCAATTTGTCATTTGTATATAAGAGATCATTGATGTTTTTAGTTGATCTTTTATCCCCCAATGTTTATCAACTGTAGGTATTATGGGTTAGAGATTTTAGGGTCACTTATATATAGTAATCCTATCATCTGCAAATAGCGATAGTTTGACTTCTTTTTCAACTGTATCCCTCTTGATACTCCTTTTGTTGTCTTATGCTTTAGCAAAATCTTCAAGTACTATATTGAATAGATATGGATAGGGTAGACAATGATGTCTTGTTCTTGATTTTGGTGGAATCCCTTTGAGTTTCTATCTATTATATTAGGATGTTGTCTGTTGGTTTGATGTAAATTAACTTTTTTACTTTTAGGTATTTTCTTTATATCCCTTATTCTCCAAGACCCATATCATGAGGGGCTGTTGGATTTTGTCAAAGTTTTTTTCAGCATCTAATGAGATGATCATGTACTGTAATCACTGTCCTCCAGTATGGAAGTATCAGAAAAATGGTTAGCGTAATCTTATCCTATATTAAATTCTACTTATAAATAGTCAGAAATCATAATAACAGAAATATATTAGTATTTCTTATTATAACACAATTTTATATATTTTCAGCCTTTCAATATTCAACAAGCATTTACTAGGCACTTGTCCGTTTGGAATTAAACAAGTCAATGGGATGGCTCTTCCAGTTCAGATGCTCATTAAAAAGCCAGAGGATCTGAGTTCTATCCCGTGGTCAATATGTTTCAAAAAAGACAAACTGTAGCAAGTTGTACATACACAGACATATACATATACTTCCATACACAAAAACAGTAAATAAATGATGACAAACCTAAAAATAATAGTCTTTGTATTCTATCATACCTCAGAAACCTGGTTTTGAATAATGGGAGAATTGAAATACAGTGTTTGAATACTAGAATTACTTCACATAGTAACATTTGAGATGAGTAAACAGTCCTTTGCATTGGTACACAACTGTGCACAGAGTCCAATTGTGTGTGCACATTCTGTATCAAAAAGACCAATGTTGTTTGCTAAGCAGAGAAATGATATACAAGTTCAAATGCCTAAAACACTGTGCAGATGATTCATGAGAATGTGTAAAATAAATGGATAGTTTTTATGCATATATCTATTTTTGCCATAGGTTATAAACTTAGATAGATTTCGAAAATCTATATATGTGAATAAATTATTTTAAAAATCTAAGCATCCTTAATTTTAAAATTAAAGATTAAATAATGGCAGTTTCTGCAAAGATGTGAGAATTAAATTAGCTGATTTTCAATATGTTATTGAATTGTTGTCTTTAATACATATACAGTTGTTTTGTGGGTTATGAATGAAACTTAACTCATAGTTACAGATACACTTAAATGCAAATTGATAACATATTTGCATATATGCAACACATCTTGCTTATTACACTTCACTCTATTAATGTGTATTAGTGGTGGGGTGTCCTATTCTTTGCCACTTTGGGATCATTCCTGTTATCACACTTTTTTATTACAAATTAACCTGTCTTGTATATCATGAAAATTGCTAGTTAATGCAATTGAACTCCATATCTCACATTATACTTTTATATTTTTCAATGTTGATTCATGCTTTAAAAAACAATAATGAGACTGAGATTGGTTCCCAAGTGTCATATGGGTAGTAGAATCTTTGGCTTGGTAAGCCCTTAGTGGAAGCCTATTTAGGAACAGGATTGTGGCATGCTGACCCCTTCCTTTTTCCTGTATTTTGCCTGGTTAATAAAACAAGTAAGATCTTCTTACCACATGCTCCTACTATAATAAACCACCTCACTAATATTCTGTGTAATCTGGGCCCTCAGCTCACACTAGCTCACCATAAGCTCATTACAAACATGTTTCACCAACTTTAGCTGCAAGCTACAAATCTATAAAGAAAATAAACCATATTTGTTGGTACTTTTTGATTTAATAACCCTGGTCTGATAATTGTGAAATTCTTATTTATATCTATTTCACAATATTGTAAATTGTATCTTCTCTGATTCTTTCTTGTTTTTATTTTCTGAGATATAGACTTTCTATTCAGACCCTGTAGCCCTGAACTTCCTAGGTAGATCAAACTGACCTTGAGCTCACAGAGATCTGCCTGCCTCTGTCTCCTGAGTTCGGGATGAAGGTGTCCAACATATTATATATAAATTTTATTGGATTTCAGAAATTGCTATTCTTCTTTTATTTACTTTTGAATGGGTTTATTTTCTATAGAAGTTTTGAAATTCCTTATTTGACAAAATTAGATTTGTTGGAATGAGTTTAAGTCTTTTAAGATTCAATAATAATTAAGCATAAGCATGATAAGTGTCCAATATAGAAATAATCAACAACTGAGGACAGCTCTTTGTGAAAGGTCTGTTTTTCTGTTCTTGGAAGTCTGGGTTTTCCGTTATGCCAGATGTACCCGGCTATGCTCCTTGCCAGGTACAAGGTTCTTGTTGTTGTTCCTTTAACATATTTTGGGGACGTTACCTCTGGAACCTTATGTACTTTCCTCACATGCCTTTAGTCATCAGTACTCAGGTGCAGACCAGCATGATCTACAGTTCTCTGAATTCCTTCTCAGGAAAGATCTGCAATGCACCCTTGCCTGTGAATGATCTTTCTGCCTTCTCAATTCTGTGATTCTTCAGAGCTTCATTTGAGTATTCCTTCCCTATGCCTTCTTTGGTAACTCAAGGGAGTCAGAGTGGACATCATGAGTTTCACATTGTATGTTCTTATACAAGTTCCCATACAGATTACCGTTCTTGAGAGTCTGATGACTATTTTCTGAACAACACACAACGTGCAGCTTTTATTGTTTCTGTATGAAAGTATGTTTTGTAGGAGGGCAAACTGTATATACATTTATCTATGTGGGCCAAAATATGAAATATAGTGTAAATGTCTCTAGAGTTCAAGTTTTAAAGGAGCTGTGAAGTTATATAGTCAAAGGTAAACCAGATAATCATATGGAGTTCTATTTAATAACTAGTAAATAACTGTTCAGGACAGAATGTCCCTGTAAAAGATATCAAGCATGTCCTGTCAACTTACCTTATTTGGACATACTTGTTATTGAGCAAAATGGGTAGCGCCATCTAATAAAAGATCACTGAAAACAAAGGAGAGTTCTTAGCAAGTTACTGTGCCACTTGAGCTCCATACTGAGTAAATACAGTCCCTTTGTTTAGATAACTTAGGATCATCTGACTGTGTTCCTTGACATGGTAGTGCGTGAGAAGACATATTGAATATGTCTAGTAAATATATAAAATATTTAAGGAATAAAAAGTGAATTAAATGTGTGTATCAACACCTATTCATCAGTAGTCCCTGCTTGTATACTGACAGTGATATAATTTATTAAGTACACATTATTAATTTATTACGTATAAAGAAGAAATTTTCTCTGTAATTTTGTTTCTTTATATTCTGAAAGTTATAAAATAATTTTGTCTATTGACAAACAGTTCTCCACAAATATATTTACTATTACAGTGTCCCATCTGAAAATGTATTTCTAAAGATAATTTTGAAAGAAATTTGAGTGCATAATGTTAGATTAAGAGTGTGATTTTTGAGTTGACATCTCACATCATCTTAAAACTTGATTTGATTTGAAAACCACTTTTGTCTGTATTAGATTCAGAGTGAAGTTTTGCTTCTGTAAGATAAAGATCATTGTATCTTCTGTGGGCTTGAAATATTGTTTACATCCTAGCTATTGAAGTGAGTTCTTGAGAACACTTATAAATGATTTCATAAGCTATATTAAAGAATTCCAAATACTCTTCTTTGATTGAGTCCTTATCTTACACATAGATTACTGACGATAAAAAAGAAAATGGTAGGTTTAGAAGAGAGATACAATGATCAAATTTTTACTTCATAGTTATGATTTAGAAGGTTATCCAAGCCTTTCTGTATTCGATTTTAGAATGCAAAAAATCTATAATTTTCTTAGAGAGTCTGTAATATATCTGCTTGCACATTTCCTTCAAGGAATTAGATTGACTTTCTTAAGGTAATATTACCAGATACTGAAGATACCTTATTATTTTTAAAATCCTTTGTAACTGCATATGCCTGCTGATTTTGTTCCAAAGTGATTGCAATAGGTTTTGGTTTAATTTGAATTCACTTTTGATTATATACAATTAACAAATATATCTCCTTTCTTTCCTTTTCATCTACTTTCTTTTCTGTCCATCCAAACCCTCCAATATTCCCATTCTTGATCTCCTAAAATTCATGGCCTCTTTTATTCTTTGTTACTGCATGCACAGTCAGAGAAGTATGAAAATTAGAGCAATGAATTTATCTACTATACTTAGTTTTAGTCAAATTCAACATGAACCATATTGTAACTGAAAATTAAAAGGGTGTCTCATATACTTTAGAAATACACTTTATCTTCCAAAAAGTATAAATGTATCTCATTCCAGAGTTACAGTAGGATTTAATCAAAGAAAAGAGAGAGACAGAGACACAAGAGAAGGAAAGAGTCAGAATATGGCATAAATACCACAGAGTCAGACAGATGTGGAAAGAGACAGTAATAAAAATAAGAAAGAAGATGCTTTGTCATTGGATTGGTTCTCTGACACTCTGCTTACTGCCTCTATACAGCAGTGATGCTGCAAGGCTTCCATTCTTCCATCCTTTAAGATTTTTAGCTAACAAGGACTCTTGCCTTTGTAATGAGAAGGTATTCTCTACTTTATTGTATCTCTGTCTCTTGTTGCTGTGTATTAACCTTTCAAACACTTACATAAATAGTGTATCCACTCAATTTTTCCAAGTGTTTGAACATGACAACAATTCTTTATTATAGTCAGGAAACTATATTTGCTAAGGTTAGAGAATATAACAAATAAACAGCTTTGTTATATTCCCTGTTAGTTCTCATACACAAAGCAGCATCCTTTCCCAGGATCCCCTTGAAGCCAGTCTCTCCAAGTTTACAGATTTCTGCTAGTTCTCCTTGAGTAACAGTGGGCTTTGCCAAGCAACCAGGAGTTGAATCTTTCAAAAACAGGGAACAACCTGTTTCTACAATATCAGGGCATATCTCTTAGAGAAAAATATTTGAAAGTTATTTAATTTAGATATGTTAGGTTTCCTGAATATGCATTTTTAAGATTATAATATATCATTTATAATATAATATATTACATATATTATACATAATATATTACATCATTTTTCCCTTCTCATCATCTTTTCCCCCAACATATAGAGATGCTACAAAAAAAAATCATACCCCCAAAACAGACAAAGGTTGTGGAGCCCAATCTCAATGGGTACATCTACAAACAACTTTGTAGTAAAGACTAAGGAAACACTGAAGAAGGGAAGACTGCAAGAGGGAGAGGGATGTGGAAATTTGCTGTAACGTTGTATTTCCAAGTAATATCAGAATCTACAGGTGTGAGTCTCACCACCATTACTGGCTAAACATGAGGCAAGCAAAGATAAAAACCACTATATGCATCAAGGTAGATGGCATACAGGTTCTTAAAAAGAAGAAAAAGCTATAATACAATACATGGTTCTTCCTTTTCCAGAAATCAAGTGCATTGCTTTCATGACATATTGAAAAAAATAAAACATTTCTTTTCTTGTTAGTATTAATGTGCTTGAATGTTTGCACAAGTGTGAATATGTATGTGGAGGTATGGATGTCCATTCAATTGGAGACCAGAGGGGGGAAACACTTGGTGTCCCTCTCTGTCATTCTGCAGCACTTCATTCCCTAAATAATGTCTCTCAGAAACAGGAGCAAGTTTGGTGGCAAAACAAAAAACAAACAAACAAGCAAAAACACTTACTTACTCCATCCCAACTATTGCTTGGGTAACAAGGCTTAAAGATGGCAGTACATGGCTTTTTATGGCTCACAGAAGTTGAAACACAGATCCTTGCTCTTTCTCAGCAATTCTCTTACCCAATGATCCATTTCTTTAGTCCGAAATATTTTAATTTGAATTAAGTTGCTCTAATAAAGAAAACTTTGTACCTTAACGCATGATTAATAAAAATTCAGAGTCAGATGTTGGGGTTCAACCTCAAGACCTGAAAAGCAAGCCCCAGACACTGGCTCTTACCTCTACCGCTTAGTCCTGAAAATAGTGATCCTGCCTTCAGGAAAATTCAGAATGAAACTGAATCTGTGAGTTGTCTCCTCCCATTTTATATTTCTTTCTAGGGCTAGGATTACAGGTGTGCACCACTGGGGTTAAAGGCATGCACCACCAGTTTCTATGGCAACAAGGTGTAGCTGCTGGGATTAAAGGTGTGTGTTACCACTGCCTGGTCTGTAAGGCTGACCAGTGAAGCTGTTTTACTCTCTCATCTTCAGGCAATATTATTATTATTATTATTATTATCATTATTATTGTTAAGATACAAATGAAATGCCACCACAGTGAATATGCTTTAGTAAGCACCCATCTGGATATCTGTGTGCACCACCACAGTTACTCTTGATAACCTACTATCAATTAAATGATTCTGCAGTGAAAAAATCTTGAGAACTAAAAGCTGGATAAAGGTTGGCCCTGTTTAATGCAATTTATATTATTTTTGTCAAATGATACTTTCCTATCCATGTTGGTTTTCTTCCAAATACATATCAGTTTACAATCAAGACTTTGAAATCTTTGAAAGTAGATTGGCATGTTTCTTACAGAGAGACACATATACAATATTATTTAACTAATATGTATTTAATTGCTTCCTCTCTTAGAGTTGCAATTGAATGTTTCTTTTTTTAATATTTTCATATTTCTAACTCTTAGCTATAAAAATATAGTCACAGTTTTGTTATTTACAGCATATAACTTTGGAATGTTTTCTCTGAAGTCCATAACTAATTAATTTGTAATTTTACTTTTAAACAATTTTAATTATTCCATTTACTTTCTTTTGTGTATTGGGGAAGGTGAGAGACACACGTATGTCCTAGCAGTCATGTTAGTAGAGGACACAGGGTGATTTTTGGAAGTTTGTTCCCTCTTTATGCCATGTGAGTACCAGAGAAGAGTACTTGGGTCTTCAGGATTGATGGCAAACCCCTTTAACCAGTGAATCATTTCATTCCTTCAGGTTTTGATTTTATAAATAGGTGTATAGGTCTCTCAGGAAGGTACTTCTTGGGTCTCAAAGAAGATATTCTTGAATTTATACTTGTTCATTCCTTACATTCGTTAAGTGCTACTTTGAAGAAATGAACATTAAAGCATATTGCAGTTTGTGTTATTTGATTATTAAAGCAATGTATCTGGGATATATAGAAGATTGAAACAGATTTGGACAATGAAAGAATTCCAAGGAATATAATAGGAAAGAATATTAAGGATAAAGGGAAACATATCATTGCTTTCATTATATGAGAGAATTGAGAACCAACCAAACATAATGCAGATGAGAGAGTTCACTAGGAACCCAGCTTGTGCTAGTCTGGGTCTGCTAGGGAACTAGAGCAAAGTATCCAGTCAGGATCTGAAGTCACCATGGCATGCTTTGCTTTGTTCTAGATACCAACACAGAAAAAAAGGAGCGATTGCTTATTAATGCTGCTGGTTAATAGGAGCATGGAGATGATAGTTTCATGAAAGATGGGAAGAACTGTCTCTTACACACTCTGCCTTGTTTTCTGGCACCTTCAGATCCCACTCCTGTGAACATTTAGTTCCTCTGTTTGAAAGAAAAAGCTGCTTAGCAGAAAGGATTAACACCTTAAACCTTAAACAGAAATGTAAGCCATAGTGTGAAGGAGATAATCCGGTGTCTTCTGAAGAGAATATTGTGGTAGACAAGATGGCAAGACTTTCTGTCTGGAGAGGTAGGACAGGGGCTTTGGCAGGGGCTCAAGAGAAACTGTGGAGAAAGTTCAAGGTGAATGTCAAATCTATACCTGTTTTATTTCTAACTTTCCCTAGAGTGTCATAGTAGATTCATGTCTTTGTTTGTATATAATCACCTTGAGATGAGAAATCTATGAACACAAATGGAGTCACATGTTAAGCAGAAATGTTTTATCTCTTTATAGTCATTTGGTCTCACTATGCTAACAAACAACACAGGTGCAATGTATGCTACTCTTTCAGGGTCACAAGAGTATCACATAATTCTCTGAGCTCATAGGAGATACAGGCTTGAGAATTATAACATTATAATAGCTGAAGAAAAAATTGTGCTCATTGGTAAATGCAAGCATGTTAATTCCTTTCCAGAAAGAAGGGAATACCAGGCAAAACACTGTTCAAATGTACTGGGCTCAGTAACAAGGGTGTCTGCTGGTTTCAGGGTTTGATCAATTCCAAGCTAGACTATGAAGTAGAATCCAGTTAGCATTTTGACCTGAATGCTGTAATGGCTTATCACAGTTCATAGTTGATCACTAAATTGATTAAAATTTCATTTATTATCCCACTAAGCTCTCAATAGTCCTGGAAAACTACCTTTTCCCTTCCAATGTTCTAATGTTTTCATTAAAACATCTCACTATAGCAAACTCTTTTTTAGTTATCACTAAAACAATATTTATAAAACAAATTGTTAGAAGTTAGTAAGTGGTGAAAAGAGCTATAAACCTTAGCATAAACTGATTTAGATATATGCTGAGAAAGAGCAAAAAATAATAAGGAATATAATATAAAGTCAACAGCCTTCCAGCATAACCATATTTCTAACACCCTTTATATTCCAGAGCATGAAACTCAGTTTACTCCTCTCTTATTATGTGTACACAAAGTAGATTGTAAATGCTAATAATGGCTCCTCATCTCTTCCTACATTTTCACCTCTTTTTTTTTTTTTTTTTTTTTTTTTTTTTTTTTTGGAGAACCAACATTTATTCAGTTTCCCAGAATTATTTTTTTTTATTTTTTATTTTTTTTTCGATTTTGTTTTTCCGTTTATTTTTTTATTAAAATTGCCATCTCCCTCTCCTCCTCCTCCTCCCCCTTCCCTCCCCTCCCCTCCACCCATATCCCCACTCCCTCCCTCCCCGGGCCAAAGAGCCAACAGGGTTCTCTACACTATGTTGAGTCCAAGGTCCGCCCAACTCCCTCCAGGTCCAGGAAGGTGAGCAACCAAACTGACAAGGCTCACACAGAGCCCGTCCATGTCGTAGAGACCAAGCCCATCGCCATTGTCCTTGGCTCCTCTGTCAGCCTCCAACATCAGCCACTTTCAGAGAGTCCGGTTTGGTCGGATGTTCCATCAGTCCCATTCCAACTGGACTTGGTGATCTCCCGTTAGTTCTGTCCCGCTGTCTCAGTGGGTGAACGCATTCTCATGGTTCTGACTTTCTTTCTCATGATCTCTCTCCTTCTGCTCCTCATCAGGACCTTGGGAGCTCAGTCCGGTGCTCCAATGTGGGGCTCTGTCTCTATCTCCATCCATTGCCAGGTGAAGGTTCTATTAATCGGAACACACTGAGCCTGATAGCGGAGAAAGTGGGAAGTACTCTACAACATATTGGTACAGGAGACCATTTCCTACATATAACCCCAGCAGCACAGACATTAAGGGCAACTTTGAATAAATGGGACCTCCTGAAGTGAGCAGCTTCTGTAAAGCAAAGGACACTATCACTAAGACACAAAGGCAGCCTACTGACTGGGAAAAGATCTTCACCAACCCTGCAACAGACAAAGGTCTGATCTCTAAAATATATAAGGAACTCAAGAGACTAGATTTTAAAATGCTAATTAACCCATTTAAAAAAATGGGGCTCTGAAACTGAACAGAGAATTCTCAACAGAAGAAGTTCAAGTGGCCAAAAGACACTTAAGGTCATGCTCAACCTCCTTAGCTATCAGGGGAAATGCAAATCAAAACAACTTTGAGATAGCATCTTACAACCTGTCAGATTGGCTAAAATTCCAAACACCAATGATAGCCTTTGCTGGAGAGGTTGTGGGGTAAGGGGTACACTCATCCATTGCTGGTGGGAATGCACACTTGTGCAACCACTTTGGAAAGCAGTGTGGCGGTTTCTCAGGAAATTCGGGATCAACCTACCCAGGACCCAGCAATTCCACTCTTGGGAATTTACCCAAGAGATGCCCAATCATACTACAAAAGCATATGTTCAAACTATGTTCATAGCAGCATTATTTGTAATAGCCGGAACCTGGAAACAACCTAGATGCCCTTCAGTGGAAGAATGGATGAAGAAACTGTGGAATATATACATATTAGAATACTACTCAGCAGTAAAAAACAATGACATCTTGAATTTTGCAGGCAAATGAATGGAAATAGAAAACACTGTTCTAAGTGAGGTAACCCAGACCCAAAAAGATGAACATGGGATGTACCCACTCATAATTGGTTTCTAGCCATAATTAAAGGACATCGAGCCTATAATTTGTGATCCTTGAGAAGACAATAAGAAGATGAACCCAAATAAAAACATACAGTTATCCTCCTGGATGTTGAAAGCAGATAAGATTGCCGGGCATAAATTGGGATCTTGGGGGTGGGGTGGGATGGGGGCAAGGGGAGATGGGGGGGAAAGGGCGTGAAGGGGAGGATGGGGAGAGCTTGGGGGAAGGGGATGCTTGGGATATAGGAAGGGTGGAAATGGGAGCAGGGAAGCAGATATCTTAATTAAGGGAACCATCTGAGGGTTGTCAAGAGACTTTACTCTAGATGGGTTCCCAGATATCCAGGGAGATACCCCTAGCTACTTCCTTAGGCAGCTGAGGAGAGGGAGCTGGAAAAGGCCAGATCCTATAGCCATACTGATGAATATCTTGCATATCACCATAGAACCTTCACCTGGCAATGGATGGAGATAGTTTCCCAGACTGTAAATGAGGAAATGATCTTAATCCCTGGTTATCTGTAAACTCTCCTGTCTATTCTAGTATTCTTCATTCTGATTGTCATGTGTTTTACTGGTCTCTACAATAAATCCCCCTTTACTTAAGGTGTAATTCTTAGTTTACTCGCATCTCATCTCTTACGTAGAGCACTACCATTGTAATTGCATTCTCTTCCCAGTCTCACTCAGCCACTAACCTTCACACTATTTAGCAAAGTGTGCATTCTAAGAGGGAAGGAATCGTGAGTCTTTCAGTTTGGCATGGTACAGTGCCATAATCCATTTGTTTGGAGAGCAGGAGTTTTTTGTTAACAGTTCTGGAGCCTTTAAAGTTGAAGATCAGTATGTTATAGATTTGGAAACTTGTAAGCACTGGCTTCTTGAGGACAGTTTATCTTGGGACAGCTACAGTGAATTGCGGTAAGAGATCTCTTAGAAGCCTGTTTCTATGTATACTAAAAAGCATGTGAAGATGCTGCTCCCAATAAACAACATTTCAAGAACCCCAGATTCCAGCACTATCTTATCCAGGGTGATGATTTGGGTCATGAGAACTTGACATATGCATTAATTAAATGCAGAACAAACGTTTATTGCATTATTCCACTAATGTACGTGACCAACACATATTTTAAAATCTAATCTTGTCCTTTAATGTGATGTCCCTTATCAATTGCATACAATTATTCTTAGATAATCCCAGTACCTCTTAAAATCCTGAAGCTCATTGTATGAGCTATTACCTCTAGATGGCCATTGTTTGATACCTTCTGTCATTCTGTTCATTCAGCAAGCTAAGATGTATTCTTCAAGACTGATCTCAAGGATAATGATTTACACTTAGCCTTTTTCCAGTCAGGGAAAAGATATCCAACTATTTCCAAGTGCAATGAACACAATTCTGCTGCGCAGTTCTTTAAAAATTATTCAAATTATCCACACATAAATATCTCTCCATAAGAATCAGCCTATGTGAACATAAGGACTATGCCTTATTGTTTTTGACATCTTTCATTTTAATGTAGTGTTCCATGAACAGCGAGGATTCTAGAACTGTTTGCTAAAAGTAATAATGAAGCTCCACATAAACTTAAGGTATGTTCTGTTGAATATACATGTTAATACACATGTTGATACACATGTTGATTCAATCACTCTTAGATATTGCCTAGGAATGATTTCATTCTAATGCCTAGAGACCAGAATATGTTGTATTCCCTGGCACTAGAGCTAAGATGATTGTGAGCCTTCAAGTGAGTGCTAAGAATCAAACCTGAATCCTATGGAAGAGCAACCAATGCTCTTAATTCCTGAGACACCTCTTGAGGCACAGGAAATAAACTTTACAAGATGTTTTATAAGAATTATCTAGTAAAGAGTCATTTCTGGAAATTATCTGTGCTAATAAAAAAAGCAAACTGAAGAAGAGTAGGTTATGGGCTTGGTTATCTTAAGCCCTGTGTTTTGCCTTCAGCAAGATATCTTTAATTTTCACTGTGAATAGTACATGCTGCTAATCTTATACACTGAAAAGTGTATGTGATTCATGAAAATCATGGTGCAGGGAATTAGTGGAATCAATTACCTAAATCATTGCTTTAATGGCAGTCACACTTGAATGGTTCTGCTGAAAACAGGACATTTTCACTAGCTTGTACATTTGTTATATACTGAGTAAGCAAAACTGAAACAATGCATGAATGTAATGAATGCAGTATTTCAATTATTAGCAGCCCCCAGAAAGAAAAGTCAAAGAATTAAACTTCCCAGGAAGACTTTACTATACAATAAAATTATATCTTGAATCAGCTATAAAATAATAGAGAGAAGAATATAAAAAACAGAGGAATGGGGACTCTTGTGAGATTTTGTCTCCTGGAAATATACACACGTGAGCGTGCACACACACACACACATACAAACACACATGCACACACAAACCTACAGGCAACTGAGGAATTCTGAGAGAGGGAAAAGTAGTCTCCTATGGTGAGAGCTACCAGTTAATTAATGCTAAATAGTCAGCTTAAAGCATACATAGAAATAGCACTATATAAAGACTGATCAGGTTGTATTTATTTCTTCAGGAGTGCATATAGGTAAGTATGCAATTAAAGGAAATGAGGTCATAAATCTGAAAGCCAGCAAGAGGGTATTGATGGAGGGTTCGGAGGGAGGAAATGGAAGAGGGCAATGGTGTAATAACACTAGAGTCTCAAGATACAGAAACAATCGGGAGATCTTTTATGTCTAGAGTCTATATATTCGAGAAGGCAGGGAATAAGAAATGTCAAGCTTTCAGATATCTCCCCAATATCTTCTTTCTTTAAAGTTCCCCAATAATTCAGTCTATAAGTAGTCACTGAATTTGCATTAATACTTTATCTTGTACCATTTGCATCACTGCATGTACTCATATTTAAACAGGAAAATGCCATTAGAATCCATTCTCTTCTTTTTACATTAACTCTCTCTCAAATAAGCTAAGTTCCCCTTTATCATTCCATTTAGGGAAATGAACTGTGTTCTTCCTAATTCTTCCTGATGCAGTCATAGAACATGTTTTAGCACAAAGCTTCCTCTTTATTCAGAGCAGACTCTTGTTCTGCAGCAGAGTGGTAGGAGAACCTCAGAAAATGTATTCGGAATGCTAATACTTTCCCACCATGGCTAGAGGACTCCAAGAAACTTGGTGATCTTCAGCATTATGCAGTCAAGTTGAAGAAATTTCAGGTAATGATACTGCCAGGTAGGGTTGCCACCTAGATAAAAGTAATACCAAGTATAGCTTGTGATTGCTAATACAGCCCTAACATCATAGATACACAACTCTAAAATCAGTCTGTCCTTAAAGATGCCATCATTTTTTGTTGTTCTTGTTCTCAATTAAAGGACCGTGGTGGTGATGTAACCAGGAAGGCAGCAAAACCTGCTTCCCTGTATTTATACCTGACGCTACATGAGAAGGAAGGAGCACTACAAGACAAATGTGTGATTCTGTTACTAGGCTTATGAACATTATCTCTGTGTGAAGCAAAGAACATTTTAATATAATTTTCCATTAAAACTGAATATGATAGAAATTTTCTTTTCAACATTCTAGAATGTATGTGTACATGTAACTGATATTATAAAGGTTGCAGACACAGAAACTGCATACTAAAGTCTGTAATGTACATTATTTCAGATTTACATTTTTAACTGAGAAATGTATTCCTCAAAAGCATATTCTTTAAAATGTATTTCTTATGTAAGTTGCTCGATATTGCCATGCATTTAATCTCTTCTTTTGCAATCATTATACCTGCCTAGCACATTATAATAATTACTAGACAATCAGCATTATATAACTTTTGATGTAACTCCTTCAAGTGGAGATGTGCTTAACATCACTAAGTGTGTAGTTGGTTTTGAAAACATGAAATGAAATATATGAATTGTGGTAGTAATGATTAGTATATCGCTTGCATGATGAATTGATAATTACTTGGATATAAAATTTAAAATTCATTATTTATGCTATCAGCCATGCCTTTTCTCATTTTTATTGTGTTAGTGATAAAAATTTAAATGCTTTGTGTGGCTTTTATGACTTACATCTGTGTATAACAGCATAGCACTATACTATACTGAATGCATATATTCAGAAAAATACATCGTTGTAACAGGCATAAAGTTGTGTATAATTCTTTGTCAAGGGATGGAACCCCATGTAATCTTACCTTTTCCAGTTAGCATATTCTTTACAGCAAAATTTCTGGTATTCTAACTCTTAACAACCGTTCCATTTCCTCTTCTGCAGTTTTCCCTGAGGTATAGATGCAGGAGCTGTGGTGTAGATGTATCCTTTGGGGAAAAGCTTCACACAAGCCATTGATCTTTGTATTATGTCCACATTTGGTTTCTGTGAGTCTGTGCATCTGCTGTAGAGAGAAGCTTATTTGATGAAGGGGGGGCACCTACACTTACCTGGAAATATAAGGATAAGATTTAGAGTGTGGGAAGGATATATGTTGGTCTAAAAGTAGTTTGCAGTAGACTTTATCATAGGTTTAATATCTCACTAGACTTGATCAGTTTTTTTAATAATAGGCATGGTTTCCCTCTGATAAGTGAGGCTTAAGGCTAATTAGAGTGGGTTACCAATAATATCTGAATTCCACTTAACACATTTATATGGATATCTTGTTGTGGTTCATAGGTGTTGCAACTGGATGGGAATAACCCCAAGACTGTTTGCTAAAATCTCAAGGAGCTATATTCTGCATTTACCGAAATAATACACAACACAAACACACACACATACATACATATACACATACACATGCATTTGTATGTGTATATATAAAATATATATGTGTATATTTTAAAGGAAATTAAGTAGTTTAGGCTGACAATTCTCCCTACAAGAATCCCAACAAGAATCAAAGACTAATAAAACCTCAGTTACAGGCATGAAAAACCTTCTTTCAAGCAATTAATCAGGGTAGCCCAAGTGTCTCCCAAAATATTAAAGACTATTGACATAGCTCTTGGTTGCTTTTCAGAGGTCAATGGTAAGACACTATTGCTGAAGACCCTGCACACTTAGGGCATAGGACTTGCAGAACTAGAGCTAGATGTAACATAAAAGTCTCTTTTCTGATGTTTCGTTTCCATGGCACCAGAAAAAACTGATCAAGAAACCCAGGGAGAAAGCAATTAACACATAAACACTTAGTTCTTAACATTAGGCAACAATGTTGACCATACTTGTAACCAATTACTTTTAACATGTCTGGAAATCCAGATATCATTCTGGGAAGACTGTATCTGAATTTCTGACTACCATTTCTCTCACTAAATGACTCTTTTGTACTATATTATCTGGCACCCTTTGTTCATAAAAATATTATTTATACTTCAATTATTTATACGTGGAATGCTATGAAACTTGGCCACCACCTTAAGGATTCAAGTGCTATGATCCCACTGTCCACAATCTTTGTGAGGGATGAGGGTATGGGGGAAGGATATGGGAGAAAGTAAAGACTTGGGACCAATATGTTTCAAAATACATTGTGTACAATTTTCAAAGAAACAATCAAAGTACTTCTAAGAAAGAAGCAGAAACTCATCAGAGATCAAGTGTTTAATTTGTTCATCTTTATTCTTACAACAGTACATCAACTTAAACAGAGAAAAATAGGCTTCTAACTCTCAATAATTTAAAAAAGTTTTATGGCAAGTGTTGAAGTAAAGATGTCATTTCTAAGACTTCAATATTCTGTGCTCTTTCTTCTCATCAATTTTGCTACAGAAAAGAACATGTTTAAATACCATATGAAAAATCTGCAAGAATAAGTTATTTTAGTTTTAATTTCCAACCTAATCAAAGAATGTCCAGGTTCTCCTTAGTCTATATATTCATGCAAAAAGAATAGACTGTTATGAATAGAGAAATACCATTATGGTCCATCCAAATGAACTGTACACTCCTAACCAACATAGGAGACTGAAGTGCCATTGGATATGTCTAGGACATCTGTAAAGATTTTGACTTATGCAAACACAGTCTGCATCAATTTGTGTGCAGAGCCACCTACCTGCTGTGAATCCCTATGCCGACCATATTGAATTTCACCACAACAAATTAGAGAGGTGAGACTCAAACAATCAATTAGCACTTTGGCCAGTTCCAGGAATATGTACGCTTGTTTTTTACTGCACGGCAAGTTTGAAACTGTGAAAATAATCACAGAACTAAAGGAATACTTAATTGAGTATCTCTGTGAGAAGACTGTGTTACTTTTGTGTCGCTTTCTAAGGAACCTCATTTGCTTAAATGATGAGAACATTGTGGAGTAGATGCATTTATATGAGGAGGGATGAGAGACGATAGCCCTAAACTCATTTGGATTTGGACAGGTGGGACCCGATACTGATAAAACGCTAAGGAAGTGTTGGAAAGCACGTGCTATGCAATGGCTATTGAGTCTCTGGGGAAGCGCCTGCAAGTTTACCATCGGCATGATGAATTCTTAAAGACGACTGTAACCGGGATCACTCAACTCTGGGGAGAGTCTCCACGTAAGAATTCAATAACCACAAAGAAACCAGACGGTGAGCAATAAAAAAAAAAGTGAGGAAATGATTTAATTAAAAACGGACCTTTTAGGAAAATAAATTCAACTATTCTATCACATTGTTGTGCTTCCAACATGAGCTTCAGGTCAAACAGAGGAGGAACTGATGAAGCATGGGAAACATTAGTCAGCCCTCAGAGAACTCTGCAGAAGCAGGGTTTCGAGAACACCACGAGAACATGGCCCACGGAATCAACTAAGCAAGGCTCATAAGGGCTTTCAGAGACTGAAGTGGTCCCTATGGTGCCTGCATGAGTCTGTACCAGGCACATGGAATAAAAGCTGTGGTTCTTTAGCTTGGGCATTTTGGTGGACTCCTAACAAAGGGAATGGGGGTGTCTCTGACTCTTTTGCCTGTTATTGGGACCATTTTTTTCTTTCTCATTTTTTATTAAAAATTTCCATCTCCTCCTCTCCTCCTCCCCCTTCCCTCCCCTCCCTTCCACCCATACCCCCACTCCGCCCCTCTCCAAGCCAAAGAGCCATCAGGGTTCCCTTCACTATGTTAAGTCCAAGGTCCTCCCAGCTCCCCCTATGTCCAGGAAGGTGAGCAACCAAACTGACAAGGCTCACACTGAGCCCGTATTGGGACCATTTTTATCTTACTGGGTTGCCTCATCCAGTCTTTATATAAGGTTATGTGCCTTGTCTTATTGTATCTTACTGTTTTGTGTCTGGGTGATATCACTGTAGGCCTGCTCTTTTCTTAAAGGAAACAGAGGAGTAGTGCATTTAGGGAAAGAAGAGGTAAGGAGGGATTGTGAGAAGGGAGGCTGGTGTTGGGATGTATTGTATGAGAGAAGAATAATAAGTAAACCATTAAAATTTGAGAAAAGACACATATATACAGTTAAAAAGAAATCAACCAACCAATCAAACAGAGAAACAAAAAGAATATCTCACGCAGTATTGGTCCAAGTGCCTTGATAGAAAATAAGATTAGTTAGGCAGACACTGCTGAATAATTCACATCTCTATATGCAGTATAGAACTCTGAATTCAAAGGACACATATTTTAAATGGAAGCAGAGATGTCTTCAATTTTGGGTCTGGTTACTTAGCAGATCCCAAAGAGGAGTGAGTGTTTCTTAGTGAAATCAGCTTCTAAATCCATGCATTATAAATAACGTCACATTATAAACAAGTGTACTCTAACCAAGTCTCACTTCTGAATTATCAGTTCCCATTTACTTTTTCTGGGTAGTTTGTAGCTTGTGGGCATCTCTGTTCTGTTCTGTTTTTTTTTTTTTTATGCTCCATGTGCTTATTTCCATTAAAATAATTGCCCTCCAGAACGACTGAGATTCGTAGGTTAATTGGTTAATTGACTTGATCCCAGTTCCTAGGAAACAATGTATAGAGACACAGAACATATTTTTGGTGGTAAATTCATTTACTATTCTGCAGATCTGTATAGACAATACCCACTGGTCATTATGGTGAAGCTTTCTACATTGGTCAATGGTGTTTGTTTGCAACATGTATCTGCATAACCTCTAACCCGTTTTTCCTCTCCATGAATATAATGGCACACTTTTACTCATTTTGTATTTCATTGTGGTATTTCATACTCTCCACTTACAGTGATTTATGCTGCTCTGTGATGATAGATTTCTATGCAGTTCCACTCATGATGGTACTTGGCTTGAGTTTGATTTAATGTTTTCTTTCAGAATGGCATTGCACCTGATCTCTTCTGTCTTCTCAGAATATATACATGAGCTATCTCATTGATTTGCAACAATGGTAAGACTTGACTTGTCAATAAAAAAATAACTGGCTACTCAAGCTCTGAAAAGTACTACTAAGTAAAAACTTGAAATGCAGGAACTATTGCAAAGATGAATGAAATTATCATATGAGAATAAGAGAGTATAATTGAATTGATTATATATATACACACCATGCATAAAAGTTTCAAAATATTTTAATATATATTGGTGATTTTATGTGATGCTTTGAAAAAATTAAGATCATACCCAGAAGACACAAGAAAAAAATCTATTTGACATCACTTATAAATATTCCTATGCTCTCACACAGGAATTATGATATGAGTTAAAAATCTAAATTAGTTGTGATTTGCATTGGTTCACAAACCTTACAAAGTACCCAGCGCTATAGCAACAGCATCCCCGGTATGGAAAATCAAGCTGCCGTGGTCTCTAGGATGTCCCAGTGCTTGCTTTGGATTTGTTCACAGATTCAGATGCATTTTAATCGGTAGCTCAACCCATATGGCTACCCTGAGTGCACTCAGAATAAGTCTCAGGTACATAGTCACTCAGCTCTAAAACAAAAGCATAATATGTCAGACATCGAACTTATTTTTGTCAATACAGGAATTCGTGAGTCTCAAAGGGGTGATGTAAACTCTAGTGCAGCCCATTAATCTCCAGTTGCATTTAATATCAGGATCTAACGCTGACTTTGCTCCCAATGTGAGGGGCATGCACAGAGAGGATGGATACTCAGAATGCTTTTACCGCTGAGCGGGGGTATAAAGCTTCTCTCTGAGTAGGAGTTCAGGATCTGTTCTGTGATTTCTGTTGCTAGGCAACTGCTTCCTTTGTCTGCTCTGTTCAGAACAGTTGCTTTATTTATGCTCAGTTTAAATGATGCAGATCATAATGTGAAACCATAAAAGAAAATAGGAAAAATTATGTGAAAAATTGTTTCAGGAATTTGCAATATGGTGCAGAAACTAATGAGCATGAATGCAAATAATGTTTCAATGGAGAAAAGAAAAGATTCCCAACCTGTCAGTTCCCCTACCTGAGAGGTTTTGAACAGATTACAGAATGACCAAGTCTTAACTTTTGACATTATCTAACAATGACAGAAACATATCCAAACACATAACTAGCAATGACCTAGACTAAATTAGTATCAACAATTAAATGGAACTAAACAATCGTTGGGGTGATTTAAGAACAAAACAAAACGAAACAAAAAACCAAAACCAGAAACCCTTTTTAGTACCAGATGTGGAGATAAATCTGTTAAAGTCGAAAAAAAAATCTTATAATAAATATCAAATAAGGAGAGGTTAAAGGATAAAAGAGGAAAGGGATATTGGTCAGCTCTTGATCTTTCCAAAGTCTGAGAAATCATGATACATACAAATTTTGATTTCTGTTGGCCCACCAGCTTAAGGTGCTTCCTGCCAAGCATGATGCCCCCAGTGAATCCTAAAACCCACATGATGGAGGGAGAAAACTGACTCTGAAAAGCTTTACCTGATAATACATTTGCACATTGCACACACACACACACACACACACAAAAACAAAAGAAAAATAAAGACTATTTTTAACGATCTACTCTGACTTGCACACATTATAGAATTTTTGTTGGTTAACAACAGATTTATCCTTGTGTACCACATGTGAAATTATTCAGTGGTTCTAAATTTTTTTAAAGACAGTTTCTGTACAAAAACTAAGTCTCTACTTTGATCACAATGATTCACAGATGTTTGACCTGTGTCCTCTATGTTGATTTAGTTTCTACTTTCATAAAATCTTAATGTTTTACTCATTCTTTATGAAAAATGAATCAATCTGTGCCAATAGTCCAACATATATTAGCACTTTGCAGATATTAGTTGAAATACCCAGGGCTCTTTGAGGGCAATGCTAATATAACCGTCATATCCATTGTATAATGAGAAGATTCGAACTCACATTCTCTGGTGTGGCTCTACCTGTTGAGCATTCATTAATCTAAGAATTGTTTTTAATGTGTTTCTTCCCTATGGTACAATTCTGTAAATAACCACCATTTTTTGGACACCCCCCTCAATTTGAATTCTCATAAAAATAGAAGACAATCAGTATCCTTATTTTTATTCTTAAAATTGCATACTATGATTATAAAGCCCTTATCCTGATGTACTATATAATGAGCATATTTATTTATATATTTATATAAATGCTATCTGAACTTATCCCATTTCTATCATTCATTTTCATGGTTTTTACTGTTCCCTGAATAACTGAGGTCAGTAATGACTTAAAGGACTCTCATACTCCTGCTACTGTGTAAAGTGGTCAAATATATTTGGATGTCTTCAGGACTTCAGCTTTCACTACTATGTAGAAAAGTGTAAAATAATATTAATGATTCAGGGCTGACTGTTCTGTAGTAGAATCAATAAAACCTGACTGCCTTTACTGTGGCTTTTGAAATTCAGGATTTAAGAAATTATTTTTGTTTATTTCTTGATAATTTTATACAATGTATTTTGATTATATATTATTTCTTTTCCTCCAACTACTCCTAGATTCCCCTAATATTACCTGTTACACTTCACCTTCATTTTCTTATTTAAAGAGAAAGAAAACAAAATAAACACAAATACAAATAAAACAGCAACAACTATGGAGTGCAATTTATTTTGGCCAATTACCTCTGATCTTGGGGCCTGCCCTGCACTATGGTTTATATACCCAGTGCCACTTAGTCAGAGAAAACTAATTTTCCTCTCCCAGCCTATCAATTCCCTATTACCTTCTGAATTCACAAAGACTAAGAGTTCCCACACAAGACCTACAGAAGTTCAAACCAGAGAAATTTCCAGCATGGAAAAAGGAAGTGGGCACAGACACCCAGTCCTAGCTGAGAAGATGTTTAAAATTAGGGATTTTGTTAAAAAATATTATACATTTGCAGAAAATGGTTTCAACTGGGATCATTATGGTAAACTAAGTTAAATATGAAAAAAATTGTGGAATGGTTCTGTCCTATACAGACTCTAAATTCTCCAGGTTTAAATGTGTGTGTGCATGTACCTATGTGTATGCATCATTTGTGAGAAAGAAAAAAAAAGTTAAGGGAATGGAAATGGAAGGCAAGGGGGGAAATAATGGAATACATATGACGTATAAATAGATGGTAGAGCTATTCATGAGAAGGTAAAGAGCCAACAAAAGCTTACCATAGTAAATAAGAATGTAAAATCACATACACACACACACACACACACACACACACACACACATGTATTCATGCACATACACACGCACGTGCACACAATGCACACACACATACTCAACTAGAAGTTGCTGCTCCTAGAACAATAGGAAGTTTCAGTTTAATAGATGTCCAGTTTGTGCATTCCATATGCAACTAACTTCTTTTTTTTATAAAAAATGAGTCTTTTATTTTCAAAGTTTTTTTAATTAAAAATTTCCACCTCCTCCCCAACTCCCATTCCCCCGCCCCTCCCCCACTCCCCTCCCCCTCCCTCTCCAGTCCAAGAGCAATCAAGGTTCCCTGCCCTGTGGGAAGTCCAAGGTCCTCCCCACTCCAGCCAGGTCCAGGAAGGTGAGCATGTAAACAGACTAGGCTCCCTCAAAGCCAGTACATGCAGTAGGATCAAAATCAAGTGCCTTTGTCCTTGGCTTCTCAGTCAGCCCTCATTGTCAGCCACCGTTCAGAGAGTCGGGTTTGATCCCATGCTTTTTCAGTCCTAGTCGAACTTGCCTTGGTGAGCTCCCATTAGATCAGCCCCACCGTCTCAGTGGGTGGGCACACCCCTTGCAGGTCCTGACTTCCTTGCTCATGTTCTCCCTTCTTCAGGGAATTGGGATGGTTGGGATGGAGGAAGGGTGGATAGGGGAGCAGGGAAGAAGATATCTTAATTAAGGGAGCCATTTTAGGGTTGGCAAGAGACTTGACTCTAGAGGGGTTCCCAGGTATCCATGGCGATGTCCCCAGCCAGTTCCTTGGGCAGCTGAGGAGAGGGAGCCTGAAATGGCCCTTTCCTATAGCCATACTGATGAATATCTTGCATATCACCATAGAAGCTTCACCTGGCGATGGAGGGAGATAGAGACAGAGACCCACATTGGAGCGCTGGACTGAGCTCCCAAGGCCCAAATGAGGAGCTGAAGGAGGGAGAACATGAGCAAGGAAGTCAGGACTGCAACTAACTTCTGATGAGATTCTCATCTGGAAGCCAACAGTTCCCAAAATGACCTGCGGCAAATAGAAAATAGAGTGTGGAGAGCACATTGTTTCACCCTTTTCTTCATTAAACTGAAGGAAACCAAGCAAGTAATATTGCTCATACTGATCAGGAGTTACAGTTCCTTTAGGTGTGCAGTTTCCTTGGGATTCTATCTGTTTTATTCAACCAAACAAAGTCTATATAGTTATGTATAAATCTGTAAGCTTTAAAATAAAATTATTTATCATATCAATAATACCCATAATAAAAATAGTTATTACTCAAATTTTACTCAAATTACTAAAATTATCACCTGGTAATTTGCGAAAAATTGCTTTTTTTCTAAAAATTGCTCTTAGGAGTAATGTGTTTAATATACTGTATTTCATATAAGGTAAGAATTAAATAGTGTCAAACATTTCTTAAATATAATTTTTAAAATATTACCTTCTCCACTTTCAGTAAAGATCCTGAAATAAATTGGCTTGTTTAAAATGAAAGGACATGCAGAAATAATAAAATAATTAAATGTTATGCATAGTCCACACTAAGAAACAGTTATGCCAACTGACTACAATACATGAAAAAGAGTATAGTACCGAACACTCATGCTACTAAAAAGATTAGTGCTGAACTTCCTATCAAATATAATGAGGTCTTAATGTGTGTGAATGGAACAAACAAATTGGAAGAACATGGGAGAAAGGAGAAATAATTTGTGAAAATTTTATTTCTAAAAAGACGTTTCATTTTGGGGGGTGTGGTGGATGAGGACCAAAAACAAGGAATTGAAATAAACAAGGTTATTTTTAAAGAAATTATACTTTGAGTGACATGTGGTCCACTAAAGGCTCTCCATTACTCAAAACACAATATATCCTGAAAAATAATTCAAAGCAGCTAATGTTTTATTTGTGCTTTAATTAATTGGTTGATTCATTTTAGAATATGTATTCCTTTTATTTTTCCTTTTTGTTGCTTTTTCTAAATTTATTTTTTTCAAAAAAAAAACTATATTTTCTCACTTTACATACAAATCACAGTTCCCACTCTCTCCCTTCCTCCAGTTTCCTCCACCTTCCCCAGCATCCCACCCCTGTCTACTCCTCAGAGGAATGAATTCCCATGAGGAGACAAAGTCTAGGCATACTGCTTTGAGGCAGGACCAAGGCTCTTCCCACTATGTCTAGGCTGAGCAAGGTATCCCTCCAAAGAGAATGGGTTCCAAAATGTCAATACAAGTAGTAGGCGTAAATCCTGGTCTCACTGCCAGTGGCCCGTCAGTCATACAACTGTCACCCATATTCAGAGGGCCTAGTTTGTTCCTGTGCTGCTTCCTTCATTGTCTGGCCAGAGTTGGTGGACTCTCATTAGCTCAGGTAACTGTTTCAGTGGGTACCCCCATCATGGTCTTGACCTCTTTTCTTGTATTCTCAATCCTCCCACTTTTCAACCGAACTTTGGGTGCTCAGCCTAGTGCTCCATTGTAGATCTCTGCCTCTGCTTCCATCAGTATAAACATCACATTTCTAGTGATCACAGTGTTGTCCACTGGAGTCAAATATTTCCTTTTGAGGTTCCAGAGATGGGAAAGAAACAGGCAGTATTTGTTTTTCTAATGTTGATTTATTTTACTAAGTGTAATGACTTTACACTTATTTGGGGAGGAGCTTCCATGGTGCTATTTATTTGTAGTTGTAAAAATTTACATTCTTTCCAACTGTATATGAGTTTGTTTTTCTTTACATTTTTCCAGCATTTGCTTTTAAAAATAAATAATGCCTTTTGATTTGCAAGATAATATCTCATTGTCTCGGGAGCTGCTGTTTTTGAGATGTGCTGCGTAGGTAACCCAAGCAACCTTGAACTCACTAAGCAGCTGAAACTGGGCTCAAATTGCTGATCCTCCCACTTCCTCTTGAGAGGTGCTTCAATTATAGTCATAAACCACCTGGAATGCACAGCTTAATTTAGGTTCAATTTGTAGTTCTCTGACTGCTTAGAGAAATTGGTAATTATTTTTCACATGTTTGTTGCATGAACGAAAAACTGTGAACCTATCATTGTTACAATATGGATCAAGAAAGTACATTTTATTTTTTACATATTAAAACTGCATAAATACTGAAACTACTGAATTAACATTGTGTATTTGGAGATATTAAAAGAGTACACACTTTCTTATTTATTACTAAATGTTTTAAATGTCATAAAAATTATTTTTCTTATATTAAAATGGAGAGTATAATTCTAGCCAGAACATAAAGTATATGGCATATGTTGAAACTTGACAAATTAGTTAGTCCGTAGTTAGATTGTACAAATAAGAGCTATGTCATCTATAATGAATACAGGAACATACTAGGTGAGAAATAATATAAATAGTTGAGATATAAATAGAATTGTGTGATTAACTGGCTTAAAATACAAGGCCGGATCAATTGCTCTCTATTTTGGTCAACTACATCATCTCCTTCCTTCAATTTTCCTTCCTGATGAAAAAATTTAGTTTCTACTTGTTTGATTCAAAGTTCCTTACAGTTTTCTAACAGGCCAAATCAGAGGGGTTCACGCTTTTGTAAACACACACCACCATTGGTGTTGGTAAAGCAAAACATAAAATGCAATCCAGAAATACAGGCTTTAAAAAGACTCTTTGATAGAAGCAACTGTTTTGTACATATACTGACCAATTAGACATAATTACACAGAGAACATAGACATGACAGAAGTCGACTTAAAACACTAATATTTCACTTCTGTTCTATTTTCTGTAAGAAGCTCTGTGTTTCCTGTACTTTAAAAGCTCACAGCTATAATGGCTGGATTAAAAGCACAGCCCTGTGGTGCAGAGAAGTTGTAAAGCATCACAGGAGGCGCCATCAGTGGGAACAGCAAGATGAGCCTTATTAAAGGAATTCTGCCACCCCTTGCCCATAAAATTCAAGCTGTTCTTAAACATCAGTCCTAATGCAGGTTGCCTTCCAGAACTGGATTTCTTTGCAAAATTGCACCATGGAAGTTCTTCCCTGGGGGTGCCAATTAGTTTTGAAGAAATCTTACTGGTCTTAAGCACACTGAAACTCCTTCCCCCCCCCTTTTTTTTTCCAATAAGAGCATGCCACTCCATTAAAGGGAAATAATCAACTTATGTGCTTTAAAAATCAATTATACACAAGTGTTTTGTTCTGCAGATTGTTTTCTTCATAATAAATTTCAATTTTACATTACTGACACTTTTAATAATGCAGCCTTGTTATGATTCTTTTCTTAATAGCCTGCTATAGAATTGAACGATTGCCGGGGCGGTGGTTTGGCGCACGCCTTTAATCCCAGCACTTGGGAGGCAGAAGGCAGGGCGGATCTCTGTGAGTTCGAGGCCAGCCTGGTCTAAAAGAGCTAGTTCCAGAACAGGCTCTAAAACTACAGGTGAAAACCCTGTCTCGAAAAACCAAAAAAAAAACAAAAAAAAAAAAAAAAAAAAAAAAAAAAAAAAAAAAAAAAAAAAAAAAAAAGAATTGAACGATTGAGCCTCCAATATCTAGAGTAAAGCCTTGATGTGTGCTGTGTTGACTCTCAGTTAAACCCTGGTAGTCTTCTGACTTCTGGGGGCCAGATCGTGAGTTTGGTGTGTTACCAAAATGAAGCAATCGTAGCTGTCTGGCTTTACCCTTGCAGATTTTGTTGACTTTTTTCAAAATAAAACAAGCAAACATGTCCATAAATTTTGGAATGATACTTCTTGCTCTTGTTTAACTCGATAAGCAGGGAAATGACTCAAGAGTAAAAGATGATGATGGCAGAAAAAGAATTGTTTTGGGCAATACACCTTGTTGTTCCTCCTTCATATAGCATTCATGGTGCAAAATGGGAGGAGGCTTATAATTTTGTCTTCTCATCTTGAATGATTATTGATTAGTCTTTGAATTTATAATAAAATATTAAAAGGAAATTGAAATACAATCATGACTCAACACAAATAAACAAAGGTTCAAAGATTTAACTCTCATGTTTAAGCACTTTTAAACTTTGCAATAACATCTCTAGGCAGATATCCCATCTCTATCTCTCACATTATTGCATGAGCATAGAAACAACTGCTCCACACAGCATTGAAAATCTTGTCACGTGCAATTTGGATTAAGAAAACAGTGTGCTGTCTTCTGTAGTCATCTGCAGCTCAACCAGAGTCTATGTGCTGTGGCAAATCCTCTGCTCCGATTTCTAGATTATTTCAGCATTTTCAGTGCTTTTAAAAAAGAAAATGAAGGTATTTAGCTATCATGTATTGAGAAGGTGAAAGGAGAAGAATGGAAGGCCCTCCAGAGGTACAAGATACATTTTGTAAGCACTTAGTAGAGAGGGTGAATTAGGAAGATGATGTACCCTATTGTGAAAACCAAAATACACTTTGGGTATAGAGAAATCAAAATGGAACTAAGCTATAAGGTTTCCTCCGTGCTGACGAGCATCCATAATGCTAGAAGGTACTTGCCAAGTTTTGGGGTTAAAAAAAGTCAACCAAAGATCATGCCTAGCTTAAATGCTGTGAGATACAATACGGCGGCCAACCAAGATATGCTCACATATCTGGGGAACCTCAACTCTTTCCTGACCAGATCGGAAGCTCCCTCACCCCTGTGGTGAGAGAATGTATTCTTGGTATAGTAATTTGGTCAAAAACACTGTGGCTCTGGAGCATTCTTATGCTATGGTGTGTGTTTGTGTGGAGGGGGTTCTATCTTGATGCTTGCTAAATGTGTATGTGGTTAAAATGCTCTTAAGTTCTTTTTATACCCATAGACTGGTGCTGGTCATAGTCAAAGAGTGTCCTTTGGTACTAGGTGGGGATCAGGTAGAAATTCAAAATGGATTAAAGTGTGGAGAACATAAATGCTGACTCTTCAGTCCACAATGGGACTGTATTACGCAGTATAAAATCCAGAGAATATCATAGAAATTAGAGTGCAAGATTATAATAGTATTTCATTGGTTTTCAATTTTTATGACGTATAAAAGCCAGATATGTTATATTGGCATGTTGTGATTGTAGCATTTTATTTTAAAAGCAAAGTTTTCTTTACTTACAAAATCCAAGCTGCATTTTGTGAGGACTCAGAGAAAGATGTGCCATTAATACTATTGTTTCAACAAGATTTTCATTTTTTTATACAATTGATCATTTGATAAAAAACCACATTCATTAATGAACCACATTTTCTATGTCCATCTTTTAGACAGTAGCTAGTTCTCATTACTAGAAAGTAAATTTCTAGAAATGAGCATCCAAGAAATAAGACCACATTCCCATTTTCACTGAATTTAGAAAAGAGATTCTAAGCTGCCTTGTGTGTGTGTGTAAGGTGTTTGTGTAGTATGTGTAGGTGGTATGTATGTGTGGTGGGTGATGTGTGTAGTGCATGAGTGTCTTTTGTATATGTGTGGGTGTGTGTGGATGTGTGTGTGTGCATGCATGTCTGGCATATGTATGGAAGGTGTGTGTATATGATCTGTGTGTAAGAGTGTGTGTATGTGTTTGTGTGTATCTGGTGTATTGTGGGATATGTATTATATGTGATGTGTGTGTCTCTGGTATGTGTGTGGGGTATGTGGGTGGTGGTCTGGTAGTGTGGTAAGTGTGTGTGTGTATGTGTGGGTTGTGGTGTGTGTCTATGGTGTTGTATGTGATATGTGTGGTGTATTGGTGTGTGGTGTATGTGTGGAGTGTGTTTGTGGTATATATGTGGTGGTGTATGGTATGTGGAATGTGTGGTGTGTTTCTCGTGGTGCTCTCTCTGTGTGTGTAATATGGTGTTTATTTGGTATGTTTGTGTGTGTGGAGTGCTGTGTGTGTGTGGTAATATGTGGTGTGCTGTGTATGTGTGTCTATGTGGTATATATGTAGAGTGTGTAGTTATTTTAACCTTACTTTTACATCATGGCAAAGCCTTGCTTTGCTTCACAACAGATATGAGCAGGAAGTTAGTTCTGACGCAGTGATTGTGGTGTTGCAACACCTCAATTAGTAACTCAACCTGCCTGGCCTGTGAAGACTCAGGTCATTCTCAGTCATTTCAGAACGTTTCATACAACCCATGAAAAGGAAATGGTGTTCTAACGTTCCCTCATATTATACTTTGAAATATTTTCCACTTATTAAGAAAGAATTTGTGATTTTATATGTTATTCTGTTGAACTGGAGGCAGTTTTCATTGGAGATGACATCAATGATAAGCAAAACGAAGTCAACAGATGGATGGAAATGAGAAAAGCTGAATCATCAGCTAGGGAAAAACACGGAGGAGGAAGATAATGCTATTTCAATAGACACTTGTAGGTTCTCATGCGATATTTTCATTTTACTAAGACAGTTAAAACTACGGTATACTAACTGATACATAAAACATTAAATTTACATACATTAATCAGGTTTTGGGGTCATGATGATTTGGGCTTACAATATTCCGACTAGATCAAACTAGATTAACTCGTTATTCTCTCTAAACATTAATCATTTCCTGGTGAAAACCTTCCACATACCTTCCTGTGGAAGCTGCTAAAAGTATACAATTTCTCATCACTCTTATTGGCGCCGTTACTAAGATAATAAGTGCGGTCCCTTTCTGGGCGCTTGTCAAAACCACAAGCTTAGTGCACCATAGATCAGCCTCGTCCCTGTCCCCTTGGTCCCTTCTTACAGACACGGGGACCACATTCCAGGTCCGCCCTTGTAAGAATCTAGCTGTTAGATTCCACATATCATGTGTTGTCATTCGGTGCCTCATTGTTTCTCCTTAAGTGAATGATCTCCGTTCTCTGCATGAAGTGACACACGGCCATGTTACAGTTGTATTCAGTTGTTTATACGTGAGGTTTTCAGACTGTTTCCATTCCTGAGTTATTGTGACTAAATTTGATACTTCAGGTGTTTCTGCAGCATATTGACTGAATTGTTTTGAAATAAGCAAATAAAATCATAATGAAGAATCATGAATTGGGTTGTTTTTTTTTTTAATACTTAAGCAATTTTCTATAGTGGCTATACTAATTTACATTCCCACCAATAGTGTGTAAAACTCCCTTTACTCCATATTCTTGCTGGCGTCTGTGGCCTTTTTGGCTGGTTATTGTTTTGTTTTATTAAATATAGTTACATCATTCTTCCTACAACTCCTTCTTTGTGGCATGGAACTCCCTTTTAAATTCCTGAGCTCCCTTTTCCTTAACTTTATCATTACATGTAAATTCGAATACAACCAGCTGTGTTGAGTCCCTTCAATGATGTGTGCATATACATGATATCAAGGTTGATTACTTGGTATTAACTAACCAATTAGAGGGCTCCTCATAGGGAAAGGACTGCCTCTCCAGTTCCCAGTATGGCCTTAGCTGCCTGTAGCTCTTCGTCTACGACTGGAACCTTATAAGAATTCCTCCTTCCACAGCAGCATGTATGTCTATTGGTATTTTCCTTGTTCAGGTCGTTTTTGGCAGTCATATTTGTTGTAATATCATAGGTGAAGCTTCCGTATTATTTCTATGAGATGCGATCTCACAGAAGAGTTCTGTGGTCTTCTGATTCTTGTAGTCTTTCTATTCCATCTTTAACAATGTTCCTTGAGTCTTCTCAGTACATAATGTGAGCTACCTCATGGTGTCTGGATTTGTATTTACGTGATGACAAAGATGTCTAGCTCTTTCCGTGTACCTCTTGGACAGTCAATATTTAAATAATCTTATTTAAATTTTATTACTTAAGAAAGATCAAAGATGACACTAAACCGACTTATGCTTATACTAAAAGACATAATTTAATTGATACTGAAATGTTATGCTTGTATAAAGACACCAATTATGAACGGGTCAAAGGTTGAGCTGCAATTCTGCTTTTGGTGGGTACATTACAAAGTTTTTGCTTGACATTTTTTGTTACTACCTTAAGTTTTTATTTTTAAGTAAAAAAGACTGTGTGAATGTTTTTGAATACTATATAAGTATAATATATCTTAAAAACAAATTCCTAAGATGTCTTAATTCTAAATTAGAGAGAGTGGTGGGTTTTTTGTCCTTTTGAGACAGGTTTTCTCTGGGTGACAGCCCTGGCTGCCCTGGAACTTACTCTTGTAGACAAGGCTGCCTCAAAACGTAGAGAGATCTCCCTCTCTCTCCTGCCTCCCAAGTGCTGGAATTAAAGGCAACTTGTCACCACCCGCCCAGCAAGAGTGGGAAATTTTAAAGTAAGTTAAAAGATATTTTGAAGAGGGAAAAAGTGGTTTTTTCAGAAATGTGTGGTCACACATGTGAAACTGACAAAGTACATGAGTATGTCACGCTATTATCATCCCTCCATCACGTACCTGAAGATAAAATTCAACACAAACTTCATTCTAGCAGGGGGCTACTCCTTTTTTTTTTATTTTTGTATCTGTGGAGATTTGCTTTATATATTGAGCATGTGATCAATTTAGAGAAGGTTCCATGAGGTGCTGAGAAGAAGGTGTACTCTTTTGTGTTTGGGTGGAATATTCTATAGATGTCTGTTAAGTTACATTTGATTCATTACATCTGTTAGTTCTCTTATTTCTCTGTTAATTTTCTGTCAGGTTGACCTGTCCATTGGCAAGAGTGGAGTATTGAAAGTCTCCTATTAGTGTGTGGGGTTTGATGTGCAATTTAAGTTTTAGTCATTTTTTTAAACATATGTGGATGCTCTTGTATTAGGGCCATAGATGTTCACGACTGAGACTGCATCTTGATGAATTATTCCTGTTATGAAGATAAAGTGTCCTTCTCCATCTCTTCTGATTGATTTAGTTTGAAATCAATTTTGTGAGATAATAGGATAACTACACCTACTTGTTTCTTAGGTCCATTTGACTGGAAAACCTTTCCAACCCTTTACTCTGAGGTAGTTGTTTGAGATTAGGTATGTTACTTATATACAGCAGAAGGCTGGATCCTGTTTTCATATCCATTTCTTAGCCTGTGTCTTTTTGTAGTGAATTGATATCCATTAATATTAAGCAATATTCACTGACCAGTGGTTGTTAATTCTGGATATTTTTTTGGGAGTAGTGTTTATGTGTCTCTCTTTTTTTGGGTTATACTGGTGGGGAGCTATCTAATGCTTGTGTTTTTGTGGGTGCAGTTAGCTTCCTTAGGTTTGGGGTTTTCCTTCCAGTACTTTCTGGAAGACTGGGTTTGTGGCTACATATTGTTTAAATCTGTTTTTCTGTCCTGGAATATCTTGTTTCTCTCCATCAATGGTGAATGCAAGCTTTGCTGGGTTGTTAGTAGTCTGGGCTTGCATCCATGGTCTTTTAGTGTCCTGCAGCACATCTATCTAAGACCTTCTGGCTTTCATGGTTTCTACTGAGAATTTGGGGGGTAATCCTGATAGGTTTACCTTTATACTGTTTCTTGCAAAATTATCCGTTTGCAGCTCTTAATATTCTTTCTTTATTCTGTATGTTTTGTGTTTTGATTATTATATTGCAAAGGGATTTTTTTTTTTGTTCCAATCTATTTGGTGTTCTGTAAGCTTCTTGTACCTCCATAGGGATAGCCTTTTTTAGGTTAGTAAATTTTTTCTATGGTTTTTTGAATTTATTTTTTGTGCATTTGAGCCTCTTCTACCCCTATTATCTTTAGGATTGATCTTTTCATGGTGTCCCAGATTTTCTGGATGTTTTGTGTTAAGAATTTGTTGAATTTAATGTTTTCTTGGACCAGTAAATCTCTTTTATCTATAGTATCTTCAGTACCTGAGATTCTTTCTTCTATCTCTTGTACTCTGTTGGTTATACTTGTCTCTGTAGTTCCTGTTCATTTACCCAGATTTTCCATATCCATAATTCCTTCTGTTTGTGGTTTCTTTATTACCTCTATTTCATTCTTCAATTCTTGAACTGTTTCCCTTACCTGTTTTGTTTGTTTGTTTGTTTTCTTGGGTTTCTTTGAGGGGTTTATTAATTTCTTTCATTTTTTTTGTTTATTTCCTCCTCCATTTATTTAAGGGAGATTTTCATTTCATCTTAAAGGATTCCATCATTTTCATAAAGTAATGTTTAAAGTAATTTTCTTCTAGCGTAGAATGATCAAGTCTTTCTGTTGTGGGACCGCTGGATTCTGTGTTTAATATGCTGCTCTTTAGGTTGTTGGAAGAATTCTTGCATTGGCGCCTGCCCATGTTTTTCTTCAAATGCGGCCTGCACTGTCTTTTTATCTTGGTTCAATACTTTCAGTGGCTGTCTAAGTGTTGGGGAGTTTTTCTTGGTCTGCTCTGTACTGTCAATGTCTGTCTCAGAAAGCCTCTGAGGTCTTCTCTCCTAGTTTGCTCTCCTGGTGCTCTCTCTTAAACCCCTCAATGTTGTAGCAAGCTCTTGGTCCTTCTTAAGTCCCCTCAGTATTAGAGCAAGCTGTATTTCAGAGTTCCACTGAGGTTGCAGGTGGATAGGTGGGTTTGATTGTAGGGTATGGCTAGTAGTTTGCAGGGGTGGCAGGAAACTTCCTGCTGGCTGACCAAAAAAGTCTGGGGAGTTGGGGGGTGGTGGCCTGAGGTTTTGTCCCACTGGGGAGTTCCTAGAGAGTGTGGGCATCCCACTGTGTGGCTGTTCATTCAATTCTTAAGCCATCTCAGTTCTTGAGGCTGCCGTGCTTCAGAATTCCACCAAGGTTGCAGCAAGATCACTAGATTTTTGTGTAGGGTTAAGGCCTCATGGGATTTCCTTTTGTTGACATTGGTATGCGTTTTGTTGTTGTTCTTGTTTGCCTCATGTTTATGTAGCTAAGTTGTTGATAATTCATGGAAACAACTTCTGACATTATTCAAAAGCATTGCTTCCTAGAAACATGTTTTCAAAACTGAGTAAAGGAGATATTTTTTGTCAATATGATTCACTAGTTAAAAAAGATATTTAAATATTGAGAAGAGAAAACAAAATTATGATTATTTATAGATGGCATATTTTATAAGCAAAAAAAATCCTGAAAGGCTCAACAAGAAAATCATGAAAATTCATGGAAAGTTTCAGTAACGTTGTCAGCCATAACTTGAAAATATATATTCAAAATTGCTACAGTTTCATACATCAGGGACAATCTCTAAGATGACACAATTAAAAATTCTGTTATAAACATTGACGTTCTCTACAGAACGGCTGTATCTATGAATGTAAATGTTGTCTGATGTCCTAACAAGTATATTCCTAAGGTATTGAATATCATAATAAAGGATAAAAAATCCCAATTTGAACGAGAAAAATACATTTGTGAGTATTGACATCCATCAAAGAATAGAAGTATCAGAAATCCTGTGAATAAATAGTATAGCGGGATTCCTCTGAAAACAAATCCAGCTATCTGAAAGACATATAGAGGACTGCAGAAGTAACCCAGTCAGGTTCAAAAAGCAACAAATAACAGAAATCTGACCATCTTATTAGGAAACTGATTGATAAATTTTAAGGACCATTGTTTTAAGAGTAATGTTAGTCAGGTGATGGGGTATGACTCAATGACTACCCCGTATATGACCCGCTGGAGTCATTGAAGGGACTGATTTTAGGAACCATAGGTGAAGGATCTCCACGACTCAGAACAACGATAGGTTATACAAGGCAAACTTCAGTGAGAATCCAGTAGTATTGATGATGAACTAGAAGCCAAAAGCCTTGAACCTGACCAATAACATATTACACAATGAACATTTCCAAATAAAGCTGTTTTGAACAAAAGGTTTATACAGCAAGCTCCCCATGTGCCTAAGAAGATGAAGAGGGCGTTGGAGAGGTGAGAAAGATGGAGGAGTGAAGTAGGATTTTTTGTCTGTTGACTCTGTGTTTGTTTTTTCGTTATTTTTTGTTTCCTTTCTTTTAAATTATTACTTTTATTTTACTTTTATTATTTCTTTAAAAGTTTTCTCTTGGGGGGCACACTACAATGGTAAAGGGTTGGATAAGGAAGGACTGGGAAATGAGTGGAATTGGGGGTGTGATGTAGAAAATTTCCAAGAATTAAAAAAATACATTAAAAATAAAATAAAAGTATGACATGAATCTGGGGGTAAGATATGATGGCAAATTATTTTTATTTAAAGAAAATAATAAAAAAGGGGATATTGAAATATTTGGGGGTACAGTGACTGAGCTAAGGAATACAACCACAAATAGAAACAATTCATTTTTCTTTCTGCTTGACATTCCAAATTATATCTGTTGGTTAAATGAAAATATATAACCATTCCCTGAAGTAAGAAGATTGTTAGATAAATATCTGAAAAAAAGGAAAATGAGTGGGGTTAATGACATGAAGTTCAGTTAGCAGTGGGGAGAGATGAAGGAGAGGACGAGGGAGAAGTGGAACTGGTATGCAAAAATAAAAAGGAAAAAAGAAAATTCCTAAGTTCATATAAATAACTATGACAAATTCTACATGCAATAACCTCTAATAACTATCTGAGTAGTAACTTAACCACTTACTATAAGGCAGTATTTGTGGTGGAAATTTCTTATTGAGCCACATTGACTACTGCTTCAAACCTTAGTTTGCCCTGGCCTTCTTTACTTATAGATGTCCACAAGTAGCTGTAGTTATCTTTTATTTGCTGCATATTTACAAAGTTGATATTTACCAAAAAGCCATGAGTCATGAGAAGAAAACTGGCTTCAAAGCACAAGATTAATGTTAGTTCATCAAATCCCAGTGAAGGCTTAAGGAAGCTAAAAAGGAATTTCTCCTTTCAAAACACTTACAATACAAAGGCTTTCATCAAAGTGTGATGGGATTTATTTGAATTATAATTAGTATTTAGGTATTTTTATTTTGTATTATAATTGTAATAAATTTAAGTATAAAAGTTACCTGTATTCATTATGATTCAAAAAAAATGTTGTTTCATGTTACAGACTGTAACCCACACCTCACAAATATTGTAATTTATGTTATCTTACCCAAGAATGTTGTCCTGAAGTCACTAACTCTTTCCAAATGAACACTTAATAAATTGCTCCCTTAGTAATCATTCTTCCCCTATCTAGAATAGGCAAAGTAAACCTGTCTTTTGTTTATACCAACAATTGCCATATGTAGTGACATTAATGTATCTACTCAATAATTACTTTTGTCATGGTGGACCGTTTGCAACGTGGCACTTTACAGATGGCTCCAAACAAACACAATGAACTGATGAATTGTAATGAGTATCATTCACAGCTATGACTGCCTATTGTCTCCGAGTTATTAAAGCCAGAGACCATGTCTTGCCTCTATCTGTGCCCTTATTAGCTTGCACATTATTCCTAGTGGTATCTTTGAAACCAATTGGAAATAATCTTAAAGTTCTTCTAACTGTCTCAAAGAACTTTGGGACTTGCAAAACCAATTTTAAGAAAAATGGATAAATTTATCTGTGAGTAACAGAAGTCTCCCATTTGAGTTTTTGTGTGCAAATTCACCAGTAATTTGAAAACCTAGCAAATGCAAACAAAACATCTTTGACCATGTTCACGATCAGCTATTTATTTGGCTAGCCTAAATGAAACCTCACAAAATAGTTTTGAAAAATATTTTTAAATTTAATTCTACATCCATAGCTGGATTTTCTCAATTTTTCAATAAAAAACAAATATTCCATTGTTTTCTGTATCCAGAAGCTAAAAATATGTTTAGACAATTATAAAGAGGATTTATAAACAATCTGTATATCCATGCATGAGAGGAGTTACAGGAAAGAATTCAGTCTTAACTTGCTTGAATTCTTTGGAAATCAGGTGGAAGAGGCAAATTGCCACTAGCAAAAGCCAAAAGTATCTGTATCATACGAACATATTGTTTTCTGTGAGATTTCAACTATTATTCACTATGTATTATATGTAGTACATACAGAACAATAATATGCATGATTGTAGTTGTATATAGTATAAAGTATTTTCAGTAGGGCCATTTACTAAAATTTTATTGTCTACTATTTGCTTCCCTTCATAATTATCATCACTAAATACTAAAAATCAAAAACTGTGAGACCTTTTAAATCCACATTGCCCTTCTTTAGAGTGTGTAATTTCCCCTTCCTTCTGCTCTCCTTGTCTCCCTACCCACAGGTGGTATGTAGCTATAGCCCCTTTCTCTTCATTCCCTTCCTCCCCATCTCATCTACAGCCAACTGCTTGAAGTTTCTTCACATTTTTTTTCATTTATTTCTTATTTTATGTCCTTTAGTAAGGCAGTATTTTATTTTACTTTTTTGAGATTTTTAAGATTAAACATTTCTTCTTCCCTCCCTTTCCTCTTCCCGAACTCTCCTATTTATCTCCTCTTGCTTCTTTCTGTCAGATTCATGTCCTCATTTTCTTTCAGTAATTGTTATTCCAAGCATATAGAAATATGCACGTGGTGTGGGTGTGTGTGTGTGTGTGTGTGTGTGTATACGTGGTGTGTGTGTGTGTATGTGTGTGTGACTAAATATAGCCCTCTCAGTCTGTATAATTTTACTGATTTTTTTGTTGTTGCTGTTTTTTTTTGTTTTGGTTTTTTGGTTTTGGTTTTGTTTTCAGGACTGATCATTTGGTTTTGAATTGCCAATTGTTGTGCTCTTCCCTGGGAAAGGCTTTCTCCTGATCCTAACATTCATCAGTTGTGTTGCCTGTAGTTCCTTATGTAAGGTTGAGGCATCATTGGCTTTTCTCCCCCATCCCACTTTGGCATGTCCAAAGTAACTCTGGTGTCATTTATTGTTCCACTCCCATTTGGGCAATTATATTTTTCAGAAACTTCATGGGTGTTCTTTTCAGAAATTACTAGGAGACACAATCTCACAGCAAACTTCTTGACTCTTTAGCTCTTACTTTGATCTTACTGATACGACACGCTCAAAAAGTTCATACCATTAACATATTGCTACAGAACTATCTTGTGTGATAAGTAATGTGATAAATGGTCTTAACAGGTTCTAACAGAAATGTTAATAGCAATTCTCCTTCTAGTGACCTTTTCTTGTGCATCTTGGAAGTGACCTTTTATGAAAGACACTCTTTCACACTGAAGGTTCAGAGCAGACTGCAAAGGAAGTCAGTCCTATATAGGCGGTCCCCACCACTGGTTAACTCCAGCTAGAAATGATGAAGAGTTTGTTTATGTTTCCATTTGAATGTTTATCTGCCCCTTTTGATTTCCTCAGTCTTGCCCCAATTAAGAACTTTATCTTTCGCTGCCTATCTAATAGCTGACCTGCTGCCTGCCTGTGTCTACGGCTTTCTGCCTACCTCTCTGTCACAAAGAATCATCAAGCAAACTGTATCATGTCATATCTTTGTTCAAAGCTCTTCATGTGTCTCCATGCTTTGTATTACCTGAAAGATAAATTTTCATGGCTTAATGCATGCTGAGCACGGAGTTTATGACCTGGCGTCCTGCCTCTAGCCTACAGGGAACACTGAGTTATTAGGCGTTTCTTCAAAGCACAGTTCCCACTTGCAGTTGAACTTTATAGAAAACTTTACTTTTCAACACCTCGATTGCGGGACTTGTTTTGTTAAACTATGAAACCTCCCAATAGGATAAACAATTTTCCTCAATGATTTTCATAACTCTTTGTTGTACGTTGGCCTACATTATTGGTAGCACATATTTACTCTTTAAACGGTATCACTTGTACTAAAATACTCCTTTTTGTTTCATTTTAATCAATACACTAAAATATAAAAATTATACACATACCCAGATCACCATGCTTTGTTCAAAGCACATATGCATCATATAATATTTCATAACCAAACAAACAAACCCATTTTTTCCAACATTCAAATATCTTCCTACTATTGTGACCCTTCTATAATGAACTGTTGATATTCACCATGGTACCAGAGGTCCTGGGTCCCTCTGGAAATGTAACTCAGTGCCTACCAACACACACCCCTTCCATCACTCTGCAACATCCTCACTGTTTGACAGTCACTTTCCTACTTTACACCTCCAACTTGTCACTACTCGAATGAGAACAGTCATTGTAATTATTGTTGTCCCAAATCCCTGGTTGTAGTCACAGCACATATTAGGGGCACAATGAATCTTTATGGAGTACATGAACACAAATGTGTCCAAGCCCAAGACTTACATCTTAAAGGAACTCAACTAATGGATTATGCATTCACTAATCCATGGGATATATTTTCAATATGCAGGGAAAGTCTGGGAGATGTTTAATACATTACCTGGTTTCCAGTAAGTATTACCACTCAGGTTAATGTTAGCATTAATATGAGGTGTTTAAAAGCAGTTAATGTCATGGTTATTAGCTAAATTGTCCTGCGTTAAAGAAGCACCAATAGTATTCAATATTTGTCATGTAAAATGGTCTAATAACAGGAATAGTTGCACAGTATCTACTGCTTTGTATATTTGGAAAAATTTCAAACATTATAGGTCATCTTGTTTATCATATTATCACAGCCTTTGTTTCAATGATGGAGTCTTCTACAGAAAAAGTTATAGTTCTTAGATAAGTCCACATTCATAACGCAGAGAAGAGAAAACGCAGAGACAGAACCCACCTGAGCTGCTTTACAGGCTGATCTCAAATGTATTGTATCCTATTATACCCAACAACAGGGCAACAGGCTGGAATCAGGATGTTTCCACATTGTCCCTGATGAGTAGTTCCTGAGTTTACCCAGAGTAACTTGACTGAAGTACCTCTCTCTCTCTCTCCCTCCCTCCCTCCCTCCCTCCCTCCCTCTCTCTCTCTCTCTCTCTCTCTCTCTCCCTCTCCCTCTCTCTCTCCCTTTCCCTCTCCCTCTCCCTCTCCCTCCCCCCCTCTCTCTTCATACAATGGGTCCTTGGACTTGGCATAGGAAGATGTAATAAGGCTAAGCATAAACCCTCATATGAAGGCTGGACAAGGTAATCCAGTATGAGGAAAAGCTCCCCAAAAGCAGGCAAAAGCATCTGCCACACTCCACTCCCACCATTAGGAGTCCCACAGAAACCCCAAGCTAAACAACCACAGCATGTATTCAGGATGCCTAGCACAGCCCCATTCAGTCTCAGATTACTGCACCAGTCCCCGTGAACCCTGAGTAGTTCTTGTGTGAAGTCTGTACTGCTGACACTTGATTCTTTTTTTCCTAGTGTTTGTTTGTTACTCTGTATGGTGGATAGTGTGTAGATTACTTCCCACTGGTTTGAAACGATTTTTCTGGGAGAGAGTAGGGAGACTCATAAGAGTAAGGAACTTCACAAAAATTTATTTTGAGAAGACTCAGAAAGCTTACCAGAACTTGTGAGCCTCATGAGACCATCACAGCAGTATAAGCATAAGCAATAATATGTTGCTGGGAGATATGAGAATCTTACAGAGTGCATGCAATTTATATAACTATTTAGTGGCACTACATGCATGTTATGAAAAACATTTCAAAAGATTCATCTCCTGTGACTTGTCCAAGCAGAAGTGGGTATTTTGGTCACTCAACTGTTCTCAGTTAATGCTCACTAATATGGACTATATATCCCTCAAAACTCATTGTTTTAAACCAAACAATTCTAGTTTGAACTGTTTCAACCTGAAGTGATATACATTAGTCTGTATCTGTAACAAAACAAAATAAAACGAAACAAAAACCACAGCAAACCAAACTACAACAACAAAACTTCATCAGAATTGACATCCAAACAGATGAGTCAAATCATGATGAATTAGTAAGGAGAGTGATCATATAGCCCATGAAAGGGAAAATGAAATATGTGTATGAGGTAGATCTTTCTGAAGAATCTCAACCATAACTAGTAACTTAGCCAATTTCAAAGAAATAAAACTAGACGGATTTCAAAAGCAATCACAAGTGTAATTTAAGCTATTTTAACATGCCACATCTACATTAAACCCTTATCATTTATTCACAAGAAAATAAGTAAAATGTGCCAATGACTATTTTTTTTCAATTTTATTTTACATGACTGAACAACACTAAAATCTGCATTCCCCTTCTGACAGAGAATGTACTCCTGCCAGTTTATTGATATTATATCATGTGTCCTTCTTTTGGTTATATGCTCGGAAGAAGGAGGGCCATTTTCAATGTCATGTTACTATACCAGTTGTACTTTCTGCTAAAGATTTTTCATCTTATCTCCAGAGACCAAGATAAAATGGTGAATTTATATTTATATTTGTAATTTCTCTTAACTTAATGTTGTAATTTACAAGCAATGCATTTAAATATCAGCACTGCTCCTTCCACTGCCAGTATGCTTTTGTATTGTCCATGTTATGGAACTGTCTCTATGCTTTGTGTGAAATTATTTGCTCACTTTGGTCACTTGCTAAATTAAAAGCTACAGTAATCTGGGCAATTGTGTCATGGCTGAGATATATAAGTTAGTAAAACGGACTTGAAAACCTGAAAGTTAATTCTTGTGGTTTTGATACTTTAATTTTTCACAGAGCAGCTAAGACAATTCAGTGTTTACTGTTTCAATAAGTTACACTGGGTCCATTAAAGAACAAACAGAGATATTCCTTGTTATTTTAAAACCAACCCCAAGGCTAATATCAGTGTATAATAAACCTCAGTGTAAAAGCAAACAATGAATGTTTTCTAAGAAAATAGAAATAATTATGGCTTTGATTTAAATTCCTAAGATATAGCTAATATTACTGTATTAGGGTTTTCTAGAGTCACAGAACTTACTAAATGAATCTGTCTTTTGCACTCTTTCTGTATATGTATATACATAAATATGTATATGTACACATGTATATATATAATACACATATATGCACGTATCTATTTCTATATAAGCTTCAGTCCACCAATGGCTAGTTATGAATGGAAAGTTCAAGAAACCTAGTAGCTGCTCAGTTACACAAGGCTGGGTATCTCCACTGGTGTGCTGGAATCTCTAAGAAAGAAATGAACGTACTGAAGGAGGTGAGGGCAAGCAGGTGACGAACATCCCTTCCTTCTTCTATTGTCCTTATATAGGCCTCCAACAGAAAGTGTGGTTCAGGTTAAAGGTGTGCTTTTTCAGCCTTCATGTCTGAATTAAAGGTGTGTGTCATTCAGCTCAAGATCTGGATCAAAGGCATCTTGCCTTCCTGACTCCACGAAATGGATCACAAGTGCGCCCTCCATTTCTGGATTATTGTTCATTCCAGATATAGTCACGTTGTTAACAAAAAAGAGCCATCACAGTTATGAATATCTGAAAAATAACTGAATGTTTTGATTTCATAGAAATTAAAACTTCTCTCTTTAAAATAAGCATTGGGGAAAATCTTAGAATGAGAGAAAATATTTGTAACTCAGATACAAAAATGTATTAAAATTACACAGAGTAATTTAGCCTCAGAAAAACAATAAGGGGATGTTAAAATATAAATTCACCAGAAAGTGAATTATAATTATAAATTATAATTATAATTATAATTGATTGCTAAAGTAGCATTTTCAGGTTATGTCAGTACGAAAAGATCACACCAAAGAAAGACAGCAGCAAAAGTGATTAGTGATTAACTGTAGATGGGTTCAGGTGGAGAGTATCACCTACAAATGGATAGAAAAGCTCTCCTAGAAAAAACATAGATGGTCAAAATTAAATATAGCAGTTACTCTACAACATGGTATGTCTACTAAACATCACTGAAGGAACATTAGAAATTATCTAATTATATTTGGTTAAGTTGCATCACAACAAATTTATCAGAGAAGAAATTCCATATATAACACAGATGATCTTCCAGTAAAGTGTAGGAACAGTGACTTGGTAATGATTTTTCTGATCATAGATCAATGAAGCAGATATGTCCATGTACATGTTTTGATTAGTGTTGGTTGTTATGATGACTGGACTGAGGCACACCTAAAAAGACTTGTACAACACACTTCCTGGTTACCTGTGAGGGAATTTCCAAAGAGAACAACTAAGCTGCTGGTTTCCCTTGAATGGCCGGGAGCCAATAGAACAGAATGGTTAAAGAAAAGGCCCCAAATTAAGAATATTGTTTTCTCTCCCTGGAAACCCAGGACCACTCTAGAGTCAGTCTCTTGACAACCCTCAGATGGCTCCCTTAATTAAGATATATGCTTCCCTGCTCCCATATCCACCCTTCCTGTATCCCAAGCATCCCATTCCCCGGAGCTCTCTCCATTCTCCCCTTCACGCTTTTCTCTCCCCATCTCCCCTTGGCCCCGTCTCACCCCACCCCCAAGTTTCCAATTTTTGCTTGTCTACTTCCAATATCCAGGAGGATTACTATATGTTTTTCTTTGGGTTCACCTTCTTATTATCTTCTCAAGGATCCCGAATTATAGGCTCGATGTCCTTTAATTATGGCTAGAAACCTATTATGAGTGAGTACATCCCATGTTCATCTTTTTGGGTCTGGGTTACCTCACTCAGAATAGTGTTTTCTATTTCCATCCATTTGCATGCAAAATTCAAGATGTCATTGTTTTTTACCGCTGAGTAGTATGGGACTGATTGAACATGCGACCATTTTCCTAATGTGGCCGAAGGTGGGAGGCTGACTGAGAAGCCAAGGACAATGGCGCTGGCCTTTGATTCTTCTGCATGGACGGGCTCTGTGGGAGCCTTGTCAGCTTGGTTGATCACCTTCCTGGACCTGGGGGGAGTTGGGAGGACCTTGGACTTAACATAGAGTAGGGAACCCTGATGGCTCCTTGGCCTCAAGAGGGAGGGGGGGTATGGGTGAGGGGAGGAGAGGGAAGAGGGAGGAGGAGGGGAGAAGATGGGAAATTTTTAAATAAATAAAAAAAAAACCATGAAAAAAGAATATTGTTTTCTGCTTCCTCAATGATATGATGTGACTTTCTCTTGACCTCATTTCCCTTCTTTTATGAAGGAATAACATCTTATAAGGCATCAGAAAAATCAGTAGTTCCTCCTCTACATTTTATCTGATATTTTATCATAGGAATGAGAATAGTGTTAATACAGTACTTTTGGGATACAAACCTGAAAATACTGTTCTTCACAAATGGTACTCAAAAAGATAGTTTCTCTATATATATTTGCTTGAGTTTTTCCAATTAGATTAATTTTTGTGGTTTGAAGAAAGAACATGACTGTAGAAGATATTTAAGTTTTAAAATTAGTCCTTGATAGTGATCTATGCACCACAGAATGAAGGCAAAGAAATTTGAATGACCGGCATTATACTTCAACTGGAACATTAGATATATATATCATTGATCAATATCAGAAAAGTAATTTTAAAAGGTTACTTAAATGTAAATCATATTTCCTGGGGGCTGTAAAAAAAAGTCTGCTCACATAACTGGGAAATAGCACACTGAAAATATTTATATTACTGTAAAACATTTGATCATTCTTATCAAAGTACATCAAAGTACATAAAGAAATGCTACTTTTTAGTTGATTAATTCTGATACTTGGTAATATATGTGTTGATGTAGGAACACCAGACAATGTTCTGATGCATGATATTAGGAAAATTAGATGATATACTCAGCAAGATAAAATATGTTGACCATTTTGCATTAAGATAAACATCAGCTCTAGCCATTTATTTTTTTAAAAAATTATTTATTTCTAGACATGGAGTACATTTATAAGCAAGGATTTGTTTCCTTACTCTCTGTGTATTAAAACATAAAAATAGTTATCTATAAACCTATTTGAGATAGAAACATGTTTCATTCATTTGTAAATAATCAGAGTCCTCAAGCTTCTGAGTGCTGGTGGAGTTAGTTCTCACAAGAGAATTTTCAACCATGAATAAGTATGTCAGTTTTGAACATGCTCCACAATTCATTCAGCCATGGGAACATTGTGCCATTTGAAAATTTGCACATAAATGCACGAGCATGCACGCACGCATGCATGCGCGCACACACACACACACACATACTTGTTCTTTAAACAAATAATACCTGTATTTTCTTTACTATTAACTCATTATGGCAGGATCTTGTCCAAAGTCTAGTGGGAAGGGAAGCATTTTGTCTTTGACAAGTAGTCTCTCTCCCTCTTTGCCAGACAACATGTCCATTTAACAAAGGTCATCAAGTTATACAGAAACAAGAACTAAACAGAGCAGCAAGACCTCAAGTGACCACGGATCTGCCAGGTCCTCACCTTCTTTATTCTATTTCCACTGAAATGGACTTTGAAAAAATAATTTTTATCTAACTTGTGCTAAAGGTTCTGATGGATGACATTTGTAGCTTGTGACAATGTAGAGAACCACTGAAAACTAAACACAAAAATTTTGCTGGTCTTTGTCCCAATTTTCATCTTCAACTTCTGAGAAAAATCTGGTCATTTCTTTACAAAGTTGGAAAATGCTGTTACTATATTCGTAATAGAATAGAAATGTGTACTACAAGCAGACAATTTAGAATATTATAAAAACTTAATGTCCTGTTCTAATATTGTTTTAACTTTGAATTGCTTCAAAACACATGGTGTATTTCTGAAATACATATAATTATTTATTAATGTTTGATATTTCTCTACTAACTTCATTATTGGATGATCAAACCACTGAAATAAAAATACAAATAATAATTAAAATATATCTAGTTTATTTTAAAGCATCATTGCCTTATTCAGTCTGTTCCTATTCTTTCCAGTGTGTGAACAATTATAATTATATCTACATATGACAACTAAGAATTCATTCTATTGCTTTTTAATTGGTATTCCTTTGTCATATCATCTAAAATGTATGACATATTACTGTTTGTTATTATAATTCTCTTCTATTCAGTGAATCAGTACATTATATATTTGATATCTTAATTATGTTCAATGTTTTTCTAATTCCTTCTTGCAAGTATTGTCATTTACTATACACATACACACACATATATATGTATACATATAAAATTAATGAAATAAAGAGAAATTTTATCTCCCTATCCCAAAGTGAAAGGCTTACTTATTACATTGATGGATCATTCCTGTGCCAACATTGAGTTACTTGTAGTTGAAAAATGTTGGTTTGTGGTATTACTGATTTTATCAAGATTAAATGAAGCTCATGGGAATAATGTTTTCACTCCTAAAAGACTTTCAAAAGGATTAATCTCATAATTTAGCTTTGAATAAGGTACTGTTAAGAAGAGTTTAAGGAATTATGATTTCCAATTGTTGAACTCACATTTATTTTTTTTAATATTACCATAGTTGTCAAGTTTGGAGAACCTCTGTTTATGGCACATCATGATATAAGATACTTGTCACTTGCTTTGTTCAGAGAATGGTTTCAAAATTGCATGACTCATAAATGATGTAAGTATGTGTGCATATTCATGTCTCTCCTTTTTGATTCTGTTAGCTATGGTCATTTATCATTAGTGAGCATGTATTTGCCTATGTATTTCCAATTACTCATATAATTAACAGATCTATTTATGAGTCTAATAATAATTATAGTAATTAACATTTTGAAATAATTAATGTTTAATCAAATCCAAACGATTGTTTAATGAAAATCAATTTGGGGAAAATTTATTTCCACTTTCATATTCTCTTGACCTTATTCAGAAATAATTTGTTTAGACTTATTATATCTAGTATAGGAAGTATTATTAAAATTTTGTTTAAACTTATATTTGTATAAAAATTTGTATAATATTATTCTAAACAATAATAATACTATATAAAGTAAGTCTTATAACATATTATTGTACATCATATCTTTACTGTACTAGTTGCTTTTCTATTGTTGTGATTGAATACTATGACCAAAACCAATTTATAGAAGAAAGGATTTGTTTTGGCTTATAGCTCCATTATGGCACTGAATATAGGAAAAGGAAGCTGGCTTATAACACCCTCAATCACAAACAGGAAGTAAGAATCAGAGAGCTTACTGCAAGTGGAGTTGACGCTGTAAACTCAGCAAGACTATCCCCAGTGATGTACTTCTTCCTGAAAGATTCCACCATCCAAACCTCTACCAACTTTGTACCGAGTTTTCAAATACCTGAGCCAATAGTAGAAATTTGCATTCAGACTGCCACACTGATGCTGTTACAAACTTTCATAATAGCCAGAAGCTGGAAACAACTTAGATGCCCCTCAAGCAAAGAATGGGTAAAGAAATTGTGGTACATTTACACTATGAGGTAGGTACTACACAGTGGTAAATTTCTTGAAATTTGCTGGCAAGTGAAAGGAACTAGAAAAAAATCCTGAGTGAGATAACCCAGACCCAGAAAGACAAACACAGTATGTGCTTACTGATAAATGGATATTAGACAGAAAGCAAAAGATAATCAGCCTATAGTCCACAACCCCAGAAAAGCTAGGTTGAGGCACCTAAGAGAAATATACATGGATCCTCCTTGGAAAGGGAAATAGACAAGATCTCCAGAGTAAATTGGGAGCATGTGGTGTAGGAGTTCCTTCTGCTTGTGTGTTGCTTTCATTGGTTAAAGAATAAAGAATCTACCTTGGCCTAGTTTATAGGGCAGAACCTAGGTAGTCGGGGAAGACAGAACTGAATGCTGGGAGGAAGAAAGGCGGAGAAAGAGAGAGACACTATGGAGTGGCCAGGGACAGACATGTCGAATCTTTCCTGGTAAGCCACTGCCACGTGGTGATACATAAATTAATAGAAATGGGATAAATTAAGGTGTAAGAGTTAGCCAATAAGATGTTAGAGCCAATAGGCCAAGCAGTGATTTAATGAACACAGTTTCTGTGTGGTTACTTCTGGGCTAAGCTAGCTGGGCAGCCAGGTCGAACAAGTGGCTCTCTCCCTTGCAATAAGCATGCGTGGAAGGTTGAAGGGGAGTGTGGAGTGGAGAAGGAGAGGTGGGAGGACAACATGAGCAAGAAAAATGGTAGAGATGGGGAAGGGACAGAGAGGGAGAACAGGAAAAGAGATAACTTAATGGTGTGAGCCATTATAGGGTTAGCAAGAAACTGTCACTAGGGAAATTCCTAGGAATCCACAAGAATAACCCCATCAAGACTCTAAACAATAGTAGAGAGGAGGCCTAAACTGTCCTTCGCTTAATTGTCACCATAGAACCTTCCTCCAGTAAGTGATGGAAGCAGATTCAGAGATCTACACGTAAGCACTGGGCCAATGCCTGGAATCTAGTCGAAGAGATGGGGGCAGTGATATGTAAGCAAAGGAGTCAAGACCATGATGCAAAACTCACACACACAGCTGACCCAAGCTAGTGGGAGCTCAATGACACTGGATTGTCAGCTGGAAACCTGCATAGGACTGAATTAGGCCCTGTCAATGTGGGTGACAGTTGTGTGGTTTAGGCAGTTTGTTGGGGGCACAAACTGCATCAAGACAGTTTTTCTGGCTATAATAGTCTGAGCTGATATCTGTTGACTCAGAGTTTACATGGCATTAGTCCAGGATCTTCTGGGATTTTAGGGTCTCCATTGAAAATTCGAGTGTGATTTTAGTAAGTCTGTTTTTATATGTTGCTTGGTCGTTTTCCCTTGCCACTTTCATATTCTTTCTTTGTTCCAATCTATTTGGTGTTCTGTAAGCTTCTTGTACATTTATAGGCATATCCTTATTTAGAATGGAAACATTTTCTTCTTTGAATTTGGTAAATATATCCTCTGTGTTTTCGAGCTTTTTTTTTTTCTATTCCTATTATTCTTATGTTTGGTCTTTTCATAGTGTATGAGATTTTCTGGATGTTTTATGTTTTATGTTCTGAATTTTTTAGATTTCACATTTTTTGACTGAAAAAAAATCTCTATATTGTGTCTTCAACCCCTGAAATTATCTTTTACAGCTCTTGTATTTTGTTGGTGATTTGTGCCGTAGTTCCTATTCGCTTACCCAGATTTTACCCCTTCCCAGATTTCTTCTGTTTGTGTTTTCTTTATTGCTTCTATTTCCATTTTCAGGTCTTGGACAGTTTATTTCTCATGATTGTTTATTGTTTTCTTTTTTTGATCAGATTTTCATTGATATCTTACAATTATTTGTTTGACTTTTCCTTAATTTCTTTAAGTGATTATTTTACATCCTCTTTAAGGACCTTTATTATCTTCATAAAGCAATTTTAAGGTTATTTTCTTAAACTTAAGTAGTATTGTTCTGTTCAGGTCTTCCTCTTGTAGTAAAGCTACAACAGCATCAGCTGTAGTGATGCTGTATTGCTTTTTCTGTTACTGATTTTGTTCTTACACTGGCATTTAGGCATCTGGTCTGGATTTGGGATGATTTTAGGTCTAGGTGTTGATTCCTGCATTTATCTTTGTTAGATCAGCATTTTTTCCTTGGTTTCTCTTTTTTCTCTGGTCTTCTGGCCTAATGCTCAAGGACTCTGATGTCTTCAGATTCAGTAGGGTGTCTCCTCTGTTTTTTTTTTTTTTTTTGTTTTTTGTTCTTTTTTTGAGATATGAGTTCCTAGATATTCCCTGGCCTCTGGTAGACCATGATGTGCAGCCCAGGGGAGAGACTGCAGACTTGGGTCTTTAGATCTGTTTTGACCTGTGGGATTTCTAAGGACTATCCTGGCCTCCAGTATAGCTGTCAGCACTGGTTTCTGCAGATCTGACCTGTGCTCCAAAAAATCTGAATTCTTCTGAAGTTGTAGCCCTGGATTTGGAATGGGGAGTTGGTGGCTGGGATGTGCATTCTGGGGTTATTGATGTAACTTTGATGGGGTTTTATGGTTGGTGGGATGTCTTACGTAGGGTTCTTAGGACCAGCTTGACCTCCTATAAGGTTGTCAGAGTTGCGGGCCCTAGAATGGAGCCCAGGGAAGGGGGTGTGATCTGGGTATTGGACAGGTTTAAGGAGTGTTAACTGCCAGTACATAGTGTCTTAACTAGGGTTCCTTGATCCTGCCTCACCTCTGCTAAAGCCAAAGACTTCTTCCAAAATAGTAGGCCAGGATATGGGACCCATGGGTGAGGGTGTAGTCTGGGGTTGTTGGACAGTCTTAAAGGGCTTTAGTAGGTGGTAGACTGTGTCTTAGCTGGGGTTCCTACAATTGCTCTGGACTCTTGATACACCTGCCAATGGCTGTGGACCCAGTACACGATACCTTTTATAGAGACACGTCCTACCAACTATATAGAATGTATCTTAGCACCTAAGTATTCCCAGGACCTCTCAGAACTTCAGTATTTTAAGGATTAGACTTTCAGTACACTGACATTTTGGTGATATTTAATATCAAAACCAATGCATCCTGCCTATGAAACCCCAAAACTCATACTCAGTTCTCACTAAAAAATTGCTTTCAGCTTTTCTCCATTATTTCTTGATATCTGAGTGATTCCATCATAGCTAGAACCTCAAAGTCTAAATTATTTTGCAATTCACAAAATCCTAGCTGTGAACCATTTAAAATTGAAAGGACATTTCATGTTTCCAGTTAATAAAAGTACAATGTACATACTATCATTATTCCAGAACAAAGACATAGGGATATGGAAATGAAAGATGGAGCCAAAACAACAAACTGTCATCATAAAATGGCAATATTGTTTTAAGAATCTAAAAAAAAGTGTTTGTTCTGAGCCTATAAAGGACATACCCTGTGATTATTGATGATAAATTTCACATCATCATGAAAAACTTGTATACCCTAGAAGTTATTTGAGCTATTATAACTAAAACATAAAAGAAAGTAGGTGGATTTAAGAAGTTTGTAGACTATAAGGAACTATGGAAGTACATTACAGAATGATTAAATGGGTTTTTTTTTTGTACATTGTTACCTTTAGAGTTGCTGAAGTCTAGGAATCTTTGAAGCTTGGTGTATATTTGAGGAGCATTGTCTAGTGCTTACAAGAGTGGATGGTAATTGAATATTGACAAAGTCTGAGCTGAACTCAAGACATCAGTGACTACCAAATTACATGCATGTGCCTCTAAGAAGGAGAAAAAAGTTGCTTAAGAGAAAAGAATAAAATTGTACACACTATATAAAGTATAAATATGTATAGTCTGAGTTTCATATTATTAAAAATTTATATATATATTTTATATATATAAGGTACTTATATACATGAAAAATGCTATTAACAGCTAAATATATTCATATCATTTCCAATGTTATATTTGTTATACTGTGAGGCTAAACAAATGTTTATTTTAAATTCCAATATGAGTATTTACTCATATTTTCTTATAAATTTGCTAAAAATTCTAAAAATAAGTATAACATAAATTATGGTCTCTGCTAACATACTAATAAATTTATTATCTTCTGATGGATCACCATACACTCACCAATTCACAAATCAAAATAAAAATTATTTTGATGAATAATTACATTTTGTATCTATCTTAGAAGAGAACATTTGTCTTTGTTTTCCAACATCTTTCTTCTAACAATTGCAATGATATATTATTGGGGTCCAATAAAGAAATGTGATTTATTTAATTAAGTGTGATTAAATCTTTTCAGAGAGGATATAGGTAAAATAAAAGAATTGATATGGGTTTCCTCTCTAAGTCACACCTTCTTCATTTAACTCCTAGCCATGTAAATAAATGAGAGTTTCAGCCTTTTTAAAATTCTTCTGAAGGATAAAAAGAATATCTATTTGATAGTATAATTTCTGAATATCTATGAGCAACATGATAAATATGAAAATTGTCTGAATTGTGGCTGGGGTCCTGGGATCCTGGCTTTTCTCTGTAAAGGTCTCAAAAGAAGAACAGTATCAAACTCTAAATATTAGGAGGAAGCAGTCATAATTACTAGTCTTTGTGCAGATCATAAATTACCTGTAAACACTTATATCAAGTCTTACTCATTAGGAACGTTTGCCATCCCTCTTGAATCTGTCCCATATTGGTGATGGCTTGGCCAATGTACTATGGTCAATTGTCACCGAATCTACAAAAGGCCACACCTATGTCAAAATGCATAATCACTCAGGACTTCCTCCACTCCCTCTAGAAAACCAACAATTGAGTCCATTGAGACTCAGACTATTCTTTTTTTCTTAATTTTATTTGAATTTTTAATTTAATTTTGCATTTTATCCACAGTTCTCTCCCACCCACTCCCATCACCCTCCACCAGACCAAACACTATTCACTCTTCCCAAAGGGTTAGGGTTTCCAAGGGAAGTCAACAAATTCTGGCATATTAAGTTGGGGCAGTGCCAATCCCCTTCCCCCTGCATTAAGACTGAACATGCCACCATTCGAAATGGGCTCCAATAAGCTAACTCATGCACCAAGAATAAGTCCAGGTGCCTCACAGAAAGTCCAAGCTACACCACTGTCTCCCACACATGGAGGGCCTAGATGGGGCTCATGGACGCTCCATAGCTGTTGGTCTAGAGCTCAGGAGTTTCCAGGAGCTTGGTTCAACTGTCTTTGCAGACTTGTCAAACATGATCTTTATCACCCTTACTCATAAATTCCCTCCTCTCTTCTTTCAATTGAATTTTCCAATCTCTGCCTGGTGCTTGGTTGTGAATCTCTTTATTTGGTTCCACCAGTTGGTAAATGAGGGCTCTTTGATGATAGTGGTGAATACCCACTCACCAAACTGATTACAGGGGAAGGTCAGTTTGGGCTTCCTTCACTATTGCTAGGTTTATCCTTGAGAATTCTTGGGAATTTCTTTGCACCCCTTTGACCATCCCATTCCAAGTTATCATCTTCCATTCCTTTCCCTTTACCATTCCTCCTTGCTCCAGTACCCAGGAAATCTAATTCCCCTTCAACTGGAGATCCCTGTGCCACTCTTAGGGTTTTTCTTGTTACCCAGCTGTGGGCTATGGAGCTGGTTACCCTTTACAACAGTCACAAATATAAGATATCCTGGTGTAATTCTAATCAAACAAGACTCAGATTATTCTTACAGATGTTTTCTTATTTGAGTTATTTTTATTTGATGAGTTAATATAACTGATTTCTCTTGATAAACATCCTTAAAAGTTTTTCTACCTTTTCTACTGGTTTTTATGGACTTTTTATGTGGCAGTTACCATTTAGCTTTTGATGGGGGAGGGTCATCTGTCTATGTGTTACTTTCATTGGTTAATACAAAACCTGCCTTGGCCCTTTAATAGGACAGAAAATTAGGTAGGCGGAGTAGACAGAACAAAACTGTGGGAGAAAGAAGAGTCAGGCAGACACCTCAGGCAGTCACCATGCCTCTCCTCTCTGAGACTGACGAAGGTGAGGATCCTTACTGACGAAGGTTAGGATCTTTCCTGGTAAGCCACAACCTCGTGGTGCTACACAGATTACTAAATATGGGTTAAAGCAAGATGTGAGAATTAGCCAGTAATAGGCTAAAACTAATAGGCCAGGCAGTGTTTAAATGAATACAGTTTCTGTGTAATTATTTCGGGTATAAAGCTAGCCGGGTGGTGGGACACAGCCCACCATTCCTTCTACAAGCTTTTTTCAAGGAGATGTATGGAAAGTATGAATTTTCACTGGCCTCTTTTTAGACCGTTCCAGTCTATCATACCTACCCAAATATTCTTTTTCATTTTAATGATATTTTGTGTGTTTATCATGTTTGCCTGCAAATATATGTGAGCATTATGTGTATGTCTGTAGCCTGTGAAGAGCAGAAAAGATCATAAAACACCCTAGGACTGGAGTTAGAGAACACTGTGAGTGAAACAATGTAGGAATTATTTGCCTCGGTAATCATATTGTAAAATTTTAATGGCAATTATATTTTATTTGGGCAGAAGAATCTGTCAGTGAGGTACATTCCAATCTCCAAAATTCAGGTACTACTTGTTAAGACCACAAGTAACTCCCTGATGTTCTGACATCTTTTTTGTGTTTATTATAAACTTTCTCACTGACTCTCTCTGCATATTTTTATTCACAAAACTCCTGTATCTTGTTGACCAAATGGAACCATTCCATACACATAGGTCCTTTATATTTCTGTTTTTAAAATTTTTTAGGTTTATGCTATTATGTGTATGAATTATTTGCCTGTACACACCCCCCACATGTATATATGTATCATGTACATGTCTTTACTCACAAAGGTCAGAAAAGAACATTGGATAATTTAAGATATGAGCTATAGATGGTTGTGAATCATGAAACAGTAATTATATAATTCCTTTCATATATATTCTTTCATTCTTTAAATTTTTTTTTTATTTTACATACCAACCACAGCTCCCCCTCCCTCCCTACCTCCCACTCCACATTTCTTCCCAACCCCATCCACTCCTTCTGAAAGCGTAAGTTCTCCTTTGGGAAGTCAACAGAGCCTGGCACATTAAGTTGAGGCAGGACCAATCCCATAGCCCCAGTATCAAGGTTGAACAAGGCATCCCACCATAGGGAATGGGCTCCAAAAAGTCAACTCATGCACCAGGGATAGATTCTGACACCATTGCCATGGGCACTTCAAACAGACTATGCTAAACAACTGTCGTGCATGTAGAGGGACTAGTTTGGTACCACGCAGGCTCCTCAGCTGTCAGTCTGCGAATTTTAGGTAGCCTAAACCCCAAAAGAAACTTGGCATGTATTCTCTCATAAGTAGATACTAGTTGTAAAGAAAACAATAACCAGAGTATAATTCCACAGCTCCAGAGAAGCTAGGTAACAAGAAGTAAACTAACAGGAACACATAGCTTGCCCTGGGGAGGGGAAATGAATGAGATCTCCTGGGTAAACTGAGGGAATAGGAGGGTTGATAGAAGGGAGGGAATGGGGGATAAGAACTTGAGAGAATGGCATGGTCAAGTTAAGGGAAAGACAGAGTGGGAGAGAAATGAAAGAGATATTTTGATAAAAGAACTCATTATGGGGTTAAAAGAAACCCGATGCTAGGGAAATTCCTAGGGATTCACATGGATGACTCCAGCTAAGATTTCTAGTAATAGTAGAGAAGGTACCTGAACAGACCTTCCACTGTACTCAGATTAGTGAATGCCCTGTCATCATAGAATCTGCATCCAGTAACTGATGGAAGTATCTACAGAGATCCAAAGCCAAGTGCCAGGCCAAGAAGAGAGGGAGAAAGGATTATATGAGCAAGGGGGTGTCAAGATCATGCCTAGGAAATCCACGGAGACAGCTGACATGAATTGTCATTCTTAATTGTTCCTGTGGGTACATAGAATTCTGGCCTTCTATAATAGCAACATTTGTTTTTTTCCCACTAAACTAACTCTTACCCATTTATTTATTGACATCAAAATTTTAAGTATATATGTAATTTGATACTATCACAGCTTGTTGGAATTTTCTTTGCCCAAAGAAATTCTCTGCCTTGTTTCACATAATTATTTCAACCTCACTATCTCAGCAAAGATTTCCTGCCCATACTTAAAAACATTTTGCCTCTTTTTCTTCAGTTTCTATGCATTTGTTACTGTTCATATATTGTATATTGTATATATACTTTGTTGTATATATTGTATACATATACTTTGTTGTTAATACCTGCAAATTTACATTATAATTTTCAAGAGAAAATATGTTTTCTTTTGTGATTTTTCTTCTCTTACAGTATGTATTTGTTATTATTTTAATTATGAGCTTCCCTGCGTGACTTCACTGGCTGACAGGACTGTGTGCCACTTACGTTTTGTCATGTGAGTAATAATTATGTTTATTCAACTGTATGTTCTTCAATACAAAAAAAGAAGAAAAAGTATTCATTGAAGACTTGGCACTGTACTGTGCTTGTAGGAACAATATAAAGTTAACTTGACAATGATAAATGATAACAACCTCTTACATTTTCAAGAAAAATATGATACGATTTGATTTCATAATAATATAGAATATAGGGGGAAAGAAATAAACCAAATATAGAAACAAACAAAAACCCTGCTGCTGACTCCCTAATGAGGTTGGAAAGCAAAACATTATGGCAAAAGATTTGTGCTCTTTGTGTGTTATAAGGATTTCAGGGCATCTCAGCTCACCAGGGCAGAGACTGGTAATTTTACTGTTTTGTTTTTTTCTTAATGTGAATGTTATATTCATCACTATCTTCTTTTCTATATTTACTATCAAAATTATCACAGTGTCTAATGTAGATTTAAAAAAATACCATCACCCTTTCTTTTTGGGTTAATGACTTAATATCCTTCAGATTCTCATCCCACTGAGAGTGTGGGTAAACAATCTTGTTTAAAAATTTAATCTGACATTTTCAACAGAAGTGAGGTGCAGATGAGTGTATCTACATTAAACATAAGAGTGCAACACTAATAATGCTATGCTTTCTTCTTGTTGACATTGATGTTATATATGTTATAACCATATGGAGAGGCATTTTTCTTACTCATTGTGATTATTAATAATTATATTGTGACTTCTGAATGGTAGGAATATTAGGGGACATCAATTAATAATACTAAAAGGTAATTGGCTATAACATAAATGTGGAAAACCTCAAATCCTTTGAATAAGACTTTATCTGGACATGATACTTAGAAAGAATATTGTATATGTTTTATGCTTAAGCTATCATTGCATCGTGTATTAAATAAATGAAGATTAAGTAAATGTTCAACACAAACTTACTATATGATGGCTGTATGGTAATTTTATATGAAATGGGTGAGGAAAATGTTTCCTAATATAATGGTTATGGAATATTGTCTTGTCCTGCATAACTTGCTCTAGAAATCTGTGTTGACAAGGTGATGAAGAAATGACAGACACACATACAGAAAAACTGTGGTCATGTGGGCTGTGTTCACTCTAATGGAATGACACCTACTATTAAGCCTAGAGACAGACTGCAATGTAGATGTGTAGCATGAGATAGGCAGATACCCAATCTTGACAGTTAAGGGCAGAATCTTTGTGCGACTGGCCTTATATTTAAGAAGTGGTCTCCTGTGCCTATGCATTCAAGGCTACTTCCCACTTTCTCTTCAGTGAGATCCAGTGTGTCTGAATTTATGTTGATGTTTTTGATCCATTTGGACATAGGTTTTGTGCATGGGGATAGATATGTATCTATTTGCTTTCTTGTACATGTTGACATCCAGGTATGATAGCAGCATTTATTGATATGTTTTCTTTTTTCCTTTGTATAATTTTAGCTTCTTTGTCAAAAAGGAGGTGTTCATAGGTGTGTGGACTAATATCACTGACTTCGATTATATTCCACTAGTCCAATGTCTGTTTTTTATGCCAATACCAAACTGTTTTCATTACTGTATTTCTATAATAGAGCTTGATGTCAGGGATGGCGATGCCTCCAGAAGTTCCTTTATTGTAAAGGATTGTTTTGACTATTCTGGATTTTTTGTTTTTTTTTTTTTCATGTGACATTGGGTATTATTCTTTCAAGATATGAAAGGAATTGTGCAGGTATTTTGATTGGTATTGCATTGAATCTGGATTTCTTTTGGTAAGATTGCCTTTTTTTCTTTTTTACTAGGTTGACCCTATCTATCCAAGAGCATGGGAGACCTTTTCCATTTTCTGATAGCTTCTGCGATTTCTTTCTTCAAAGATTTAAAGTTCTTCTCGTACAGGTCTTTCACTTCTTGGGTTAGTGTTACCCCAACATATTTTATGTCATTTGTGGTTACTGTAAATGGTGATGTTTCTCTGATTTCTTTCTCAGCCCCTCTTGATTTCTACATTTTTTTCCATCGTCTCTTCTGTAGGATTCTCTGATCTCCAAGGGGAAGAACCCAATGGAGGCCTCCAATTTAAACTCTCTCTCTCTCTCTACATAATGTCTGACTAGGGGTCTCTACACCTGCTTCCATCTACTCCTTGAAAAATCCTTTCTGGTGATAGCTGAACAAAGCTCTGATCTGTGGGAACAGCAAAATATCATTAGGAATCATTTCATTTCATGTTTTGTCAGTATTGAATTTGGTTCTCTCCTAGGTATTTGGGCTATCCAGCCTCCAATTCCTGGCCATCCTTGCAATGACAAGCCTATACTCCTCTCATGGTGTGGGTTTGACATTAAACCAAGCATTGGTCAGCCATACCCACAAGTCTAAGCCACCATTGCTCCAGCACTTCTTGAAAGCAGGAAAGATTGTAGGTTTTGTGGCTGGATTGGTATCCAGATTTCTCTTTCTATAGCCTACTGAGTACTTTTTTGCACCGAAGAGACTAGAATGTAGGAGTGAAGGCTACGAACCTGCACCAGCTAGTCTTTTATATGTTCAATGAGCTAAATGGATATTGTCCTTGGTAGTGAAGACCCACTGTCAGTTTTCAGAGAATGACCTTCTGTCTGAGCATCAGCCTTGGTTGTTTAGGGATATCATAAGGATCTCCATGGACCACAACTCAACCGAATGTAACTCATTCCCAATGTTGGAAGCCTTTTGCTTGCAATCAGTGTGTAGGGCAAAACATTTATCTATTCTCCCCATGATACAGGTAATTTAAAGGTCATACAGCAACTGTTTTTGAGTTTTGCTTCACCTTTTGAACAATTTACTGTTTATCCGATCTTTATGCTACATATTGATACTCAGAAGTATTGAAAATTTCCTGTCTCAAAAGGAAGCGAATAAACAATATGTAGAGATCTTTTTGCTATAATTCTTACATAAACTGCCTGGTTATGTACACTAAAATTTCTCACATACACACACACGAATCACATATGTATGTGGGATTATGAATATTTATGTATATATACATACATGTTTAAGTGTATTCATGCTTGGATATATTATGTAGAATATGTCTTTTAAAAGTAAAGTAATGTTTCTAGGTGTATGTGATTTTGTGTGCGTGTGTGTATGTGTATGTTCAGAAAAATTTGACTTGGTATCCTAATTAGGACACTGGAATTATCACATGAAGAATATCATAACATGTAGGATGAACTCTTTTAAAACTGGAACTAAAAACTGATGACCCTGTGAAGCTCTAGAGACGTAGAAACTTCTCAGCATGCAAATTTTCACAAATTAATTCATAACAAGGAATCTTAGTTATGAACAGGGACAAGGTTGGGGAAAGGGATCTGGGAAGTCAAAACCTCTTTGCTGCACATTGTGGAGTAAGGGAACTATTCTTGAAGGTAATTCAACCTCAGAAATTTTTATTGTTTGACTCCTGACTGATGTTATCATAGTTAAACTGAACCTTATCTGGGTTATATAGCCCCATAGATGTGCAACGGACTGTTCATCCAAAAGAAAGTCACTGCAGCAACAGCAAAACAGTATTTTAAACAATTAAAATATGTCATCAATCAATGGCATTTTAAAAGACCCCTTAATTGTATAATTAATTTTTGAGAAAAAGAGAAGGGAAAAGGTAAGATATACAAGTAGTTTCAGTAAATATGTAAGAAATTAAATCACCATACAGGTTGACTTATAGCGCTCTATGCAACCCAAATTGGCCTCAAACTTATGATCTTTTTTCCTTTGTCTCCCAAGTGCTGGGATTTCAAGTCAGTCACCACCATATCTATGAAAACAGAGCAAAAAAATAAATAAAACTAGAATTGTAAACATAAAATAAATTATATATTAAAATGACATAAAATATAAAATTCAACTGAATTTAGCATGGCTTAATGTCCCCGTGATGTTTGAAAGGATGGTAGATATTTCATTACATAATAATTTATTAGGACATATGAGCAAGAATAAAACTTAGAAATTGGGGAATAATAAAATGGAATATTTAAAAAGGATAACAAAAATATGTGCTCTAAGAGAATGCAGAAAAAAGTGAAGGTATGATTAGGTATCTATATATTTAATATATTTATATCAAGTAAATATTTAAATATCGATACATTATCATATTAATATAGTTAATAGAATATATTAAATATGTATACATATTTATGAAATGTGCCACATGTCTTTTTCACACATACACAAACACGAAAAAGTATTTTCAAAAGTTTCCAAATACAGTGACTTCTGAAGAAAGAGGGGATGATGTAGAACAGTGTGCGTTTTAAGGAATAAGAGGGTTATTTCATGAATTTTCCATGTTTAAATCGCCACATCATTATGAGAAGTAAATACAGTGAATAGTCACTCTATCTTTTATAACCTTCAAGTCTGAGGTGTATGATTAGAGGAAAACTTCATTTTAATTCAACAAATTAAATAAATTTCTTTATTGCTTTATTTTTATTTTATGTTCATTGGTGTTTTGTCTGCATGTATGTATCCATGAGGGTGTCAGAAGCCCTGAAACTTGTGTTACAGACAGGTTTAAATAGCCATGTAGGTGCTGGGAATGGAACCCAGGTGTTCTGGAAGAGCATTCAGTGTTCATAACCACTGAGTCATGACTCCAGTCCTAATTTTTGTGTTTTGTTTACTTGTTTCTTTTTTATATTTTTTTGAGTGGTGGGGGATCTGAGCATCTCTGCGAAACAGCTCTGACTGTTTTGGAACTCGCTCTGTATACCAGGCAGTTCTTGAACTCACAGAGATCTGCTTGCCTCTGTCTCTGGAGTGCTGAATTGAAGGCCTATGACACCAAGCCAGGCATTTAGTCGACTCCTGATTTTTTTAGCATAGCTGTTATTCCCTACCCCCTTATGTAATTTCCTATGCATCATTTTAAGTTTTACATTCTTCTGTATTTTTTTATTTTTATTCCTATCTCTAATTTTGTTGTAGACATCACATAATGCTGACCATGTCTACTGCTTGTGTTCCACTTAGCAGCTCTTTAAATCACACCAAAAGAGAAGAGTAATCCTCACTGCACATATATCCTGGAGAGTTATATCCACTGCATGCAGTCATTGAAAACAGGTTAATGCATGGCTGTTGTCTAGAATGTTCAATCGTTTCACTAAAAGAACCCACATACAGTGAAGTGTTTTACCTCATGTGCTATTTTTTAAAAGTGCACTAACCATCCTCTCTGAGAACAAGTTTCTTCAAGTGCAAAGAGAGAACACTTTACATTTATTTGGTGCAAAGATTCAGAAACATTTTGCAATCACCATCTAAGTTCCTGACATATTCCAGAGTATAGATGATTCTTTGAAAGAAATTAGGATACAGTGAGTCTTGCCATGTATTCTTTATGCCATCCATTATTTCTACACAGCATACACATTTTGAAACAACTATGATTCCAGAGAACTTGGCTGGAGCAGTAGCTTAGTGGCAAGTGCTTGGCTTCCTTGCCAAGACCCTCACATGGATCGCCACTCATGGAAAAGGGAGACAAGTTAGGAAGACAGGACAGAGCTATATGAAGAGAATGGAAAGGAGGAATGGAAGCAGCTTCAACTTGATATGATGGTACCTACCTCTAATCCCAGCATCCTGGAGGATGAAGCAGGGCTGTACACTTGAAACCATTTCAACTCAGACAGAGGGGGGGGGGAGGGAGGGGGAGGGGGGAGGGAGGGGGAGGGGGAGAGGGAGAGAGAGAGAGAGAGAGAGAGAGAGAGAGAGAGAGAGAGAGAAAGCTACAAACTTTACAGGCAAAATCAATACCGAGGAGTAAATAGTAAAATTAATTAATAATAACAACATTTTACCAAGTCAATCCTCACCTAACACAGAAGATTAGAGATTCAAGAAATTTAGTTTATTTTTGTTTGTTTCGTGTATATATCTATGGGATTTTATGTTCACCATATTGTGCAGATACTCTCTCAGGGTATAGGCCTGGGCATTAGTCATTAGTCATGAGTTGATCACTCCCCCAATTTCTGTGCAGTCTTTACCTCAGTCTGTCATGTAGGCAGGACAAATTGTAGGTTGAAGTCTTTGTGGTGGGTTTTGTGTCCCGATTTCTCTACTGGAATTAATGTCTGGTTACAGAGGGTGGCTGGTTGAGACTCCGTATCCCCCATTGCTTGGAGCCTTGACTAGGATTGCCCTCGTAGATTCCCTGGAGTTTTCATTGCTCTGGTTTTCTAGCTCGTGCAAGAGATGCCCCCAGAGATTCCATTTGGAGGTGGGACACTAATGTGGGAGTCCCCTCTGTGTGTTGCTTGTATTGGGTAATAAATAAATAAACTGCCTTGGCCTGATAGGGCAAAACTTAGGTGGGTGGAGAAGAAAGAACTAAATTCTGGGAGGAAGAAAGCTGAGTCAGAGATAGGCTATGGATCCTCCAGAGACAGATGCTGGGAATTTTACCCGGTAAACCACTGCCACGTGGCGAGACACAGATGAATAGAAATGGGTTAAATTAAGATGTAAGAATTAGCAAATAAGAAACTAGAGCTAATGGGCCAAGCAGTGATTTAATTAATACAGTTTCTGTGTGGTTGGTTCGGAGCTAAGCTAGCCAAGCAGCTGGGACGAACAAGCAGCCTGGCTCTCCTTGTAATAGGATACCCTAGAGACTTAGTATAGAACCAAACGCAAATGGCAAAAAGTCATGAACTCTAGACCCTTCTTATGTGGGAGACAGTGGTGAAGCTTGGACTATCTGAGGGGTCGCTGGCAGTAGGACCAGGATTCATCCTGGTTCATGTGCTAGTTGTTGAAGCCCATTTCTTAAGGCGGGCTGCCATGCTCAGCCTTAATGCAGGGTGGAGGAGCTTAGCCCTGTCCCATCTTAAAGTGCCAGATTGTTGACTCCCCATGGGAACTCTGACCATTGGAAGGAGTGGATGGAAGGTGGGCTGAGAGGGAGGCGAGAGGGGAAGGAAGAACTGTGATTAGAATGTAAAATGAAATTAAAACATAACATTTTAAAAAGTCAATAGAATGATTCCTAATGATATTCTGCTATTTTCATAAAGTACAGATTGGTGCCTAGGCCAGCTGTCATCAGAAAGGCTTCACCCAGCAACTGATGGGAACGGATATAGAGATCCACAGCCAAACATGATGTGCAGCTCAGGGAATCCAGTTGAAAAGGCAGGAATGACTTTATGAGCTAGAGAGGTCAAGAAGACCCACAAGAAAACCCTCAGAACTAACTAACCTGCGCTCATAGAGAATCACAGGGACTGAACCAAAAACAAGGGAGCCTGCATGGAACTGACCTAGGTCCTCTGTATATGTTACAGTTAAGTAATATGGTATTTTGTGAGACTCCTAACAGTGAGAACAGGGCATATTTCTGACCTTTATGCCTGCGTTTGGGGCCCATTCTCCTACTGGATTGCCACATCCGACCTTAATAGAAGAGTAACCTAGTCTCATTGCTACTTGACATACCTTGCCTGGCCGATATCCATGGGAGGCCTACCTGTTTCTAAAGAGAAACAGTGGAGGAGGAATTGATGGGGGAGGGGTAGAGAGGTGGTGGGAGATATGATTTATGAAGTGGGGAGGCGAAATGTTGGTTGGGATATAAAAACAAAAAAATAAACGACAAAATAAATAAAAAAATGTAAATGAAACTATTTGAGCCAAAATGCCTAGAGTCCACATTCATGAATGCTAACCCTTTGAAACCATAAACCCAACTCAAACAGGTCCATTTATGAATTGTCTTGGTCACAGTTTCTTATAACAACAATGGAAAAGCAACTAAGACAGAAGTTGGTACAGGCAAGACTGTATTGCTGTGGTGTGTCTGACTCTGACCATACAGTTTGTTGGAAGAGTATGGGGGATTTTAGAACACTCTAGTGGGAAAGCAATTGAGCACTGGAAACAGGGTTTAATGGGTCATTCTTATAGTAGTTTGGAAGATAAAAAGGCTGAGAGCAGAAGGGACTGTGGAGGCCCCACTCAAAGAGTTTCAGAAGGAACCAATATTAGCAAATAGACTAGAAACTTTCTAGTAATACTCTGACACAGAATATGGCTATTTTTGCCAGTGTCCCAAGAAGCTTCCTGAAGCTAAATTGAAAAGTGTGGAACTCTTTCATATGATGAAGGAGATTAAGAGACAGTCTACTATTGATTCTTCAATATGGCTATTAGTAATTATTTTTGACATGTCTACAATGAAAAAGTAACTTGTGGGATAAAAAAAATTATACAAAATGTACATTTTGAGGAGAAAATTAGTTCCAGAAAATTTAATGTTAGAGCCAAGGCTGTGATAAGATGGAAAGATCAATGTAAACCCTGCTCTTCAATGGAATAAAGGAAGGAGTGCTCTTAGGGTGACACCCATCAAGCTAAACTTCTAACTTTTAAAAAGGAAAGGCCTGAAGAATTACGTCCTCCTGAAAAGTAGCAACAAATCAAAGTGGACACGAACATGCTTCAAGGTTGCCAACGTTCACCTCAAGTTGGTAGTCACCAATGTTGGTATGGCTTTAGAGTCATAAATGATACATGAATAAAGGACTTCTGAAATCTTCCACGTGGGTATCAGGTGAGTCCCTGAAAAGAGACCCTAAGAAGCCTTTACATAATGCTATGAGAGGTACTAGAGATGCCAAAGCCATGAACATCTTCAAAGAGAGCTGTGTACAAGAAATAAAACCATCCTTGGAGAGAGCAGAATGTTGCAGGTAGAAAACTAAGAAAGGCAGACCATCAAAGCCCTTTCATATCAGACATGGAACTAGGGGATTTGGAGTTTTCTCTGCTGGTTTGGGGCTTGCTTGGATCCAGTGTTTTCTTATTATGTCCTATCCCTTCTTTGTGGAATGCTGTGTTCTATGTCATTTTATATTGAGATCTGGCAATTTGGGTTTTTTTTTTTTTTTGGTTTTCTGTTTTTACAAGGGGTTAAAATAAGAGATTGTCTTGAGTCTCAGAAGAGAGCTTATACTTTAAACTTTAGACTTTTAAATTGAGTTAAGGTTATAAAGGACTATGGTTATCTTTGAAGATGGATAACACACATTTTGAATTGTGATATTCCCACAAACTTATAGGAACCAGGGAGTGGAAGGTGGTGGTTTGAATTAGAATTAGCCTTATAAGAAAATTTGTTTGAATATTTGGTCTCCAGATGGTGGAACTGTCATAAGCCTAAATCAAATACTTCATTTTATTCTTCAGTGTCCTAGGTCTTGGGGTCATATAACAGCATCAGAATAAAAATCTCATAAAGATCTGTTATTTGTGTTATAGGTAGTCATAAGACCCAGATAGAGGTATTGAAAACCAATTGTAGGTCTTCTGCATGGTCATTAGACTCTCCTAACTACTGAGAAATCTCTCTTGCCCTCTAATTTAGCTTTCTAATTTTTAATTTTTTAATAAAATCAATTCTGTAATGATCCTAGGAGCTGGGAACAGTATACATCACAGGCCACATATGGCCATAGTCTGGTGACACATTTATATCTATGAAACATTTTATGAATCAAGTGAAACTGTTTAAAAATATTTTTTATTTGAGCAAAAGTGTAATTTTCTGCTTTACTTACCACCATTTTTTGAAACACTTAGTATGGGACAAAGTGTTCTCCAAGGCATCAGGTCTTAAGAAATCAGCATTCTGAAGTAGAGGCTTCCTGTTGCTGAAATAGCTCATCAATAAAGAGGCCAATAAAAGTCAGTTTTAAGAAAGTGCATGTAGTGGATCAAATCACTGTCTTTAGGAAATAAGAGGCATAAGCTATGTGAATGGGTGTGGCTCAGACTCTAAGAAAGTGAAGAAATGACGGTGAACCTTGGAAAATGATGCTCAATGGTGCCTCATTTTTTTTGTCTTTTTATGTTTTTGTTTTAATGTATTTTTAACTAGACTCTTTGAACTGAATACATGAGTTTATATGTTTGTAACACAGATAGTCCTGTACACTAAAATATTTATGGATTGGATGTTAGAAAATCTAATAAGCTGCTTACTAATTTAATATGAAAAATGTTATTCATGCATAAATTGTAAAATAAAATGCACAGACGTACTGTTCAGTCTAACTGAACTTTCTTCATAATAAAAATATCAATAATACTCCTGATACAAATAATATAAGACAGCTGTGCCATAATTAAACCTCAAGAAAAAATTATGCATGAGATAAATCCTTCCCTTTCAGACAAAAGATATTTTCAGTTCTGGGATAACAGAACTCTTATGGATAAAATGGAAAATCATATATGAATGGTTGTAAAATATCATAATATTTAAACATAATTGATGATGAAATATCCTCCAGCACATTTTACATATATTACAAAGCATATTCATATATTGCTGCAAATAATAAATACTTAAATTGAAGATAAACATTGTCAAAATAGTTGCTTTATTAACATTTTGATAAATAGAAGGATATCTTTTACTACAACCAGAGCTATGCAGTAAAATACTAAGAACTCATTGGTGTCCAATTGCTTGATAAAATGTTTCTTTCCCAGTAACCAGTAAGTTAACTTTTAGTTCCTTCAACTTTAGCTCTTAGAAGTTCTTTAAAGGGAAATAGTTAGGTTTACTTTGTATGTTATGCTCTCAATAAAATGCTTAAGTTTTGAGCCTAAGAGACATGTCATGTGCAGACATGACTTCTTTTCTAAGAATTCCTTGAGGCTAACAGAGGTGATATTGGAAATGCATTTTCAAATAGTCTGTGAAAGAAAAGAAAATCAAGAAAAGGAGAAGTAAAGCAATTCTTTATTTTTTTTCCAAATATATTAGACTCGATAATTTTGTTAGCATCAACAAAACTTTACCATATATCATCCAAACCAGGACATAAGAGGAATCAAAGAGAGGGATACTAATAATTACACAAGTACAACAAGTATAAACTTCAATTTTCCTGGGCAGACTGGATCCTGTAATCAACCTCGAAATTGGGATTAAACTGCAAGTACATGCAGAAATCATACTGTTCCCACACGTATGCGGAAAAGGTAAACGTGTACTATTCTCTTGAATTGATTTATTATGGCCACACTGGCTCTTTCTTGTCATTAAGTCCCAATGCTAATGTTACCTCCCTATGTGTCACCTTCTGAGCTCTCATCAACCCACAGCTGTTTCTGTTTCTGCCCTATTTTCGTTTTCATGATTGAAATGGTGACTACTGGATACTGTCTCTCTCTCTTTCTCTTGTCTCCTCCACACGTTCCTCCTAATACAGTGTACATATCTAAATCCCCAGGAACTAAACTATAAAAAAGAAAAAAAAATACAATGCCTAGGACAAAGAAGGCATGCAACAATTTTTGTTAAATGAATAAATCCAGAGAGTTTGTTTTTGGTTCTTCTTTACAATACCAAAAACAAATTAAAATGACTCTCCAAAGAATATTATGGCTCTGTATAGTTTTAAGGTGTTGGACTAAATGATCTATGCAGCTTCCTCCACTGCTAAATATTCCACACCCACTGGTTCCCCCTTTTTTCCTGCTAATATTTTATCATCTTCATCTGGCAAATAAGAACATTTAGTGATCAAGGGGTAGGGCTACTGCCTATTCACAGTGGATGGATGCTATAGTTGATCATTTTTCCAGTAATCATTCCCTGGTATGTGTTTGCACCTACAGAATTTGGTTGATACAGAGGTAGCCAGAAGATATCGTGGATGATATACTGTTGATGTAATAATTTGCCTCTAATAAAATGATCACAAGATCACTAAACCATAAATACTGTGTGCTCAAACCATCCATCATTAATTTACATATTAATGAGAAGTGAGTTAATTCTGAGCCAATTTCACTTGCAAACTCCAAAGAAATTATATAGGAAAACCTATGCAAATATACCAAGAAGTCATTCAGCATATTTTTTTAAAGGAAACTTCTCACCCTAAAACCTGTGTTGAAAGTGTACTACTGATCAAGTTTGATTGCAGCCAGATGTTGGGGGTTGAAATAGAGTATTACTAAACTTATTTTGGAGGCCAGGGATCCAAGGCATCAAAAAAATTGTTCAACACCAAAACAAAACCAGAAAATCCTGAGTATACTAACATTTTTAGTTCTTGTGATTTTTAATCTCTCTCAGATCTGTGCTAAATTATGACTGACAGGTCTGGGATATATTTCCCCAAATAAGGAATAAAAGCCATCCTTTCATGACAAATGGCATAAAAAAGAGAAAAGCATAAAAGTCCCTATTAGACATACACGTTTTAGCATGAGTGCTTCGTCTAATTCATTGTACTGTCAGATCTACTGAAAGATCAAGGCTTTTCTTTAATTTTTTTTTTTTTTTTTTTTTTTTTTGGTTTTTCGAGACAGGGTTTCCCTGTAGTTTCTAGAGCCTGTCCTGGAACTAGCTCTTGTAGACCAGGCTGGTCTCGAACTCACAGAGATCCGCCTGCCTCTGCCTCCCGAGTGCTGGGATTAAAGGCGTGCGCCACCACCGCCCGGCTCAAGGCTTTTCTTATGGATGACAAAAGTTACGGAAAAAGAAGAAAACATTTGCAATCAGCTCATTTTGAAAGAGGAATCATTACCCTGTAAATATCACACAAACCCTAACACATTCAAATATAACCTGGCTAATGATTATTTCAATGATTCAGCATTTGTTCAGAGCTCATATTTTTATTAGATTGTGTACAAATCCAACTTAGAGATATTAGTTAGTCTAGGAAAAGACTAATTGATGAATTGATAAACAATTGATGAATTGATAAACTTATTCACCTGACCCCAGTTCTAGTGACTTCTAAAACTCATAAGAAAAGTACAATGGTATGTACCAGGTACTGGCACATTCTAAAATTTACAAATTAAATATATAATCATGATGCCTCTGTCTGTGGTGCCATGAACACCACAGGCTTCTGAAAATCTTTCATGATAAAGTACAATTGAAAGATTCCATGACCTTAACAGCAGAAAACATTAAATCATATGTTAAAGAACAAATAATTTAAGGCTAAAACATTTGGTATTCATAATCAATGCCAGCAGCCTTCCTATTCTAATAAAGTAAACATGCACAAGAAATACAAATTTGAACAAAACATCACAATTTTTATTAGATATATATGTTTGTATGGGTATGTTATCTGTTTGTGTGTGTGTGTGCGTTCATATGTGTGTATGTATACATGTATATAATTTTAGTGCCCTGAAAGCTAACCACTCATGTTTGGCTTAATACATATATTAGAAATTATGGGGAGAATATCTCCACTTCAAATATATATTTATATATATTTTCAGAATATTCAATATAAATATGCCATATATAAATCATGCCATAAAACTAAATGCAAAATTTGCACATTATTGCATGCTTGATGTGATAATACATGCCCACTAATAACTTCCTTATGATGACCTCCCTTCATAATTCATGTTCTGCAAATAACAACACTGGAATGAAGAGTTCTCAAATATACTTGCTAGACTGGGATAGACCTCTCAGATTTCTTAGGGAGGATTATTTTGTAAGCCAAATATTGGGCTAATACTAAATCAAAACATTAAATAATTCCTAAAGAGGTGTTTGCTATGTGAAACGGTCAGAGTTCATTTTTCTTAGTTTGGCTGGAAGATTCCCTTCCATCCTGGCAGGTCCTCCAGCCATCTTTTGAAGCTTTGGTGGCAAATCTGCCACAGACTGACTCATGGGATCAGATAACATCTTGGTGGTTTTAGATACCAGTTTATCTTCAGAGTTGCCAGGAACTGAACTTATTCGTTGGAGTTTCATGGGCAAATCACCCAAACTATAGGCTTTTTCTGAAGTTGTAGAACTCATCCTCAGGAGTTTTTTGGGAAAGTCTTCTCTTCCAGTAATTTTCTGCAGCTTTGATGGAAGTTTTGTGCTAATGTCATCTAGTCCGTCTAAGCACTCCACAGAATTATGTCTTTCTTTGCTATTGGTTATGGCTGGTGCTATTAAAGGGGAGGACATAAGAAGCATTTCCTCCTGCTCTTTCACACTGTACGGAGGGGTGGGGACTTCAAATGTTGCATGAAACTGGGAGTAATCGACTTTAAAGAACCCTTCTTCTAAAGAAATTACAGGAAAAAAACGATGACCCCAAAGAACTTCATCCTCAGTGTATGATGTCCGAGCTTGACAAGTCATCCCTGCAAGCAGAAAGAAATCTTTTGATGAATTATGCAAAGTAGAGGCAGAAGAAAAAGCGAGAATCCAGCCTGTTTAGAGATTCATATAAGTAGACCACACGGTATAAGACTTTAGAAATTTTACTCTATGTTAAAGCTGTACTGCATTTACTCCCACAGGAACACACAAGGTACTAGAAATTATCAGATTACATTATTCATGGTTCATTATCCTCAAACCAAGTTTAAAACCATAGCATAACATTAGAATACTTATGTATAGGACAAAACTGAAGGGGAAATAATATAACCATATCCATCATTTAATAAGCAATGTGATGTGTCAAATATATCTTGCTTTGAATGCAAACTGCACCAGAATGTTAAAAGGAAAGAAGTTAGAAACTCAAATTATTTCCTGTAGTGTAAAGTTGAAAACACCGAGAATTTCACGCTGATAGCAAGAAATAAAAGTCACATAAAAACAACAAATCAAGCCAGGCGGTGGTGGCGCACGCCTTTAATCCCAGCACTTGGGAGGCAGAAGCAGACGGATTTCTGTGAGTTTGAGGCCAGCCTGGTCTACAAGAGCTAGTTCCAGGACATGCTCCAAAGCCGCAGAGCAACTCTGTCTCAAAAAACCAAAAAAAAAAAAAAAACAATCATGCAGTTAATATGTGTAGTTTGCTCTTAATAAGTAAGAGTTTTATTTTCCTCGTCAGTTAATGACAACAAGCAAGAGGAAGTAGGAACACCAAAAATATCTCCCCCAAAATACTGATTAAATTAACAAATCCAGAAATTTCTTTACTGGTTAATGGCAAGTCATTGTGGTACTTCTACCTCTTTTAATCTACAAACTCTGGATAAATTTGGTTAATATTGTAAAAATGTTGATAGTAAAATAACTTCTTTGGACCTCATAATATATCTCTTTCCATTTCTATTCTAAAAAATTCTGGAAGTCATTCTGGATGTAAGATTTATAATCACGCCACATATTATGTTGCTTGAATATAATATATCTCAAGGTACTTTGACATAACCAATTTTGTTTTCTTCAATATAATTTATTTACATTAAGTTATTATCTAATCAATCAACCTCTGAATATTTATTTGCCTTTGGAAAAAATGAAGTGAAAAGTTAAAATCACACGTCAGATCTCAGCTTTATACAAATCACAGTATGATTTTCTGTGAAAAGTAAAATGATTGCTTCCCTGCACTTTCATTATCAAGCTTCTCCAATTGGCTATTACAATGTAAAAGCATAGAACTAGTAATTCTCTCTTCAGGATTAAGCGGTATCTAATGAACAATGCCCATCTTCCTTCTTTCAATTATTCACATCACACAGGTGATTTCTGTTGTTATAAAACACAGCGGAGAATGAATAAAGGAATTCTTTGCCCTTTCTGCTGCCTGAAAAGCAATCACACACAGTACTTACAGGGAATTAGGATTAAAGTCTGTCATTTCAAATGTCACACTGAAGAAAAGTTAAACCCTTCACTGCATCCCTCCATACTCTCGCCAAATGAACATTATCAGTCATGTATCACAAGGTGCTTCGTGGTCATCATTACATCATCACAAGCCATCTTTCAGAAGGGATTGAAACCTCTAATGCAGAAATTAAATGTCCGTGTCACGATAGGTACTGTGCTAGGCGCCCCGGTTCTGCTTCCTTATCCTCTGTACAGTCCTGTTAAGCAGATGTGCTCTGTCAAATAGAAAGATAAGTAACCCTGGGCTCAGAGGCGTTTTGAGCTACAGGGAACCTGATTTAATAAGCTGCAGAGAAAAAAATGTAAAAATGTCAGCATAGTTTTACCATCTCTCCTCATCCGTTCATCTCTCTCTCTCTCTCTCTCTCTCTCTCTCTCTGCTCACTCTCTTCTTCTTCTCTACTTTTAATTATTCAGTTAAGTGTCTATACCAAGTCATCACACTAACACTGAAATAATACATTCATGCCTATAGTGCCAAAACAGCCCTTTATATATTCATATAGGAAAATAATCAGTTAAAAAAGTGACTTCTGGATTTTACAAACACTAGCACATCCTTTTGTAATCTAAACATATTTATGATCCACTACTCAATATGAAAATGCTGGATTGCCCATTCATCATAAAATATAAAAAGGACTCTCCTGATTTATTTGAGGAATTTGAAGATAAACTACCCAGAAAAAAATAAATGCTCTAATTACTAAATAATACAGCCAAGGATATTAGCATGCCCTTTCATTCTCTCCTGAAAGGAAACTATTTTGTAGGAAGTTACAAAATCTCTCTGAATGGTTTCAATGGAGTGAAATGATCAATGTGTTTTACAGTTAAGAGGTGGTATTTCCCGTAAAACCCCATTTTAATTTAAAACAACCCAGCTTTCTCACTCCATTTTGCCACATTCCAGGTTTAGTACAACTGTGTGTCAAGGCACATTCTCAGCTTGTCAGTGTGCTGGACCTGTGACATCTTTGTCGGGTTGTCCTATGATTTCTGTAAGCACATATTGTTTATTCAAAGTCTCAAAGTAATTCCAGCCATGAGCTTAATGCAATTCTTTCCAACAGTGAGCGTAGATACTGAAACAACGTCTGATGACCACCCTTACTGGAGAATGGCTTTTTGCTTGGTTGCTTATTTCTCCTTGTTGAGGGCATGCTGATAAAATAGTCACCACTGTGGTGGAGTACTCTTGCTAACCCCTTGCTCTCACCCTCTACCCCACCTCCCCAGCAATTCTTATGCTAGGTCATGTGCTTATGTCATTTTTGAACATATCCTGCTCACTGTTTGTGACCTATGCAGGTCTTCTCTCTACCAGTAGAAACAGTAGACAACTACTGAAATAGTGATAGTCTGACAGTTTAAATGAGGACTTGAAATATCAAGCCTTGCCCTTTTCACCTCAAAAGCTCCCAGACCTGTTATTATACTGATCCTTGAATTAGGTTGAATACATGACCTTAGTCTAGGGTAAATAAAGGATTGTCTATAGGAAACGTCAAAGAGGTCATCTGCATTTTACCATTCTAAATTTATAATGCTGCAAGAATAAAACACATGAGACAATAACATATACCCTTTTTAATCTGTGAGCCAATGCATGAAATAAATCTTTTTTTTTCCACAAAATGTTTTTCAGCCAAAGATGCAGAAGTCCCAGCTATTTCCAGCAGCAGCATCTGCTGCTTCGCCAGTTTCCACAGGGATGAGTGCGTGTTGATTTTCACCACATTTGTTCCAGTCTGGAATCTGGTTAAAACATGCAAACAGTCATCTCGCCAGCTGAGAGGTGCAATCAAATAGTGCCCTTTGAATGATGGTGTTCACCTGAAAACACTTTAATTCAGCTGATATCTTTGTTCATGAATGTAAGCATGGTTTATTTTTAAATAGTTTTAACTAGAAAAACTAGTGAAAAGATTGAGCATTCTAGAAGAAAGGATGCTATAATGCACACATATTCTTAGAAAACATAATTATATCAAATTTAAAGCTTCTTAATTAGAGTTTGCATTTTTTTGGACATCAGTTTGGGATAGATTTTTAAAAGCTGTATTTTTTTCTAAAAAAATTACTTTATAAATAATACTAATCTAAATGTCCACTTTCTACCCTGCTCCCACTTACCTCCCGCTCTCCCTCTATCTTTCCCCCACCCCAGTCCAGTCCTAAGAGATGGCAAGGTACCCTGTCCTGTGGGAAGTGCTAGGCCCAGTGGAAGAGAGGGTGCCTGAACTGGCCTTGTCCCCTAGTCAGACGGATGAATATCTTAAATATCACCATAGAGCCTTTGTCCGGAGATGGATGGAGACAGAGACAGAGACAGAGACCCATGTCAGAGCATTGGACTGAGCTCCCAAGGTCCAGTTGAAGAGCAGAAGGAGGAAGACTATAAACAAGGAAGTTAGGAACATGAGGGGTTGGTTCACCCACTGAGACCATGTGCCTGAGCTTATAGGAGCTCACCAACACCAGCTGGACTGGAAAAGAACGAGCATGGGAGTAAACTGGACCCTCTGAATGTGGTTGACAATTGGGTCACACTGAAAAGCAGTAGTTTCTTAAGTAGATCTTGGCTTGCTGTCTAAGGCAAGAAATAAGAGTCATAGGTTTTTCTGTCATCCAATATATATAAAACTTCTTCATCATTATGCATATTTCAATTTCAAATTAGTAAGATTCCCAAGGCGAGACAACATTTTAAAACGGTGATGTGTGTGGATTTGGATGTTCTATATGTGTTCTTCTAGCCAATAAAAGAATGGAACAAAGAAAAAAAGAAAAACTAATGTCGGTTTTCTTTGTGTCATTAATATGAAGTTATGATAAATTTATTTATTCACTTACGGAAAGCCTTTTTAATGAAAATCTAGTGCTCACACTGAGTCTCTCAGTTTATGAGACATGTGTAGAAACAAAATGTTGAGAAAATCTAAACAGTGGGAATATGAGTAATTTAACTTAATAATAGTGTTTAAGACAAAAAAATGACAAAACAAAATTAATTAAAGAGTCAAAAATAAAAAAAAACAAACAAGCAAACTAAAAACATAGAATTAATTTTATGGGTTAAGTACTCCTAGACATGAGACATGCCTTAGAGTGTGGTTGTCATACCTAGTGACACCCCCTTGGAGAAAACTGATTTTGCCTTTGCCACAGGAAGCAATTTCAAATAGTTTCTTGTGTAGTATAACCCCTTAGTGTCCATCTTAGATGTCTGTTTGTTTGCTGAACTTCTGAGAGATAAAGAGAAAGAGATGGCTGGGGGTGAGGGGCAGAATGTAAGAACCGGAGTTGAGTGGATAGGAAAGTGTGGGGATCTGGGGGGAGTTTGGAGAGGTGGGAAATGCAATACTTACTGGATGAGGAAGTTTAAAATGTTATAAAATATTTTAATTCTTTGTAAGTTGACAAGAAGTGATTGCTAATATCCAGCAGCTTTGAACATTAATTTTCTGTGTTTCCAATCTGTCAAGCTTTTCACTTCCGTTCTGACAGTATCCCGAATTTTCAGGTGCACAGATAAAATGATCATGATGTAGAAGAAGCAGCCGCTCAGTCACCGAACATTTCGGCCTCTATGTCAAGTCATGAGAGGAGCTGTGGCTTGTAGTTCATAAAGTTCGGAGCAGCATGCAGGGCTTTAGGAAAGTTTGATAGTCAGTTGTACAAATGGCAACTTCTCCTCTTTAGCTCCTTAAACCTGTTGCTTTTTTTTCTATGCCTCCAACCCTCCAGACACTTTGAGAGACTTGAGATGCTGTTGCTTCTTTCCTGAATTCTTTAAGTAAAACTAAGTCATAGTAGAATCACATAACCATAATGGAGCTGGGCCTGAACATAGAAAACCATGTTTTTAATATCTATGTTATTATACCGGCTGTCTATCAAGCTGCATCATGTCATCCAAAGAAGGAATAAAAGGGAGAATTAGAGCATCAGAAATGTAGGCAATGATAATTCAAATTTTAATGCTAATTACTGTGAATGGAGTATTAATTCTGTAAGTTAGTGATCAGGGATTTCCAGTTTGGTATGACAAGGACAACATCTCTATGGAGGTAAACATCAAAGGACCCTTAAACAGATTCAGGAAGTTAACAACCCTCACCCCAACCTTGTGGTCACTTCCCAGTACTAGTACCTAGAATATATAAATTTTGGAAGGTACCTAACATTGTTTTGTTGACTCTCATTTTTCTTAATCTTTAAATTGCAAATATTATTGGTTCTTATACCTTGGAGTTTTCAAGACGAACTCATGAAATATTGCTTGTAATTTAAAAATATTTACATAAATATTAGATATTTGTTTACTAAAGCCATTAGTTTTATGACATATGGAAAATATATGGTAAACCAGAAATAACAGTACATCATTAACAATTAAAACATACTGAATCATCATTTAGCCACAGTAGAAGTTCTTAGTTTATTTTCCTCTGGGAGAAGCGATCAATATTTTTTGTAAGAAAAGAAGGATAATATTAATCACATAGCGCATAGCTAGCATTGTGCTATGTAGCATAATATTTGTCTACTCTATCACAGTGGCTCTCGGAAGTGAATTTAGTAAGTCCATATTTCAGGAAAAGTACTGGATTTTAGCACATACCAGAAGCAAAAAAAAATTGCAGAACTAAGACTAGAGACCAAACTTGGTCTCAAACCACATATTAATACTTATTGTCTCATGTACTCTTTAGTCAAAGAGCTGAAATCTGATCATAGTTAACTCTATCAGATTCCTGCAAATGTTTATGTGTGTGTGGAGGGGGGAGCAGATAGGAGTTTATTGATAAGTCATTTCATTGTTCATCCTTCTGTGTCAAAATACAAAAACAAACAAATGAAAAAAACATTCTTTGCTACAGCTACAATGCTATACACATAGATTTTGTAGGATAAATGCAGCTGATACTCCAGTATCAAAGAAGCAGGTCATATCAGCCCTAGAGGCCAATGGATAAATAATGGATTTTCAGGCCAGACCCATGTAAAATCAAACAGTGTAACTTAGCTGAATCATTAATTAATGTATAATTTGGGTGAAGATAAAGCTAATAAGCCGTTGGAATCTTCATTTTATTATATGTTAAACTGAAGCTTTCCTCGAAAGGTTGCTGTGATAGATTAAGCAAATTAAGAAATATATGTAAATTGCTTAGATTAATATCCAGTGATCATTTTATTCAAGAAGTGTCTTCAAATGAAGGCTATATAAATGCTAGTTCATTTTCACAATCATAAAGATATACAAAGCTGGAAATTTTTAACTAAAAGCATTATTTTTTCTATCTCAAGTCCTTATCTATTTTTTCCCTTAAATTATCAGTTATTATTATAACTATATAAGCTAGAAGCTTATACAGCACGTGTTGTACATCTCAAATAACTTCCCAGGCTACCCTGCTTATTTCTTTTTTTTAAAAAGGTTTGCTCATAATGTTTTAAGTAATAAATGAACAAGGGTTGGGGAGGTAGCAGGGGCAGGGAGGGACTCAGCTGGTAAAGATGCTTTCTGCCAAGCTTGGTGATTTGAGTTCGATCCCTGCAACCCACATGGTAGAAAGAGAAAACCAATTCTTTTTATATTTTTGTGGTCCTCTGGACTAGCGCATATGCTCTAATTGCTGAGCCACCCTTCCTCCCCCATTCTTTAAGATACTGAGCATTTCCTATGTAGAGGATCCTGTCTTGGAGTTGGAGGTAGGAGGGACTTAACCCTGCCTATTTCTTTTAAGGGTATTTGTTGGCATAGGCTGCTCGTTCATTCTCTTACTGCCCAGACTTGTGAAATAATTACATAGAAATCTCTATTAACTGCAGTTCCATTTCACCAATAGCTCTAGGCTATTTCTAGCTAGCTCTTACATCTTGAATCAACCCATATTCATTAATCTGCGCATCACCATGAGGTTATGGCCTACCGGCAAAGTTCCAACACCTGTCTCCTCCAGTGGCAGCTACATGGCATCTCTGACTCTACCTATTTTCTGCCAGCATTCAGTTTAGTTTTCCCCCACCTAGCTCTATTCTGCCCTGTTGAAGACCAAGGCAGCTTCTTTATTAACCAATGAAAACAAAACATATTCACAGCACACAGAGGGGAATCTGACATCAGTTATTATATAAAATCTATTGCTGGTTCTTCCAAAAATACTTACAGAATTTCCCCATCCCCACTAGACAATAACTGTTGGGATCACTTAGCACTCTTTTCATGTTCTCTATCCCACTGCTCTGAGCTGAACCCAAATTTAAGCTCTAAACTTTCTAAAAATGCTCATAATACTTTAACTCTTATATAAAACAAAAAGACACTGTGTTCTTCAGTGCTCAATAACACCGAGGTTATTGGCATCAGGCTCCACTGGGGTACATGCTGCCAAGTCATCAAGTATACATAAATTGTTTCCGGAAAGCTCGCTGTTCAAATAGATGGAATTCCGTTAAAGCCCAACATAGTTTGCCAACTGTTAGAGAGGGATCGCGGCATGCATTCAACTCTATACAGTGCTCTATCATGTAGAAGCAAATGGATTTCTAATGCGTTTTCAGATGTCAGTTTGCTACTTGTGCACAACTGAGGTCAGCAATTTTTGTTTTTAATTAAAGCAGAAAAACCTAATTATTTTATAAAGGAATAAAACTTCATAAATGATTTAACAACAGATTTGTAAGATACACTTTAGATTTCTAAGACCCCAAGGAAAAAAACAGATTTTTAAGAATGACCAACATGATAAGTGTTAAAGTTCCAGAAGAGAATTTAAGTGTGGATGCGATGTTCAGGTTTATTGAAAAGTATGAGGTGTACAGGTAGTCTATGCTGAACACTCCGGGGGAGAGGGTGATGCTAAAACCAAAGAACAGAAGTGTAGATTATAAATCAGAGACTGTGTAAGACCAATAACATGTTATTTAAAAAACATTAACCTTGGCTGCTATAAAATGTGGGTAGTAGTCAGGCTAATAGCATCTAATCCTCAAACTGTTTGCAATAGATATGTATGTATGATCAACTAATGGGTCTAACCATTGTAGGCACTAAATAATAAAGGATGGGTAATTGGAGGCAATTATTCATCACGCTGCTATTGTGGTTACCTCTAAATGAAAGGTCAACTTCAACATAATTAATATATTTTCTAATAATCACCTAATTTTTCAGAATCAACTCAAAGCAGTTGAAATCACTTGTATGCTTGTTATTCATTGGCAATCTGAGTTAGATTATGGTGCCTACTTTGCTGTGGGGTCTGACAAGCACACACATCACATCTATTAAGAACCAATCAAGCCCCACTATGCACATGCCTCTCCTTGAAGAAGTGTAGCTTAATATAGCAGAACTACTTCGCGCTACAGTTAATTTCCGGGAGACACTGACGAGACACCACCTCCAGCCTGCTAGGCTTACTTCCCAGGAAAGCATTGCAAAATGACAAATTAACTTTCATCTGATTATCATTCCCTAAATTTCACAGTGGATATGCTCTCTTCTCAGCCTACCTATTTTGGATTTTCTCCTTGTACTACTTATTAAGACATGCTAGCTTGCATGGTCAATTATAGAATCAAAACAAATCAGGGGTTGCCATTGTTCTTTCCCTAACAAGACAAGATTTAGTTTCCAAAATATTTTCATTGTGTAGCAACAGCATAATCAAGTTACTGCAGGAGAATGCCCTAGAAGACTGATAGAAGAAAAGATCATCTTAAAACAACAACAACAACAAAGAACCAATATATAGCTAAAAAGAAAACACAGAAAGGTTGTCTTTTAGTTGATATTAGCAAAAAATTATTTGGTAAAATATGTTTCTAGTCAAAAATTAGGTGAAGAACTTAAAATATCTCCTGAAGCAAAAATACAGATTACATTTTCCAAAATATTTCATATAAATTAATACAATTAAATGTTGAATTAATCTTTGTCCTAAAACCTATCCCCAAAGCACTATCATGCTGAACAATATCATACAGACTAAGAAACAAAATGTTTCTAGCATATCTTTCAGATAGTCTGAAATACTGTTATAAGACAAAGACCTTAACAAAAATTTTCACTTAATAAAAAATTATGTGAGATATATCAGAAGCAGTTATATGTATATGATTATATAAGTCATCAGTTCTTATAAAATTATTTATTTCCTCATATGAATTATGACAATAGAACACACACACTGAGTAACCAATTCTAATTGGACAGAAACTATTGTTTTCTATTCATACATGCTACTTCAAAATGCTTGACAAAATCCCTTTGTCAACAATTCCTCATATCGAAAACATAAATCAAATGCATTTAACTACCTCATCATTGCTAGTTTTGACATTCTAGCTTTGTAGCCTTTACAGATGTTAAATTGCCTCTCTTGCACATGCCTGCATATGTACCAGCATTCGTCCCTCATAGGGAACCATAAACGCCTTGACAGCATAAATCATAACCTTCCTCCATTTATTGAGCATCTACTTTTTGCTAAGCATTCTTCTGGTACTCGGTCACACGTGCTGCAAAAGGGCGATATAAACGCAACTCTGTCCACTTTACACTTACTAAGAGAAAGCAGTGTTAGAAATAGTACTTATTGACAACGTGCGCAAGTGGTATATACCAGCATGGAGAAATAACATGTGTAAAAGCATACTAGTTGCATTTAAATGTAAGGGACAGCTTGAATTTGGTAACTTCCTGTAGAAACAGACACATTTCAGATGTCACAAGGATTCCTAGGACTACTTTTTTGACTCAACAAACAAAGGCACCGGCAACCAAGCCTCACCACCTGAGTTCCAGCCCTGAGACACACATAGTGGAGGGAAAGAACTGGCTCCTGCAAGCTCCTGCAAGCTCCTGCAAGCTTCCTCTGACTTATTCCATAGCTATGCTGTGTCATGTGTATACTCATATGGGCTCTCTCTCTCTCTCTCTCTCTCTCTCTCTCTCTCTCTCTCTCTCTCTCTCTCTCTCTCTCACACACACACACACACACACACACACACACACACACACACACACACACAAATAAACATACAATCAAACTGTAAGGAAAGAAGGAAGGAAGCAAGCAAGCAAGCAAGAAACCTTCGTAAAGGTGACCTCAGCTACGTTATAGTTTTCAGGGTGGTACATGGATTCAGATCCTCATTCCTAAGAAAGAAGGGAGGAAAGGAAAAGGGAAAGTACAGGAAGGAGGAAGAAATGAAAGTAAAAGTGTTATGGTGAGGTTAACTCTTTCAGTGATTTCTATCTACTTAGCAACAGTCTATTTTAATACTACTAAACGTCACTAACAAAACTGCAGGAGACAATTATTGATGGATCAACCACTGTAATATTTCAATCTATATTAATTTCTACACATTGAAAATAAAATAATTTGTTATTCATGTGAACTCAAAACTTGACCCATAATCATCTATGTAAAAACTTTATATATTGGTTAGTGAAGCAATCAAACAAAATATAATAATAGGTTGTGTGTTATCATTATAAACATGATAAGTGCCGGGTGGTGGTGGCATTCACCTTTAATCCCAGCACTCAGCAGGCAGAGGCCGGTAGATCTCTTTGACTTCAAGGACAGCCTGGTCTACAAGAGCTAGTTCCAGGACACTTAGGACTGTAGGACTGTTACACAGAGAAGCTCTGTTTCAAAAAAGCAATTAATAATAATAATAATAATAATAATAATAATAATAAACAACTTGATAATTAATATGCCACATTAGATGCCAACATATATTCCTTATATAAATATGAAATAATATGCAAGGAGTTATAGATATAAAGATGGTTATTAGATGGAGTTAATTTTCATGGAATTAGCTAGTAAGTCATACTAAAATTAAACCAATATGACATTTTGTATACTCTTCAACATTTGTTGTAGACAGAATCTATTTGTTTGGTAAAATTCCTTTCCCTCATATCACTAAATTGGTCACCTCTTACAGTACAGCCCAACTATGTCTACCTGACAATTTAAAACTTGTTTTCTCCTAGCTCGTGACACTTCTTTTTATAGAGCCTGCCACATCTTTTACAGGCACTGACTGTAGTTACTTTTTAACATCTCCTTTGGCAGAAATTCAACTACACTTTGTTTGCTTGAAGGCTCAGAACAGAGCTGAATAAACATTTGCAATTCAGCAGTTGTTCTGGTTCTACGCTTTGCAGGAAAAGGTCACGGGATTCTTATTCTAATTTTGCTGTTATACTATTTATAGAGGCCAAGTGAAAAATAAATTCTCTATGATTTTAAGAGAACAGTTTCTGGGGGAATTTTTTTTCCTCTAAGTGTGAAAATGACGCATCACAGTAGCAATCACAAATACATATTCTTATAACATGTATTTTAAGGTAAAGTGAATGATACATTGTAGCATGTATGTACAAGTCTTATAAATGAATTTAATATTTGGCAATACAGAGTTTAGAAACTAAAGATTATTTTTATAAAGCGAAAAATACAGGAATGCTAAGCAAAATAGTATATGAAAATTGAGACACAACAATTGAAGTTGGCATTATCAGAAAGAAAATGATAACAAAACTCTCTAAGTTTGTACTAAAATGTAGCAAACTCTAAAAGTAACTTAGATTTTTCTCCCAAGAGCTCAAGTGAAAAATGGTCTGTCCTAAGCTTTCCAGTCACATCAAGATTCTCTCTAGAGGCAAAAATATTCCAATGGCCTCCTAACATTTGGAGAAACCTTAACATATGCCTCTTTGAGAAAGGGTTTGTCTCTATGATTTACCTCACAAAAGGAGATTAAGATATTTAATACTTTAAAATCCTTAATAGTTATGCCTAGTTAATATTTCAAAACAAATAATAATTATATAACTGTTAGATATCTGAATGGTTGATGAATCGATCAATCCGCAGTATTTCACATCAAGTGCTTTGGCCTGATACCAGCTTGGACTCATTCAATAGAAACAATAATTTCTAAGAAAGGAAGGCCTTTGTCACACTTAGGAACACATTGCTTTTTTCTAATTTTTTTCATCATTCGGACTTGGAAACTACATATTCATAAAGCCTGTATATTAGAAGATCCTTTTTTCCTAATTTAGTTTCTTAGTTATTGTTTAATTTGGCATACATTGACATTATTGTTACCTTCTGAATTTCCCGAGTTCCTTGAAAGAGTGGAAAAATTAAATCAAACATCCAAAACTTCATTTAAACATCATTATCTTTGCATAGAGTGTTGAAATGATATTTTGTATAACAACAATACAACAAAAAAGTAGGAAGAATGTGACTAATTGGTTTATTTTGGCATCTAATGACATGTTCATGTATTTCCCAACTTCTGTTTTCTAAATAATTGGCAATAATATTTTAATAAGATATTAAATAAACAAAACCAGGTAATAATAAAATGTATGAACACACTAAATTCTATTATCTATTAATCCTACATTTTCAGAGAAAAATGTGATAACGTACAAATCAGAGCTGCATTTTTTCCTTGAAGCAAAATAATAAATGAAACTAAAAGAAGCTTCAAATTTCAATAAAATTTACGCACATTAGAGGCTGGTGTGCATTAGAACTGATAATCCCAGTAATGAAAGCTCAGATTCATTTCATAGTAGAAGTTATTTGGAAGAACAAAGTCCCAGTAAAGGCAGCATGCTAAAAGTGAAGAAAATCTCACATCAAGAATAGCTCAATGCAAAAATATCACTGATATGAAGGTTAATTATAAAAATAAAAATGTTCCATGCCAACTTACACATTATTTTTTAAAGTAAAATATAAATACACTTCATCTGTTCTGGTTCCTGCCCTCTACCCAGCAGTTCTCAACTGTGGGTCAAGACCCTTTTGGAGGTCGAATGACCCTTTAACAGGGGTAATATATCAGATATCCTGCTTATCTGATATTTACATTATGATAAAGTACAACAGCAAAATTAAAGTTATGAAGGAGCAACCGAATAATTTTATTGTTTGTGGGTTACCACAACTTGAAGTACTTTATTAAATGGTCACAGCATTAAAAAGATTGAGGTCAAGCAGTTGTGGCACAAGCCTTTAATCCCAACACTTGGGAAGCAGAGGCAGGTGGATCTCTGTGAGTTCGAGGCTAGCCTGGTCTACAAGAGCTAGTTCCAGAACAGGACCCAAAACTACAGAGAAACCCTGTCTTGAAACCCCCCCCCAAAAAAAAAAACAAGAAAGAAAGAAAATAAAAGAAGATTGAAACCCCTCCCATGCCCTTCACCACATTTCCTTTCAAATACATGACCTCTTTTTCTTCACTTAAGACTGTCATATGTTTAAATTCATAAATATATAAATACAACTTGCTGAGTCTACCCAGTATTATTTATATGTATTTGATTTCAGGGCTGATCATTATGTAGGGGTGTCATCCCTGGGAATACTAATTCTCCCTCTCTCAACAATTTTTATCTGTCTGTACTTGTTTGCTGAGGGGTGGAGCCCTGGAAGAAGTCCATCTTCCACATTAGCAAGCCTATGGGTGGTGTCCTTGTTTAGGTCTTGTTTAAGGCATTATGAATGTTCTTTTTCTCTCCTTTCTAGAAAACAGAACCCCACAATATTTTTCCCAGTCCTCTGGCTCTTAGAGTTTTTCCACACTCCCTGTTGTTGTGTGCCATTATTGTATTTTTAGTTATTTCTTAGTTCACTGTCATTGTTACGGTTCATAAGTGGCATAGGAGCATGAGGTCTGGATAGACAGAGAGGAGTGGAAAAAAATACTATGAATATTTTTAAAAGCCCTAAGGAATTACATTTATATTTATCTATAATTAAAATAATACGTATAAGTATGTATAAATGCATGCATGCATCTATGTATCTACAAAATGAAGTTATGACACTTGACACTTGGTCTGACAATGCTTCCCTAGAGAGCCATAGATTACCTAACCAAACCCCAGCACCAGGCATGAGAAATCCCCTTCCAAGTTGTTGGCCCGGGAGTCCATGGCTAAGTAAGGTTTGATATATCTGTACTGTGGAATACTGCTCAATGTTCTTTAAAAGAACTGTTTAGGCACAAAAGACAAGACAAAGTCTGAATTACATATTATCAACTGAAAGAACCAGTCTGAGGATGATATTTGTTGCATTATTACAAGTAAATTAAATTCTTCATAATCAGTTTTGGAGACAATAAGAAGCTAAATTATTTACAGGGGTTAAGGTGAGGAAGAGAAGGATAGGCGGACTGTGGCTTATTTCAGCATGGTGAAACATTTCTGGATGGTATTAGAATGGTACCCACATGATATTATGCACTCGTCAAAATTCAGAATACTTAATGCTAAATGTGAACTCTGATTACAAACCATGTTAGTTGGCACCAGGTCTGTGATGAAGGTAATATTATCGGGTTAAGTGTTGGTGGAAAAGAAGGCTAATCTAGCCATAAGGGGGTATATGAGAATTCTGCATGCCCAGAGCTTTAAAACATAAAAAGGCAAGTCACAAATCCAATAGCTAAGAAAAATTAAATGACTTTCTCTAGACCTCAGAGTTTCAAAAGTAAGGCAAGTCACCTCCACTGTTTAACTAGCGTGCAGATCTGTGATCCAAGCTACACACCATAGTTCAGTCACCTCATTACCTGTAAATGTGATCTAGGTGCTCTGATTCATAATGTAAAGCCGCAGTAAAAGAAGTATTGACCAAAAAACTATGCTTTCTAGCGATTTAATTTATAACATTTTAATTCATTAATGGGTTCCTTTGACCACTTCTAATGACTGAAACTACAACTCAGAAGATTTTCCTGCAATGATACAGTACTAAAGATGTGGGAATAACCTATATTTTCAACAAGTGCTAAAAGGTAAAGAGTATGTAGTTTGTATATTCAATAAAGTGCTATTCAATCATTAAAATGGTAAAAAATACTGCCATTTGTAACAACATGGATGACACGGAGATTCTCTCACTAAATATAATACTTAGGGAATAAAATTACTTGTAAACTATGTTCACATTCCACCTGTAATTAAATACTCTCAGCAGATGAGAAGAGAGATTGCTATCAGAGTGTTAGGAACGTAGGGGCGAGTGTGATAGGGAATGGATTTACCAATAGGTGTGAAGTATTATGGTTTCCAATGTGACTACAAATAACTGAAAAGTTATGTAAATTTTAATAAAATTAGAAGAAAATATTTTGAGTGGTTTTACGTGAGGAAATGATAAATAGCCGAAGAAAGAATAAGATCAACCCACTTAAGTGTACATTATCAGGCATATCATAGCACCACATGGCTGCACTTAGTTTATAAAAGTTTTAGAATCATTTTGCAAGTTAAAGAACTCCCGCAGTAAAGCCCGATGTTCCTTTCTTACAATTTGCTGTTCCAATCACCGTGCTTACTACATGCAGCAGCCTATCAAGTTACATAAGTGAATCCCCTTCGTGGATCCTCTAAGAATCGTCAGTTACTCGTATATAGTCATAACTTTACTTCCAGTCAGCTTTACTTTGACATTGTTTAGTAGATATTTGTAAAGTGTACTATAAAATATTATTATGTGAGATTACTGAAATTATCAAAATGGTAATATCTATATTCAGGAACTAAAGTTGACTGACACAAAGCTACCTCTCTTATAAAAGTTTTGACTTTTCCATTTCTGTTGAATGCTACAAAACTTCCATTAGGGAAATATTTGCTGTTGCATATTGAAGAGAAAGTGCGCTTCTTGCCTGGGAATGTGTCTTACTTACTTCACACGGTTGGAATAATAAGTAGTTTTATTGAAGGTCTCAAAACAATACTGCATGTACTGGCTTTGGGGGGGCCTAGCCTGTTTGGATGCTCACCTTCCTAGACCTGGATGGAGGGGGAAGACCTTGGTCTTCCCACAGGGCAGGGAACCTTTATTGCTCTTGGGACTGGAGAGGGAGGAGGAAGGGAGTGGGGGGAGGGGGAGCGAAATGGGAGGTAGGGACGAGGTGGAAATTTTTAATAAAAAATAAATAAATTTAAAAAAATGTTGTTAAAATGATGAAGACAGATATGTTCTCAAATGTCATTGGGGAACTTCCTAAGAGCTCAAAGACAAAATAATAGCTGAAGGCATACCTTTGAGTTTCCTAAACTTTATTCTTAAAAGCTCATTGACCACTTTGTAACAAGCTTGACCACAACCATAGTCATCAGTAGCAAGAAGACAATAATCATCCCTGATCTAAATCCATGCTGTGAAACTAAAAGCAATTACTGTCTGTGTATTCTGCCTAGATCAAAGGAAATGTTATGATCAAATTGTCACCTCATGCCTCCAGGTTTCTATATCTGGAATCAATTTTATTAATTATAGCCTCTTTGTTTTACTCGGGATCTGCTGACAGACACTGAATGAGTCTCCGTCAGTTAATCAGCTCAGATACATTAAGTGTGAAATACATGATGTGCATCTAAATGCCACTGATTTCCACTGCTCTCTTCGGAGTACCAACAATCTTAGGATGGTTTGGTGATGTAAACGTACAGTGTTAACGAAAGCCCTAATAACTCTTCTATAATTTATAGGGACTGTTGAGATATAGCTGTCTTCACTGCTGCTTTTCTATGATTATGAGCATAAAACTGAACAAAAATCACTTTTATGACAGCATAGATGAAAGAAAAGGTATGTTCTTTGATAAAGAATAAAGTTTACTCCCCGAGTATGGCAATTACACAATTTAGACAGAATTCAGTTGAAGAAATCTCAGGGAACACCTGAAAAAAATTTAACTTGTTATAGGAAAGGAAAACAAGTTAAAGAAATGGCCACCCCCTACAGATGCCAGCCACATTTATTTCCCCCCTTTTTGACACAATTTGGTAATAGGTGATACCAACATAGTGAGGTGAAGTGGGAAGATGGGCACCATGATAAGACTAAAGGAACGTTGTTTGATTTTTGTTTTAAAATGAGAAAAACTGTATGTCAAAAATCATCTAGATTGATTTAATTCTCTGAACAGGTTGAGAACATTCTGAGTTACCTCTTATTTTAATTAACAGTCTGATCACTATTAGAATATTCAAAGGAAACAGCCGTCTGCCTCATTCTCTGCTGTCATTGAAGAAGAATATTTGTGTTTTATTGGAACCTTGTCATACCTCTTTTAAGGTCCCATCACCTTTTTCTATAGACAAAATAGACATAGTACAATATATAAATTACAATAATAACTACAGATTTAAGGATTTTGTTTTGACTTCAAAAAGTAAACATTACATAAACTATGTATACATTTTAATACATAGCATATGTATTAAATGATATAGTAATGTAGGTGTTTTCTATTTGTTTGAAAAATTCAACCTAAATTTTTTCCTCAATGAGTTTGCCAATGGAGATAAAACTTACTGATTTTGAGTGATTATTTGGTAATAGGCATGATACAAGACAGAATAAGTGGCACAAGATTGCTGGTGTGAGCACAATTCAAGGGCAGATCTTAGACGGGAGGCAATAAATGCCTAAACTGGTGCCTTATATTAAACTAGAATGGCCATCTTGGCCTGAGTGAAGAGTTTAGTGCTGTTCTCATTGCCATACATACACTACAGCTCTTACCCTTATTTGTGCAAAGTCAAGTGATTACATCAATTACTCTGATCACTCTTAAAAAGTTATTAGCAAAGATGTCGATACTCACCCATAGCAAGCAAATTGATAATTCTAATAAATATTACAAATATCTAGTTCAACTTTCCCATTCCTACAACTAAAAAATCCCAGCCCTTACTGTGGGAGCTCCTTCTGCTCCTTCAGCCAATAGCCTTTAAGATACCAGCCCACCTGGGCGTGGTTTCTTTTGCTTTAAAAAGCAGCAGTAGCAATACACTAGCTCTCTTGCTTCCTGCTCTGCTTCCATGCACTTGCTCTTGCTTCTGGCTCCTGTTCCGGCTACTAGACTCCTTTCCTGGTCATGCAGAGGGCTATTGTCTAGGACAGTGATCAGTAAGTTTTTTCCCTTTAAATAAATAACCCCTTTATTAATCATAATTCCAAACTGGTGTGGGATTGCTTTGTGACTTACGCCTCAAGCCCTGCCCTGCCCTAGCTTCTCCTGTGTGTGGGAGGCAGACGGGACTCAGGTTACTGGGAGTTGCTATAGAAAACAAAGGTATAAATGAAGGAGGTTTTCACATGAAGACTTTTCCCTATGAAAACTGCCTCAGTAGTGACTGTGTTGAAATCTTGTCTCAAAATTATTAAGTATAAACAATAACAAAAAGTTTCAGTCATTTACATTTTGAGTTAAGCCATTGTCATCAGGTTGCTTACTGACTTCTGACTTTGGCATAATTATAATGTAAATGTTAAATGTATCACCCTTTTTAAATGAAGGTATATAATATTAAAGTAATCAGTACACAGCATTGAAAAATGTATTTTCTTGAGTATAAAACAAAAATACATCTGACATACTCTAGTTATGTTTCATAAAACCTGAAGTAGCTACAGAAAATATTTTACTATTCCCACATTTGAGTTATAGGCTCACTGAAAGACACTGGAGAGGAAAATTGATTACTGTTAAGGACTGCCTACTGAGACCAAGTAAGGTAAGTTAAGTAAGATAAGTTAGTCAATGTCTTCCTAAAAACGAAAATTTTCAGTTCATAGGTTTGAACAATATGGATACATTTCTGAACTACTTAAATAAGCCTATATGTCCTATAGGACCAAAATTATTCTATCCCCCATGTTGTGTGTTTTTTTTTTTTTTGGGTTTTTTTTTTTTTTTTTTTTTTTTTTGGTTTTTTTGAGACAGGGTTTCTCTGTAGCTTTGGAGCCTGTCCTGGAACTAGCTCTTGTAGACCAGGCTGGTCTCGAACTCACAGAGATCCGCCTTCCTCTGCCTCCCGAGTGCTGGGATTAAAGGCGTGCGCCACCGCCACCCGGCCCATGTTGTGTTTTTTGAGAACGAGATAGTCCATTAGCTGACAGAGCCTAGATGCTTTGAGGATGCTGAGAATTGTGATTGAAGCCGAAGTCCTCTCTGCAAAGGGCAACTGGCTTCTCCACACTTGCCAAGTGGAAATAGTCTCCTAAATATGAGACAGCCTGCTTAAAAGCATCTGAGAAACTGATTCAGGAAAAATCAGCCCTCTGCAGAGGTCTGGGGGGAAGTTTCTGAGCTGAATCCTTAGCAAAGAAGAATGATAGAGTTTTTAACATCAACACCCAAAAGAATGAGGAGCCCCTTCAATACTGAAGCTGAAAATAAAAACAAACCAATAAACAAAACTATTGCAAGGTCCAACTTTTGCAACAATGATGAAGCATCTGGATTCTAATAATTTTCTCGGCCTGTGAAAGGGAATATAAATTAGTTTAAAGATATGCTTACTTTAAAATATTAGTATGCAAAAATGAAAGAAAAATTATAGGCAGATATGAAAAGGTATGTGTTAAACCTAGAGGTATAGGTCCTGAGTGTCAAGAAACCTCATCTTGGAGAACAGAATGTACCAATAAGATGGAAAGAAGGGGACTTAGACTGATCAGCTGAAACAGCACATAAAGGAAATGGAGAGGAACATGGAAAGTTCTCCTTGCAACACATCGGGACCATTACAGAAAAACAGCTCAGATCTGAAGCCCCTGTGCAACTTCACACATTTGCAATACAATCTTAGCACTTTAGGCTGAGGGATCATTTTGAGGGAGGGAGCAGGAATAGTTTAAGAACGCATAGAACAGGGGCTGGAGAGATGGCTCAGAGGTTAAGAAGACTGACTGTTCTTCCAGAGGTCCTGAGTTCAGTTCCCAGAAACCACATGGTGGCTTGCAGCCATCAATAATAATGTTCTCTTCTGGAATGTAGACAGACATGGAAACTAACATAGTATAATAAGTAAATAAATAAATAGTTTAAAATAGGACGCATAGAATATAGAGCTTGTTGTAAGATTATGTCCCTTAAGAAGGTCAGAAGCTACATCCTGCAAGTCTTACCCACATGGCTATGCAAAGAAGTCAGTAACAAGGATGACACAATAGATAGGCTAACATGGACAGGGGAAAGCTCATGTGACCCTAACTCTGCACAAAGAACTATAGGCAACTAAGGAATGCTGAGCGTGGGAAAAATAATCATCCCCAAAGAAAAGGAAGGAAAAATATAGTTATAATCACTTATATGTAATTACATAATTATATATAGGGACATAGATATGAGTTTTAAAAAGTAGGAAAATATTAAGGTGCCTGGGGCATTGCATTATTTGTATGTTGATTTGAACAATAAATAGAAATAATTGAATATTATTAAATGTAAAATTTTAAATGACATATACCTGATTTAAAATACATTTTCAGAAATAATTCTGCACACTCACACTCATATAAATCATTTAATACATGGATTATATTGCCTTACTATTCATAATGCAATTGGCCTTACAGTAACCATAGTAGGATTTGTGTGAGAATTATAGTCCAAACTTGCAATATTGATTCTTAGAACCCTGGTTTTAGTAAGTTCTTATTGTAACAAAATGTTTAATCAATATTATTCATATTCAATTATTTTAGTTAAATATAAAATTAAATTTCATGTTGCTCCTGCGAGTAAATTTTAACGTATCTTAATAAATTAACAATGATGAGTTAATAAAGCTTTTCCCACATTAAATAAAATTAGTGTCCCATGCATTGAGATTTAAATTATTATCTTCTCAGATATCATTTCTTACACTTAAGAAAATATAATAAAGATTTTATAATTCATCAAATACTTTACAGGCATCTGCAAGTTTTCAGATTCCTAGGCTCACAATTTAGAAGTGTAACTGTAATTTATCCATACATTAAGTCCTTCTGGTTTTTTTGTGGCTATTTTACATATTCTCTTGGAAAAATTTGCACACATGTGCCTTTCCTAGTAATTAGCTGAGTGTAGTCGTATCTTGCTTTTAATAAATAACTTATGATTATTAATTACTAGCCAAGTGACTGAGGATGAGAGGAGAAAGTTAGAGCTTTCCTTCTTTATTCATCTTGTAAGTTAAAGCAGGAGGTGACATGGCTATTCTATAGGTTATTAATCTTAAAATAAGTGTTAATACTGAGGATTTATTTTTTTAAATTGTGTCCCATCCCTGACCTTTTGACTATTAATATTTTTACACCCTGTGTTCTCGATGATATGTGCATTCATAATTGAGTTTATTTATAATAGGCAATCACTAATGGCATGAGGCTTAAGATCTCTGCGTCTCATTCTTGTGGCTAGCTCTTCCAAACATTTTCATGCTAATTATCATTTCTCCAGGTATTTTTAGTGAGGTCACTAATGCATTCATGCACATATTAGGCACTGTCGAGGTCATAAACAGGAATGAGTAAGCCAAATACACTTGGTCCTCACTTACACACCTCAGAGTGTCACAATAGATTTTTTTCAATGCTAGTTCAGGGAGTAAGAGAGATGTCACAGAGTTCCGAGCACTCTTTGTTTTCCCAGATGACCCAGGCACAACCCACAGAGCCAACACAGTGGCTCACAATCATCTGTAAGTCCAGTTCCAGATTATCAGATACCTTTTCTGACCTCTAAGGCACCAGGCAGCAAACGTGATGCAGAGGTATACATGCAAGCACACATCCATATACAATAAATTTAAAGCTACTTAAATAACAATATTTCAGCAATGGTATTGAATTAACCACATTCCATGAATTTTTGCAATATAAGACACAGGAAATTGCCCTGCTCATTAAATATCAAGAAATATGAACAGAGGATGACAAATAATGATTCTAATGGAGCTTAATAACCCAGGCTTGAAATCAAATATTCAAGGATTACAGAATAAATCATGACCAGCCTAGGTAACTTAGAAAGACTGGTAGTATAGCTCAATAGTGCTGTACTTGTGTGGCATGTATATATCCATAGATTTAATCCCTAGTATTGATTTTAAAAAAGCAGAGTGTAGTGTCTTACAGGGGTAGAGTTGTTCCAAGCTATGAGTTCTGCTTAACAGAATAGAAGCCATAACAACAACAGGAAAGAATTGATGAAAAGTAACAGAGAAGGCATAGGGTATTAAAAGACAGGGAAATCAATAGTAAACAAATACAATAACTTGGTAGTGTCCAAGTCATGGAGAATCTTAGAGACCAGCTCAGTCAATGGGCTTCAAAAAAATGTGTGTAAGGGAGGATTTCAATCACCTCTCCATCCAAGAATGACTGCATTGCTTTCGTAATGATTTCCCTGGTAAAGACCCCTTACAGACAGCTTGTCACTATTTTTCTGCCAGGGCCTGCACAGCTTCTTTCTTGTCTCTCATGCAGACTTGAGGGTCACGGTGGTTGCTTCAACCTAGAAGATTCTCTGTTCTAATAGTCACTCCAAGGAAAAGCTCACTAGAAGCTCTATTTTGCTATGCAACTGTTCATCTGGTTTCTACAGCATACTTTATTATAGATGGACTCTCCTGCTGCTCATAATATGTAAAAATATGTGTGGTTATGGTTTTATCTCATGGTTTTTAAAGAGAAATTTCCCTCTCGTGGTTTTGTGGATGCATTTGTTCTTTTCTCAATACAGAACATGCTATCACAAACAAGAGGCACACTTGGAGATTCTTCTCTCACGGATTTTACTTCAAAAGTGCATCTTTAAGGTACACACACTTTTACTATTGCTATCAAAATCAAGTTTTCAAAAGTGTGACTTTTATGTGCGCTATAATTTAAATTCAAATCATTATAAAATGAAAAACAGATATTTAATGTTTTAGGGTGCTGATATGAATTTATCAAAGGAACCATCAGTATATTCTTATAATGATATGCCCTCAAGCACAGGAACATATAATGACAAATAAATTATTTTCTCAATTTCATACCTCTTATGACTAAATAAAATATCTCAGCATATTTTACTCCAAGGGGGCAGCAAGTCTTCTTTCACTTACCCACAGCATTTTTATGAAATCTTCCCTCTATATATACATAAAATATTACAAGAATGGATTTAAAGGAATAAAGCTTAAAAATACCTTATCCCACAGAATTAACTGGCATTGATACAAGACAATATATGGACAGAAATCTCACCAAAAACCAGTATCAATCATGCGAGTAATATATTTGTAAGATTGAAATGATAGAAAAGTTAGCTCCTTACTGTTAGGTAGCTTGTATGTAATCTGAAAGCCTAGTAAATAAGAAAGCAACATATGAACTTGGATTGTAATATAGAAATAAATTATAAAGTTGAGAAAAGTACTAAAGGATAAGAAGAAGCAATATGTTTAAGGATCGGGAAAGGCAGCGAAATCACAGGCAGGAAATTACACATGAGATATGTAGACATTAGAATCCATGTGCCTGGCAGATGGTGGGTGCTTGGAAAATATGAGTTGGCTGGTGAGATAAGTGACTGAATAAATAAAGCCGTCGGTTATTGCTGGACTTTGGTCATTGGCTGAATGTTTGGTATATGAGTCATCTTTACCTTTTTTCCGCATCTATTTTTTATGCTCTTCAATGGTCTCATTCTTTATTATTATTACTGTTGCTTTGATTTTAATTGTCATTTTACTTAAATTCTTATTCAGAAATGACTATCTATAGCAATCAGAGGCTAAAATTCAGTTCAATACTCCATGTGTGTAATCTTTTATACCTTTTTGTGATTGTAAGATAGTAATATTCAGTAATGTAAGTTGTTAGAAATATCAGTAAAGGGTCTCTGTAAGAAAAATTATATATCACAATATAAACTTTATAAAAAATGACACCTTAATGTCAAAATATCTCATATGTTTACTAAGATTCTAAAATACAAATTTGATATATTTTAGAAATGATTCAGGCATAGTAATTATAGACTTATAGACATATCCTTTTAATAAAAGATCCAATGTCAAGTTTCATCTAAAAATTAAAATATTTCAGTTCTAGTTCCTCAAGCTAAAATAATTTGTAATTATAGAATTGTAAGTTTACTTTGTATAATATATCATATTATTTCCTACAACATTTTTTGGTATATTGTGCTCTCAATTGCTGATATTTTAGGAAAATATATTTTCATTTATTTAACAAATTTTTTTTACTGATATGGAATTACAGGCATTATTATCAATCACAAGATGAAATTACAGGCATATTGTATAATCAGGAGATGGTAAGAATACATGCTTATAAATCCTTCTCGTGGATGGTAATACATGCCTGTTATTCCATTTTTGTAAAACATGTCTGTAGTTCCATCTCTTTGTAATAATACATACCTGTATTTCCATTTCATGGCTGGTAATACATGCCTGTAATTCCATCTCATGGGTAGTAAGTAATACATGCTTGTAATTCCATCTCGTTTATTTAACAAATTTTAAAACAACTGCCATTTGTACTTTATTTAAGATAACTACTTATCTATGTATTCCAGTTTTGAGTGTATTCTTTTAAGTTAATTCAGGTCTATTTCAAATCTGTTGCTTCATAACTGGAACAGAGGATTCAGAATCTTCTGCATGATGTGGCAACTGTGTTGGCTATACTAGCTTCATTTCATTTTGTTGTGCAGCAGAAGCACATTAGACTCTGTCTCAATGAATCAGTAAATATACTTGATCTAATTTTTCTAGCAAATGACACTCTGATATTTTATTTCCAATGACAGAAAATGAATCAAATAAATACAAATGTTACTAGAAGTCACATGCAGATGCGTAAAGGTCTCAGTGGTCCAGAATTAAAATGAAGCACAGAGTTTGGAAATGGAAGTGTCAAAAATACATCCTTTTAAATTTATTTTTAATTTTACATCTTAAAAAATATTCAATGAGCATGTGCATATGAATTGTTACAAAATAACATTTGAATATCTGCTCAGGTTCACTGGCAAACATCTAAAGGGATTCTCTAAAAGCAATTAGTAAATTCAGAGAACTATTCCATTATTCCCTTGTTTTTATATCTTTGTGGAAATCACCACTGGATGTCTTTTATACTGAAGTGGGATGAATCCAGAGGTGGGAGACCGGTTGGCTGGTATCCTTTCTGATACACTACTGTAGGTTGAAGTACACTCATGCTTTAATAGCTTGAATATTCTCTGATGCTAGTCTTTTCATTAGATCACTATATTCTTTAGGATTAGCAAGTGCCTTTTTACAAAATGCAAAGCCATCCCAAATAAAGTGAGGCTGCAGCTTTTAGAATTATTATATAACTTCTCTCACATTTCTATGCAGAAAAGTAGTGTGTAGACAGATTTATTTCTTGTTAGGATACAGGAAAAATATTTTTTAACAAAACTTCCCAACTTCAAAACAAACATAGCACATTATTTTTAAGAGTTAGTGATCAATAATATGCCCAGGAAAATAATGCATTTCAAAGACATGGTATCTATATGTATTGCTCTTTGGGTCTAAGCTATAATCTTTCAATGTCATTTTTTACAAAAAAAGGAAAATAAAGGAAACAGAAAGTTGAATTTTCAGAAGGTCATCTCATTAAAAATCTTCAAAAGGAAACACACAAGATGAGGCTAGTAGTTTACCATGGAAATCAAGACAGCCGTCAGAATCCTAACAGGATAATATTCAAAAGGCAATGGTGTCATCTACGTATAATTAGTTCTGATGAGAAATATGAGGGTGAAAATGAATAATGAGTATGATTACCATCTACCTTGACTGCACAAAACACATAAAGTGATAAATATGCTTTAGCAAATATGTATCAAAGAAGAAATGAGCTCCCCAGTCAACAGCATGTGTGGAGAGAGTCATGTATCTTGTCTGTATTGGGGGATATATAATATGCCAATGTTTTACTGTAGAAGGTGGTGATTTAAAAAAGAAAGTTAAATTCATAACAACTATGTCTGGTTATTGAAGCAGTGTTTCCCTTAAAGGGTAATTTCTTATAGATTAAATTATTTTTGAGATTATAATATAATTACGCCATTTCTCTCCCCATTTTCTTCTCTCCAAAACTTCCCATATACCCATTCCTGTTCTCCTAAACTTAGAAAATAAGTATATATATATATATATATATATATAGTGTGTGTGTGTGTGTGTGTGTGTGTGTGTGTGTGTGTGTGTATGAGGTAATGAACCAGGCAATGATTAGTAGCAAGAGTGGGCTGCGTTCCCGGCCCAGTTAGCTTAACCCCCGAAATAACCACACAGAAATCTGTATTAATTAAATTGCTGCCCGCGCTCTTAATACTACATATACTAAGGAGGAAAGTATATATGGAAATTCAGAACTCATCCTCCAACCTTTACCCACCACTGAAATAAATAAGCAAATACAATTTTTCTGATGTGGTACAACATTATGTACACAGCATACTCTTAAAAATGATTTTTGAACTTTTTATGACTATGAGGAACTAAGCTCAGTAAACCCGCTTCGTCTCTCTTTTAATTATCAGAGCTCATCTGCATGCTAGATGTAATCAGTAGGAAAAGGTAAGTATGTTCAGACAGATGAATATCTTTACACTGACCACACGGAGAAGAGTTTACTGGGTATATTACAAGAAATTTTGGATTGGTTCCTTGAAGAAAGAAACAAGCCTCAGTTTAAAAAAGAAAAAAAAAGAAAAACCATGGAAGCATCAATGAATTACTGGTCAGTTATTAGTACTTAGACTGATGTTAAATCCTTTTCTTAGAATAAAAATCATTTATTTTTGATGATATTGTTCTCTCCTAAATTTAGATCTGTAAAGAAAATACTATGTCAGTCTTGTTCATTCCACTGTATTTAAAGATTGAAGTCAGTATCTAACCCATAAAAAGTACTTTATAAATTCTTTTCGAAATGAGTTGATAAGTGAATAAATTTCAAATAGAAATCCAATGACTTACATCTCACAGCTCCCTCTCCCTGCTTCTGTCCCGCCCTCTGCTTCTCTTTACGTTGTCTTTTCATCAATCTTTATTTAATGTTTTCTAGTGACCTTTCTGTCCCAGATGTAAGTTCTCTCTTAATGAAAATTTCAGTCATTATTCAATATCTTTCCCCTTTATTATTGAAAATAGATATTTTACTCATATGAAATATCCTGGTTACGTTTTCCCCTACGTCTACTCCTCTCAGTTAATCATCATCTCTCCTCCCGTCTAGATCCACCCACTTCTATTTCTCATTAGAAAACAAACAAACAAGTTTCTAAGGAACATAATACAATATAACATCATGTAATATTATCAAATAAAAGCTGTCTTCAGAATGGAACAAAACAAACAAGTAAAAGAGCCCCAAAACAATCACAAGAAGCAGATATAGAAGCAGAGATTCACTTATTCATGCATTCAGGCATTCCATAAAAGTACAAACTGGAAGGTGTGTGTGTGTGTGTGTGTGTGTGTGTGTGTGTGTGTGTGTCTATATCTGTATGTCTGTGTGTATGTTCCTGTATGTCTGTGGGTTTGTGTATATGCATATGTGAATGAGTAAAAAAAAGTCAAATTACAATTGCGAGCAATATAAAAGTTAAAAAGAAACCTGATGTGACATTGTAAGACAAGGAACCTCAAAGATGTCAATCAGTTCATTTTTGTTTGGCCATCTACTGCTAGGCATGCAGTCAACAATTAACAGTAGTTTGCTTCCCCAGTTATACTCCCTTGGAGAAAACTAAATTTTCATTTGTAAGTGGTTATCAGTTATGATAATTTCTAGATCAGGAATGAGGCCATATATCTACTTCTCCTTTCACATTTTTATTGCATTGCATTTAATTCTGTAACAGACAGAGAAAAAGAACAACCTACTATCCATTATCACATACACACACAAATCCAATCAAGACAGGCTGAGCCCCTAACATGGAGGAGTTTTTCCAGCCTACTTTGAGGAGAAAGGGAGGTCAGCCCCAGATTTCAGGGAAAGACAGAAGCTGTCAAAGTCAGTCTCACTGTTGGAGAAGGAGGACTGCTCCTGTCTTGGAGAATCTCTAGGGACAGACTCTCCTGAGACCTGCCACTTTGGCAGCCTGCTATCCATATACTTCTTCAGAGGACTACTCTCACTCGGCTCCCACAGGCCAGCCGAGAGCTCATAGCTGTGATTTGCCAGCAACTTGTGGGTTGGTACCCCACTCCTGAGAAGTTTGGACCTTCCAGTTTCCTGTTTGGGTTCCTATTCAAGTTTTCCCTGTTTAAGTTGTTAATACTACTTTGCAAATAGAGGTCCGCCTCAGCCGTGCTTTAGCTGTCTGCCTACTCCGTTCTTGGACTGATGGAGTCAACTGCATCAGTGGCATGCTGAACAAAGACTAGGAGCAAAGCATGGTGTAATTCACACAGAGCCTACAACCACAATCCCAAGGAACTTAGACAACAATGAGGACTCTAAGAGAGACATACATGGATCTAATCTTCTTGGGAAGTAGAAAAAGACAAGATCTCCTGAGTAAAGTGGGAGCATGGGGACCTTGAGGGAGGGCTGAAGGTTGAAGAGGGGGAGGGAGAGGTAGGGAGGGAAGCAGAGAAAAATGTAGAGCTCAATAAAAATCAAAAAAAAAGAAGTGGCTGTATGATCAGGTTTGGGCAAATCTAGGAAGATATCTTTGGGGAAACATACTGAGCTCAAAAGCCAGAGAAGGTGTCAAATCCAGAGTCTTCATGGGTCGTATATAGGAAATGACAGGCCAAACAGCCCTTTTTGCAGTTAACAATTCTTCGGATGATTTTGACTTGAAGCAACTGTTATACTAATCCAGCATATTGGGGGATCATATTCCTGTGATCTAGGACCACACCTGGTGCTTATCTATATAGGCAGGCTCTGTACATGCTGCCACAGAATTGTGAATTTGTGTGTGCATTGATCTTGTTGTTTATGTAGGTTGGTCTTGTTTCCATGGTGTCTTCCATCTTCTCTGAATTTATACTTTTCCTATCTCCTCTTCTCCAACGTCTCCTGAGTCTGAGCAGAGCGACTTTATGGAGGTATCCCATTTAGGGCTGAGTATTCCAAGGTCTCTCTCTCTCTCTCTCTCTCTCTCTCTCTCTCTCTCTCTCTCTCTCTCTCTCTCTCTCTCTCTCTCTCTCCCTCTCTCGATACTTTCTGGCTTTGAGTGTAGTTGTTTACATCTGCTGGAGAAGGAAGCTTCTCTTATGAAGACTGAGCAAGGCACTGATCTATGAGTATAGCAGAATGCCACCAGGAGTCACCGTATTGCTATTTCCTTTTACTAGAACAGTAGTAATTTGTTTACACTAGGTCCTTGGGATATCTAGTTTCTGGTTCTTGGTTAAACAAGCAATGGTAGGTACAGGTTTCAACTCATGGGGTGTACCTTAAGCCAAGTGAGATATTGTTTGGTTACTGCATTGTGCCACCATTCCACCAGCAAATCTTTGAGGAAGGAGACCACTGTAGAATAAAAGTTTAGTCACTGGGCTGGTATTTACATTTCTCCATTGGTAGACTTTAGAGTACCTTCATATAGTCATATATATATGAACATATATATACATACATATATATATACATATGTGTATATATATATACACACACACACACATATATATATATTCTAGAATGTAGTGGTGAAAGCTCCAGGTAGGACCAGCTCTACTTCTCCATGTTCAATGAGTTCTGTAGGTATTGTCTTCAGCAGTGAGGCCTTTCCATCAATTTTCAGAGAGAAAACTATATCTTAGGCAACAGTCTGGGTTGCGTTATTAATTTCTTGATTTTAAGCATTGTACTGTGCCTAAAATGTTAGCAGAAGAGGTTGCTGATGGAAAATATTCTAAAACTCATTGCTATTTTGTCAGTGTTTAAATAATTCTAGAATTATTTATAACTGAACATTTAAAAATAGTAAGGGGCAAAGAAAGTGCAGCCCACACCACCTCTGTTTCAGATTTAAGTAATCATCTCTAAAGGCAAAGTTTTCTTGAAAAGCTAGAAAATTAATAAGCAAATTCAGCAATAGAGTTTTTAATTTTCCTGGGTTATAAATGGTAGTGTGATCAGAAAAGGAAAATTGTATTATTTGGAAAATGAAATAATTTAGTGGTGTGGTGATAGCAATCAAAGGTTAAAGATAAATCTACAAAAAAGAATAAGCTTTGCTTATACTTCATTAATATTAGCTGAATCAGATAATGAATATACAAGCACCCCACACTTGTGTTTGTTTGCAAGCTATAGTAATCAAAAGTTTATAAAAAGTGTAGAATTCAAAACGTTTGCTTGGTGACATCCTGTGGTTGAAAATTCTAGAAAGTTGAAAAGGCTGGTCCAACTCGGCCTTTATTCAGAGTAGTCCTCGCTGTATGCTCTTTGGTACCATCCACAACATCTCTTGATGCTGGCTTTGCAAATGCTAGGATATTCTCTATGCTCATCTTGAGACTCAAAAGGAAAAAATTATGAGATGCTTAAAAATATCTGTTTACAACTAAATCTCGGGTATGGTGATAGTTCTATTATATTCAGTAGGTCACTTAATTCTAATAAAGCTAACAAACTGATAAACCCATCAGTTGCATTTATCCACAATTTAGAATTTGAGAGGCCTTGAAACTTTCCTAGTCGCACTATGTGAGAAGTAAAAGAGACAGGTTCTACAGCATCAGATTGCCCAGTGTTTCTGCATTGCGGTAACATTATTTATTTAGAAGATGAATATAAAGTTATTCTATGGCCCATATAAGAACAGTTATTATTTTCTCAAAAAAAACCCTTAAAAATGAGCACAGACAGTAAGAGTTATTGATTAAAAGTAAAATCTTTCTTTGTTTTTGTTTTAGAAACCACATTTTTTTTAGGTGTCTAGAATTACTATGCTGTTCTCTCAGATTCAACTCACTTTGTACATTGGATAAAGGAAGACAGTGGTACTGGGAATTCCAAACATTGGGAATAGTTCATTTAAACACTTAGGAAAATGTCTATTGCAAAATGACTACTGAATTAGACTAAGAGACAGTGGTGCCTTCTTGAGCATTTGGTCTCCATAGAGCAGTAAATGTCAACAATGGTTATATGAGTGTTACATTTGTGTTCAACATGGTTTGTCACGATCGAGCTTTATCCATATGTAAGAAATTATTAAATAACTTTAATCAATTGCCGATCCTCAGGAGAATTCTACAGAATCAGGAAAGATGTCATCCATTACAAATTATCGAAGTCTGAGGTAAGTCATGGCATAGTGATTGATGCATAATGCTTTTCCTAAAATTCATCAGTAGACTATTTATTACAGCTTTTGTCCCATGAAAAGTGTGATAGAAATATTTCATTTGGATGATAAAGTATGATTCATGATTTTAGCAAGCATGGGAGAAGAGACTAATAATATAAAAATAATTGTGATGAGTTTGTAAGACACAGTACTTAAGAGATTTTCATGGTTGATCAAGAAACATAACATCAGTAAACCAGATTTTTACTCTTCAGAAGTTTCCGCGTTTGGAATTGTCATCTCAGAGAATTAAATGCAATATTTTTGTTTTATTTATTTATTTGTTTGTTTGAGACTTGGGTTGTGTACAAGGTATTGAAACAAACGAACACCAAACAAAGGCTGAAGAAGAACTATGTGAAATCAAGGGGGAAAAAGAATTTGCCCTAAGGACTGTCTTCCCTCCAATGAAATCTATTGGAGCAGGGCAAGTTCTCCTGAGGGAAGTGTAGAAGTGTTCTGGACCAAGTCATTTCAATAGCTAGACGAAATAATCAAACGTGGCATTAAGAGAACAGTCCCTGTAGAGAGAGGGGTGGGGAAGTGATTAGGTAATCTAATTGAGCTCTCTCATCCTCACATTTCCTTGACTTTGAAATTCCATGAGATTTTAGACAGTTGTATCACTCGCTAGAGAGACTTTAATTTCGTTTTGATGACACATCTAATAGGTGAACAGTAGTGGTCATGCAAGCTTGGCTTGGCCTTCTCTCTGGGGTTTGGATTACTAGCACATATCTAACTGCAGTGCAACATAAACCTCACTGAAACCAATAATTGCTAAGTAATCCCTGTTCAGATTCTCCATCAGACATCTAAGTCTCCCACCAGCTCTGCTAATGTTGAATTATTGAAATTTAAATCAGAAGTGTTTATCCAACACCGTGATGAGATAAAGTGATTTGAGACTGCTTATCATGATTAAGGCTGCATATTACAGGTTCTTATTAGAATGGAAATGGAATATAAATTAACAGAAAGAAAACCAAACATACATTCTTATTATCGGGGGGGGGGGGAATTGTTTCTCAAATGCAATAAGTTCATTTAACTGACTGTAGTATTTTCCTGTTTCCACATATAAATCATTTTTATTATAGAGGATTGCCACAGCTAAGATATAATGCACAGGGACTGAATCACTTGCCAAAGAACAAAACAAAGTCTTGATCTTTTTAATATCACTCATGGGCTTTATCTGTGGAATGCAGAACTATTATTAGAGACTTTGTAAAGGTCAACAAGCAATTGCAATAAGGATAGAAATGCTGATGGTGAACTTCTTTAAATCCACATTTCAGAACAGTTCTACAGAGTAATTAACGCTTGCTTGGAAATTTCGTCTCAGAGAAATTTGTTTCTCCTAAGATCATATGATTTTATGGAATTATTAAAGTTTATTTTCATTTCTAATTACATCTACTTATGTATTCATTTTTGTGTATGTACATTATTTTATACAAAAAGCCATATAGAATAGAAGCATACTACATTATTCACATTATTAAGAATTCTGCATATGTGTAACAACAGAGTCAAATGTTAAGGCCTTACATTTTCAAGAGTTCATGTTTTTTTAAAAATAGCATTGTGACAGTATTTTAATTATAAAGACAAAATGCTTTCTTTTACTTTTGGGATCTCATTGATACTTAGCTTATATTATGTGTTTGATTATATTAGTTAATTTATTTATTTACATTTAAAATATTGTGAATTTCAAATAAAGGTTTCTCTGTATTTCATTTAAAGTTTTGTGTACCTACCCTGTGGCATGCAAAATAAAACCCCATGAAATAGGAATTCTGATAGGAAGAGATAAAAATTCACAAACACCAAGAAGGAAATCATCTAGCAAATTGGGTCTCTTGATGATCTGCTCCTGAAGAAAATATTGCACACAGTATGAGAGAACCTGCATTTATACCTTGCATTGCAAGAAACCCTTCCCTGACATCAATGTTTTTACATGAAACAAAAGGAACTATGGAAATATCTGTTAGACAAAATTTTGGGTGTTGGCAAGGGGTCTCCATGGATAAAGGCACTTAATGTCAAAGCTGATAACCCTGTACTTACAATTTGAAAGAAAGAACCACCTCCCTCCTCTTGAATATCATGCAAATGCATGCACATGAGAACACACACATTAAATTCTTTCCTTCAAGAAAAAGATTTCTGGAAAAAGTAAATAATAAATGCAAAGGTCTTGAAGTGGGCACATCTCCACAACTATGAGCAGCAGCAGAATCCAGTTTAGCAGGCAATGGCATAAGTATTGAATCAAAGCCCTTACACAGCACTTATATTGAAAACAAATGAAAAATTAGACAATTCAATTTCCATAGCTATTGGTTTCTTATGACCATAGCAGATATTCATGTGTGACCCACCTTACATACGTGCACACCCTCCCCTTTGTACAGGTCATGGTCCTTGGGTGAATTGCCTTACCTATTCATGGCTGCAATTTGGGAATTGCTTTTATGCTAAAAAGAATTATTTGGTTAATATTCTATCTTTTTTTTCTTTTTTTCTATTTTTTTCTTCCCATCCTCCACTTCACACTTTTCTCTCCCCATCCCCCCTCCCCCCATCCCACCCTACCCCAATGTTCCCATTTTTTGTCCGGCAATCTTGTCTACTTCCAGTATCCAGGAGGATAACTATATGTTTTTCTTTGGGTTCACCTTCTTATATAGCTTCTCTAGGATTTTTTACGAATTATAGGCTCGATAATAAAGACCTATAGATACCACTTTCTTCTTAGAATTTTGTAATTCCAAAATGTTTCTGAGAATAATCTTTAATTGTAATTTGTGCTACAAACTTTCACCTGGAAGTCTTTGAAAACATTCTAGTCTTATAAAAGTAAAAATTAACAAATAATAAAATATATTTTTACTAAGTTCATGTATTGAGAGTTCATTCTGTAATCTACTTTTATGTCTCATTCCCAAACTCTTTGGGAATTTTTTTTATTATCATATATCCAAGTAGACATATTTTAAAATTTTATAGCATAACAGCTGCCCCTGAACATGGAACTCTCAAAAGTCCTTTCGTAGCTTCAAATTAAAAATTTATAAAACTAAGTAAGAATTCAGTAAGTTTAGTTTTATTTAAAAGAAAATAAATATTTTAAAATGATCTGAGTAATAATCTTGGCATATTGCTAAGGATATAGTGACAAGAATGGAGGAAATGAGAAGAGACTAATCCCTAAAAACCTTGGTGAAGAAATGGGAGTAGTGTGAAGGAAGTGTATAAACATCACATCCAAAAATTGCTATACACATTTGGAAATGCAACAGTAATAACTCTTTTCCGAAGTGTGTAAATTCATTAGGGACATGATCTAGGTAAAATGTACTTATCTCTGATTCCATAGGAGAGTAAGAAACTTTTATTTGTAAATGATGAAGATGGGAGTTGATGTCACCCAGGTCTGAAACACAAGCTCTCCCTTGCCCTGAACATTTTGTCCTTACACACAAAGTTTCTATCTTAAAATCATTAATATTAATGCATATTTCAGATTTCAGGTTTAAAATTTGACTCAACTCAAAAAACTTACATAATCAACTTGATTTCGTATTTTATTCTACAATTTTTAAAGACTAAACTCCATATTGTTACAAACTGGAAAATTAACATTTGTACTTATCTATTTTCTGCCAGAAGTCACCGAACCAGATAAAAATATAAAAAGAACAGGAAAAAGATCTAAACTTCTGGTCCTCAACTGAAGTAATTACTGTAACCCTGAGGGAGTTTGACACCACACAGAGGAATTAGACAAAGACAGAGACAGGTAGAGAGACAAAGAAAGACAAAGAGAGACAGAGAAAGACAGAACTTGAATGAAGTGGGGCAAGACCATGAACATCAAAAGCTCACCAATAGTGATGCTCTTCTTTTAGCTAATTTTGATAATCTAATTCAATAACAGTACATTATCATCCTCTATCAAATACTATTTGATTTTCAATAAATCCTTGTCTTTTAATTTTTATTGATATCTTAAAATAAGTAACAATGCCCTTTGAAGCAGCATCTAAGATCCCACACCAACAATCTGCTTTTACCTTATAATGAAAATGTAAGTAAAGTTAAAATGGGTATGTATGATTGTATGTACGCCTAATAGCTCTAAAAGTATTCATAAGCATACATATAAACATGGTTATATATCTTTCTATGATGTAGAATTTAACATGTAAGATATGAAATATATAATGCTATTTATAAATAAACCTAATCCAGAGGTGAAATACAATGCTATTTATAAATAAACCTAATCCAGAGGTGAAATACAATGGTGACTCTTTGCATATAAGTGCTCCCAGAGCTACTGTGGAGAAATACTATTGGAGTCCTAATCATCATTAGTTTCTCTTGGTGTATCTGAGTTAATTATCTTTGGCAAAAAGAATAGTTAAAGAGAAATAACAAAAGAGATAGACATATGTCTTTCCAATAATACTCTTATGTCCATATAATTAATTTAGAGAGCTTAATTTGGGACCCTTTGAGGCAGAACTGGGGTCACTAGTTCAGACTGTCTCTATAAAGTTGTGTAGAATCATAGTGATAATCTCAAGCAAATGTTGTTTGTACTTGACCCTTGCATATACAGAATTTGCTGATGAGATTTATATTGTGACTCATGGAGTAGCAGACTCACAAGGAAATATGAATTCAGCTAAGAACATGTAAGGCCAATAAAACTTTGTTATTTTCCATAGGCAGCTTACCGGGGGTCGGAGTGTCCTGTATATTCTTTAGGAGTATGACAAACAGAAAGACTCATCTGTTCCCAAATACAAGGCAAATTTTCTAGCTGGCAACACAAGTGATAGAAGCAAACACGTCTATGAAGTAAGTGAATTTTAGCAAATTTGTTTCCAAGAGGAAAAAAAAATTCATTTCTTTGATGATTGTGATTGCTTGATGATTGGGGAAAAGTATGAAGCTGGACCATCAGTTGTATATCAAAGAATTATTAAAAATTAAAGGATTGCTTTGTACTATTTATCTAAGTTCCATCAAGTGGTGCTTAGGAGGCAAGGAAGGCATACACCAGGATACACACATGGTTGCTGCCAGTTATGCTGTGATTTAACCCTTTATCACTAATCCAGGAGTCCCATGTTTCTGCCACATTCCATGTAACAGACTAACTTTTTAATTTCAAAGTAGGATAAAATAAAATCTTGGAAACTTTTAAGTTCTTAAAGGAAATAATATGAACTTCAAATAGGATATAACCATGTTCCATTTAAGCATCTCTTCATCATTTTGCATAAAAATATAAATGATTCCTTATAGTATGATTATAAGCACAAAGAAGGGAGACTAATATTTCAGTTGAACGTTATGGATGAGGAACACATTTTAACCATTAGGCAATACTTCTCTATATGTTAACACAGTTTCAGAATGGTAGATCATTTTATTTTGCTTACTACATTTTCCAAATGATTCTCGCATAATTATGCTTATTACTTAATTAAGGAAAATTTATCAAAGGCTCTTATTCAATCTTGATAATTAATTTGCATAAATATGACAAAGTTGTTCATTATAATCTTTAGTACATTAATGATATATAAAAATAAGCAAGTTAACTATAGCATGCCCATGTTACCCACTATAATATTTTATTTAAGTAATAAAGTTAAAAGATATCAATTTCATATTAAATTATTTAAATAAAAATTATATCTTAATCCTTTCATTGAAAAGTTCCAGAGAAATCTTCATGTTAAAATTTGCAAAGTAAAAATATACTCTTTCAGTTCCTTTGCTTCAAATTATAATTCATATGTTGTGCCAACTTTGCAATTATCCCTGCAGTACAATTCAATAATTAATCAGGAAGAAAAAAAAAGGGCCAATTTTAAATAATTTCACAGTGTTACTGAAATATTTTCTGAAACAGAAAGAAAAAAGACTTAATGCTATTCTATTTATAACTACAAAGTAATTCAACTTCACAAGACTTCATCTTAGCCTGAGGTTGATCTTTCTCACTGAAGTTTCCGCTACTAGCCACACATTTAGATCATTTCTAGAACCCAGCCTACCCAGGCCAAAGGCAGTCTCTCATCAACACCAAGGAACATCATCTTCCCTTAACTCTACCAGTTTCTTATATATTTTTTAATTTATCAGGCACAGTTTGCACAATGTCCATCTACATGTGTAAATGACCTACTGTTGTCTGTTGCTTTAATCTCACACACGTTATTAAATACAAATCTTATACACACATTGTGATTTATCTCTTTTACAAGATATCTAGTTTATGTTAGGATGTATTTGGGAATGTGCTTACTTCCTTGGGATTCCTTTTTTTTTTCTTCCAAAGCACTGATGGCCCGCCCTCTTTATATTGAAAATATAATGCTTTATGTCCTTGCTCATTTCTGATAATACTTACTGTTTCTCAACTTAAATTTTATTTTTATGTTATAACATCTGACTTTTAAATGAGCTTTCAGAACATAATCTATTTGTATCTTTGAAACCCCCAAGATTATAGAACCCCATATTGACACTTAAATATTAATAATTTGAATTTATCACAAATAAACTCTACCACTTATTATGTTAAATGCTTAAAAGGTTTAAGAAACATGCAAGATATGAGCAAATCTATCCTTCAGTTGGAAACATGGCTTTGGGTAAGACAGACTTAGATTTTTAACACTTTTGTATTTCATGGGGGGGGATTATTGGCTATCTCCTTAATGCCTTCCATTTTGCATTATTTTTGCATTATTGAGTGTGTCTACAAGACCTACTTTACACAGCAGGAGGCTATGAAAACACCTAGCCTTGTCCACTTTCTGAACCCAGGACCTCTGGAAGAGCACTCAGCAGTTTTAACAGCTGATACGTATTTCTCATCCCTCTGTATGCATCTCAACAATAAGATATCCTACTTAGGTATTTTCTTTCTCATTTCAAATCCATAAGAATAAATGGCATAATACGTCAATGTAAAAGTATATCAGGAACAGATATATCAATGTATTTATTGTGTAAATCCTGGCTAGAATTGTTTAATACAGATTTTTGTCTCTAAAGCTGTCTATTTTAAATGAGGTTACACAAATGTAAACAAAAAAGAGATAAAAAGAAACAACTAGTAAATACTGACTAAAGCTGTGTGCAAGGTAGCATGCCATGGCAGGTAGAAGAATGAACTGCCATCTCAATTCCTTTTATCATCCTTAGTCAAGACCATGCTAAGCACAAAGGAGCAGTCCTTTGTGCTCCATCAGCACTTAACAAGTTCACTGAAGACAACTGGAAAGCAAGAAAACTAAAGGCTCACAACACAAGAAACTTTGTATTTGTATTTTTGTTTATAAACATATATAGTCTATGTTTATATAATCAAATTAAAGTAATCCATATAAACTGTATGTTATATGTACATCTCTCAGGGGGAGGGGAAATGGGGGGAGGGAAAGGGAAATGGGAGGAGGGGAGGAGGTGAAAATTTGTAAAAATTATATAATTTAATAAAAAAAAGCAAGTTCTAGGACAGCTAGAATTGTTACAAAGGGAAAGCCGGTCTTCAAAAATCTGATATATACATATATATATATATATATATATATATATATATATATATGTATATATTAAGGACCTAATGATAAGACAAATCTCAATATCTTATTTGTTAGGTTTCAAGATGCACTATGAACAGTGTAATAAGGTTGTCCTTGGAAAATTAAGTTAAAACTGACAAAAATCTCACCTGATATCTAAAGTTAACAGACAATATTTGTGTTCTTCTGTAAGAAGAAAAGCAAAGGAATAAAGAAATACTATTGAGTTTGCCTATAATAGTAAACAAAATAAAGAAGAAATGTCCTGGCATGTCCACAATTCCTGCTAATGGGCAATCATTCTCTTAAACTTTAAATATTGGTTAGTGCCAGTGAGAGGACAAAGCAGGTGAAGATGCTTGCCGCCTTAGTTGAGATCCTGAGTTTAATTCTGGATTTCTGATGGTGGAGTCAGAGAACACACTCCTCAGATAATCACATCCATTCTATGACACTCAGAATCTCTCCTTCTACCCCTCTCTTTCTCCTAAGTAAACAAATACAAATATGCAAAATTTAAACACACATTTATGAATTTAATTCTAGCAATAAACCTTTAAAGTCAGTGGCCTTTTTATTTTCACTTTATACATCAGGATAATGAAGAGCAGAACAATTAAAGTTAGCAACGTCCTCTGGATCCCAGCGCTGACAAGATAGCACAAGTGGAATTTCACTCAGGCAAACTCCCTGCATTTTACCCTCTGCACTCACATCTTTACATTAATGAGGATGACTAAGGCAGATTGTGAGCATCCAGTGACTCCTCTTGAAATCATCAGGAACCAGACAGGCAGTTTTCTGGTGAGGTCATGCCGGCCAAGGGAGTCTGCTCCTCTAATGGCCAGGAGACTTTGAGAGTCCTACCTTAATGGCAGGTAATGATTTTATGTATTTTACTAGAAATATGATCTAGGTGATATACAGAGTCGTTATCTTAACAGCTACGGAAAAGCATATCAGTAAAAAGAACACAATATTTGAATTAGAACCCAAAATAGAGCTATCACAAAGAATTAGGCTCTGAAGCAAAAAAAAGTTCCATAAAGAGAATACAAGCCAGATGTGAAAATTCAGAGAAATCAAGAGAATTTGAAAAGGTGCAGAAAAAAATTCTGACAGGTGATGTTCAATTAAATTTAATATTGGGGATAATATAAAAAATAGTTAAACAGTGAAACACAAAATGTGCTCTGAAAATAGAGAGGAAAACCTGGGAAAGCAAGAGATGCAAAATATTACTCCCATAAAAAGAGTGAATTGAAATTCATCTCTTTGTTTCACCATTCAGGAATCACACACGGGGCATGTGTCTAGGACGGGCCAACAATGCTCTTGCTTATAAAAATTTATGCACTCATTCTGGCAAGAATCATAATTTTAAAGAAGCAGAATTTATCTTTGTTTCGCTCAACTTTACTATACGGACAAAGTCTCTTGTAGAAGGATCTAAAATATGTTAAAACATGCTTGTAAGGTGTGTTTGTGTGTGTACATGCATAAGCATGTGAATGTGCTTCCATCTGTGAGAGGGTGAACATGAGCAGTGTGTATGTCTGCATGTGTTTGATGCTGGGAGTTACACCAATGAGTTCACTCAGGCTAGTCAAGTAATATGTTTCTACGTTATACCCAAGTTCTTCAGAAGTTTTGAGCTAGGGCTGAGAAGAACCTAACCAACAGGATCAAAGAAAGCAATAGGGACTTGACAAACATAATGCAAATGAGCAGGCATAAGCATACATTCATATTAACATCCATATTCATCTCAAGGATGATGAGAACAAACTTTTTAATGCAGAGTAAGACAATTATGACCTGACAAACATAATGCAAACGAACAAGCACACACACACACACACACACACACACACACACACACACACACACAATCTCAAGGATGAAGAGAACAAACTCTTTAGTGCAGAGTTTCAACATTTGCAAGTCTAATGCCCTCAACCTCTTTCAGGACAACACAGATGTCACATTCCCATTGACAATGCCCTGACTTTTCTACTGGAAATCACAACCATCTGTAAAGGTTACTGTTCATGTCTTCATTTTATTTACATAAGCCAATGCTAGATGGTACAACATCCATAAATGTTTAGAATATAAACACAAAATTACAACGCTCTCCCCATCTCTGTGTCATCCCATCGTATTTTCATTTATTTTTAGCACTTACTATCTCTTAATTTATTAACAGTCGGATTTACTCCACATTATGATAGTGGAAGCTCCATGTAGGTGGGATATTTCATTAATGTTTATTCTGAATGGAATAATTAGACAGAGAGTAATGTACATATGAGTCTAGTAAGGACACTTGTTTTTGCTAATTTAATGAGTGAAGACCACTAGAAGAGGGAGACAGGGAAGTCACATAAACCTGCTTTAGGTTAGAAAACTGGAATGAGTAGGGAGTGAGACTTAAACTCTAAATCTAGAAATGGTCATCGTGGCAATTGGTTCAAGTTTGATCTCTCCACAGTAAGAGATACCAATGTGTACAGATTTTGAAATATCTGGGACATCAGTAGATCATTGGCTTCTCCACAGTCAGACTCAAATTCTGGTAGGCCTTCCCTTCCCAATATTTTTCAATGGATAATTTTGAAATTTAAAGGATCCCCCACTTCTTTTGAATGGTGTCTGTCAGGTTCATGAGACAATATGTATTTTTAGTATATTATAAATTCAGCCTCTCCCACCCTAGATACACATATTATGTATACACATGTGAATATATTGAAATATACTTTTTTGAGGCAAATCACTCCTGCTGGTAACAATGTGTGATAGTTTGAATAGGAATGGCCCATATAGACTCATGTGCATGAATGGTTGGCACATAGGGAGCTCCGCTATTAGGAGATGTAGACTTATTGGAGTAAGTGTGGCTTTGTTGGAAGATGTGTATCACTGTGGAGGAGGGGTTTGAGTTCTCATCTGTGGTCAATCTAGGCCTAGTATGGCAGACTCCTTCTGCCTCTTGCAGAACAAAATGTAGAACTCTCATCTCCTTCTCTAGCACCATGTCTTCTGGCACACCACCATGTTTCTCTCCATGAAGATAATGTACTAAATTTCAAAAACTGTGAGTCAGCCGCAATTAGTTAGCTAATTAATTAGTTAATTAGTTAATCAATCAATTAATTCCTTGATGAGAGTTGCCATGGTTATAGTGTCTCTTCACAACAATAAAAACCCTAAGACACAATGCAAAACTTAATATATATAGTCAATCTTAAAAGATCTTTATAGAAAGGGTCCAATATTTTTTTTAAGTCAGCATTTTCAAAATGCTTCAACAAGTCTGTACTTTTTCTAACTAAGTCTCAAAACTTTTACCATTAAAGAAATAGTCAAGTTCACTATAACTTCCAATGGAAAAAAAGGCTGTAGAAGAACAGACAACAAGTTTCTGAGAAAAGTCAAGTATTAGTGCAAGACCTGTCTTTTTCATGAGTAAAACATACAAAAAGTTAATACAGCATAATCATAGTATATGAATACATGGATGAAAAAGAATAGAATCTGTGATGGATGCATGACCCAAGTGGTTTGTCTTACTAATGTTGGGCTGTTGAATTTAGCATATTACCCGTATAGCTATCCCATCTAGTTACAGATAGCACAATTTTCATCTGTTTAAGGCTGAGTCATACTCCATCCTGACTATATGGCCTACATCTCATGATCAATCTATCTAAGAAAAAAATTTCCACTGTTTTTAATAATGCTAAATGTGGTTACCAGAGACTATAAACAGGAAGAAAATAACTGCTCAAATGTATACCATCACAATTTCCCCTATAACACTGCATCTGTTAATAGTGTCTGCTGCAAATAAAATACCCTGGGGGAGCTAATCATGTAGTGTGAAGCGGCGGGTCTCCATGCTGCTCCTCTCCGAGATGGATACAGGTTAAGATCTCTCCTGGTAAGCCACACCTCGTGGTGCTACCCAAATTACTAAATATGGGTTAAAAAAAGATGTGAGAGTTAACCAATAAGAGGCTAAAACTATGGGCCAGGCAGTGTTTTAAAAAAATACAGTTTCCGTGTAATTATTTTGGGTAAAGCTAGCCGGGTGGCGGGACACAGCCCCGCCGCTTCACACTACATAATCACATGTTAAATCTTATTAGAGTAAAAATTAGAAATAATGTAAGAGGTAATCTGGGTATTCAAGCTAAGGAGTATGCTAAATAAACTATAATATATTTAATAAAATATGGCATATGAAGAACTGTATGTGGTAGCACACACCAGCAATCCCAGCAGTTGGGTGTCTGAGAAAGAGGAACCATCAGTTTGAGACCAATCTGGCCACAAAGTGGAACCCTGTCTCAAAAAATATATATTATGTGGACTATAGAGGAATAGATACAATATACCTTCATAAGAAAAGAAAATTTATGATATATATGTGTGCATAAAAATACAGAAAATACTACAATGTTTATCAAAATAAACAATTAAAACAACAGTAACAAAATAAATAAATGTGTTGACAATGATTAAGGAGTGTGAACTCACAACAGCACACTGTCCCGTGAACAGTGATTTCTTGGGAGGGGGGCGTTCTGGATTACTGGGTATGTTTATAAAGAATAGTTTTCAAGTTGGTTTTATAATTAAATGTTCATATATTACTGTCAATCAAAGCTTCTTAGGACGCTTACCTAATTTAAGGCTCATATAAACTTCATGAAACACAATCCGTCAATTATTAATATTACTAATCATATACTATCTCAAAGATGAGTCACAGACTACAGCAGAAATGCTTAGGCACTAGGAGAGTGACTAGCACCCAGAACACTGGATAGCACATTGTGTCTTAGTAAATGCTAAATGACATGAGGAGAAGATGGATGTTTCCAGATTCCAAGTGTCTAACTTGCACTTTGAGGCTCTCTCTTCTCACCTACACAGAACGAGTTAGCCTTGAACACTTCATAGCAGATGTTTCTCAGCCTGTTGGTTAGCCATGCAACAACCGAGTGGGGAGAAACAAGTGTAAAATTCAGTGACTGATCTTGCAAGCTATGGCCACAGATTGCACATCAAGTATCTTTTAAAAGACGTTCCTACCTAGATTATTTTAGCTATTCTTTCTAATCCATGCATCCTGTGACCCAAACTGTTTTGCAAACTGAAAACTTGAGAAGTGGTGATTAACAAGCTGATCCTCTGTAACTCAGTTGACACAGTTTTAAATATCTCTGTGCTCCCCACTTTCAACTCTGCTATGTGGTGTCGTTTCTTTAAAGCTGCCATTTCAAAGGACAATTTAAACTATGATTTAAGTTTAGGGATGCAAAAACTAATGAGCAACACAGACTCTTCTGCTGTCTTTTTAAACAGTGAAGTGAATTTTTTGCCTGAATTGGAGGCAAATACACAACACAGAACCCTCAACTAAGCCATGATCAAAAGACATCATCGCATTTAGCAAAGTGGTAACTTTCTGAAACACTAACACATTATTGTCTGTATATCAATCAAATCACCAAGAGAAAATATGAAACACTGTCTAGAAAATATAATACGGAAAACTGCAGTTTTTAAAACCTTGTACAAAGAAATATTTTATACCCAGAAAATTCAGATTTTCTCTTTGCTTTTTGTTTGTTAGTTTGTTTTGTTTTATACAGGGAGAAATCCTGTATACAGGGAGAAATCTCTGTAGCCTTTGGAACCTGTCCTAGGACTAACTCTCGTAGACCAGGCTGGCCTTGAGCTCACAGAGCTCCACCTGCCTCTGCCTCCCAAGTGCTGGGATTAAAGGCGTGCGCCAGCACCACCAGGCCAGAATTTCTGAATTAGTCATTTTTTTCAGAAAACCTTTTCTCACCACCACACAGACAGCCTTCAATTCTTTCAATCACTCGCATAAGCTTACCTAGTCTGCAATTTACCGGTGGCACAATCTCATTCAGGACACTCAACAGAGGTGGCTGTTCAATCCATTATTTGAAACACATGTGTACTAGTTAGAGAAAAGCCAATGAAAGAAAAAGCTGAAACCGAGTAAAAATCACCATGCCTGCGCTCCTGTGAATCAGCCTGTGGACATTCCGAAGGCAGGTTTCTTTGAGAGTTAGAGACACTGTCACTCACAATCTGCTGGGGAAATCCAATTCCTCAGAATCCAATTTCCCATGGAGAAACCTAATTATCTAAGTTTTGCCTTACTCCGCAATGATGCATTAGTTTCTACACTGATTTAACATGGGGACAAAACAGAAAGCACCACACAAGACATGAGAGAGAAAGCTCATAGGAATTATTTTTATGATCTGAAAGAGTTCTGCGTTTAAAGCACATATTTTAAAATGTCCCTCACAATTAATCTCATCCATACAATTACTTACAAAACCATCCTGAGGCTCTCTTTTCTATGTTCCTCTCGGAGAGGCAGCTTCGCTTCAGCCTCTCTCCCCGCTTATCCGCTCCCCCCTCTTCTGCTCTCTGTCTGTCTGTCTGTCTGTCTGTCTCCCCCCCTTCACCCTTCCCCCTTCATAACCCCCTGAATAAATATTCAACCTCAAAACAAAACCATCCTGAGCCAGTAATAAGAGATTTCCAGTTCACCTCAAGAAAATAAAGGATACAGTATTGCTTACCAGAGCCTGGAAACAGTATCAAGACAGGTGAGACAGAGACAAGATGCCAAGATACAGAGAGAGTATAAGGAGACACTGTTATGTTATGTGAATCAGTAGGGGAATATGTATCAAACAATAAGAGAGTTTTACAAAATAACAGAGAAAGTATTTTAAATACTTCTGATATAATGAGTAAACGTTTGAGTGGCAATATGACAATTACCCTTATACAATATTAAACTTCATATGCTTGTAAGGCCCAAACCTAAGAAAAATAGAAGTAGATGAAGGAGAAGAAATGCTACTTTATAACTCTCAAATATCCACAATTTCTGGTACATTTCAAGTAGAAGTATAGTCGGGAGGTGGTGGTGCATGCCTTTAATCCCATCACTCAGGAGGCAGAGAAAGGCAGACCTCTGTGAGTTCAAAGGCATCCTGGTCTATAAAGAGAATTTCAGAACAGACTCCAAAATTACAGAGGGAAAAAAATAAACCTGTCTTGAAAAAAAAATAAAAAAAATCTAATGTCTGCTAACAAAGCAAGGTTTTACTCTTCGATTGCTGTGTCATCAAAATTTAACAGTTGAAAATTGAAATTGAAAAAGTTCTACATGAGCAATTTCTCAATGGTAAACATGTTTAAGAAGATATCCTCTCTTAAACCTTTATAAAAATCATAATAAATGATGTTATATTAGAATAGTTAAATATATGATAATATTTTAGTGTTAATGTCCACTAAGTGAAAAATTATCTAATCAACCTATAATAAATATAATATATAACATAGAATACATGCATATTAAAGATAATGAAATATAATTTCAGCTAAAGAGATCATTTTATTTTTTTATCTTTTTGGTGAGAGCTATTGATTTAGACTGATAACCTCCAACCATATAAAATACAAACATTACTTTGAAACTATGCACCAAGATATTTAACAGTAAAGTAAGTCTGCACATGCTTCCTTAAATGTGAAACTAATGAAACCGAAATTGAAAAAGAATCAACAAAAATAAAATCCACACTTATTTATATCATAAATCTGAATCTAATCTAGTAAAGTTAGCTCTGTTGAAAAAAAAAAAAAACAGAGTGGTACCAACAACACATTTGTTGCTATTCAGGAAGGAATATTTGCTAACTTTAAGGGATTGGCTAAAGAAGATAAAAGGAATCTACAGCTAATTAAGTACTTGAATATCCAATATGACAGAATTTGTTTCAGACTCTTTTCAGACACTTGGTTTTGTTATCACAAAGGTTATCTTCCTTCATGAGGCTTTGTCAATTTCTTGTGCAGTTCACAGTTCACTCCCCTCCCTTGATTATTACACTTTTCCTCCCCCCAAATCATTGACGCCCTGGTCAATACACGCTTTAATGCCCTGCCTTACACGCTTTCAGTATCTAACCGTACAGTGCTAGCCATATACTTCTGTGTTTTAAGAAGGAAACTCATCCTAGGATAGGAACGGAGTAGTCCACACTGTGTGGAATTTCTGGGCTTCACTGTTCTCTTAAGTACCTACCATGTGATGAACTATACAAATACTTCAGTATAACTGAGTATTAAATTGCCTTTTGTTGATAATAACAAGGCAGATGATCATTCTCTTATCCAACCATATTAAGTATACCATGTAAATTAAAATATTATGTAAAGCAATAGGATCATTTACTGATAAGTGGGACTCTTTATGACCTTGAGGGCCCAATGCCAGTTGGCAGGTTAATCATCGTTGATAAAGAAATGCAATGAGAGATTTTTCTGTGAGCCCTCCGCTGAATGCATTTGTTCCTGGGTCCTTTCCCTCCCAACTCAGTCACTCTGCAACATATTGCACACTGATCCAACTTGGAACAAGAACCAACCTTAAAATTCAAATTGGGAAAAACCTTAAAAATAGACTGAGCATAGCATGACGAATCAAACGTCTGAAATAACACTGTTGGCAAGGTGGTTTTTCCTTAAATTCGAAAATGTTAACATTTCGCGAGAAGGTGAATTATGTTTCCTTGGCAGAAGTAATTCAGAGAACATTGGAAGGAAATACGGAATAAGAACAAAAGTTTTTAAAGTCAGCCAGTCCTCCTTGAGGACATGAAAGAGGAATGACAATAAAAATTTCTATTACTTTTACTTGCAAAAAATTATGAAAACACTTATATAAATAGATTTTTAGCAACAAAGGAATAGAAATTCCCACTCAATGGGCCAGGACATTGATTAATTAATTTTAAATGACAATATATTTAGGCTTCAATTAGAATTGAAATGTCAGCTCCAAATTCAGCAAAACCAAACTTTCTTCTGCAATTGGCTTCAAGGAGTTTCAAAGCACCTCCACTTCACAGTGCTGAAAGTGAACACTCAGCAGCCCTGAAAATAGCAAGGTATTTGCTTCAGGGGAAGGAATTACCATAATGTTTGGGCTCAAAATCTGCAAGCCAAGTGCCTGTAGGCATTAAATCCAATTATGTGCATTCAACCCACCTTTACTTCGTTGGATAGTATTCATTCATTTATTCATTCAGCCAGCCAGTGTCTATTAAGTGCCAGGTTTCAAGCAATGCTTGGAGAGTTGAGAAAGAGACACATGTAAAATGTTAAAGGTAGGTCCATTGGTTTTTTTTGAGACTTAACACAGCTTTTATGTTCTGAGTATGTGTGTGTGTTTGTGTGTGTGTGTGTGTGTGTGTGTGTGTGTGTTTGTATGAGAGACAGACGGAGAGAGAGAGAGAGAGAGAGAGAGAGAGAGAGAGAGAGAGAGAGAGAGAGAGAGAGAAAGGGGGGGGGAACCTTCATATCACATATGTGTTACACTGGTACACTGGTGAATCTAATGCTTTGCAATGTTGTATGCTTATGAATGTTTCTGAAATATTTTTTTTTAATTTCAAGCATACTAACATTATTTTTTTAGAGGATTGTGGAACAGTTTAAGAGGCTCAAGCAACCACACTTTATGAACTAGTGTAACCCTGGACTCATACATTTTAAAAGATGTAAAATATGCATGATGGTGACTTGTTGTCTTGCTCTGTTTGGAAAAGGGCTGCAGCACCACCCTCTTCATACACTGATGAGTGCTGCCCAGACAGCACAAATCAGAGAGGCAGTGCAGAGCCTTTGAATATTCAAAACAATTGGACGTCATCGGAGAATGTTTTCCGATGAGCAAAGAGGAGAGAAGAAAGAGCCCCATATACTGCACTGCCTCCAGGAAAGGAAGATGTGTCAAATGTAATTCTTACAACCTAGGCTTGTGTGTTTTTCACAGATGACTTATTTCTTCCAATCTTGAAGCTTTGTTCCATGTCTATTAAAAAAATGCACTCCTACCGTATTCTGATGGAAGTAGCCTGTGGACTGTTTGTCATTTCCACAAAACTGTACCCTTTAAGAAGTATTTCTGACATGTCATTTAATATAACTCAGCTTTCATTTTTAAGTAAAATGCTTTAGAAAAGAATTTTTCTATTCACTTCCGAAGATTTATGTTAGTGATCCATGATAAAATTTCTGCTATCATTTTCCAATGTCTGCGATGCTTCTTTATAATCATGACATATCAGTTTGCTCAGAAAACACTTCCCGATAGTGGTTAAAGTATGGTTATAGCAGAGAAAACTAAGTTAATATTCTTAGGGAATTCTATTTATTATTTTCAAAGACAAATAACTAAAAAAGAGAAAAATGAACCAACACAGTCTTTTCCTGATGCCTTTTTCCCCTTCTTATTTAATCTTGAGTTTTTAATTTTGTTTTTGCTAATCAGCTGTGATAGGCAGTAAAAAAGAGGAGAGAGGGCATCAGGAAGAAGAAAGAGGACAGTGATTGGTAGGATATTCAACAAGGTTCACACATTCTAAAAGAAAACTCATAACTTCAGGGTCAAAAGGCAAAAGCATAAACACATCTATGCTCATTCTCCCAGGAACAAATCAATTATGGGCAGCCCCAAGGGCTAGTCTGATGCAGTAGAATATGCACAACATGTATGTGGCAGCAAAAGAGAATTTCATGAAGCAGCAGCCGTTCTTTGCCGTTGGTCTGTGAGAAGAAGCAGACCCCATGACAGGGATGGTCTGCCTGCTCAGAATGCATGCTGCATAGTTGCTTGATAAGAACCAGATATATGAAACAGCAAGGCCTTCCTATCTCAGCCCATTGGAGGAAAGAAATGGGACCAGAAACAGACTGGGTAACTGCTTCTTAGCACATTTGAAAATTGCTTTGTACATATCCAAGATTAGGAAGCCATGCGCTCAGGACTAGAAATATGACAGCAGTTAAAAGACCAACCACCCACTCCTGCTTGTACTTCGCCTCCCAAAAGGCCACACGAGGACAAGAGCTCTTATTTGCTTGCTGACTAATGCAATGTCAGACCTGATCTAAAACTCAACCCATCATAAGACTTCTATTGTGCTGGCTTGGGTGAATACAGGAATCTTATTTTTTTGGTGCACGGTCATGTTCTCTTGAACAATTTGCTGATTGAACACTTGGATATAGGATACATTCAGCTTAAATCAGGACTTTGGGCTATGTATGAAGTTTGATTGTGCCTCTAGATTCGTAGTTCAAGATTTCCAGCTTCTGCTCTGTTGTTTTGCCTGTCACATGATTACTCCCAGCCTTCTACCTTTAATTCAGACAAGATCAGGAATGATCAGCGGGCATGTGCCCATAGGCATGTCGAACCTTTTCCCCAGCATTGGCTCCCCACACCTAGGTAAACTACTCATGATTTATCCCTCTGCCACCATTCTACATGCACTAACATCCTAAATGTGTGGGCATAAGGGCATCGAGTTTCAGAATCGGCCTCAGCCATCCTCGCTATCATACGATCAGTGAGTTCGCATAGCTCATACAAATTTAGTATGCTCTCTTGGTTCCACATTTTCAGTGGCAGTACTGGAATCAGTCTCATAGAGATTTAATGGAATAAGGCACAGGCAGTGTGCAGAATAAGTTACACAGTAACCTACGATAGTGAATAGAAAAGTCATCCCTTGTCCAAGGACCAGGGACTGGAAAATAGAGATACCTAGGAGAAAAACAAACATGACAGAAATGATGTATAATGATATTCTGCTAGCCTCATAGATCTGTGCATTGTTCAGACATCATTAGAGAGGTTCCCTTCAGCAGTAGAAAAGAGTCGGTACAGTGACCCAAAGGTCACTATTATATAGAAAGTCTAAATTGGAGGTCTCCAACATGTCCCTCCTCTTAGAGCTCAGGGAACACCATGAAGATAAGAGGGAGAAAGACTGAAGGAATGAAAGGGGATGGAGAACATCAGTAGAACATGGCACATTGAATAAAACAGAACAGTGCTCATATGGGCTTGTAAGCAACAAGCAGAGGCCATCAAAGGTCTGCATCAAATTCTCTACATATTGGTTATGGCTGTTAAATTGGTGTTTTGATCAGACCCCTGATAGTGGGAGCTGATGAGTCTTTGTTCATTTTTCCTACTCATGGTGTTATTGTATATTGTTGTGTCATGTTTGGTTGTTGTCTTAGAGACTTGTGAGGAAAAACAGAGAGGAAGTGAATTTGATGAAGCAGGGAGGTAAGAAGGATATGAGAGGGGTGGGCAGAAGAAAAACTGTGGTTGGGAGGTACTGCATGAGAAAAGAATCTATTTCAATTAAAAATAGGAAATAAAAGAGGAGCATAACAACAGACACCGAGGAAATCCAGAGAAGCTAAAGAATGTACTTTAAAACCTGTACTCCAAAAAATTTTGAAAAATAAAAGCAATGGTTTATTTTTGATAGATACCACTTACCAAAGTTAAATCAAGATCAGAGAAACAATTTAAATAGACCTTAAAACCTTAGTGAAATAGAACCAGTCAGTAAAAATGTCCCAACAGAAAACAACAACAATAACAAAACCTAAGGGCCAGGTAACTTTAGTGTAGAATTCTAGAAAAATGTCAAAGAAGAACTGACACCTATATGCCCCAAATTATTCTACAAAATAGAAACAGTAGGAACTTTGCCAAAATCATTTTTATGAGGTCAAAATCACCCTGATACCTAACCCATACATAGATTTAACAAAGAAAAAGAATTATAGACCAATTTCCTTTATGAAGATAGACGCAAAATCTCTCAATAAAATACAAACTGAGTCTAAAGAACACCAAAAAGACCATGATTAAGTATGCTTCATCCCTGAGACACATGGATGATTCAACACACTAGAATCTGTCAATATACCCCACCTAATATACAAACGGAAAATAAAAGGTCATCTCATTTCATAGATGCAAATGGTCTTTGACAAAATTCAATTTCCTTCATGATCAAAGTCTTGGAAGATTAGAGTTTAAGGAGACACACCCAAACATAAAGGTAATTTACATCAAACTTACAGACACCATCAAATTAAATGGAGAGAAACTCAAAGCAATTCCACTAAAACCAGGAAAGCTTCCTGGTTGACCCAGGTCTCTCCTCTCTGTAAGCCAGACATACAGATAGACAGTAAAAGGGATCACGGCTCATGGTAATTGAGAAATCATAGCAGTACTCAGAGTCTGCTAGTACTAATAATGATGCTTGTTGTCTTCTACTTGCTGTCTACATGACAAATAATTTCATTTTTAGAGGATAATTTGCTGATGTTAAAGACTTTTATGCACATCACTGTTTTATCTGTGATGAAGAATGAAAATTCTAGGATAATGTTTTAGTAATCTGTGTCAGTTTAAAGACTTATTGAAAGTGATGTTAAAACTTTATCTGATGCCTTTCTGTTTATCCATTTTGAAGAAGAGCCAAGATGATGAACCATGACAAGAGTGGTATTTAGGAAGCATCGGATCGGATGCCCTCCCTTTCCACTATTAATAACAAAGCAACTGCTTATTATTGGGAGGGCTTGATGGTTTTTAATTTATCATTGTAAGTATCATTGATAACATTCCTATAAGAGTACTTTATAACATTAATACATTCTGCATTACTTTAAGTGTTCTAAAAGATCCAGGCTGAACATCCACATATAACCCCTTCAAATTGTCTTCCTTTATCAACCTCTCTACTTTTAATTATCTAAAGACTTTCATAAACGAGCATCTTAATAAATATAAATAAGCATTTCAGTACATAATGTTAATAAGTATTTTAGACAGCATAGGACAATTTGGAATTCACGGATAGAATGAATGAATGTATATGTCCATTGTGTGTGTATGTGTGTCTGTGTTTTTGCATAGAATTTTTGTGTATTTTATATGTGTATTTGTGTGTTTATTTGCATGTTTTATGTGTGTATATGGGAGTGATATGGGCAGAAAGGATAATGGAAATTAACCTAGGCACTCAATATACTACTTTGTTCTGTGTTTTTGTTTAAACAAGAAACATTAGTTTTAATAATCTAATAATGTCTAATGTGAACAATGTTTTGTATCTCTCGAGGTAGTTTACTTTACATTAACTCAGTAATAACAGTTATTTCTTAGCCTCTATACTGTTAAGTATTTTAAAGGTACCAAATGCAGAGTCTTCCAAAGAAAAGAACTCTAGTTCTAAACATTGGTTTGCTCCCCTAGTTTCTAATAAAGCTCTCTATCAAGCAAACTTATGAAATTCAGATGGGTAGATAAAATAAATATCCCCAGTGTTTTCCTCATATGTAAGTCCCACAGTGTTCCAAGAAACAAAGTAAATTCAAAGAGATTCTTGTTTTAATTTCCCCTGTGGCCACCGTCTTCTTTGCTTTAAGTTTAGCTTGATTGCGATTAGACCCTAGGTACATGGTAACTTCTGGGCTTGTTGGTTAGAAAGAAATCCAATAGCCAAACACCCTTGTGTTTTTCTTCTTGCAATAGGATTCAGCTAAGAAAAATATCTGCCACCAAATCTTTTTATTTTGAACAAATTGAGAGCTAGGGAATCTTTCTAACCCTGGAATTTATATAAGAGAAGTTGGCAAGTATGCATGTAAATTCTCAACCACCGATAAAGTCACTCAAACCCTAAAATTATTCTCACGCACTAGAGAGTCACACGATACTCGGAATTCCAAGCAAAAAAACCTTGTTATTTTCTAGAGCACTCATAGCTGTGTCTCCTATCTTCCCCATCCTGCTCACACTAACTCTTATAACTGTTCCCACCTCCCTCTCCCATGCTATTTACACTAACTTCCATAGCTTTCACCACCTGTCTGCTCTGTCTGGTTCACACTACCTCTCACAGCTGTCTTCACCTATATGCCACATACCCTTCACACTCACTCTCATAGATATCTCCCGTCAACCCCACCCAGTTCACACCAACTCTCATAGCGGTCTCCATCTCTATGCCCCACCCAGTACACACTGGCTCTCGTTGCTGTCTCCCACTGTCTGCCCCATATTTAACACTAACTCTCATAGCTGCATCATCCTATAGAATATACATAGAACTATATTTAAATCGACATGTTTCTAATGGGTGAGAAAAATTATGCATTGGAAGAGTCTAGAAAATAGGAGAAAGGAGCCCAATATACTAATTGTTGTCATCTCAAAATTCCTCTAAGACATACTCAAAGCAAAATTTTGGAATAGCGAATCAGTATCCTCTGATTTATATTACATATATTTTTCTCCTTGTCCTTTTCTTTTTTTTAGCTTTCTTTTTTTTGTTTTTTTTTTGGGGGGGGGGGATTTTGTTCATTTTTCTTTTTTCTTTCAAGGAAACCCGTAGACAATATTCCATAATCATTACATACTTAAGTTACTCTTCAATGACAAGTGATACCTCCATCAATTCTCTCTCTCTCTCTCTCTCTCTCTCTCTCTCTCTCTCTCTCTCTCTCTCTCTCTCTCTCTTTCTCTCTGTGTGTGTGTGTGTTTGTATGTGTGTGATTGTGTGTGTGTGTTTGTAAACTGTGCTTCCACAGTGCAGAATTCAAGAACTTGATGTACCAAGAAGAAATTTGAGTGAAAATAGCATAGGAATGACCCTCCATTGTTTACATAAGTGGTATCTAATATTCAACTGTCAATCATGTAGCTTTGTTAGAGAAAGATCATTGAACCTAAAACATGCTTCTCTTGTCTGATAGCTGATGACTCAGAAATAAATAAAATATTTGTGAGTTTTTGTTCTTGTTGATGTGGAAGTGACGGGCCTTTAGTGACCTTTTCTTCCCAGGAGAATACAAAGGGAGTTTTTATAATTTCCTACCCACTACCAGCAAATCTAAAATTAACATGAGAAAAATTTCAACAGAGTAAATAAAAGTGGAAATAGAATACCTCCTTTTTCTAAGCAGTAGATACTTCTTTTCTATATGAATGAAGTCCCAGCCCACTTCCAAGTTTCCTTCTTATTTAGAGCATTATACAATAGCCTCAGTCTGTTAGAGAAATAGACACTTAGAAGACAGTCATTTTAAAACAGGAATCTTAAAGGTCGACATTCTTCAACTTCAATGTTGAAACTTTGAAAAAAGCCAGGCAGATAAACCTTTTCCCAACCCTTTACTCTGAGTAGGTGTCTGTCTTTGTGGTTGAGGTGTGTTTCTTGTAAACAGCAAAATGTTGGATTCTGTTTTCGTATCCAGTCTCTTAGCCTGTGCCTTTTTATAGGTGAATTGAGTCCATTGATATTAAGTGATATTAATGACCAGTGGTTGTTAACTTCAGTCATTTTTAGTAGTAGAGTTTGTGTGTTTCCCTTCTTTTAGTTGTGCTGGTGAAGGGTCGCTAGATGCCTGAGTTATTGTGGGCATTGTTGGACTCCTTGGTTTGTGATTTTCCTTCTGTTACTTTCTGCAAGGCTGGATTTGTGGCTGCGTATTGTTTAAATCTGTTTTTGTCCTGGAATATCTTGTTTTCTCCATCAATGGTGAATGCAAGCTTTGCTGGGTATAATAGTCTATGCCCAATCATACAACAAAAGCATATGCTCATCTATGTTCATAGCAGCATTATTTGTAATAGCCAGATCCTGGAAACAACCTAGATGCCCTTCAGTGGAAGAATGGATGAAGAAACTGGAATATATACATGCTAGAATACTACTCAGCGGTAAAAAACAATGACATCTTGAATTTTGCAGGCAAATGGATGGAAATAGAAAACACTATTCTGAGTGAGGTAACCCAGACCCAAAAAGATGAACATGGGATGTACTCACTCATAATCGGTTTCTAGCCATAATTAAAGAACATCGAGCCTATAAATTTGGGATCCTTGAGAAGATAATAAGAAGGTGAACTCCCAAAAAAAGATATAGTAATCCTCCTGGATATTGGAAGTAGACACGATCGCCAGGCAAAATTGGGAACTTGAGGGTTGGGCAAGACTGGGCCAAGGGAAGATGGGGAGAGAAAAGTGTGAAGGGGAGAACGGGGGGAGCTCGGAGGAATGGGGTGCTTGGGATATAGGAAGGGTGGATATGGGAGCAGGGAAGCATATATCTTAATTGAAGGAGCTACCTGAGGGTTGTCAAGAGACTTGACCCTAGAGGGGTTCCCAGGTTTCCAGGGAGACGCCCCCAGTTAGTTCCTTGGGCAGCTGAGGAGAGGGAGCCTGAAAAGGCCAGTTCCTATAGCCATACTGATGAATTTCTTGCATATCACCATAGAACCTCCACCTGACGATAGATGAAGAAAATGACAGAGCCCCACATTGGAGCACCGGACTGAGCTCCCAAGGTCCTGATGAGGAGCAGAAGGAGAGAGAACATGAGAATGAAAGTCAGGACCGTGAGGGAACCTCCAGCTGGCGACAGATGGGGAAGGTGACTGAGCCCCACATTGGAGCACTGGACTGAGCTCCCAAGGTCCTGATGAGGAGCAGAAGGAGCGAGAACATGAGGGAGAAAGTCAGGAACGAGAGGGGTGCGTTCACTCATGGAGACAGGTGGGACAGAACTAATGGGAGATCACCAACTCCAGTTGGAATGGGACTGATGGATCATGCGACCAAACCCGTCTCTCTGAATGTGGCCAACAGCGGGGGCTGACTGAGAAGCAAAGGACAATGGCTCTGGGCTCTGATTCTTCTGCATGGACGGGCTCTGTGGGAGCCTTCTCAGCTTGGTCGATCACCTTCCTGGACCTGGGGGGAGTTGGGAGGACCTTGGTCTTAGCATAGAGTGGGGAACCCTGATGGCTCCTTGGCCTTGAGAGGGAGGGAGGGGAGGTATGGGTGGAGGGGAGGGGAGGGAAGGGGGAGAAGGAGGGGAGGGAAGGGGGAGGAGGAGGGGAGGGAGGAGGGAGGAGGAGGGGAGGGAGGGGGGAGGAGGAGGGAAGGAGATGGAAATTTTTAAATATAAAAAAATAAACCATGAGAAAAAAAAAAAAGAAAAAAAGCCAGGCAGCAGTGACAGCACATGACTTTAATCCCAGTGTTCAAGAGGCAGAAGCAGGGAGATCCCTGTGAGTTTGAGGCCAGCATAGTCTACAGAGCGAGTTCCAGGACAGGTTCTAAAGCTACACACAGAAATCCTGTCTCAAAAATGCAAACAAGCAAAAAAACCCTATAACAAGTGATGATAACATTGTTAGGACAATGTTTAATAGAACCATTGATAGCAAGCCATCTTAGGAAAAAAAATCACTTACATAAGGTTGCCCTGTATCTGCTGATTAGCACACTTAGACCAGATAAGGCCTCCATTCTCCTCTTCCTTCTCTCTTGCTCTTTTCCCTTTTACTATTACCACTACTATAACAATTCGTGGATCATTTATGAATCACACAGCATGCTGTAGGCACTGCTCAGCACTTGCTATATTAAATCAATAAGTCTCACAGTAATTTGCAGAAAACTACTAGATAGAGTAGGATCTGCTAGTGTAATATGATAGCAACTAGGAAACAGAAAAGTTGTATAACTTGCCTAATAACACAGATACTAATGTGCATATAGGGTTCAAATGCATTGTAGACAGTCCCTTGCTAATAACACAGATACTAACGTGCATATAGGGTCCAAATGCATTGGAGACAGTCCCTTGCTGGTTGCATTCCATATCCATTGTGCCATGGAGCTTTCAAAACATAACTCTGACTTCTGGAAAGTGAAACTGCCTTTCTTAACTCAGCTACACACTCCTTGAACAAACTGAGACTTTATTACAAAAGTACATCCACATCTTCCTCAGAGATTTGTTTCTCTTTCTAATAAATTCAATACCTTTTTGACTGAGATAGATAACTCTAAATTATACCCTATCCTTCCATGATCATAAATAATGTTTTTATGATAGATAAGAATTTTAATAATTAAATTTTATTTGAAAATTCTGGGTAACATTATGAATTATCACACCAAATTGAGTCTTGTCACAGTGATTGACACACCCATATAAAATCTACCATCAAAGCGAAATGTGGCCTATAATAAAGCTCAAATTTTGAGTTACATCAAGAAAATATTTTAAATTGGGTTTTCACGGAAAGTTTATGAAACACAGAGTACCCTGTTCTAGTATGTTTTCATGAATAAATTGTGCTAGGACATGTGTTGAAGCCACTATTACCATGCATGAAGCAATGAATGATATGAGAGGTAGGGGTTCACTGGAAGAATGAAGCACATACTGAACCTCAACTGGGCAGTTCAAAATCGTACAAAGTGAACAGAACCACAGAGTTCCTTGCACAGACCAAAAACTCTATCAGAAGCACCTTGACAGAGATGGCAGAAAAGAACGACACTGAAGTTCAAATTTTACTATAATGCCACCTGCAGCAGTGTATTAAATGTCTGTCTGCCTCAATTTCTCTCCTAGGTATAACACCTAACCCAAGGATTAGTAATTTCAAAAGGCACAATTTATTAATCAATTGAAACATGTTTTAAACACGTTATCACCTATACATTGCCTAAAGACAAGCGAGTATTAAAACTTTGTGGTAAATTTAGGATCTTAGAAATGACAGAAAAAAGTGTTCCAGTCAATCATTTTCCTATCCCGATACTATATGATTGTACATCCCGTGTTCCCTTATCTCGTGACCCCCCCCCCCACAAAAAATGAAGGATCTAGCGAAGAAGAGACCTAGGAAGATCTTAAAAGCCTACGAGAGGCAAACTAAAGCAAGAATAGAGCGTCTTTAAACATAACATCAGCAAAATACAAGCCACCTTTGGTTGTCTCAGTAATTTCTCTGGAGTAGTTTTTCATTGAAATAGAATAAAGAAATATATTTTAATTAGTTGAAAGTAGAATTCTGTTCCAAAAGAAATATGAAATTTTGTCTGACGTGACTTAATTTCTACCATTTTTCTTACTTTCCATTCATGTAGTACTGGAAAGATCTTTTTAAAATGCAGGGCTGTGCGTCTGTGTATTTTGATTTGACTACAGCAGTTTGACATTCTCCAGCAGTCATCAGAATCGTTTACCCCAGTCAGATTTTAAGACATTTCTTATTTTTTTTTGCATGAAACAAGACCAAGTTGAGTACATTCTTTTATTAGTATACATTTAATCAGGTCAACTGATCTTTATTTTCTGATTAAAATTCACGTTACATGAACAGAAAATTTATATCTATGTTTTAGTAACATGAAAAAAATATATGCTTATATGGCATTATATTTCATTGCAGATTAAACTGTATGTCCGTCCCTTTTTAAATAGCACAGTTAAGCAGAAAATTATTATCTTGGAATTTATGTATCACCAAGTATGAATGAATACTGCTCTGACCACAATTCATTAATGTAAACATCCCAATATCTGCATGAAACAGTCATTATTATTACTCTCATTTTGTCCAAAAGAGAAACAAAGAAAAGAAAAGATAGAGAATTTCTTCAGAATCAATTAACAATCTAGTATCTAAACCAAGAAGAGTAAGCAAGACCTCTTGCTCCAGAATCTTTTTTTTTTTTTTGGTTTTTCGAGACAGGGTTTCTCTGTAGCTTTGAAGCCTATCCTGGAACTAGCTCTTGTAGACCAGGCTGGTCTCGAACTCACAGAGATTCGCCTGCCTCTGCCTCCTGAGTGCTGGGATTAAAGGCGTGCGCCACCACCGTTGCTCCAGAATCTTTACTTTCCAGAATCTCAATGTTTCTTTTAGCTTCCCCCCGACTGTGTAGTCATGATACAACTAAAATATCCAAAAGTAGGCAATAGTTTTACTAATTCTTCAATATCATCAGCAAGCAAAATAGTCACAGGAAGATATTTAAAGTATATTAAAGTATATTAAAGTAGGCAATAGTTTTACTAATTCTTCAATATCATCAGCAAGCAAAATAATCACAGGAAGATATTTAAAGTGACCACAGAACTTTATATACCAGCTCAAAAGGGGATATTTTTTAGCACTCAAATCCATAAATGTCATACCCAATAGGAAGACAGTAATTCACTAATCCTGGGTCTGATCTACTTAAAGCGCCAAAGAAAGCTAATTTAATTTATTAAAGTTCTGTTGATATTCTTGTGAATACCCAGGATAATGGGAGAAATAAAAAATTATGTATTCCACTCTCATAACTTTAATCTCTACTTATACTAGTTATTCTAAATATACTATAAAATACTCCAGGTAACCAAGTACCACACAAGTATTGACTTTTTTTTCTTTACCACCTATGTAATTATGTTTCTAATAGTCAAAATGTATGCCAATCAGAAGCCAAGACCTACTAAAGTCTACTACTCTTTGAAAAATTAAAATTTATACTGTTTTTGTTCAAGTTTCTAAGCAGTCTTCACAGGAAATTCTTGCATCTCTACTTTCTGCACACTGCCTCTTTTTTTCTCTCAGAGACTGGAACTTTTCAAAGGTGAGAGTCCTTTGAAAGGGCTGTAGATAAAGCCTTGACATTAATGTATTACCTGATATTTTCTGGAAATAACTGAGTCCAAAAGGACTTAATTAAAAATTTATAGCCAAAAGGCTGATTCAAGATGCAGAGGTGCTATTTAGCATAGCAGCAATAGCCTACCATAACAGCTAAAATGAAATATTATCTCTTTTCCCTATAAACATGAAATATACTGTATACCTCGTGGACTAAATTGGGGTGAACTGGAGGGCATCCCTTGTTGGTAATGAGGAAGGGATTCTGTTTCTCGATCTCTCCACTTTCTCATGACTACCTTCATTCCTCTTCTGATGACCTTTTCCACCTCAAAGCCAGCAATAACCAGGTGTTCTCATTCTTAATTCTCATTACTCTATTAACATGCACCTTTAACCCAGCTTTTCTACATTTAGGAATCTCCACACACTGGCTATTTCTCTGGACAGTCTTCCTATTTGTGGGTCAGCTGATAAATTGGCTGCTTTAGTTCCAACTGCAGTATAATTTCTCATTTCCATGAAATGCAGCATTTCTGGAGATTGAGGGAGATGAATGTGAGTATCTTGGGGTGGGAATTTTTTCCCACCACAAAAGGCAATGCATTTATTTCTATTGAGAAATAAATCATGATGCTCCTTTCATTTAAAACACAGGTAAACTTGAGACAGTCTTTAATGTGTAGCTAATATTCATGCCTAAAATGTATGTAAACATACATAAAAGAAGCCGCTGTAGCTTGTGCAACTGAATGCTCTGTAACAGTTAGAGAGCACAGCCCTGAGAACTTGTGTGTACAAGCCTCTTCTTTCTTTCCTCTCCTCTCTCATGCATGCATAACTGTTTCTGTTTCTCCCTCCATTTTCCATTCTGTCCTTTTTCTTTCTCTCTGCTTGCAATTTTAGCTTTCCAAGGACAAATTCTATGTAACCATCTTTGAATAAATATAATATGTAGCTAGAGTTCACTGAGAAATTGTTTGTGAAATAAAAAAAGTCAAAGTTTAAAATATTTAACCTCTCTACAATAGTAAAGAAAGGTGTATTTTGAAGGTATCAAAGGAAAATTCCAGCGCATCATACTCCTAAGTTAGAGGAGCAAGGGAACTTTGACTTTGGGGGAGGTTCTAACCAACATATTATTCGAAAGAAATAGCAGGACTATGAAAGAAATTGGGATAGAAACTTAAGGGGTAGAAGACAGGAACAGAGACTGTCAAATGGGGAAGAGGAGGAAATAGAGACAAAGGGAGGGATACTAGGAAAGTTGGGTAATATTAAAGGGCATTTGAGGTACAGTATTATGGGAACCTAAACTAGAAGCTTTCTAAAAGATATACATAGATGAAGGCAACCTAAATAAAATCATCAAATAAGTATATGGTTGACTTAACAGGAAATTTACGATTAAAGAAAATGAACCATTCCTTTTTACAGAACCAAGAATTTCCAATAGCTCCTCAGTTAGGGATAGACCTTCATGCCCAACTTCGCTATGCTATGCTAGCTAGGATTTAATTTGGTTGAACTTCAGCAGGCCTTGTGCCTCTTGTCAACAAAGCTCTGAGTTAATAAGCACATCTTCCCTGCTGTGTCAAGAAGACACTGCCTGTTACACTTTTTCTGCTCCCTTTCCAGTGATCCTCAAGCATTTGGAATGTGCATGTGTGTGCACATCATAAATATCCCATTTAAAGCTTAGCTTAGCATTCTCCAGTATCTTCTTTGAAACTTGGCCATTTGCGAGTTTCTCTGTACCTAATATTTTAATGGTAACATTTATCCTTGATTTCTGTTTTCTGATGAGTTACTCAATGATATATTTGTAGTGAGGAGCTGCTGGCAAGCCTGCTTTTCATCCTGCCCAGCTCCCAGCCACCGGCTAGCTTATACCCCGAAATAACAACACACAAATTGTATTCTTTTAAATACTGCCTGGCCCATTATTTTCAGGCTCTTACTCACATCTTGACTAACCCATATCTAATAATCTGTGTAGCACCACAAAGTGGTGCCTTACCAGGTAGATTCTAGTGTGCATCCATCTTGGGCTGGAGCTTCATCGCATCTGGCTTCTCTCTCAGGAGAGGCATGGCGGTCTGTCTAACTTAGGAGAGGCGTAGCATCTGACTGAGCCATCTACCTCACTTCCTTCTTCCTGTTCTGTCTACTCCGCCCACCTAAAGGCTGGCCAATCAAATGGGCCAGGCAGTTTCTTTATTAGCCAATGGGAGTCCTCCATCAATATATTAAAATAAGCCATCCTGAAAACACATGCCATAGTTAATTACCACAAGAACGGTAACCAAAACTTTGCATTTTGTTATTACTGATATCAGAAGATTATCAACAGGAAAGCAGCTCCTTGATGAAATATACAGGAGTAACAATAAATATGTGAGATCTTTATCCTTTAAGAGAATAAAACTGAATGTATGAAAATAATTAAAGGGATTCTTACTAAATAAGATATAAAATGTGTTGGTTTTGCCCCTACTGAATGTCTGAGTTTGTCAATGTGGTGGCTGTCTCATGTCACTGTTCTAGTTACTTACGGCTTTTCTAATTTATTGCTAGAATGTAAGGCTATCCTTGGTAAGATCTCATGGACTATGCATTTGTGATCACTGAACAGTTCAAAAATTCACAGAATGAGAAGGAAAATTTAAATCTAGTCCTTATATTTTAATGTGCTACTGAGTAAATAAAATGGTTTTTGAAGAAATAACATCTTCATACTCTGTTTACCCTACTTGAATGCTTAAAATTTTTTTGGCTTTCAGATACTGACATCAAATAAAGAGAAGAACCCAAAAGGCTGATTACTATTGTCTCACAGATGGTCTCTAGAAACAAAATTTAAAACAATGTTTCTAATCAGTTGGGAACTTTAGAAAACTCTGATGACCTGAGTAAAGGTTTATCCTTGTTTTAGACAGTATTTCACCTAATCAAATCTTCTTTACTAAAAATTTTGGGGGAAGTTACAAGGAAAATAAAAACGATAGTATAATCATCTATTGTGTGCTTTGTGGAAAACCATATTTGAAGAACACAAGCAATGGTTAAAGTAAACTTATAGTACTAGGGTCTCAGTCATTCCAATTTCAGGGCTGCGTTTGAAACATCTTCTGTTTAGAATGTGTGGAAATTTTCTCAGATTCTAGCAGTATCCGATAAGATAAAAATGAAAAGAGGTGAAGAAGAAATCAGTCAAATAAATTTCAAATTCCATTCCTTATTATCTACTTATTTATTATGTGTATTTATTTATTTATTATTTAAATATACATGAGTACCAGAGCAATTATTGGAGGTCACTAATACTTGTTAGAGTTGGTTCTTGTCTTCCACCATGACAGGAGTCATGGGGATCAGACTCAGGTTGGACAGGTGGGTGACAGACCATCTCTATGCCCCAGTATTTAATTTCTTACATCTCTTATTTTATTTCATTTTCAGCTCTAAATCTCTTTCCAGCATGAGTGAGGTTCAAAGTCCATAGCCCTGTGAGGTTCTCCATTTAACTTGAAACAATTGAACTAGTGGTATCTTGTGATATTTCATTGCAAATCCCTCTTATAAGAAGCCATCCATACTCCCATCTTCCTGTCTCCTATCAGTACCCACTAGTAGACCAGAGCAGTCCAGCCTGGGTCTCCTGTGGAAGTTATGCTAGTGACCAACAATAATATTATTTAAAGGCTTCTTGATTCTTGAAGATTGTTAAGTATTTTTCCCTAAAATAGTCCTCTTAGCATATTAACCATGGTGTGTATGTTTGATATCAACCACAATTAACATCTGCCTGATTCATAGTTGCAGATGTATGACTGTTGGAATATGTTCCCTCTCAACTTTGTGGTTCAGTCTGCACTATTCTGCCCACTCACCATTTTCTCTGTTCCCACAGCTCCACACACTGCAATCAATTTGGCTTTCCACACTATTCTTTAAAATCTAATCATCGAATATTTCATCTAGCACACTCAGTGCTTATTTTATATTTAAATATATTTAAATATTCTGTATATTTGAAATGTATTCTAGACAGGAAGAATGTGACCTGTTTATTTCATTTCTAGAAATGTTTTACATGTTTCAAAATTATTTAGTTAAATATACAGCTGCTTTTTCTTCCTTGGGGGACAAAAGTGTCAATATTTCTGTTTTTCAAAACAAATCACATTGAACAAATTATGTTCTTGAAATTTCTTAATTATGAATGAACACTTATATCATGATTCCTAACCCACTGTGTTGTACTACCTTGCCTAAAAGTGCAAATAAAAACAAAATGAATACTTTTTCCTATACTCTGCAGTGTAGTGAAAAAAACAGACTAAAGAAAACTTGTTTAAATCAGAAAACTTAAATTATCCGAATTTCACAGGATGATCATTGTACAATACGATTGAGATATTTTTTCAATGATATGCTAAAAAAGAAAGAAAAAGAATGGGGAAGGAAGGAAGGAAGAAAAGAAGGAATGAAAGAAGGAAGGAAGGAAAGAAGAAAGGAAGGAAAGAAGGAAGGAAGGAAAGAAGGAAGGAAAGAAAAAAGGAAGAAAACAAGGAAGGAAGGAAAGAAGGAAGGAAGGAGGGAAAGAAGGAAGGAGGGAAGGAAAGAAGGAGGGAAGGAAGGAAGGAGGGAAGGAAGGAAGGAAGAAAGAAAGGAAGGAAAGAAAAAAGGAAGAAAACAAGGAAGGAAGGAAAGAAGGAAGGAAGGAGGGAAGGAAGGAAGGAGGGAAGGAAGGAAGGAAGGAAGGAAGGAAGGAGGGAGGGAGGGAGGGAAGGAGGGAAGGAAGGAAAGAAGGAAAGAAGGAAGGAAGGAAGGAAGGAAGGAAGGAAGGAAGGAAGGAAGGAAGGAAGGAGAAAGGGAGAAAGGTGTGGGGAGAGAGGGAGGGAGGGAAAACCAGAAGCACTAAAATTCTTGTTTCTATATTATTTCAATATCCCAAAGATTCTTCTCTCTTCAAGATATTTATTGGCACAGAACTTAGGAGTCAAGTTTCTGCCATCATTAATTCTACTCTACTTTTATAGTAGTCTCTGTGGTATCAATTCCTAACCAATTAGTTTCGTATATAGTATCAAAATTTTCAAAAGATTATTCAGTACGGAGACAGCCACTCAGTAGTAAGGTATAACAATATCAAAGAAAGAAGATACCAAATATGTAACCTCTGTGATTTTTACATTTTTCAATTGCCTCTGGACAATGTCCTCATTTTCTCCGGAAAACAATACATCTCATTGTGAAATGCACTGTTATACTTTTTCAGTTAGTAGTAAGTTAAGTCATCTAAAAATGCCAGAATTTAAGCTTTCATTAGAACCACCAATATAGTAATAACAATAACAAATGAAGATTATCAGTAGTTTAAATATACTTATCATACCCTTTTTAGTAGTAATTCTTTTTTATTGATTTTTATTGAGCTCTATATTTTTCTCTGCTCCCCTCCCTGCCTTTACCCTCCCCTTCAACCCTCTGCCAAGGTCCCCATGCTTCCAATTTACTCACGAGATCTTGTCTTTGTCTACTTCCCATGCAGGAAAATAGAAAACATCATTTTGAGTGAGGTATCCCAGACAATGAAGGACAAGTACCACATGAACTCACTCATAAGTGGTTTTTAAACATAAAGTAAAGAAAACCATCCTACAAGTCATAATCCCAGAGAATTTAGACAACAATGAGGACACTAAGAGAGACATACATAGATCCAATCTGCATGGGTAGTAATTCTTACAACTATATAATATTAGAATTATATAATGTGTTTAGAATTATAAGTGAAACTGTTTAGAAATAAAATTATAATTCTAATTTCCTATAATTTCATTTATGAGGTTGTGACACAGTTGCATGACAGTAATTGCAAAAGTAAAAATGGACATAATTTGCAATAAAATAGACTGACAGTGTAAATGTTCCCAATTATATTTTCCTCATAAGTTCACATAATATATCGCTATAAATTATTGTGCTTCATAGTGCCTTGTCTGTATATTTAGAAGTGAAGTGACTCAAATACAGAAATGTAGAAAAAAATGGTATTGAAAGATTTGTTTGATAAATACTGGTTGGATTTGGCATTGTGTTATGCTAGCTTTCTGATATTAGCTAATTATTTCTTAAGTTTCTTCATCTAGAAGACAATTACACATAATTAATTATACATAATTAATATAGAATTAATATAGATAAAGCTACTATGTAAGTGATATTATAATTCTGATTAATCTTGCAATATTTTCTCTGCTGTAACCTTAGATGACATTATAGGATTTTTTTGCTTGTTTGTTTCTGTTTGGGCTGTCTTCAAAACATCTTAATGTTATGGTTTCTGGATATCCAACCAGTTGTATGCCTTTATGTAATATCATGTCTGGTGCTGTTACATTGCTATTGATAGTAGGTGAATCTTACTTATGTTCTTACATCTTCATATTTCTCTATGTTTATGTAGAAACAATAGAACTTTATAACAATGTCAAAGAAAGTTAATAATTAACTTTCAGTTGAAATAATGAAGGTGATAGAAGTAACTCCCATGTAATTTATTTGCTTGTCATAAATGCAAGTTTCTAGCTAAAGCAAAAATAATACCAAATATTTTATATTTTGGAACATTGTTATACAGTTATGCTCTGATATCTTCTTCCTTAATTATACCTCATATTTGACAATTTACTGAACAAATAAATTATTATTTTGAGCCTTTGAAATCAACATTCTACAGTCCTCTAAAACTGGTGCTATGAACAGTTAAATGTTTATAATGTCATTGGTATGCTCAGGACTATGCGGTATAAGAAAACAAAGTATTTGGTTCTCTGTCTATTTTACCATTGAAGAAAAGAGTACTTTCATAAATGTAACTTTCAATGAATGTATAATAGGAAGAACAACTTTTTTGTAGGAGGTTTGACTGAAATCCACTACAGGGAACTAAAACTATAGAATCTATCAAAAATCTGTCTATCATTTTATAGAAATTGAACAAAACAGGGTGACAATATAAAGCTTTAGAAATATATAAATAATGAATTTGATAAAATATTGTCAAAGCATTTTCATAACAATTATATTTTCTTTTCATATTGGAGTAAGATACTGGGAAATAAAATATTATAACTGCAGAATATGAATCGACACATTTGAGCATAACAGAATGTCCCTTCCACTCTTTTTTTAGCATTTTTCAAGATGAACAACTTGGGAAAGCTGCTGATTCTGTATTTGTGAGCAGTATGGCAGTATAAGTGAAGGGGATATATTTAGGAAGGAAGATTTAGTATTGCAACAGCTGCTTCAGGCTGTTCCCTTATCAGAAATAGTACTTCTAGACTATCAAAAGTAGAAATAGGAGCTTAAAATACAATTTTCTCTCAAGCAAGAAAGCTCTTCACCCGTTTTCCCTTCTTGAACTCCTTGCTATATTCCCCTGTGTTATATATGTGCACATCTTGTCTGCTCCCCGCACAGTCTTGTTAGCTAATACAAATGCAAATAGCATTGAGATTACTCACTCAATTTTTGCAAACTTACTTTTTAATCCACAATTTTGAAAGGCTCTTGGTGTATTCCACCCAATACAACTAAATACTACAGTGGGTTATGGCAGATGATGTAGCTTTATTTCTCCCAGTTCTGAAGGTTTCAAGGTGGAAGAACTGGTAGACTTGCTGTCTGATGAGGGATCTTCTCTGTATCGGAGAGGAAGTTTGTTGATTTGTCCCATGTGGACGAAGGCAAGGGATGTCTCTGAGGAGGCTCATTATTAAAGCACAAATCTACTTATGGGGAGGGACTTTGCAAGTCAGTCACTCCCTAAGGCCACACTTCTTAACACTATGACTTTCCTAGGGAGGTTCCATATAGAAATTTTTGAGAAACAATATTCACAGAACATATTAAAGCATTCTACACATAATGTTAGAGAAATGATGAGCACTTGAGATTTATTGATCATAATATCTGAATTGATATCTCTATTTCAAGAATTTTAAGATGTGTTTTATACTTATTTCAAGTTATTGTTTTTGTATGTTTATGTGTGTGTATTTGGGGGGGTGCAGTGTATGAAATATATATAGAAAAGCCAGAAAAGAATAGTTTTTTGTTGCATATGTGGTATTTGGCCAGCAATACCGTTCATAATTTATACTTGGTATTGTCTTGTAGAAAGTGTGTATTAATTTAATTTAATACTGGTATAAGACATAAAAAGCAGATGAGCTTACATAAGAATACTTACATATTAATTCAATATATTTAAATATGAATGTTGTTTGTCCTTGGAAGAACTACATCCAGGTGAGAAATTAAGGAAGAATGTTGCTTTTATTGATTTGAAGCAAATATAGACCCCTTTATTGGATTAATTAATTAAGCTAAGTTTAGAAGAGGATAGTCAGGGACCCAGTTTTAAAGAAAAGTGTGCTTCTTAAGTATTTGTCATGACGGCTCTAGTTTAGATTTTTCTTCCAGGATTTTGAGTTTGCAGGCAAGAATTAGTGGAAACCAGACCCAGAAAGGCAAACACAGCATGTGTATTATCATATGAAAAACCTAGATTTAAATTTAAACACAAACACACACTGAATGGATCATCTATAGATCTGTGTATATATGTGTATGTGTGCAAATGTTTAGTATATATGTGTATGAACCTATGTGTGTATTTGCATGTGGTGAGTGTATGTGCCTGTTTGTTTGTGCCTATGTATGAAAATGCCATAAATAAATCTATAATTTTCTTAATTACATTAAATAAAATTAATAAAAAAGTAAAAGAACAAACTCAACTTCCTTCCCTCAACTGGTATGCTGGGTGTGCAGGGACATTTCTATCCTAGTAAGAATGAGCTGCTCATTCTCCAGGTTTAAAAGCCTCGTTTTCTTAATCTGCCACTCACAGATAATTCCAAGATGGAACAGTTGTAATGAACTGAAATAAGGAAAATCCCCAGCCCTTTATGTTCATATCTATAATTTTATAGATACATATAATTTGGTACAATGCAAAGAAAGAAAACTGAACTTTGGTGTCTTTAACCCTAGAGAGGGCCTGACTTGCTCAGAAGAGATCTGATGCCTCCTCCTCTGAGTTCTCGAACCAAAGCATCCTCTCGACTCATTGATAATCGTAGCAAGTATGACAGGGAAAAGGAATGAGTAGACTTTGTCTCAATCTTTTACAGGAGTCTTACAAGGGAGGGCATTTGTTTTGGGACCTATTGATTAAGAACAACCGCAAAGCCACAATCAGATATTTTAAATCTATTACCGCATGTGGCTTTCATCATTTTTCTTGGGGACAGAGCATTGATTTCAATACCTCACTGTTTCCATCAAATGATCATCAGTCTAGTTAATTTGTTTTCCACACACATGTATTATTTTAAGTCAGGTGCATGAATGGGTCGCAAAGGAAGAACAGGGAATGTGGTTCATCTGGGAACCAAAATGTAGAATGACAAATTACAATGTTTTTCTTAAAGACCAGCTAATTATGAACAGGTTGAGAATACAACATGTAAAGCTGGTGATTATATAGTTATTAATGATGTCAATGATGTTAAAACTTTGTTATATACAGGGATGATGAAAGTTTGATTTATAAAGGTAAGCCTCAAACGACATTTCTCAAAGAAAATCGCATTGGTATTTATACTTCTATTGGTCTATTCTGTAAGAAAAATCATATAATTGATAAAATGTTAATATGCAAAGCAAACCATTTAAGTTTGTTTGAGTTGATATCATCATAAAGAATTTGGCCCCTTGCCTGGGAATACCTGGTATAATTCTTAGATATAACTTGGATCAAACAATGAATGAAATCATTGACTTTTTTCATTGTGTCCTTTTGTGCTCTCCAGGTGTGTCCTATACTAGTGGTTATATAATGTATACTCCTACTAGTACTGATAATTCTGTCTGCTGTTAATGCCTGTTCTTTTCAATATCTTCTTACTGGATGCATTACTGTCTGTGCTTTCGAGAGGTGCAACACTCTAATCTTATACAGCCATTGGTCACATGCTTTGAGGACACAGAGTGGCACAGACTTTCATATGTGAGAAGCAGGGTGTTGAATAAGGTAAACAAGTTCAGGTTCTTCCAGCAGCATCTAGAGAGTTAAATGTGGGTGGAATGCAGAGTTAATTGAACAATAGAGGGTGTTCTGAAAGGAAGTATGGTGTAATAGCAGTGTGGACATATGGAATAATGACATCAAATATGAGCCCAAGTTTCTACCTAACAAATCTGGGCAGGCAGAGCCTTGTCTGGCCTGCTTTCTCTCACTTAAAATGAAGCTATTTGGCAGATTGAATAGAATCAAATGAAAATACCACACTCTGAATTTGCCATGTACAAAATAAACATGTAATAAACATAGAAGCCTTGCTCATTTTCTCCTTTGCTGTATAATGGCAAAAAGATTTTTTTTTTTTTTAAAAAAAAGGCAGCTCGAAGCCGGGCGGTGGTGGCGCACGCCTTTAATCCCAGCACTCGGGAGGCAGAGGCAGGCGGATCTCTGTGAGTTTGAGACCAGCCTGGTCTACAAGAGCTAGCTCCAGGACAGGCTCTAAAAAAGCTACAGAGAAATCCTGTCTTGAAAAAACAAAAAAAACAAACAAACAAAAAACAAAAACAAAAAAAGGCAGCTCATAGGGAAAATTATACAGACTGTGTGGCATTTATCATAGCCAGTATGAGGATATAGATAAAATACAGTTGTCGTCTGTGTCCCCTGTGAATAATCCAAAGTTATCACTCAGAGCACACAATACTCTTTTCTTTCAGATGTGATGTCAGTATTTGTTGTCAGATACTGCAGTACCTAGTTGCTTATAAACATAAAAATGTTGTGCCAGTCTCGGTCACATTCTGGGCAGAAAGAAATGCTCCTATTAGGAGTAATGGATGTAATCATTCAAAATGAAAAGTAAAGGACAAAGACATCTCTGATCATAAAAAGCTCTCCTGCCTTCTACCTTTGGAATTTCAGCTTGACCAAGGCTGTTTGATCGACCTCTGAATTGTGCAGCTACCGAGTGGCCAGCACCACATGGTCACTTGATGACAGCATAGGTCTTTCAGTAGGTCACTTGCTTTTCCAGATCTGTCACATTCCACAGCGGAAGGTCAAGTTTGATGTTATATATAGCCTAGCCTAGCGTTCGCTTGAGTAATCAAAAATAATATTTGATTTTCTTCCTTGTATTTTTGTCCTTGTAACTGAAGAATGACTTAGCAAGAACCACTTTTTTATTATGCTTTTTGTCCTCTTTTAAGTGGTGATAATTATTGTATGTGTCTACAAAAGCCTCCGTCTTCACAAGCCTTTTACTGATTCTTAGCAGTATCATGGTCCAAGTATTATGAAATGACTTTGAATCCTTTTCCCTTGACCACATGGGAGCTATAGTATAGAAATACATTCTCATATATTCTTTAGCCTTTATAAATTTCTGCATTAGAAAAAGTTTTCTCAAGGTTCATAGTGTAGATTTTTTTTTTTTTTTATGGTTTTTTCGAGACAGGGTTTCCCTGTAGTTTCTAGAGCCTGTCCTGGAACTAGCTCTTGTAGATCAGTCTGGCCTCGAACTCAGAGATCTGCCTGCCTCTGCCTCCCGAGTGCTGGGATTAAAGGCGTGCGCCACCACCACCCGGCCATAGTGTAGATTTTTTAAGTCAGATACTGTGTTGAGGGGTGAAGTCTGAGGACTTTTACCGTCTCTATTCTCTGCATTATCATCTTCTACAGACAGGAAAACAAAATAACCCCCAGATATCCCATGGAGGATATACTGACTTCTTCTGAGAACCACTGCTTTTCTTATTGAAAATTTAACTAAGAAAAACGTTTATATCGCCTAAATGTTTCGACTTCCTTTACTTTTATTGATCCTTAGACATTCTATTCACTCCATCCATGGGTCTCCATTGTTCACTTGCTACCACAAAAATTATGGAAGGACAATTAATTTTAAGGAGACGGTCTCTAACTTACAGTGGCTTGACTTAATGTGATTGAAGAGATTATTTGTGAAAACAATACACACACAGTAGAGAATATTTTAGTAAGAGCTTTTCTGTGGCTTGCAGTATGCAGTCACCTCTCTCTCTCTGCTTGACAACTGCAGCGTGAGGCAGATCCCTGTGCACCACATATTGTGGGATATATAACAGATAGGAGCTTGCTGGACTATGAGACTCACGGAAGCTATGTGCGTTAAATGCATCCTTCACTTAAGAACAGTCAACACACAATAGATTTTCAGATAGAACCTTCTTTTAGATTGAAGAGTGTGTGTCTGCTTTATATTAATTTTTCCTTCTTAAAAATAAAGTTCAGAAATGAAGCAATGTTCCCTTGCCTGTGCCCTGATGTTATGCTGAGGAATAATCATGGCCTCACATACAATGGACTCTTAATATACACATGTGTAAGACTCTCTGTCTTTGAATTTGTCTCTGCTGATTTGCAAGTACAAAATTATTCTGATATAAACCTATGGATCTTTATAATCATCAGTCTTAATTTTGAATTCTGTGTGATTATGTTAATCTTTAGAGTGTGTGCAGCTGTCCAATAATGTCGGGGGGAAAGGAGATATAGCAACATTTGCCATATACCCTTCTAGCTTTTCATTCTTGTTAGTTCAGTGCCAACAATGGACCACATAATGTTTTATGCTGCCACATTTTCCCAAAACTAATTATTGACACTTGATCTTGTTAATGAGAAAAATTAAGTTAGAACGATGGACTTGATGATGCTCTAATTTTAAAACCTGAGAAATGGTTCACACGGGTACATATTTGCTATTAGGAAGTAACTGGATATTTAAGAGTAAAATAAAGATGACAACCTCTTTATAAATATATAAATGTCAAGAGAAACAGTAAAGTTAGAATTTTATTAGCAGTTTGTTTTCTAAATCTAAAATTATTTCAAAATAACAAATTTACAGTTTTTAAATAATAATTCATATTATTGTTTGATACTTCCAATTATGTCTGTTTTAACGAAAGCGTAAAGCTAAGTTCGGTGATTCACGCCATGGTCCTAGCACTGAAGAAACTGAGAAACAACAACTGCTTGTAATTTGAGGTTAGCCTGGGCTACACAGTGAGTCCGGAACAGCCTGAGCTACAGTGTGCAACTCTGTCTCAACAACAAAAATATAACTAAATGTAACAACAGTGAAGGAGTAAATCAAGATCATAACAATGAAAGAAATACCAAGTGTGAGCAGGGGAATATCATCTGAATATTTAAAAGCTGTTGATTAAGTCATAAACATGGCTAAAATAAACAACCACAAAAAGCAAGAGGCTGGAATGCAAATTGCAAGACATAATGTATCTAAAACTATACTAATAAAATTTACACTTACAAAATAACATGCACGTGGGACAAGTTGTATTATTAAGATGCTTTTCCAATGTCAAACCTGGGTATGCAAGAATAATAGATAAATTAACAGTCAGAAAAAATGAAAAGGACATACTCCTAATGCTGGTATCGACATAATCTTAGCAGGCCATCTGTTGTCTCTGACTGGATCTAGTCAATAAGAGGCCCTACTTATCAGAATTTCCACATTGTTCCTGCCAGAGGGGAACTGGTGTAAACTGTTCTGAAAGTACTGTGAATCTGCCTCATGACCAGACTTTGCCCTCGTGAATGTAACATTAGTATCCATTTCTACAGCATCATTACATAAGACCCCAAACAGAATTAGGATCTAATCTGAGAAAATCAAGATATTCACCTGAGGTTAACACTGCCCTCACAAGATTGCTGTCTCAAAGCAGTAATTAGCACACAAAGTGAGCAAATGTCATTTCCATTAACTGCTTCATGTATTGCCATTGAACACATCAGGCCTTTTCATTTATTATCACATGTCCTTTCTGTTACCCATCCTTTAATTCTGTCTGTGTTTTAGTAATACAGATTTGATCTATGGCTAGTCTCATTACCAATAACTTTTTAAAATTCAGCCCTCTGATCTCTGGTTCAAGACCAGCCTAGTTCATGGAGCAAGTTCTAGGACAGCCAGGATTCCTACACAAAGAAACTCTGAATCTTATAAGTAAATAAATAGCAAAAGCAAACCAAAGGAACTTTAAGTATGGTTTCCTCAATTTCTTCAGCTGTCATTCCTTTTTGTGTCTTTTATAATCTTTCTAAGATTTATTCACATTTACATTGGCTTACATCTGAACTGCATATGCATCTGTAAGAATGAATTACTTTGAAATATAAAATAAAGGAAAGTAATTTGCCTTAACTGGGTAAAAAATAATTGTTCTCTATTTTATATTTTAAAAGCATCTCTGAAATATTAAAATCAACAATATTGAACACTTAGAATGTGAGTGTCATGGGTGGGAGAGAGTCTGTAAAAGGACAGTTAAGTTGAAATAAACTAACAGGGAAGGGAGCACTAATGTCTTTCTGAGAAGAGATGATGGACAGGTAGACTGAAAAATAAGACTATGCAAAGACGGAGAGAAGCCTAACATCTCCAAACCGAAAAAGAAGGCCTCAGAAAAAATCCACATCCTTCTAAAGCTAGAATTTGAATTTCTAACTCAAGATTAAGAGACAATAGCTTCCTTCTGTCTAAACTGCTTTGTCTGTGTACTTTAAATAAGCATCTCCCATAAACTAAGAAAAATAGAGCAAATTTTTATGACTTAACTGTGTAATTTTATTACATACATTATAAAACCAGTTTAATCTTTTGGTAAATTTTTAATAATATGGAGAAAAGCATACCCAATAACAATTTACAGTTTAATGGGGTAAACCATATAGCATATATCATTTTGTGGACAGCAACTACATAAGTTATTTTTATTTTTATTTTATTTTATTTTTTTTTTTTTGGTTTTTCGAGACAGGGTTTCTCTGTAGCTTTGGAGCCTGTCCTGGAACTAGCTCTTGTAGACCAGGCTGGTCTCGAACTCACAGAGATCCGCCTGCCTCTGCCTCCTGAGTGCTGGGATTAAAGGCGTGCGCCACCACCGCCCGGCTCTACATAAGTTATTGAATATAAAGATTAACTTTGGGAGTTAGTGTGGTAGGTTGACAAAAAATTACTTAATGCAGAAGCATGGCAACTTGAGCTGGATTCCATTAACACAATGAAAGGTGAGAACAGATTCTGACTTGTCTTCTTGCCCCCCCCCACACACATATACACACACACACACACATTAACACAATGAAAGGTGAGAACAGATTCTGACTTGTCTTCTTGCCCCCCCCCCCACACACACATATACACACACACACACACATGCACATACACTGTGTCTGGCATACATTCACCCAGCATTACACAAATACATAATGATGATGATGATGTAATAAAGTTTCTAAAGGTTAACTTTCTAAATATATGAAATGTCATTTATTTAGGAACTAACAAGTCCAAATAGCTTTTATCAATAACAAGGTAATGAGAAAAGATAGGAAAGCCTGAGTCAGTGGGTATGGGACCCTCTGATATTTTAATCTTAAATGTACATCTTTTCAGAAGAAAATTTATTATGTATTTTAAAATGTGACTTTTCTAAGTTAGATATCAATTTAAAAATTTCAGAAAAATTCACAGAATGTTATTTTTCACTTGTCTTAAAACTTTCTTGATATTGTAATGGTCATATTTGGAATTAATTTTTCTATCCCAAACATAAGTTTTCAAAGATTGTTTCAAAGAAAAATCTATATTGTTGACAAAAAAAATGTTGAAAAGTACTGTTTTTACTGGAACACATAAGCACTTGTGAAGATTTCTGTTGTCATTCTATGCAGACAATTTATGCCTTTTCCATTCAATTCGTGATTTATTAAATATAAATTGTCAATGTGGATAAAACAAGCAAAAAAAGACATTGATTGATAACAATGCTACAAAGACATACCAAAACTCTGTATTGAATTAGCTCTACAGACTGAAATGCTTGATATAAGGGACAAGCAGTTTTGGACTGTGTGGGCAACGGAACTGTCTGATGATTACTGAAGGCTACATAGTTTTGTGTTTGTATTGGACTGACAGAGCAAAGCTGCAGTGTCGCAGTTCCGAAGCTGTCCTTGCAAAAGTCTACGGTCCCCGGAAGAACCATGCTAAGTTATAGGACAGAAATGATATACAGTTTAGGAAGTAAGTTAGCGTTTATTTTTGAAGTTTCATATATTTACATATACTGGTATTATCTGAAATCGGATTTAGTATAGATATGCTAATCACATGAACAATAATCATAGTATACAGCTATTACAAATCATCAAAATTTATAACCAAATCTTATATGTTTAGATTCCTTTTAAAGTCGTGTGAATGACATCCTAAATACCCTTCGCCCGAAAAATGGATAAAGAAAATGTGGTACATTTACACAATGGAGTACTACACAGCAGAAGAAATGATGACTTCTTGAAACTTGCCGGCAAATAGATGGAGCTGGAAGACATCATTTTGAGTGAAGTAACCCAGATACAGAAAGACAATTATCACATGTACTTACTCCTAAATTGTTTTTAAACATGAGGAAAACCACAAATCACAATCCCAGGGAAACTAGACAATGAGGACACTAAGAGAGACATACATAGATGTAATCTACATGGGAAGTAGAAAAAGACAAGAGCACCTGAGTAAATTGGGAGCATGGGGACCATGGGAGAGATAGGGAGGGGAGCAGAGAAAAAATATAGAGCTCAATTAAAAAAAAGTCATGTGATTAATTACAACAGCGTATTGGAAGAGTGCTCTAATTAAACATAATGTTGCTCTTTATGAGGACCAGTACCTCCCATATGCTGTACATCATGTTTACACATATCTCTTTAATACTGTTCAATGGGAGGATCATGATAAAGAGAAAAGAAAAGCCAACATATTAAGAATTTTCTTCTTTCTTTTATAACTAGGTTTTAAACCATGTGACATTTATGGAAGATAAATTATTTTAAGCATAATTTTCAATATTGAATTCACACAAAAGAAAGGTGGTTAAATGTTGGCTTCCTGGTTTATATACCACCTGTCCCTCTGATATATATATATATATATATATATATATATATATATATATATATATATATTTTCCTTCCAGCAGAAAAGAGAAATGAGTATAAAGGAATTCATCTTACATTGGGAAAGTCATAGAGCAAAGAGATAAATCCAGCATGAAAGTGTGTTTTAAATAGAAAAAAGCAAACTATAAACCGCCTTGAGTTGTGACTTCCCAGAATGAGATAAATGCTCAGGGAAATAAATGGCTGAGGTGCCTATGTATCCATCACAGATAGCTTAAATTTGTTCTTTGCAGCATACCTTTGAAAATGTGAGGTTAGCAGTTTAGGATCCATCCTACCATCTGTCAATCTAACTACTGCCATCATTCCCCATAGAACAGGGCTTATGAAACTTTCAAACAAATGTAGCATGTTTCATGACCTGCTCATGAGACGTTGTATAACTTTGTACCTGTATCTAAGAAAGATTTAATTAGTTACAGTATCAACTATATTTATTTCAAAGATCTCCTGCCTTAATGTTTGGTGACCTTAATGTTTGGTGACTACATTCCTAGATGATAGTTTATTCAAAATCAGTAGGGTCTATAAGAGTAGCAGCTTGACTGGTTTGTTGATGGACAATGCCCAACCATTGCCCATATCAGCCCAAGGTGAAAGTGAGATTTTAATTGTACAGTGTAACAGGTAACCTAACAATTAGAAGGGAATGATTCCTACTGACACTGGAGAAGGAAAATATTAATAGTTCTCTATTACAGAATCTGGTCAGATTAACAAACTAAATCTCCTTGGCACATAGGTTGGAAGAACATTTTAGGTTGATTATGTGTTATATTTTGGAGTAGAAGGTGAAGACAAGGAGTTCCAACAATCTCTAAGGGGCATGTTTTGACCAAGGAGAGGTGGAGGAACTTTGGGCTTGGTCAAAGTTGTACTCTAATGCTAAGTATACTACTTATCTAGCCCTTCTAAAGTTCATTCAAAGCCAGGTTATTTTCATGCCTCAGACACTAACACTCAAATAATATTTCTGAATGTTCTGGTTTTCATATCCTAGTAGATACCTAGCTCCCAATAAATTTCTTAGTATTTTTAGGGCAGCGGGGGGGGGGGGGGAGGGAGTTCTACTAGTTCAGGGCCCAAGAATATTTCACTTATAAGAGCTATGAGTCAATGCACATTTCTTTTGAGAAATTACTTCTGTGTTCAGTTATTTCTCAATTTTCTTATTGAAAATAGAGCTCTATTTTATCTGATGTGGAGATGAAATAATACACTGTTTAATTCCAGTAGAGAATAAATGAAAAGCCTATGGAAGATTCAGATTTTAGACGCATTAATCAGGCACGCTGCTATTCCTGGTTTCTTGGAATGGGGATAGATACCAGAAGAATATTCTGACTAATATATCCTCACCGATGACAAATCCCAGTCAGAGTTATATAGTTTTATCTCTTATAAATCCTTTTAAATTAAAAAAATACCCTAAGAACATATCTGCCCCACTCCCACTAATAGGGGAGTAGTAGGGGCCATTAACAGTTCAAAAGGCATACTTTTTTTTCCTTTTTTTTTTTTTTTTTTTTTTTTGTTTTTCGAGACAGGGTTTCTCTGCAGCTTTTTTAGAGCCTGTCCTGGAACTAGCTCTTGTAGACCAGGCTGGCCTCGAACTCACAGAGATCTGCCTGCCTCTGCCTCCCGAGTGCTGGGATTAAAGGCGTGTGCCACCACCATCCGGCAAAAGGCATACTTCTATGTCAATACTCACTTCCTTCATTTCCTAGTAAATTAGACACCGAAGGAGTCTTCGTGGAGAAGAGATACTACAGGTTGGCATGCACTACAGACACGTCAGTACTGTGTAGCTCCCTGATTTTTAATAGTAACAGCAGGGTGCAGATCTCATATAGAAGTGTAGACTGTGGTTTCATAAGAAGTCTAAGAAACAAGCTATGTGCTATTACTGCTCATGTAGACAAACATGTCATCTGTTTTTTATGATGTAATAATGTTGGGAATATATTTTGCAGTTGATTTTCCACAGGGCTAGGTAAGAAGCATAGAAGCAAAAAGAGGAGAAAGACTTTTCATCTCTCATGTAGCTTGAAAAGCTTTAATGACTTTTCTGGTGTTCAGTGATTTTTTTATAAAGAGAACTCAACATTCATGATAAAAATATGTAATAACAAAGTATGGAAGATTACTGCATCACAAGCACAGAACCCTGAAACATGGAGCACTGTCCCTTAAAGGCACCCAAGAGCTAAGAGAAAAGTACTTATGCAGCAGCTCTCGGTTCCTGAGTTCCTAGGATCAGTACCAAGATAGACAAGGAAAGGAATGAGTTATAGAATCAGAAGTAGAGACAAACATGGAGATGATAAATGATAGCTGGATGGATAGATAGATAGATAGATGATAGACAGATAGATGATGATAGATTGAGAAAGATACAAATAGACAGTTAAATACTAGCAGTATAAAGTTAGTGTTTCCTAAGATTATTTTTGTAAAAACTGTGTTTCACAAAATGAACTGGTGCATACAGACTAAATATGATCTCACAATTAATTGCAATTACAAGACTTTCCAGAAATTAGCATTATAGGGAGTAAAATATTCAGCTCCCTGGTACTTTGTTCCAAACATCAAGGCAAGTTCTTGAAATGCTTCATCCTTGTCTTTTTTTGTAATGTGCCTTACTTTCAGTCAGGCAAGTCAAATACAGGATTCACAGTAGCAGATTCTGCAAATCTCAAAATCTGTAGTTTTTATAACATATATCATGAGCAACATTTAAGTGATTTTACACTTATTTTGCATGTGTGGCATAATGTTGATTACATAATATGCTCAACAAAATATGTATACATATATATGTATATATATACACACACACATATGAGATTAAAAATGGAGTTAGTGCTAAAACAAAGTCTTTAAAAGCGAATGCCTGCCATCTGTAGCAGGAGCACTTCACAAAACCCAGGGGTGTCTTCTTGCCCAACTGTCAACACCAGGAAAAGAGCCAAGGGGACAGATGCTAAAACTGGAAAGTCTCACTGAGGGCGTGACATCACAATCCTATAATTTCTCTCCGAAGAAGCATCATCCTCCACAACAACAGAGAACTCATGAAAAAACAAAAGCGCACTCCTGATGAAAAATGGCCTCCATTACACAGTTATACTATAAAATTCTATTAACAAAAAATGAGCATACTGCTTTGTGGGACGTGATGTAAAATCTGTACTGAACTAGTTTCCAAGAAACTGGCAGGCAGTTTTTTTCTTTTTATTTTTCTAATCACTGGCAACAACAAGGAACATATGATCAAGCAGGGAAATAATAACAGAAGTCACTACTAAAAATACCGTCCAATCACAGGGGAGAGTTGAAACAAAACAATAAGGAAAGGTTCCTCTGTTTAATAATTCCCTGACAAGCAGGTGGAGGAAAAAACTGGTGTCTCCCATGTAGTATGCAGCATTAGAAATGAAAAACAATCTAGAATAAATACCAAACCCCAAAACAGGTTTCCCTTGTTATAACCGAGTTTGTGCTTACACAAGAACTGTTAAATTTTGATTTTTCACTCTCATTTAATTTTCACCAATATCAGAAAATATTTTTAGTTTTTAAACTTTAAGCATGTAAAGCTGCAACATGTCTTTCACGGCACATTGAATCAGAAAGGGGACCTGCTGACAATGACTTCAGCTCCTAAGAGAAAGGCTGCAAACTGAAATTGTGGACCAAGCGAAGTAGAATGAGAAAGACAGGCAGTGCGGGCAGACCTGTAGAGCGAGGGAAAAGTGTAAGGGATGGACACTCTTCAACCTAAAGCTGGGAAGACATGTTGGTGCTACCAAATCTCATATATTTTTCAATATAAAAGACATGAGCTGTTATTTCAGCTTGAAAGCCCCATGTTATGTAAGTGCTCATAAATGTACGTATCAAATTTGTTTAAAAACATGCAGAAAAAAACAACAGGATAGACACTAATGCCTACAGTGTTTACAAGACATCTATTTCAGAAGGGTTTCTGTCTCAGAACAGAAATTAACTAAGCTCATAACTATAAGCATGGCTATCTTGTTTGGTTTTGCTTTCTTTCAGTACTGTGGTAAATCAGCTACGCTGATTCTATTCGGCTTTGTGCACAAGTGGAACTAAGATAATGAAAGAATAAGAAAATCTTCAAGCTCTATCCAACTTCCCCAGTAAGAAAAAAATAATGCTGCATTTCATAAGCAATAAAAGAAAATCCTGGAGTTATTTGCTTTCTACAAAATGGGTGGAAACAATATGAGCTTCCATGTGTGTTTTAGATGAGAATTCCCTATGTTATGGAGTCTGGTTTCTAATCTATTCAAACTTTCACAGAGAAAAAAAATATTATTTTTTAAAGATAGAGATGTCTCCTTCATGAGAGATGGGAACTACATGTACCTGTGGGACTGAGGACAAATACTTAAATATAGTTCAGAATTATGCTGGCATAGTAAAGTGGAAATTGTAGGTCCTTCTTCAAAATCAAAGACTTAATAGCCCTGGGAGACTGACTAGGTTGCCAATACAAGGCTGTGATAGAGGAAGAATTAACATGATTCACCCAATAACAAGGAAAATAGTAACTGGCAAGAGATGGTAGAGAGTGGATAACAACTAGTCAGTTATTAAATGAGAAGGTTACTCATTTAAATTTAAATGGGAAAAATACTAACTCACTCTTCAAAAACCAAGTTCAGTCAGAATTACATCTGTGTTCTCAGCGGAAACAAAGCGAGCCAGAAGGTCCTGGTCAGGTGCTGTAGAAGGTCTTACAGCTAGTGTTTACCAGCCCACTAGGACATGGCCTCTTATACCGTATATGCTGATGTAGATCCTGTGTCCGGACTCTTTTCCAGCCTCTCTGTTCCAGTTGTGAATTTTGGTTTCTGATCTCCGTTCAAGCATAGGATTGTGATTTGTAAATTTACCTCTAAATAAACAACCATCTATTTCTCAATTCTGAGCTAGTGTGAGATTTCTTTGAAGCGTCCTTCTTCAGTCAAGCATTATGCAGACATTAAGAGATCATGGACGCCAGCCCGGACTACTATACCCTGCAATACTTTAAATCACCATAGACAGACAAAACAAGATATTCCATATCAGAATCAGATTTAACTAATGCCTACTCACAAACCAAGCTGTACACAAAGTACTAGAAGAAAAACTACAACCCACAGTAGTGGCTATATCCACAATAACACAGACAATAGATGATCTCATAGCAGGAAAGATATAGACAATAGCATCACCAACAAGGAAAACTAAAATAACAGAAGATAGCAATCACTGGTCATTAATATCCCTTAATAAGAAAGGACTCAACTCACCTATAAAAAGACAAGGCTAACAAAAACACAGGATAGCCTCTGGAGTAGTTTAAGGTCATTTGTATGGTCAATATTAGAACAGATTTATAGTTCTTTATACTGCTGAAATGAACAGACTCAACTACATTGACAAGTCTGAAACAGTGCCTAACTGACATTCTGTTCTCTAAAGATGTCACTTGAATTTTAGCATATCTGAAAGTGATAGAGTTCTTAGGTTAATTTTGTATTTATGCTTCCTGGTTTGTTCATGTTGTTGTATTAACAGCAGTATATAATGGGAAAACTTAACTATTTGGAGAGGGTACTTAAAATATGCACTCAAGTTATCTGAAATATGGCACAGTGGGTAAAGGTACCTTTTGCAAGCCTGATAACCTTAATTTGATCATTGGGAGAAAATTCCTGAAACGTATCCTCTTATCTCCACATGAAAGCCTGACATATATACACCTACACAGAAAAATATAAGCATACATACATACAATCATACTAGGTACAGTTAAGAAAATATTTTCAAATAATATTAAAAAATTATTTCGGTGGATGCTAGCATTGTTGTATGCTAAAGACTTTCGTATTCCTGCAGCTATTGATATAATTTGTTCTGAACATGATTAACTTGCTTAGAAATCGATTCAAATTTTTGAGTGCTGCTTTTAAGCATTGCCAAGCAGATTTAGAACATACTTTAATCTAGATGATTTTGTCCTGACTTTGAACGAAGCCTTTGACTATTTTATATGATCACTTATGAATTATGAGATTTTCTACTCCAGTTGACATGAACAAAACTGCTCCATAGTCTTTCATATTTTCCAGCTCATCTACCTATAATCTATTTTAGTAAGACTGCCTCAGACAGTCTCCTCATAAACATTAGCTGAATCATGCCCAGCCTAAGACAGTGGACTCTGCCATTATCTATAGTCTTGTCTGTAATAGTTTTCTCCTCTCTGGTATGATTTTTTTGTGACTTCAGGCCTCTTGGTCTTTGTTAGGCTCCTTGTTTTCTTTCTCAATTCAAGAAAAGAGTGGGCAGTGGTGGTGCACACCTTTAATCCCAGCTCAGTAGGCAGAGGCAGGCGGGTCTCTGTGAGTTCAAGTCCAGCCTGGGCTACAAGAGAGTACCATGACAGGCCCCAAAGCTACAGAGAATACAGAGAAAAAAAAGAAAAGAAAAAAAAAGAAAACCTGAAAAACTCCAGGATAAAACTATGTCTTCTCCCAGCACCACAGTCTTAAAATATATAAAATATATAAAGTGGTGCAAGTTAGAAGTCTTAATTTGTTAACTTTGGCTTCATTGCCCTTCCTTAATTGGCTCCCAATTTTTAGAAAGTGGGTGTTTCATATATTTTATTTTTTACTTATGACTTTGGGTTTGAGGGAATACTTAGGCATTATTCATCAACCTTTACCACCATGGGAATTTTACAACCTGGAACTTGAAACTGAACTGAACTTCTTAACAAATTTTCCTGTATCAAGTTGTAATTTTTGAAATTCATATCGTATTTCCTATGGAACTAGACAATGCTTGCCACTCAAAGGCAAAATTTATTTGTTTTTGTTTTGTTTTTATACAAAGAAATTGGTACATGAGGGCAATAATATGGTTTTTCTCCAGAAAATTTGAATAATCTGCATTCATTGGTTAATTTTAAAAGTCACCTATAATACTATATATTAAAATATTAGATTTTGAGAATAATTGTCAGAATATTTATCTGTACTGCTTTTAATTTAAAGTAGGCTTCTGAAGTTTTGAATACTCGAGGACATTTAGTATTCACATTAAGAAATTTTAGAACTTTAATTAAATACACCTCAAATACTTGGATTAAATATCTCTTTGAATACTGACAATGTGACTTGTCATTGTAACAGCCGAGAGACGGTTCCTATAAGAAGCGATGTAATTTGAGTGGATTTTACATGGAAGGAGAGACATATAGATCTTTACATTTTTTACGTATGGAAGAAAATACAGTTTTCCAGCACTGTGTCTTGGATGCTGTCTTTCCTTTTCAGAGATGTCTCCTTGTACATTGTGTTTCTGCTAATGCAGAAACTTAGGACTGTTGGCGGAACCACGAATGCCTATGGAGCATTCGACTCTCAATGGGACAGCTGTAACTTTCGCCCACTAAAGTTCATGGCTCATCAGCAAACATCTTGGAAGATAGACTGTAAGAGCCAGAGGTTGAGGAGGACCAAATAGAAACATCTTCAAGATATGACAGGACTGCTACTCCCATGAACTCAGAACAGCTGTAGTTGCCTTTGCAAGACCAAGTTAGTAATGCTCTAAAATGGAGAGAGGAGAGGTTCATGAGTTCCTACCTCTGCCTGGGGAGCTCCTGATAGTTGATGGCTTCTAGGGGAGGGAAAGTCAGCTTTTTTTTATGGGAGTTACCCAAAGAATGTGGGACATGCTCCATCTAGTACATACTTTCACACCCTGAAGTGGGGAAAATGATCGAAATTCACTCTATAAAATTCTCAAAGACTAAATATGCTTTATTTTTAAACATAGGACTGTCTTCTCCCAATTTATGTTTTATTTTATACATAATATCAAAAATTAGGTAGCTGTAAGGGTGGAAAGACGAGTCAGAGAAATCAAATTGGGTCCTTTCAAGGGACCTAACTTCCATTCCCCTCACACGTCAAGCATCTCACAAATGTTGTAAATTAAGCTCCACAGGAAATCCATGCATCTTACATTGGTTGTAGTTGGTAAACCACACCTGTAGACATATTCCTGGGTGTGTTCTTCTATTCCGTAAGCCCATTTTTATGTGATTAACATGTTTTTTTAAGATGTCTCTAAATATAACTTCAGTTTAGGTATTTTCGACCTTCAGTACTGAACTTTAAGTAAGACCTGCCTTTTTTGTTTCCAAAATCTGAGATTTTTTTGCCCTAGTTCTGTGAAGAAAGTGAATGGAATTTTAATTTGGATCAAGACCTTGATGTAAGGTTTGCTATTTTGAAACTGCTAGGAAAAGTCTTTTAAGGTAGGCAAGGACTTTCTGAGGAAGGCTCAAGTAGCACAGGAAGTAATCAGAAAAATTGACAAGTGGCTTACATGAAGCAAAGATTTCTGCACCGCAAAAGCAAACACTCACCAGTGTGAAGAGACTGCTGACAGATTGGGAGAATATCTTTATCAATTACACATAATGCAGAGTGTTAATATTCATGGTGTATAAAGAACTGTAGAACATGTACACCAAAAGCCAAATCATTAAATCATGACATGGGTAAATGAACTCAGTAGACATTTGCCAAAAGAAGAAATGCAAACGGCCAAGCAGTACTTTTTAAAAGATCCAACATCTTAGTTATCACAGAAATACAAATTAAAACTGCTTTTCCAGCTGACCTTACCCCAGACAGAATGGCTATCATCAGAAACAAATGATACATTCTGGAGATGATTTGAAAAGAGGGATACATATTTAATGATAGCAGAAAAGTCAGCGCGTATAGTAATTATGCAAGTTGGTTTGGAGTTTTCTCACATAACTAAAAACAGAACTACCTTGTGAGCTTGTAGAGATGGCTCAGTGTGGAATAATGCTTGTTGTGCATGCAGAAGGATGAAAAGTTAGTCTAGATTTCAGCACCCGGGTAATAAGTTGGTCGTTACTTGTCTATGATAATCCAAATAGTGTGGCATGGGGAGGCAGTGGAGGCGGAAGTGTCTGAGCATCTGAGAGTAAGAGACCTTGCTGTAATGAATTGAAGAGTGATAGAAAGGGACACCCAGTGTCATCTTTTGCCCTTTACATATTTTTGTAGAACAGACATACATGTGCAAATCCATCACACACTTATATACCAAACTACACAGACTCATATCCACCGTATCCACATTTAGAAAAAAATGGGAACTGGAAAAGGAGAGATAGCTCAGTGGTTAAAATCACTGACTACTCCTCCAGAGGACCTGGGTTCAATTCCCAGAACCCAAATAGCAGCACTCACTTGCCTGTATCTCCAGTTTTGGGGACCTGACACCCTCCCATAAACATACATGCAGGCAAACCAACAATGCCCATAAACTATAAAAATAAAAAGCCTTATAGCCAAGCTACACTACCTTCGGTTATATATTCAAAAGATTTTAAGTTAATATGCCACAGCAAGACTTTTACAACCATTTCATATATGTGCTAGTCACAACAGCCAGGAAATGCAATCCTAGTCGAGAAGTCCATCGGTACATGAATGAATAAGAAAAATGTAGAACACATTAACAAGGTAAAAAAAAGAATGAAAATGACATTTGCATAAAGATGAATGAAACAGAAAATAAAAACGTTAAGCATGTAAACCGGTTGATCTAAAAAAGACAAATACTGCATTTTTTCTCTCAAATACAGAATGTATTAAAATTATTCATGTTTTATAGCATATACTATATGTGTACGTTTATAGATCATGAAATTATAAAGGGGATAATGGAAGAAGAGCGACCATGTGAGGTTGAAATTAGAGGTGATGGATTACAGGTAAAAGATAATGAAGTACTGCAGACTAACAGAAGCCAAAGGGGACCAGCTGAAGGGACAAAGGCAGGAACTGGCACTGAGAGACGAGAATAACTGATTACAAATTACAAGGACACACATGACTGAAAAACATCCATCTAATACCCAGTAATTAGTATGTTAAGTAAAAGCTACATACCAAAACCAATTTTCAAAAGGAATAGTGTGAATCTGAGGACTACACTCTTGTGAATGGGCCAAAGCCTTTAACACAAAAGTGGGTTTCATACAGGCACTGCCTCTCTTCTATCTCACTGAAGTTCGCTTATTCTTCCACACCCACAATCATCCTCTTTGACTTCCCGGACTCCAAAACTATGAGCCAAATACATATCTGAGTGCTGTGCTATAGGACCCGAAAATAGACTAGAATACCAGATAAAATGCCTTATAGCAACTGAAAAGAGACTAAGTCACCAGATAAAATTAAAATAATATAATGTTTTACTCATGTCCATGTTTGCCTTAGGGTCTAGAGAAAACCCACAACATAATGAATCCTGTTCTTGCCTGGTGAGCCTGGTTGTCTTGTTAGGTGACTAACAATGATGATGGTAATAAACTCAAATACCTCCTTAGTGACCAGGCAACAGGAGTTCAAAGTCCAACCCAACTGAAGCCATCCTCGTTACCCAACAAAACATAATGTGCTTTCTAACTGAGCAGCCTGAGCTTGCTGCGGAAGGCAAGTCAAATGGCTTCTTTTCTCTATCTTCTCTTTCTATTCACTCTTTCAGATTTTCACTCCTCAACACTGAAATTTCAAACTTTCAGGTTAGCACAAAGAGAGAGGGGAAGCGATCCTGTCGCTGATCATTACAGCAAAATGAACTGCATTTCCTGTGGGCTTTTGTATTTTTCATTTTCTTTTCGGTTGGACTATTTTTGTCTTATTGACTTTTAACTTGTTGAGACTTTGATTATTGTTTTTTTTTTTTTACCCTGTTTGCTTTCTCTTTTGAGAGAGAGCAGTAAGTTGGGCAGGTAGGCAGATTTGAAAGATCTAGAAGAACTTTGGCTATGGAAGGGTAAAAACATGATCCAAATAGAGTGAATGAAAGTAAATTTAATAAAAAATTAAAAAAAAGAATTCTTCTCAGATTGATATGTGCCATGTTAATAATTATCATTTTTACCTCTGCAAATAGAGAACAAGGTGCTAATTTCATTGAGCAGTTTTTCTTTCTCTTTAAAATCCCTCAGGCGTGCTCCCAGCATCTGCTTGTGATAGGAGGCATAGGTCACTGAGTCATTCCATTTAGTGCTTTAGCATTAATGCTAAGGACAGGGCTTTGTCATGCAGTTCCTGTAAAGTGGGTATTGTTCACTTTAGAAGCAACCAGTAAGCATCACTGGCTCAGGATGCTCCCTCCATTGAAAGGGGGGCCTAATTCAAAGCCTATAAAAGACATTTGTGGTAACAAATTTATTTTATACTTTATTTACTACTTCTGGGAAAGTATAATTTTGTGTTTTAGAGCAAAAGAGAAACAGGTGGCCATTTGTTGTCTATATCAAATGCTCATCGTTTCTCACTGAAAACTAAACATTGGGGAGTAATTTTTCAGAGACTTGAAATCTAATTTTTCTTTTAAAGATGCAATTTGTATAGAATTGAGGGAGGAAATGCCAATTGAGACCTAGATATATAATATTTTTAATGTAGAACTGAATCTTCTATAAGTAGAATCTGTTTCATTACTCAAAACAAATTCTTTTATAGGTGACATGGCTCAGTTTAGTCTCTATGCTTATATTTTTAAAATTTCATTTTGCAAAACAAAGTATCAATATATTAAGTGGAAATTAGTGCCAAATGTTCGTTTTGGAGTTGTTGTTGTTGTTGTTGTTGTTGTTGTTACCTGATATTCCATTAACGTACTGGGTAGAATTGGCATCTGTTGCATAGGATTCATGGAAATCTTATTTATGTAACAATTTTAAGATATATCATTTATAAAAAAAACTGAAAGCATTTTTCTTTTCTTGTTTAGTCCTTCATAGTTACAACGGATCTATAAATTATGCCTAGTGAATGATCTCTTTTCAGGTAATTGCAACAGGCCTACAACTACACAATGAGTTGTGATGAGTTAGCTAACAATGACAAGAACGCAATCATATTAGCATTAATTTCCAATGCTAATGCTGTTAGACGCCAACCTGCCATTTTCTCCATACAGACTTTCAACCCAAGTGGTGAGGCAGAGTGGAGAAAATGGATTGAAACCACACAGCTTTCGGGTCCTGTTCCAAAACATGACCCTGTGTGGTCTCCTTCATGTAGCTCTGAAGATTTCTCCAAAGTCCACAATAGTCTTTTATCTCCTCAAACACTAGAGGGCAAGGAGTTACTCTGTGCTGTCAAGAAAAGGAAGAACTAGACTCAAATGCTCAAATATGGTTTATTCTGGTAAGGAAATATTAAGCTATATTGCAACAATTTTTCTTTTATATAATCAAGACATTTAATAAGTTTTAAAAATGCAGAAAATAAGAATTAAAAGATGAAAAACTTCAGTATCCCTCAGCTCTGTAAACAGAGATTCACGAAACTAAAAATCCATAATAAACATTAAACTCTATACCTGTCCTTGTCAACTATAAAAGCTAAGCATATTTATTTTCATTTATGTCACAAAAGCTGTCATACTTTGAGTGAGAACGGTACTGGTAGGCTCATATGATTGAGTGTTTGGTTCTTAGCTAAAGGGACTCTTTAGGAAGAATTAAAAGGTGTGGCCTTGTTGAAGGAACTGTGTCACTGGGGTTGAGACTTGAATTTTCAAAAGCCCAGGCGAGGCCCATGTCTGCTACCTGCAGGTTTTAAAGATCTCAGCTACTTCTCCAGCATCATGTCTGTCTGTGCGTCGCCATGCTCCCAGCATTGACTAAAATGGGCTAACCCTCTGAAACTATAAACAAACTCCCAATTAAACATTTTCTTTTTTAAGAGTTGCCTTGATCATGGTGCTTCTTCACAGCAATAGAAGAGTGATTGAGACACGCGCCTAGGTTCAAGTACACTTTTACGTCTAAAAAGCAAATTTCTCTGAACCATTTTCCTTCTTAACACATATGGGGATTTTTTTTAAAAAAATCATTTTCATGCACATATCTGTATTTCGACATGTTTTTATATATTCTTAAATACATGAATACAAACTAATCAGTCTGTATATCTGTACTCGTACGTTTATTTTCAGGACTGACCTAATGTCTTCCCTGACAAAGACTATTTCACTCTATGTTCCTTATGTAACAGCAATTAATGAAATAAAAGGCCATAAAAAAGCAAGAAAGAGCATATGAGACATTTGGAGGAAGAAAAAGGAAGGGTAAATTGTATAACTATAGTATAATCTCAAAAATAAGATATTTAAATAATAAGATAAATAATAGAAATTTCTCCATATCTGCCAGTTTCATCTAATCCTCTCTATAAGCAACATATTGTTGTTGTTCTTTTCTTCTGTGCAGTAGAAGAACGGTGCTAGCTTTACACTACATGCCAAAATGTGTTTGAGCAGAAACATTAGTAGAAACTGTTAATTACCAAAGAATAAAAACCTAGACAACCCAGAATTCCTGCAAATGGAAAAGCAGTAATAAATCAAATGTTTCGTTGAGAAAATATTAACAGGCACAATCCTGCTTTTGGCTTTTTTTTTTTTTTCAGAACACCCTTCATTTCCCTGCCACCTATCTGAAAGAGTAATCTCACTAGCAGTAAACATATCAGACAATATTAGATAAATATCACTGTTTAGTCAAACAGAAAGTACAATGACATGTATTTAAAATAGAATCAAATAAATTATTTGGTTTATTTTATGTATTCCATGTATGTTTTAGGAAAAAAAACTATCCTTGAATTAACGATGATTTTTTTATTACAAGACAGACAATGTGTCAGAGTACACCAAAGATGGGCAATAGAAACCTATGGTTTTTTTTTTACTAAAATTATACTGCATATGCTTTAGTTTCCACAACTCTCCAGGAATCTCCTAACCCCAAAGAAGCTGTCCACACACTCTAAGATATGTCCACCCATTTCTTACCATATGTTCACTTAAGATATAAGTGCAATAGCAACCTGTTTCAACCACCCATAATTTACCATCACATCAAGTCTTGGTCATAGCTAATATTATATTTATAACTGAAAGACTACTGAAGAAACATTTCATCTGAGGGAGATCCCTTGGCCTCACATTCTCAAGATCCTATCAGCATATCCAGCTCTTTAAGTGGCATTTTTGCTGCATATATTTTTATGACATAAATCATACCACTATATTAAATAAATTTTATTCTCCTTTTTAGGAAAAAAACATCTTCTAAATTACTTATTTTTAATAATTAATTCATTTATTTATTTTACCTCCTTCCCGCAGTTTCCTTTCCTGCCTCTACTCCATGTCCTTCCCTTCCTACCTGCTCTGTCCTTACTACCCAATCGGCTATGTCGCTATTTCTCTTTAGGAAAGGGCGGGCCTCCCATAGATATCAACAAAACATGACATAGCAAGTTGCAGTAATAATAAGCTCCTCCCCATATGTGAGGTTGGACAAAGGCAATCCAGTATGAGGAGTAGGGTCCCAGAAGCCAGCAAAGGAATCAGAGACAGCCCCTGCTCCCACTGTTAGGACTCCAACAAGAAAACCAAACTACATAACTGCAACGGACATGTAGAGGACTTAGGTCAGCCTCATGAAGGCTCTCTGGTTGCTGGTTTAGTCTCTATGAGTCCATGTTAGCTGAGAATGTGTGTTTCCTTGTGGTATTCTTGACCCCTCTGGTTCCTACACTTCTTTCTTCCCCTCTTCTGAAGGATTTCCAAAGCCCAACCTAATGTTTGGCTGTGGGTCTACATCTGTTTGTTGCTGGATAATGTTTCTCTGATGACAACTGAGCTAGGTGCCAATTTATAAGGTTCTACTCTTTTTTATTTATATCTGCGTATATGTTTGCATGTGCATGGGTCCATTTGAAAATGCCTTCAAATACTCTGTAATTGGAGGGATGGAGAGTGTTGAGCTGCCCAAATGGGTGATAGGAATTAATTCTGGATAAATTATTCCGATATGTGATTTCAGTTTTGGCAAGCTTTCTGAAATACACATCAAGCAAGGAATAGTTTTAGTTTACTGTAGAGTATGAGAAAATAATATATTTTAGATAAGACTCACATATTGATGGTATATTAATCTGTAATGAAATTTGATATAAATGTGTCAGGGATAAAATTACATTTCATTAAACAATAAAATTTAATATTACTAAATTACTGCACATTTCATTTAATATTCAATGTTCATGGGTCAATAATAAACAGTTTATGTTAATTTTTTTTCATTTCGTTTGTTTTCATTTATACCTTAGTGTTCTTCCTTCACATTAACAAGCAAAGAGGCTGAGAACCACTCAGTCTCAATAATGCAAAATTAAGTAATTCTTTACCAACCATACCTCCCTCTTAAATTATATGCTGCTCATAAAATACAACATCCCTTTCTCATGGCTTAGCTTTGTAAGTTAATAAGCTAGAAAATTTAATGTAAGACAATGCTCTTCCTTTTACTTCTTTAGCATAACTTTTAAAACTTGGCCGAGGAAAGAATTCGTTTTCATATGCGAGATTATTCATTCCCACCTCTCATTATTCCTCACTAAAAAAAGAGAATCTTTATTTAGTCCAAGAAAGTATGTACAGCTAAAAATACTGAATTACTAAAACTCATCCAGTGGGGACCAGGGGGTGGAAGGAGGTAGTTGTGACCAAGACGATGGAGACAGGCATTCCTAGGAAATATTTTTTTCTGAATAAAACGACAAAAGCATCTCTATGAGTAAGAACTGTTGGTCTTTCTTCTTCCCCATGGTTTTTAGCTGAAAACTGAGATGGTGCCTGAGCCTAAGGTAGTCATTTCTAAGTCCCGAGGAAGAAAAATATGTGCTTAAAAAAGGGCAAAAACAGGCCGGAGTTAGACTCTTCAATGCCATCTTTTAACAGCGTGGCTAGCTAGAGGGCCTATTTCTGAATATCTCATTATAAATAAAAAGTAAACTAGCTGTCGTGGGTTTTCTACTGTTCGAAATGAAGTGCACACCTAATTTGTACAATATGATTTAGAGAGAAAATGCCTCAAGGATAAATCAAGCTTTCTGGATAGGGTGATTCTGATTTAAATGCTCTCATTATTGTTTGGTGTATAATACACACACTTTTCTTTTCGTCTCATTTTTTAAAGGGTTTATATAGTGTGTGGTGCTCTCCCACATGACCCCTTAGTCCTCGGTCTCTGACTGTCCTCAGTGATTCAAAATCAATTTAAGTAAAGTCCACTGGCAGTGTAAGCCCATATACTGTTTCACTTTGGGGGTTTACATAACAATGAAGCTAGGGAAAGCACATATGTTCTGAGAGAAAATATGAAAAAAAATAAAGAATCATTAGACATTAAGATATTAATATAATAATGTTTAACAGCAATATTGTAAATGTTGACTTCTCTTCAAGGTTCCACTCAAATTCAAAAGGAAACTAAATGACAATGATTAGTCATATAACCAGAGCCCTTTATTCTTCTTAGTACTTTATTACTACGAAATTCAAAGTAATAGGAGTGATGAACCTCTTCTGTGAATGTCCAGCTTGCAAACTTCCAATCGTACATCTATAAATTGAGATATAATACTTCCAACCAGAAACTAATCAATCTAATCTTTTTATTTTTTGTAAATATGCCAGTCCTCTACTTGTTAGCAAAAACATATTTGGTACTCATTTCTAAAATGCCTTAAATTTGCATTTCACAGAAATTAGCACAAATTACAGATGTTAAGAAATGGTTAATATATTCTCCAAAAATTGAATAAACTGAGACTATTATGCCATTAAATATGTTTTAAGATTTATATGTGTGTGTGTGCGTGTGCATGTGTGTGCGTGTGCGTGTGCGTGCGTGTGTGTGTGTGTGTGTGTGCTTCCATGTGATAGTCTATAGAAGCCAGAAAAATGAATCAGCTCCTCCCAGAGCTGGAACTTAAGTGGTTGGAAGATAAGAGAAGTGGGTGCTTGGAATCTAACTCTAGTCCTCTAGAAAAGTAGCAAGTATTCTTAACTTTTCCACCAAGTCTCCAGCCTCATAATAAATATTTTTAATGATAATGGCAACAATTATTATTACTTAAAAGTATACTTACATAGCAATGTAATGTATGAGCTAAGCATACCCACTGTGAAATTGTATTTTAATGTTGTTAATCTTGCCCTACACTCAATGGGGATATTGCAATGATATAATTTCATGCTGAATTCATCATCCATCGGTACCAAGCCAAAAGGAAGTAAACAAACAAATCTGAAATCCCATAAATCACACAAAGCCCAAGAGTGTGACTAAACCAGGCAGTTTTAATCCAAAGTGTTTGTAATCACTACAGGTGAAAACTCTCTAAAATATTGCAACCTGACTTTGCTCCTAACATCTGACATATTTTAAACATTAGGAAATTGAAATGTTATGTATCACATTCTTCTGAAAAAAATCCAAACAACTCAGCAAGCGATAAATTTCACTATTGGAGATGTATTTGTCCCAGGACTTTCAGGAACCAAATATGTAAATTTCCAAGAAAAAAAAGTGACACGAAGCATAGTGACAGTATCTAGTAAGTTAATGGAGACAACATCCTAATGCAATGTAGCTTTGAGAATATCTGAGCTACAGCACAGACATTCATTTGCAGAACAATTCAACATAAGGGCAAATGTTTTGCTATGAACTGTTACAAAACACACTTAACAAATCAGCTCATGAAAAAATAGATAAGAGTGGCAAAACTATTTCTATAAAAAAATAGATGAATCAAGGGTACTAGTAGTTTTAAGCACTGTAAGCAAATTGTTGTTAATGAGAAAGATACAGCAATCAATAACCAAGGATGCATTGGCAGACTTCTGGACATAAGGAGAGAGTAAGGCAATGAGATACAGCATTTTATGAGACTCTGGTTCCCTGGCAATAATAGTAATGGCTGTGTACCTTAGTATGGTCTTGGACTTGTAGCAGATTTCTTCCATAAATAATAATGCAACACATTACAAAATATACCTTATTTTGATATAATCAAGAAGAGTTGAGGAAACAGCAAAAATTATGACTTAATTCTCAGAGGAAATGACATACAAATTATGCTTGAGACCTTTTCACTCATCCAAAATTTCTTCATATTTTACCACTTATTAAGTTCATAAAATGCTAGTTTTCCTTTGCCTTAGTAAAAATTAGGACATAAAATGATGATCAACTATTATGTGTAAGACCATTTGTACTTTAGAATAATATTTGGCCTGATAGAGAAATCTCAGTTAAAAAAAAGGACTGTACTATAACTCAGCTTCTCTGTAGTATCTGATGTATGTATGCAAGATAGGTGTCCCCCAAAGCTCAGAGAACATCATGGAATAGGGATGGACAGCTTGTAAAAACCAGGGGACAGGAAGGGTTGTAGTTATAAAGGAAAAAAGTATCTTCTAAACATGACAGAGCCATTGCTCACATGGACTTGTAATAGCTGTAGTTAACTTTACACGGCCTGAACAATATCAATCTCGTCAACATTCTAGCATGAATAAGGGAAGGACACAAAAGCTCCAGTTCGAGCAATGTAGCAACTACCAGTTAATGACTTGTGGGAGAGAGTGTCTTCTTCTCCCATTGTTTTCCCTGTCAGGTTACCCATGCATTCTCTGGTGACAACCCTGTATCTGCAGCAATATGCTTGCAGGCAACACTATAGACTCAGTGCCTTAGAGAAGAGGAAGAGGGGAAGGGAAAAGATAAGAACAAGGGAAAAGGAACAACAGAAGGATGGAGGAGGTTGAGTCAGAGATGATGTGGGATAAAAGTCCAGAGGAAAAGGAGGGTAGGATGAGGGGTGGATAGGATTGAAATCCATCATATATTTGTATGTATAAAAATGTTAAGAAGAAATAAATTTTGTAAAAGTTCACATTTCTTGTACAGTAGCTACATTAGCTACTCCTTTGTTGCTGTAATAAACACCCCCCCAAAGAGCAACTTGTAGAACTGTTTTGTTAGGCTTATGGGTTCAGAAAGATGAGTCCAACATGGCAAGCAGGCATGTCTTCAAGCATTAGAATGGCAGCGAGGGAAGGAAGTCGAGAGTTCACATGTTAAACACAAGTGTGACACAGAAAGAACACACTGGAAGCAGAGGATTAGCATTTTCCTCCAGCAGCGTGACATATCCTAAATCTCCCCCAAAGAGCGCCAGCAACTGGGGATCAAATGTTGCAATATGTAAGCCTATTGGCAGAGCAGTTTTCATTCAAACTACTATGACATGTAAAAAAAAAATCCAAGCAGATAAGTCATATAAGATTACCCACAGTATTCGATAAACACTAAATGCACATTTTTAATTGCATTTAATTCATGTTCCTTCCATTCATTATAATGGCTTGACTCAAAAATGATTCAAGCCGGGCGGTGGTGGCGCACGCCTTTAATCCCAGCACTCGGGAGACAGAGGCAGGCTGATCTCTGAGTTCGAGGCCAGCCTGGTCTACAAGAGCTAGATCCAGGATAGGCTCTAGAAACTACAGGGAAACCCTGTCTCGAAAAACCAAAAAAAAAAAAGAAATGTAAACAAAAATGATTCAAAAGTTATTTGAAAATCTATTTGAAATATACCAAATATGTTTTTAAGGTGAGAAATAAGACTATTTTCATGAACTAATGGTATAGAGTTTTATATAAGAACCCAATATTTCTAATAATCATAATCATAATGTCAATAGACATGAAAATTGATGTTTTAAGTTGGCAGTAAGAAAGGAAAAGGTTAGACATTCACACTTAGTGAGTTTGAAAATGTTTTCCTATATAGAACTTCAACTTCACAATTCATGTGCTAGACCTCATCTTTGGTTCTCATGAGAACTCTGAGAGTTAACTGTATCTTATTTGTAGATTCTACTTCTCAGTTTTTTTACAAACTGAGTATATAACCTAGAATGATCACAGAAACCAAGAAAGTAAAAAGCAAAAGGACGGGCTGGAGAGATTGCTCAGCACTGACTGCTCTTCCAGAGACCCCGGGTTCAATTTCCAGCATTCACATGGCAGCTCACAACTATCTAAACTCCAGTTTCCGGGGATCAGACACCCATCGTAAAACACTAATATATATAAAATAGAAATAAATATTTTTACAAGGGAGAAAGGAAAACAGTGGCCATGTGAGTTGTGAGAGAGAGTGAATAAGGAGCTCTAGTAAAGCAGAGGAGTGGGAGAAAGGATCAGAGGAACCATAGGGGACAGGAACACCACAAGAACATAGCTCACAGAATCAACTAACTGGGACTCATGGAGGCTTGCAGAGACCATGAATCTTGAAGGAGTCTGACCTAGATCCTTTACATCTGTTATAGCTAAGTAGCTTGGTGTTTTGTGGAATTTCTTACAGGGCAGTAGGGGCTATCTCTGATTCTTCTGTTGCTTTTGAGACTCTTTTCCTTCTACTGGGTTGTTTTGTTCAGTCTTGATATGATAGTATATGCCTGGTCTTATTGTAGCATATTATGTAATGTTTGCTTGATGTCCCTAGGAGGTCTAATGTTTTCTGAGGGCATACAGAGAGAGGTTTTGGGAGGAGACGGTAGGTGGAAAGAAAAGACTGGGGGGATTAGAAGGAGGGGAAAATATGATCAGATGTAATATATGAGAGGAAAAATAAAAAATAAATAAAGAGATTCAAAAAACAATATGGGCAATTGATGTTACCCCTAGTTTCCTCCCAGAACTTCAATGCATAATCCCATTGCTGAAGACATCATCTACTTTGGATGCAAGACTAGGAGGAATTCAGCTAGAAGATCCTCACTAAAAACTAGCTCTTATAGTACGAGCAAGAAACACACCACAACTTGTATGAACCTTAGCCATACATGAAAAGGGCAATCCTGGAGCTGCAATAAAAACTGAACTAGTTGGATCTTTTCTCAATACATCAACTAAAATTTATTTAGCTCAAAAATAGAGCAGAATTTATCTGTAATTATCACTTACTAAACTAATTGTTATAACAAAGATAACAACAACAATAATAAAATTGGCCTTTTCTTGACCTTACGTGTTCTATATCAACTAAGATACTCCATATTTTTAAACCCTCCAAAGAAACAGGTCTTTTAGTTTTGGTTAATGATCATAACTAGCATGTGAGGGAGTTGGGGGCTGTATCTTAATGTGTACATGTTCTTGTGTATGTAGATGTGAGGAGGTCTATGTGCTCATGTGTACACATGCCAGTGGAGGTCAAAGGGCAATACCATCTTCCCTAATCATCATCTACCTTACATTGTCTTTCACTAAACCTGTAAGCTCACTAATTTAGAGAGGCTGGTCTCTACTTCTCCAATGAGGGATTATAGCCCGTGCTAGTATATTCAGCTTTCTACATGGAGATCAAATGTCAGTCCTCATGCTTATGTGACAAGCACTTTACTGATGAGTTCATATATTTAGAGGGTCGCAAACTTACTGCTTTGCTTTCTGTTCTGTTTGATGAAGTAAATAATGCATCTCATCAACACTTGGAATCATGAAACACCAAATGGCAAAGATCATTGACATGCTTTAATATTCTTTATGTCATTTTAAAAGAAAAGAAACAAAAATATATTTAAATAAAATAAATTGCTATAATAATGAGAATGTTAGAATAAGATGGGAACATAAAACATGTTCGAGACTCGTCCAAAGAAGGACTTTTACATCAGCAAGTATTTCCATGACATTTTAACTTAGTTTCTATTTCTGTCAAATGGGAAGCTTTAATAGGATTAACATTTTGGTGTATTTCATTTTATAATTTGAATTCCATTATCCAATTAGAATTTAAAAATATAAATGTGTCATTTGTTTATTTCTTCTGTACTTATTGTAGTTATATAGATTTCCAACTGGTGGATGGGTGAAGGTAAGATACACTTTCTAATATTTTTACCAACTACATGAAGTTCAGGAATATCACATTATGTGGGTATAATTAAATGATCAAGTCAGGTAAATTACAATATTTTCATCTTAACTGTTGATCTGATAGAACTTAAAATATATTAATACATATAAGTTTTATATCATATTCTCTTAGTAACCTCAGGTAAATTTTCAATAGAAACTAAATTCAGCTTGTTATGCTGGATATTAAAAAGTTCACATAGTGAATTAACCAATGTTGTGACTTGGATCTCAAGTGTACTCCCAAATCCCTAGTTCTAAAGGCTTGGTCTCTGCATGATGGTGCTATTGTTAAGTGGGAGGGCCTAGTAAGGGGAGGTTGGATGAATGGTGAAATACTCAGGTAGATATTGGTACCTTGGGCCTTTCTCCCTGTCTCTTTGTTCCTTGACCTCCATGAAAGAACAATTTCATTACAAGTCCAAAAGAATGAAACCGGGAGAACTATGGACAGAAACCTGACAACCTGAGTCAAAACTATTAGATCTCTCTTATAAGGTAAATTTTCTTGCTGTTTCATTAGAGTTTCATGAAGTCAACATGTTAACCATATGATCATTTGTAATTGCACTAAAAAAGACAGCAGGTAATTCAAGCTGAAAGCATCCTTAACTTCAGCAAATTGTCATGAAGTCCTAAGACACCAGATTTTTTTTCATTTGTGACATATGACTATTCTACAATTCTAGGTCATAAAACATTAACACGTAAATGTGTAGACTATATTCTGTAACCTTGGGATGCTTTGTAGGAAATGTGTGAAAGAGTATGTGGGAGAAAACAAAGTATAATCAGAAACAATTGGGGGAGCCAGGAAAATTTGCAACAAAGCAAAACCTAGGGAAAGATAAAGATAACAAATGTTGAAATATTTTGGGAGCTGATAATGCTAATCCAAATAAATACAGATACATACACAAAATACTACATCAGTTTTCTCATCCATTTTCAAAGTAGTGTTTCCAAATTCAGAAAGATGAGAGTCATTTCCAGGGAACTGCTGAATCAGGAGCATGAGTCAGAGAGTAAACTTTTTCTTTTATTTCTTCTTTCATACATTACATCCTGATTGCAATTTCACCCCCCCCCCACTTCTCCCAAACCTTCCCCTCTACCTCCCCTCTCCCTGAAATCCACTCATCTTCTGTTACCCCTCAGAGAAGAACAGGCTTCCCAGGGATATCAACCAAACATGGCATAACAAGTTAAGTTATGTTATGAAAGACACAAACTTTCATATCAAAGCTGGATGAAGTAACCCTGTAGGAGGAAAAGGATCTCAGGAGCAGGTGAAAGAGTAGGAGACAACTGCCCCGCCCACTGTTAGGGGTTCCACAAGAAAACCTAGCTCAATAATAATAACAAATATGCAGAAGACCTTGCTCAGACCCATGCCGGCTCCACGATAAGTAAACTCTTAATGTAGGAAAAGTTTAAAAATAAATGCTTTGAGAACATCCACAAGCAGATAGATATGCTCCATCTATAAGACCCAGACTTCATTCTTTCTCAAAGCATGACGATTTTGTCCCTGTCATATTTATATCTCTTTCTTATATGTGTGGAGAGACAGCTTTCTTTCCAAAGCCTCAATATTACCTGCATTTCATAGTAATACATAGTCAAAGATATCTGATACAACACAGGAGTTATGATTACTCCGAAATAGAACAATAACTAACTTAGACAAAAATAAAAATTAAATTATTTATAATAAATGAAAATATTAAATTACATTAAAATTAGCTAGAGATATATGGAAAATTATTTGACAGTAATGTGAGGGAGACTAAGAATTTCTTTCTTTAGAAAGCTATAAGATCTAATCATCTCTTGGTGGTAGTCTAGACGTAGTTCTGCCTAGTTTGGCAGCAGCCATGGATCAAGTTACTCATAATATCTTGTGGAAATTTTAAATAAAAAGAAAGGAAGGAAGGAAGGAAGGAAGGAAGGAAGGAAGGAAGGAAGGAAGGGAGGAGGGAGGGAGGGAGGGAGGGAGGGAGTAGGGAGTCTTTTTCAAAGAAACCCTTCACTCTTCCTCCTGCTTAGTTCTTCGGGAGAGAAAGAAAGAAAGCAAGAAAGAAGGAAGGAAAGAAAGAAAGAAAGAAAGAAAGAAAGAAAGAAAGAAAAGCTAAGCAAACACAGCCTATGTATATAACCAAAATTATAAGAATCAAGGGTAAATCTTCCACTGAGCAATATAGAATCAATATCCATCCACCATTTCCTCAAAACTCTTGTCCATAAAGGAACCATTTGATGTCACCTTGTTGCTAACATTAATAAATATTAACATGATTAAAGTAATCCCACGCTACTTCCATCTGCTTGGGTGTTTGTGTTGGGCAGCAGCAATGACACAGTAGCACTGATTTCCACTTGAATTTCCTAGCTAAAGTCCCTGCCATGAGCTGAGTAGGTCACTGATCGTAGCTTTTCTCAGACACTGCCTAAGGCATGGAAATAACGGAGTGAAAACTAATCACACTGAGACAGTGTCGAATTGGGCTTAGAATTCTAATTTGTCAAGCTACATTCACTCCATCTGAATGCAAAATCTCATCCATTTGCTATCACTATCTATTAAAAACCTCTTTCTATTTAATCTTTGTTATCTCTGCAAATTTGTCCTCAGCAAAGAAAGGTCCAAAATGGTTTGGCGTTGACTAGTCGCCAATGTTTGTCTTCTTGTGAAATGAAAGTTGTCTTTCTGAACTTGGTCGCAGGCATGATGCTATTCCCTCCTGCGCATCAGTAAGTGACTGCACACTGTGTTCCGCATCTAATGAGTGTGCGGCAAGTCTCCCTCCGTGAGTGGCATCGACATCCTTGTTCGGCATTTATGTCACATCTTTACACAGTGTTCCACAATCGAGATCACATCTTGTTCGTAGTTAGGATGATGAGCAGCAACACATTGTAATTCATACCCCTGATTTTCCCTGTTTCCTTCCCACATTAATTTGCATTTGGCTACATTGATCAGCACAGACTGCATCAACAACAAACTCTATCTCTGAAGACTGCACGCGTTTAAATCGCTGTAATTTCTTTCGGTTTTAACATGTGTGATTGTGACAAGTTTACTCGGTAGGTATTACAATTGAGAGTCAGTGAAATGGCTCAGTGGCTGAAGCAACCATCATGAAGACCTGAACACCTGAGTTCAACCACCAGAACCTGACGAGAAAAGGGGAAAAGAGAGAGTGGAATCCACAGCAGCCTCTTTGGGCCTTCATGTGCCTGTTGTGATTTCTCCCATCCTCTAATTTCCACATTTAATATGGGCACATGCAAAGCATAATAAAATTTAAATACAAATCGTAATAGATTTGAGTTTTTAAAGATATATTGCAGTTGATGGAGCATCAAGCTCTCTCAATGGGCAATGGTGCTGCAGGTCAAACCTGACCTGAGTTCAATCTTTGAGACTCATGAGTAAAAGAAGAAAAGAGACCGCTGAAAGTTGTTCTCTGACCAACACGTGCGGCGCACACCAACACACATACACAAAAATACGTGAAGAGATGTTTGAAAATTTAAAGGTATATTACAGTTGAATAGTTCGTTCAATAAATACTTTAATCAAAAGGGCATTTGGTTGAGTTGCTGCCACAGAGAACCCTCACCCCAATGGTCTAGTGTCTTTGACATGGGAGATTCCTCTGCAGGCTACCAAAAGAGAAATATAAACACCATCCTCATCATATAACCTTTGATCTACACTCGGTCCTATCATCAAAATATTCTAGAGCAATGGTGGCACAAACTGTATAGTAATAACGAACAATGTTTTCTTTGGTTTAATGCTCACTACATAAGACAGGACCCATACCTGATACTGCCAGAGTGACCAAGAACCAGAGACAAGATAGCCCATAGACCAAGAGTAAAATCAAATAGAACTGGTCTGAAAATCAAATGTAACAATAAAGTGATTCCAAATGACGTGCTACTGTACTCTTAGATTTGGGCCTTGCTCAGTCATCGTCAGAGAAGTTCCCCCTGGAAGTAAATGGGAGTAAATAAAGAGACCAATAGCCAGGCATTACCAAGACAGAAAGAGCTTTAAACACATCGCTCTAAATGAGAGGACAATATCAAATCCTTCCCCTTAAAGCTCCAGAAATTCTTGGAAGAGAAGGCAGAAGGAGTCAGGGAGGCAGAAGTGACAGAGAGCAAAGGGGAAATAGGCCCTCATATGAAGTCAAAGAGAGTGAAGTAGCGATCACAAGGCCTACCTACACCAGGTCATCTGGATATGGACTGTAGTTTTCCATTTAGTTCTCTTATGGGACTCCTGATTGTGTTAACAAGTGAGTCTCTAATTTGTGTGCCTTCTCTTGGGTCTTTTCTATTTTTCTGTTGGTTTGTCTTTCTAATTACAACATAATGGTTTTTGTTTTATCTTATTTTGTTATGTTTTGTTGTTATCTCTTAGACGTGTGTTCTTTTCTAATGAGAGACAGAATGATAATGGATCCAGATGGGAGAGGAGATGGGGAGGAACTGGGAGTAAGAGAGAGAGGAAAGACTGTTTTCAGATTATATAGTATGAGAAAAAAATCTTTGTTGACAAAAGGCAAAAAATTATCTTTCTCAACATTATTTCTTGGTGCTTATATTTAACAATTAATTCTGCTGTCCCAGAGGTTCTCTGTTTTGCTCCTAGCAGCCTTAAACAAAACTGTAACAATGGCAGAAACAACTAGATCCCAACTACATGCCCAGGAATCTCCACTCACCTCAAACTCCTGCATGGGAAATGAGAAACTCCCATCTAAAGATGCTAGGGATTACATCAAACAAACTATAAAAGAGCCATTAGAAACCATGGACAAACTAAGAGTAAATGTCCTCTTTTTTGAGGTTAATGTTGGTACATGTAGACTAAGAGAAATGGTGGAAGATGACAAATGTGAGTGCTCAAAATTCTTTTTTATTATCAATGAAGTTAAAATTCATCGGAATTAAAGCTGGCATTCAGTAAGGCTGTGCTTCCATGGAATGTGAAGAGCCATATCTGTTTGCTTAGGGCGTTCTCAGTTTCATCACTGAAGCTCCTATATTCCACAGTCTTTCAGCAGTAGGCTGTTCTAGTTTGTCTTCCTCCTTCATGCTTCAACATGTAAATGTTATATTTTTTTCTAGCCTGAAAATTTTCTACAATCTGTCAAAAGAAAACCTATCAAGAGAAGTTGATAAGGTATAATTTTGTTTAGAAACAGCTTGTAAAAAGTTGCTTTAGACAGAGATCTGATTCTCTGAGATTTATGTTGATTCAGTAAATTAAGGTACAAAATGAAAATGTACATACAATCACAACTAAGAAGCAATGAGATTTAGTGAATAAATAATCATGGAATTTACTGTGAAGATGCTAGTTAGAGACCTCCCGTCCACACAGATGACATGCCACTAACACTGGAAGGTAATACCTCTTAGCTCCAAATTATGTGTTTTTACTCAAAAATACTCAAATTACTCAAAAACTAGTAATTCAAAAAGGAGGCAATAAGGAGAGAAGAGTAAAATTTCCAATAGGCATGTTGGAGTAGCCTCGTTTTAGGTGAGAAGGCAGTTTGATGATCGTTGTTTCCCAATAGATCATAAAGGTCTAAAGACTGATGACAGATAATAAAGCTAAATACCATCAAATCTTTAAGAAAAGAAAATAATCACACTTCGCAACTACTAAGAGAGTGAAATGTTACTCTTTGTATTATTCTTTTAGAACATTTTAGTGATTTTCTGTGGGTCAGGAAAAGTGTCAAGAGTTCGGCACTACTGTTTTATTTATCAATCCAGTCCCCACCCCACCCCATCTCTGCCCTAGATGTCTAGGCTTCTTAGTAACTAGCGGAACATCAGTGGAAAAAATTCCAGTCCCCTAGCCCCCACCATCCCTGTTTAATCACAAGTAACGGCTTTCAAACCTGAGGCCTTTTTCATTACTTCCAACAGCCACAGAGTTGCATCAAATTGCAAACAGAGCTCAATTACCTCTGCTCTGGGCTGTTGTAACAACCTAATGACTGGTCTGTAGTCCATCTCAGATCCACTGAATCAATCTTCCACCTGCTGCCAGAGGGAACTTTCTACCATGAAGTATCACCATGACACACTCTTAGTTAATACTTTTCACAGCCTTGTCTGTACTTTACATTTGAAAATTATCCAGGAATCAGTCTAGGCTTGTCTTTGATCAGTCAATCGACATTTCCCTTAGCATTCCAAAGTGTCTATGATGCCCTTTGCAAAATGAACCCTCAGTGGTCATGATTGCTGGCCTTAAAGCTAAGATACCATTCTTGAAGGACAAGACCTTCTGCCTTGTCTGTAATAAAGTACTTATGAAATAAATACAATAATCTTACTTGGATTTGTTTAAAGAAAATATTTCTCTCAAGAAATAAGACCTGTGCCGGGCGATGGTGGCGCACGCCTTTAATCCCAGCACTCGGGAGGCAGAGGCAGGCGGATCTCTGTGAGTTCGAGACCAGCCTGGTCTACAAGAGCTAGTTCCAGGACAGGCTCCAAAGCCACAGAGAAACCCTGTCTCGAAAAGCCAAAAAAGAAAAGTAGAAAAGAAATAAGACCTACCAGGAACATCACCTTGCTAATTATACAAGTATATTATTAATAATAAGAAGGCTTATTGGGCTGGAGAGATGGCTCAGAGGTTAAGAGCATTGCCTGCTCTTCCAAAGGTCCTGAGTTCAATTCCCAGCAACCACATGGTGGCTCACAACCATCTGTAATGAGGTCTGCTGCCCTCTTCTGGCCCGCAGCCATACACACAGACAGAATGTCATATACATAATAAATAAATAATTTTTTTAAAAAAAGAAGGCTTATTATCTGGCAATTTGTAAGACAAGGGACATAGCCAGTAGGCAGGCAGGGAGAAGAGTGCTTTCTTCCTCCTCACTAATCAAAGGTTTGAAAATAACGACCAACATTTTTACAATGTTTACTTTGGGTAGATATGTAAAGAAATGAGCACCTTAATTTGCAGCCGCTTATTGATACTACCATTGCAGACAGAACTCCTGAGATATATGGCCTATTTAAGAAGAGCAGGCAGCTGGAAAGTTGACTCGGTAGTTAAGAGCACTTGTTATTCTTGCAAAGGACCCAGGTTAAATTCCATCCCCTGAATGCCAGCACTCAGCTCTCAGTAACTGCAGTCCCAGATGATCTGATGCTTTCTTCTGACCTCTGCAGACACCTGAAGTGTGCATGGCATACATATATACAGGCAAAACCTTCATAAGCATAACATAATAAATGAATCTAAAGCATAATTAAAAGCAGTGATGACATGGTACAGAGCTTGTTTAATGCCAGCAAGAACTTGAGTTAAATCACCAACACTATAGAATAATTGCAAATTTAATGAAAAATTAAAATAAAGGCCAGCAGATTTATATGTTTGTTGATTCAGTGTCTTAGCTTGCTTTACCTTACTAAGACACTGACCAAAACCAAATTTGGGAGGAAGAAAAAGATCCACAGACACACCCACAGGCCAGTCTGAGGGAGGCAATTTTCAGTTAAGGTTCCTACATCTAAAATAATCCTAGTTTATTTTATCCAAACAAAAACTGATCAGCATACCCAATAATTCCATCTCTTAGAGTTTATCTAAAATAGCTAGTAGGGAGTAAATAAATGGAAGCGATCAAGAGTGTTTGTCTTGTTAAAGAGAAAATATAAATTTAAGGAATCTAGATTAGAGGCTTAGCTGTAAAAGAGTCAGATAAGCATGTGTCAGCATACAATGGAGTCATTCAGATTAATGACCTAGCATTATAAATTGACAAACAGGCAGCAACAAAAGATAATATAGTAAATTATGGAATGGCACACTGAGCACAGTACCATATCAAATACAAACACTTTAAGAGTTAATCAACCAGCCTATTAATAGCACAGCAAATAAAATTAAGAAGAAGTTTCCACTTTTGCATATTTGTACCTTTTACACCTTCTGAAAGGAGCAGTTTAAGCAATAACCCTTGTATGGTTAATAAGTCTTAAGGACCTAGTTAAGTAAACTAGGTGCTAAAGTGCTTAAAAAAAAAAAAAAACTCAGAGCCTATGCTGCTTTGGCAGTCTTGGGAAAGACAGAAATGTCATCCAAAGCAATGAAAATTAAAATGATGATAAAGGTGAGAGGCAAGCATGAGTATGAATGTATGAACTTTAGAGAAAGAGGTACAGAGGTACAGTCTAGTTTTCTCCAAAAAAAAAAAAAATGTGTGCATGTTTATATAGTTGTCGTTAGTATTTTCGAGCATGGGCTTATAACATAAGTGGGTGTGAAGCAAATGCATTAGGCTGTAATTTACAATCTGCTAGTGAGCAGAGCTCTTACAGAAGCTAAATCTTCATTTGAGCAACTGGTTTCAAAGTACCATCGTGATGCATGCCTAAACATAGGAAGAAGGTAATCACACAGCAAGAAAAAAGCAGACATTACTCAGAATAGAGGCATCTGCCTGGGAACACTCCCACCTGCTGGAATCTTTACCTATAATCACCTTATCTGGGCTATTCTGCTCAGAGTTCAGCGGTCCACTTTTCGCTGCGGTCTTTTGGGCTCTGCATTCCCAGTGTCTCCTGGCCATCATAATTGTTTTAACAGCACCTTCCATTTATAGGACATGATGCATTTCCTCCCATCCCTTGTTTTCCTCACAGAAGAAGCCAGAAGATCCGGGATTCTCTTTTTTAAAATTTATATGTTTTCTAGCATCCAGAAAAATAAGTCCTCAAGATGTATTTGCACAGTAAATCAATTAGCGGGATATGAAAGGAAAGAGGTGGTCTGTGATAAAATATGTTGGTAAAAGAGATAAATGATCCAAAATAAAAAACTTTATAATTGGAAAATAAGAAGATGCCATGATACTTGGAGAAGGGAACTCTGAATTAAAATTCAGCACCTAAGTAGAAAACGATGTGGAATTAATAGGATATACAAAATCAGGATTGAAAAAAGATTTCCTAGCGGGAGATGAATAGTAGAATAATGGAGAAGTGAAAGCTATGATTGATTAAAAAATACTAAGCAATTCAGGGAACTTGGGAGAATCGGTAGGATAGGTGATACAGACCAAGATGTGGAAATGAGGACATAAAGAATGACTAGAAAAAATACTAAAAAGAAGAAAGGCAAAGGTATGGGAGGAGAATGTCATGCCTCTGACTCCCAAGGGGGGAAAAAAATCTTCAAAGCAAAAAAGGAAAGATAATGGTATTTTTCCCATGAAGAAAGAATTGGTATTTTAGGGCATAGCAAAAGGACCAACGGGCAGATGGCTGTAGATACTAAATATGATGATACATTGGTGGTAGGTAGCAGAGCTTCAGGAGCGGAAGTCTGGTAAATTATCTCTCATAGGTTAGAGCAGCACTCAGGAGAATGAGGCAAGACTGCTGCATGTTCCAGGCCAGCCTGATGAGAGAATATGAAGCTTTCTCAGAAGAGAATAAAAAGAAAAAATAAATAAATAAAAAGGACAGCCTTCATAACAAATACCAGGAAAGGAAAGGGTTAAAGCACAGAAATGTACAAAAACTGAAGTGTCATATAGTTTTTAATAGACTAGGTGGAGAGATGGCATGCCAGGAAAGGGATGGGACAGCTGGGACTGGGGGCATGGAGACAGAGGAAAGGTCTAAAATAGATCTCATGGGGACTGAGCCGGAGAGTACAGAAAAGACAATTAAAAAAGACTGCCAAATAGCAGCAGAAACCAGATTGAAGGCTGAAAGCATCCAGATCTAATGAGCCAAATCTGCAGGGCTTTGTTTGCGTCCAGCAGTGCTCACTCTCCAGGGAGACGCGGTGCAGAGAACAGAAGGTAGAGGTATATTCTATGGCAGGAACTTGCTCTGTGAGCAAGGACACAAAGGCTCTTGCTGAAAACGAGGCCGACTGTGGCATGCATGGGAGCCTGACTCATGTCAGTGCAGCAGAGCAGCAGTCTCTGAGTCTTCTCTGAGTCTGGCCACTGGATATTTCCAAGGGAAGGGAGAAGGGTTCATTCAGAACTTCTAGGCTGCTACCTAACTGTGCGTAAATTAGGGAGACTGTGATTTCTTACCCCCTGGTCATTTCCATTCCTACTGAGACCATGGGATCATCAGGAAGAAGCAAAACAACATGAAATTTAAAAATTCTTAGTAAAGGATTGTCTTGAAGTGACTGGTTAGGGAGTGCCAGCGCACAGGGGCAGAAGGCGGGGATGACTGACAGGAGAGAAGGGACTCTCTAGAACTGCATACATTTCGAAGACCTTAGTTACTAAGTTCTAAATAAACTACTTGTCATATGGGGAACATGGAGTTTTGTTGTACTCCAAGCAGCGTTGACTAAACGATTACTCATCTAAGTAACTCCCAATGCCTACAGTGAAGTAAAGGCTATGCAGTGAAGGCTAGCCCTCCTCTTTAATGCCTCACTTTACACTTCACATCCTTAGCTACCAAAACAAATCAAGCCTATTCCACACTCAGGCACTTGCACCGACTATCCCCGAAGACCTGTCATCTTCTGTCCTTACATTCACCAACCGAGATTTGTCTTTTTCTATTTTTTTTTAATTTCAATTCACATTCCAACCACAGTTCCCCTCCCACTCCTCCTCTTATCCCCCCATGCCTACCCCCTAACTGTCACCTCCCTTAGAATATCTTTCTAAGCTTCGCTCTAAAGTGGTCTTCAGCCATTTACCCGCCCCACTACCTGATTTGGAAGTCAAGGGGGTGTTTTGTTTTGCTTTTATTTAATTCTTGGCAAAGATAATGTTTATCGTATTTATAATTTATAGTATGTTTCTGGCACAATATAAACCCTTGAGGGGGTCCTATCTAAGTCACCACTATTCCTTTAAGTTCCCTAGAATCTTGCAAGCACATAAGATATATTAAATACTTACATGGTAAGTTAATGAATGACATAATGTAGATTCTTTAATTTCAAACATGATGGAAAGTTACACAAAGCACAAGTTCAGTCCTAAGGTTCTGTAGCCAAAAACTGGAGGAAAAAAAAAATCATGTTCTTGCCTTATAAGTCACAGTGACCCTCTCTACCTTGTTCCCCAAAGTAAAAACTATGAGATAGAATATTTTTACTGTGGATACAGGCATATGGGACAAAAAAAAATCAATATGTAATCACGGTGTGTTTAAATAAGAATGTTAAATGAACATGTGAAATAAAAATGTGTAATCTTGATTACGCTGAGACATGGGGTCTGGAGGTAGGTTTTTCAGAATTTGAGCATTTGGCCAGTTATTGCAGGTACAACATAGAGAATGGTAAATATAAGAGTCTATTAGCTGTGTCAAATATATAAACAAAATATCAGATGAATTTTCCATAAAGTATGGGTTATAAGCCGTGGTTTCAGTTTGTATTTTGCTTAATTAAGAGGTTTTTTTAAAGGAAGAAGAATATGTGCTCTTTGTTATGAAAAACAATCTCCAAGTAAGTAATTACATCTCTATCCTAGTTTCTCATTACTTGTGCAAAGTATTCTCAGCCAGTTGACTTTCATCAAAACAAGTGAAAAAATGCAAGAGTTAAGAATGTCATCAAAATAAAATCAATAATAGTAATGAATAATTGATGGTGCAGAATTCAAGCTGACCTTAAACAGCTCTGAAATAGAGCTAAAATTACAAAGTAACATGTTCCAGCATTCGCCCTTAAGATACTGATATAGAAACAATAACAAAAAACATTATTAAACACACACAAAAAATTAATGATTATATGAAGATCGGGTACAAATAGAACTAATATATAGACAACTTGATTTAGATTTTTTCAAACATTACAAGGTCAAGAAACACAAAATAAAGGGATGGAGAGATGAATCAGGACTTAAAAGATTTTACTGATCTTTCAAAAGATCTTAACTCCCTTCCCAGTACCCGGATATGTGTCTCATAACTGCCTGTAACTCCAGCTTCTGGCCCTTAAGGGCTCACCCATATACACACACACACACAAACACACACACACACACACACACACACACACACACACAAGAACTAAGGAAGTAATTCATCCTTAAACTGATTTTGTAAGGAAATATTTTCATGCTTAAAAATTACCATCTAAAGTAAATTTAAATTGGTTCCTTTATTAGGTAGCAATTTCATAAGCATACTGACACTATTTATTCTAAAAGCGAAAAAAAAAATCCAGCCTACAATTCATAATTCCAGAGAACCAGGACAACAATGAGGACCCTAAGAGAGACATACATGGATCTAATCTACATGGGAAGTAGAAAGAGACAGTAAATTGGGAGCACGGGGACCATAGGAGAGGGTTGGAGGGGAGGGGACAGGAAAGGAAGGGAGCAGAGAAAAATGAGTAGCTCAATGAAATCAATTTAAAAAATGCTCAAAAAATCTTGTAAAAATTAAAAGAAAACATCAAAAAGAAAGAAAACAAAGTGGGGACTGTAACTCTTCAAATGCACAAAAGTCAAATTTCTAATTTACTAGATTAATAAATCTTTTGTCACTCTTAATTTTAAGCTAAATATTAATAACCAAGGCAATGTTAAAGGTCCGTTGGGAGTTCATCAATAAATGGCCCTCACTATATAGAGAAAGACTCAGTTTGGAGACAAATGGTACCTTGCTTTATTCAAGCAGTCACCATGTCACAGATATAAAAGACAGCAGCCACCTTCCCACTGCTTGGACAAGTGGTGCAATGCAATCAAAGACATCCTAGAATGAAATTTGCATTTCTAGTTTTGACCCTGTTAAATCCAGTATTGCCTTACATTAACAGTTAGCATTTCAAGATTAAGATGGTATTGATCCACAAAAGAAAAACGAAAGGAGAAAAAAACTAAAATATTTCTTGCCTCTTTATTACCTGAAGAAAATGCAAAAATCAAATTGCATACACATGCACGGTACATAATTATGTAGATAGTCATGTATCAGTCTCAAACACTCAGCAAGCTCCAAACTTAAATGGCAACGCTTATGACTCAAATAATGCACTTACATTTATTAGTTCTTTTCTTTGCCTGCCTAACCCTCCTCAGAGAGTAGCAATTTATTTTTGAACATTCTAATGGCATTGGATACAGAAAGATAAATCAAACTGAAGCAGGAAAAAAACTGAGTCCTGTTTTGAAAAGAAGGCTATAGTTAGTTTTACCAACGAAAACTGCTGCTCTGCTCTAAAACGATACCACTGCTCCTGTGTGCACAGACACACAGGGCACTTTCCCCAAGGCTTCACAGACTAGATGTCAGAGCTTTATTAATGAATTCCCACCACCCACCGTTTTACCACCACAGGTCAAGAATACACATTCTCAATTGAGACTGATCATTAATTACCCAAATATTTCTTAACCTTAAATTTTGAAAGAAAAATAATTATCACAGGAAATCTTAGTGTGTTATTAAAATAGAATAGATTGCTAAGACATCACCTCAGTTTAGTTTTCATCATTATTCTTGGGTTAATATCAGCTTTATGGCCACCAGAACAACAACCATTATTTGTAAAGTATTATATGCAATCAGTACGTTAAATGACATGTCTTTACTTTAATGCTAGTGAAAAGAGACATTCGGCCAGTTATTGCAGGTACAACATAGAGAATGGTAAATGCAACACTTGATGGCACATCTATGTTCTTACTCACCAGTGGTTTCCACGATGCCTTCTAGGATGACGACAACCTCGAACTGTTCAGTTTGCATGCTTCTCTGGGACAGGTCATAAAAAGGGCTTTTGGCATCGATCACGTGGCAAATTGTGAGAGGGGACACAAGAAAAAGTTGATCTGCCCCTGTGCTAAAACCTACATCCAGTTCAAGTTGGTCAAGGGGAAGGAACTCACCCTCAGGTGTCTGCCGAGACTAAACAAGCACACAGAAAAAGAGAAGAAATCACCACTTGAACTGAAAATTTCAAGGTAGCCCAACAATCATCTACATCACTGCCAACATTCTCCCCTATCAATCAACGGCAATGTAATCCCAACGAATCATTATGCAGCTATATTTTTACCAAATGGGCTGAAATCCCACATAGCTCAAGCAGAACATACATGCATTATTTATAATAAACAATTTGCTGTGATTACCAGTCCCTAACTCCTGAGCTTTGGAGAAATGCCTGATGTAACAATGGCTGTGAATCCAGCCACAGAACTGCGTGTGTATGTGCACACTGCTTAATAGAAATCTCTGCATGGTAAGCAAGGCCATGCCAGAGTGGCCTTCCCTCAGAAAGCAAATCAATTTGCAGTGAATTTTGCTGAAAAATGCTGACCACAGTTTCAGAAGAGCTTTGTCTATTTCTTGAAAAGTAACATGAATAACTTTTTTTTTGGTTCAGAAATTTAGTAAAGTAACAAATGAACATTAAACTGAAAAGACGCGATCGTACTAAATTGTGAAATGTACCATGGTCTTAAAAGGCATGTACTATTAGTTCATGGTTTTAATTCTCCTGATAGTAATAAACTCTAATATAATTCTCTACTCCTCTCTTTATGAATTTTAAAATATAGCCAAAATGTGCCCTGTTGAACTTGTTTAAACAAAATGGAATTTAAAGTTAGTTGTCTTTGACAAATGATTCATTAAAAAAAAAATCTCATAGGACTGGCTCTTTGTTTCAACACAATCATATGAAAGCCTAATTCAACAAACCACTTGCTTTCTAAGACTGTGAATGAAAAGCAAATATCAGCATACCATAAAAGTTGACTTACTCATTCTTTTTGTTCCATTCATTTTCATTTTGTTTCTCATATCTATTATACAATATAGCTCTACAAGCAAATATTTAGATATAACATAAATAACAGAAGCAAAATAAGAGCTGGTTAGCTAGACTTACACAGAAAGGAACCAGTGGGAATGGTTCTATCCCAGTGATCAAATCAGACTTGAAACAGTCCAGTATATTTTAAGACCCCTCATCAACTAATTTAAAAAAAATGGAAAGGACTCCTGAGCATGGGTCTGCCCAAAGAAACATTCATTTCAAGACGGAGGTCTTATTTTCATTTGGAGTTCATGTTTGGTGAATAGGGCTAGAAACTCTGACGAATTGTTGAATAATCCGTCTTTCCTGAAAAAAGTATGAGTAGTTTTGAATCAGTGGTGGTGCATCATCATTGCTATCACCACATAGGGCTTTAAAAGCTGAGCTGACTCATGTGAAAAGCTCTGATACAATTGGCAATACTGGAAATTTTTCTCGTGTAGGAGAACATTCAGGGAAAACACTGAGATTACTTTTCTCCTCTAAGTAGAATGCAAAAGTAGAAGAAAAGGGGGAATGGGAACTTCTGGGAAAGGAGGGGGCAAGAAATAATTCCCCCTCTCACTTTTGTTTTCAGTCTCTGGGAAAACCTGCTGATCAAAATCCAAACCCTCAGCGCTCGCAACCAATACTGGAAAGCAATTGATATTTTCAAATCAGTATGAAAAATACTTGTTTGAAGCTTCTTCCAGACACCTATAGTCTCAACATATTGTAAATTTAGTAGAATAAGAGTGAGATTAACAACTTCCCAACTGTCAGCTGTATGTTGATATTTGGTTCGTAAATGAAAAAATAAAGGACAAACTGAAAACAAGGACAAAGACAAACAAAGTCCACTTCATTGTGTTCCCACCTAAGAGGCAACTGGTGCTATACAAGCACGAGGTGATAGTCTGAAATCTACAATTAATGACTAAACTTTAGGTACTTTTTACTAGCTATTCTAAGTTCTTTTTTTTTTTCTGTACTACAGCATGGACAATGTTTTGAAACTGTATTTTTTTTTTGTAGTATTTCTCCAAAGGAGATAAGTTTTGGTTGTCATATGATAAACCAGAACTAAATTTGCCTAATTTTGGATATGTTTGCTATCCTTACCTGTGACTTCAGAGTAAATTTTATGCTTAATATTCCCTCACCTTTTATCAGCTGAAGAAAGGAAGCGGCCTAAGCACAGCCACACTATCAGGGGATCGGCAGGGTTGCCAGTAAAGTGGTTCATTCAGATATAGGCAATTTAGATGATCTGCTGTAGGAAATCCTACAGCTAAGTAGCCTTTAAGTTACCCACCCACTTGGGCATGGCCTCTTATACTATAAATGCCGATGTAAAGCACCCATTCCCTCTCTCTTCTAGCTGCAGGATTCAGTTGCTGTTCTCCATTGGAGCAGAGACCTGTGATCTGTGAGTCTACCCCCTAAATAAATAACCCTTTAGTATACTCAGTTCTGAGCTAGTGTGGGATTTCTTTTTAGCATCCGTCTTCATAGATCAACTCCATTCAGACTCAACATGTCTTCATTTTTGAAATATTTGTTCATTATGTTCAAAATAATGCTCTTTAGTCCTCCTCTCACCAATTGAGAGTGTCCTGACATCTCCGTGTCCTCTCCAGATCTCCCTACGGTGTGATACTGTGGAGAAAGAGCTAATAACCTCACTTATTTGGATGGTGCTTCTGGTGACTCTTGTAATATCAGCGAGAGCCCACACATGCTATTAAAAAATTTCCCAGGAGGCACTATATAATGTATCGTTTAATTATCTGAGATAATTCACACGTATTTCCAAATTCATCATCCACGTCTTCATCATTTACTTTAGGACATCAGACATTTTGACTACAAATTCGTTCATTTTCTGATCTTTGTCTTTTTGACTTGGTACTAGACTACGAAGTCTATTAATAACTAGAAGCAGATAGAGGGCTTTGGTCCAAGTCAAAGGTGAAAGACGTGATGTCAGAGAAGAGGCTGCATGGAAGACTGGACCTCTCTGAAGTCTGAACTGTGAGAGTCAAGATCTGCTACCACTGATCAGCCAAATACTTTTAAGTCTGCAGAAAAATGTAGGTGCCTACTACATACTTTCTCAAAGCAGATATATTCTTTATTGGATTTCAAAAAAAATATATAATTAGGAGTTCCTGATTCTGGTATAAGTCCCATGATTTTCCAGAACAAGGCGAACAGAGTAAAAACAAAAGCAAGCTACTTAAGTGGGGGAAGAGAAGTTGAGACTTCTTGTTTAAAGAATTGTGACATATGCATGCATAGGGAAAATAAAGAGAAAGAGAAAACGGCAGTTCTGTAAATCGCCTTATAAAAGTATGCTGTACTCTACGTTGTGACTACACGATAAAACAGCACCATTTATAGCCTATGAGCTTCCTGTCCTGTGTGGATAACAACTACTTTGTTTAACATAGAGATATTTGATAATAGGCAGAATCTTTTCAGATAAAAGCATTTTAACCTTTCTTAATTATGTCATTGGAAGAGTTCTGAATCAAGAAGGAGGCTTCCTTTAGTAGAGTGTTTGTAGCTAGTGTACGTAGACCCTACAAGGCTACCATATTCCTATTTCGAATGGAGCAGAGACCATGGCTATTCCCTGGACTAAAGTGTGAAATAGTGGTCTATTAGAGAGTTATCCTCATTGCCTTCAAATGCAAAACAGTTGCTGAGAATTTAGATGGAAATAGTAGAATATTGAAATTTTAAAACTTATGACAAAGATTCATGAAAATTGTAGAGTTAGTGAGAAAAATAAGCAAAGGTAGGTGGAAAGAACACAGTGAAAAATGAATAATTCTTAACAACTTAGGAGATAAGTTGGTGAAACTCTGATCTGAAAATAGCTCACAAACAACTTAATTTTGATTATGTGGAATCATAGAAAGATACTAAGTATTGCTCTATCATCCCAAAGTCAAGCTAGTTGCTAATATGAAAACAAAAGGTTTTTTGAGTTAGAGGAAAAATTGAGGATCTCTAAGATTTACTAATTGTTTATATGAACATAAATTTTTGAAAGAATTTTGTATAATTTTAATGGTAGTAATAACTTCTAACGTTCATATTAAAACATCTATGTAACAAATATTCAATTACACAGAATTCACATTAAATGCAGAGAAATCTCTGGATGTATTTTAAGGGTTTTGCCTTAAAACAGAGTGATGTTTTTTGACTTTCAAATACTCTATTATGATTCAACGACTTTGAGTCCTCTCAGATTAAAAAAAAAAAAAAGTATAGAAGAAATAAAGTAAGTTTTTAATGCAGATAGAACAAATCAAAACTCACATATGCTCAGAAGGGAGCATCACATTCCGATACTTAAAACAAGTAGTTTACTTTCAGTGTGAGAAACAAAGACAATTGAAGGTGCATTCACATAGATGCTCTGTCACTGTCCTGGCTGGCATACATACACAGACCTGTGCTCAGCCATTGTCCTTCTGGGCATTATGTGGCCAAATGTCCATATGCATTGGCTGGAGCTGCCCTTCACTCATGCTGCCTAGAAACTTCCTAGTCTCCTATCGCTGCTGTAATTGTATTCTCTCCCAGTTTGAGGAAGAACACTGGAATTATGACTATAAAGCCAACTCATCATTGCCTGACTGCCCTGGTCTGTGACTTGGCCATACATCCCCTTCCCTCAATTCTCAGCTGACAGAGTACTATATAGTTAGTGATGAGAAAAGTCAAGCAAGGTGGAGAGGACACAACACCGTCTCTCTTTTTGTGTCTGGAATTTTACTCCTCTTTAAAGGTAGAATATAATGTCTATCAGCTTTTATACACCATGTGTATGGTGAAGTCACAAAGAAAAAATACGTAGAGTGTAATCAGAGTAATATCCTATAGCTAAAAGTAGGAAATATGTCTAAGACATGTACTAAGACCAGAAATTAAACCGCCTTTGTGACTCAAAGCAATGTGGCAAAACCTACGACACGTAGGTCAGAATTTAAGGTAGTTAGAGAAGCATAGGGACCTAAAATTCCATTTGGACTGTGATAGACCTTTGTACATGTATTTGGATGATTAATGCTTGAAATTTTAGCTCCTGTTAAAGTCAATGCCAAGATTAAAGTAAAGATTTTTTTTTAATGCTAAGCTAATTAACCCATAAAATGTCCATTTAAATGAAAGGAATGTTCCTTATTTAGATGTAATGCAATTCATCTTGTAATAGATTATGTGCACCTTTTGTATTTTTCAAATTAACGCTCTGCTTTGTGACACTATGGGGCCCTTTTGTTGGCTTTATAATAGCTATGGGCAGGATTTGTATCCCTGTTTGTACATTAATTTCCTAGCTAACAACACCCTTCAGTCCACGAAATGCCTTATCCTGCTTCCTTTTTTCATTTGTTCTTACCTACTGCTGTTTGCTTGTGAGTTTTTACATCCCTTACTTGTCTTTATGCTTTTTTAAAAGTTCAAGCCACCTTGTGCTCTTTAAGAACCGTATTTAAATTGAAAACGAAACAAAAATTATTACTACTAGTGTAAAAAGGAATAATAACTAGAGGTTTTTGAAAGAACACAAGATCTGTACCTATTAATGATTTGTCACACATGTGTCAAAGGAAGAAATGCAAAAATAAGTAGCTACTGTACTGTTTTTGAGGTTATAATGAGCCTATCTAAAACAAATAAAATCAGGCCTAGCCCTTAGCGGTTCCGAGGGCCTCCATCTTAGACTTTTCTCAAACTTTGGCAGAAAGTATTGATCTTATTCAAGTATACCCATTTTTGTGGATTGATGGTTTTTTTTTTTTTAAAGTTAGGGTGTAAAGGAAAGTTTAGCCAAGGTCTATTTGCAAGCAAGCAACATGAGGTTGTAAACAATGAAAAGCAAACTCACATTGAAATGCAAGATAGGAAATGAAAGCAAATCAATACATTTATGAGAAAACCCAAGAATCATTGTGGTTACTGACTAAAATGCTTGGATAGGTCTGGGGATATAACTCAGTGGTAGAGTAATTTCCCAGTGTGGGTAATCATTGGGTTATATCTCTTGCAGTAAATATATATATATATATATATAATAGTAATAATCAGTAGTAATAACAACAACAATAAGAAGTTTGACCAAGGTTGTGTCTCCATGGTAGAGGCTTGCTGGCATGCATGAGACAGTAGGTTCCCAGCACTAAGAAGAGAGTAAAGAGCTCAATGGTTTTGCAGACTGTAATATTGTTTTCTGTTGCATCTGAGTGTGATCACAGTCCTACTGTAGAAACCACACAGCATCAAATTTTGATTATCATATAAATGGAGAAAAGAAAATGTGTACACAGACAATGTATATAATGTTAGAAGACGAAGCCATTGCACCCTAATACTTTTTAATGGATGAAAGTTCAAAGCTGTGTCAGATCCCTCAAGGAAGACAATGACTGTTAGCAATGATAGAAATATGAAAAAACAAGAATATGTTCCCATGAAAAAGCTCCCTCTTACCTCATATAAAAGTGTGCCTATGATAGTTTCCTGTTTTGTTTATAGTGTAAAATATTTGAGTGTAAAGGATAATGTTTGGAAAATAAACTATAAGTTCTGGAACATTTCACCAAAGATCACTTTATTCCTCCTTCAATAAGGGCAGTCAATCATTAGTGACTGGTGGCAGGAAAGGTATGTGAGTTTTACATTTGCTTGAGACCCACAGTAGGTGTTATTCTCCACCTCTTGGCCTCAGAGCTTTCAACTACCCAGTCCAGGCACTTTCATTAAAATTACTCAAGGATAATACATTAAATTAATCTATCCATGCTATTAACCTCTATTCCTTAGGTTGATAGAAAGACAAGTAAAATAAAATTTAAAACTAAGTTAACATTAATTTCATGATGAGAGGGAAATTAACAAGAATATCTACTTTTAAATAGTTTTATAGAGGTGTGTTTATACTTCATTAGATTTTAGACATTTAAAATAACTTCAAATTATACCCTTCACTTTTGATTTAATTTGTAAGAAAATACTGACCTTTCTAGTCTTAAAGTCAGGAGGCATGACCATTATCAGTCAGAGGAACATCAGTGTTTACAGACAGAAAATTGAGGGGTGGCATTTAAATGCAAATTTTCTTCATGTAAGTGAAAAGTAAACTTGAAATAAATAGAAAAGTTAAAAATCATTTCCATCAGATAATTGTGAACTCCAAAGAACTATGTGTTCTTTGAAACACATAGAAAGGCAGATCCCTTTCTAATTCTGAGTGTCTTCCCAAGAACTGTAAATACTTTATAATGATTCACTAAATCTATACTTGTGCCAATAACTGATCTTTTATTCAATAAATAAAATAAAAATAAGAATATGCTAGTTATTATTATAAGAAAATATATGTGTACTATAGTTGTTATGACTCAATAATATACTGAATTTTATTGACATGAAAGTTCTGCATATTGTGTATTGAATACTCATAAATATATCATTTAAAGTGTTAAAAATGCTTACAATAGGAAATTGAATATGTGAACTGATATTTACTAAGAATATACACAATTGAGAACAAATATTAAAACTTTTAAGTTTTTGGTGAAGTTTTTCTCCCATATTGTAGCTGATTGTTTTAGGTAACTTCAAGTGTCTCTAACAGAAAATAGGAGTCACTCATTAAGGCAAAGGTCTCCTCTATTTTGGCTCAGTGTTATTAATTCCTCAGTAGAACATGACATCTTTTCAATGTAGTGTAATGAAATGATAAAAATTATAAGAATTCATTATATTTCCCCTGGCTACCAAAAAAAACAAAAAAACAAACAAATTTGAAATGAGCTACATTAACTTCACTAAATTTTCATTATGAATTTAAAATCATATGCCAAAATTTCTAGTTTCAGTGCTGATGCATTCCTAATAGATCATAAGATAGTAAGTACATCACTAGTACTCTAATATTTCAGTGTAATATTGTTTTTATCACCTTGTATTAATATAGCACCTGCTCCAATATTATAATATTTTATTTCTTAATCCAATATACTATTCTGGTAAATGTGGTACATAGCATTATATAGAAAAATCACTATGGGCATACGCACCACTCTACAGATGAAGAACCTCAAATTCATTGTACACATCTGTGTCGGTCATCTTTTAATTTATCAAATAAATTTATCAAATAAAATTTGGCAATGTTTAAAACATCTCAGATAAATTGCACGTAAAAAAATGTGAGCTTTATTTGGTTTGAAAACCTAGAGAATGATAATAACTCGAACTCTTATGCATAGGATAAACTATTCTTAAGGAAAGTTTCAAAGTGATATCTGCAGACTGATTCCTTGACACAGGCTATAGCACTGTTAGAGCATTCAACGTGCTCACTAGGCCGCTCGGAATGAGGCAGAGGAAGAGTTCACTGCACACACAGAAAAGAGCACACCCAGGCACCACGTCCACAACTCATCCATTTACTTAGCTCTACCGAGCCACTTAATTTAAACAGATATCAATAACTCAAAATGTTACCTTAAAATATAACAATGCTGTGCAACTAAAGTGTATTATTTTAAAATTGTCAATTAAAATGACATAATCCTAGTTATCCTTATGAAAATGTACACCAGAAGAAGGCTGGAAATTTTACACACCCTATTACCAAAAATGTCATTTATTTACTAACGTGGCATAGGAAGTGCTCACGTGATGGAAAGCGACAGGGCATGTGAACTGCATTAATTCAAGCGCTGCACTGGGCAACTTGGTCAAGAATAATTAGAAAGAAATTTTATCAGTGATAATGGAAGTGACATGAGAGCAAACAATTTTTTTTTATCATACTGGGAGAAAACTTAACTGCTTAGTAAGCTGGAGCTGTATAAAATCAGATACAGTTGAACGGTGCAAATTGAATTTTCAAAGACAACATTTTCTCTCAACTCGGTTATCAGTCATTTTATTACCTCTAAGTCCTGAACCTGGCTGTGCTTCTTTATATAATCCTAGTTCATTCTTTTTCAATAATAAACTATTCATTTGAGGTTGTCTTTTTTAAAATTCACGAACATTTAAAATCACTCTGGAAAATCTCTCAGAAAGAAAGAAAGAAAAAGAAAGAAAGAAAGAAAGAAAGAAAGAAAGAAAGAAAGAAAGAAAGAAAGAAAGAAAAGAAAGAACTGTGACACCTGTAGACTGTGGGAACTAGACTTTGATCCCTCCTCCTCAGACTCTACCTGGTAAATAACTAGGGGCCCTTTTTGTTTGTGGTGGTGTCTTCCAAGGGCGACAAGGACCTTAATACCTACTCTATAAGCAGTTTGCTTTAGCGTTCACAACATGATGTTAGGAAGCAGTCATCTTTAATGGATGCTGAAAAGCTTCAAGTAAAATCTATAATTGACAAAGGCTTCATAGAAACAGGCAATTAAAAATCAAAGTAACAAAAGACTACACTGAAGCTCTCTAGCTTTCACGGAATATGTCTCAAGAAAAATACTTAGTAAAAATAACAATTTTAAAGAAGCAGATATGGCGTCTTCTACTTTTCTAACAGCTGCTTGGGTCTGTGTGTTTGCTTAAAAGATGACCACAGTTAAATTACTGAGTCCTAGGAAGCAATTCACCTGGTGGTGTTATTGGCAGGGGAGTGGTACACCAAAAACATCTCCAAAACTAAAGTTAAGGAAACTTCAACAGCCAATTCTTCAAAATAGAAGTTTTAGTACCTCAAGTTTAGGGGAGTAATGAGTTGACACCAAAACAAAGGAGCTCTCAGGACACAGCAGCATCAGGAAAGCAGGGCACCTACTTCCCTCAAAGCTCTAGGAGTCCACAGCACTGGGCATCACCGTCAAGGTGTGTATCAGTGCATCTAGGGGAGGAACATAAACAAGAGCTCCAAAGAAGGGGCAAAAATAGAACTGGCAACTATGTCCTCTGTCCATTCCCCGGGTCTCTTTCCCGCCTCCTTGTTTCCTAAGAAGTTTACCTGTGGTAGAAGGAAAAACCTAGAAGAGGGCAGAGTGGTGCCCAGGGTTTTCTGAGATGCTCATTCTTGGTGGGGAAGGGGAGGGTTGCACTTACCTTGAGCAGCTTGCAGCGGATCTGCGCGGATACCATGTGGCTATTGCGCAGGTTGCCCACCCGGAACATGAGAGTGAGTTTTCCGTCCCTCATGGAGATCACCGCATGCTCGCTAAACATGAGGGTCTCAGCGCGCTTCTTGGGCTGGGACATCTTAATGAACATGCAACCAATGAGGAAAGCGTCCACGATGGATCCCAGGATGGACTGGAAGAGGAAAAGGATGATGCCCTCGGGGCACTTGTCGGTGATGTAGCGGTAGCCATAACCAATGGTGGCCTCGGTCTCGATGAAGAAGAGGAAGGCAGAGGGGAAGTTGTAGACATTGGCCACACAGGGAGTGTAGTTGCCGACGTGGGCTTTGTTCAGGTCGCCCCGGGTGTAAGCGATCACCCACCACATGGACGCCATGAAGAGCCAGGCCACGGTGTAGGTGAGGATGAAGATGAAGAGGTTCCAACGCCACTTGAGGTCCACCAGAGTGGTGAAGAGGTCCGAGAGGTAGCGACTGGTCTCGCTGCCCAGGTTGCCGTGCTGCACATTGCACCGGCCGTTCTTGTCTACGAACCGCTGCCGCTTCTTCTTGGGTACAAGCTGCTGCTGCGGGCCCTGCCCTGGCCCCTGGGGTTGCAAGCCCGAGCCGCTCGACGAAGTGGTCACTACCTGATAATCGTCCCCAAATTTCCTTCGGAGTGCAGACATAATACGGAGGGGCGAGCCAGATTCAAACACGAAGCGGAGGCACAGGAGCCAAGCGCTGCAAACCAGCACCAATAAGGAGGTGGGGGCAGGGGACGAAAGCAGGAGGGGAGGGGACGAAAGCAGGCGCCTGGGTGGGGGGTTGGGGAGCACCCTGCAGGTAGCAGCCGACTCTGCCCCTGCAGACGCTTCTGCTCCCCTGGGACAGAGGCTTTCTTTCCAAGAGCAGTGTTAAAACAGAAGTGTTCTCCCACACTCAAGGCAGGAGGGATGCAAGGTGTAAGAACCCAAGAGAAATTTTGTCTCCAAGCTCTTTGAGGCTCCTCTTTGCTCCCCCCACCACCGGCATCCCGAGTCACCTCTTACCTTTCCAGGGCACCCTAACCCCGACTATCTGCAACACCTCTAAACTGGTTGCTGAAAATGAACGAGTTTGACAAGCAAGTCCCACCCCACCTGCCAACTCCCCAAGCTGCTAAGCTGCACTACCTGCTTGGACCAGACCCTCCCCCCTTCCCAGCTGCACCCTGATCAGTCACCCCCCAGGAGTGCTCCTGGCTTCCTTGTCACTCCCACCTCCTATCTTTTAGCCAAAATCCCGCCCAGAGGCATGTCGGCTGGGCAGTGGTGCAACGCCCCCTACCCACACTCGGCTGGCTCAGAATCCCCCGCCCGGGACTCCAGAGACCTGTACTCCTGCCGTGCGCGGGCGGACGAGTTTCCACGCGCGCGTGCCACCAGGGCCTTCGTGTGAAAGCTCGGAGGCTGCCAAGCCACCCCGGTGCTCCGGGAAGCTCTGGAAGCCGGGACACTCACCCAGCAGCAGGGGACAGACAGAGCCGCCGAAAGAAACCGAGGCAGTCCGGCAAAGCACCCTGCGCTCAGGGCTGCCTGACCCTTGCCTACTTTTCCTGGTATTCCACGGTGAGAGCCAATGCAGGTCCCTCAATCTCCGCACCCCCTGGGGGCACTACACAGTCTCAAGCAGGAGACCCTGGTGCTCCAAGCAGAGACTGACTTGGATGCCTGACTCCAGGGTTCCTTGACGCGCGCAATGCCCTCTTTCCAGGAGACAGAGCGACTGCTTAACCGAGGTCAGACTTTCAGGTTAAACACTGGCGTTGCTCCAGCTTTTCCTGTGTCTCGCAATAGGAACATTTGAGTCTTCATTTCCTGTTTCTCCTATTCCATATTCGCGCTTTAGTTGCCCCGTGGATGGAGGATGCGAGGCTCAAGCAGAGACAGCGGGGATGAGGTGTGTGTGCTGGTGCGTGTGATCAGCTGCAGAGCCGTGCTAGCCCCGCCTGTCCTTGCCTTCCCCCGCTGCTCCACCAGCCTGAATTGCACCTCCGCGCCTTGGTTGAGCCCGCAGTGTCTGGCAGCTTACAGAACGCGAGCCCCTCCAATGAGAAGCCGCTCTAAATCTGCTCCCTAACCACAGCCAACTCTTTCCTCGCCCCCTTGCATCAATCAGAAAGCCCCCAAGCAAGCAACAAATGCTGCTTTCTGCGAGGAGTACAATATGTCTCTATTTCTAGGGCTCTCGCGGATGCAAATACTAAGATTTGGGAATGCATCATCAACAGAGATCTGGCTTTCAGATAGGCATATTCAGAAACAAAAATTACAAAAACAGAGAGACCTGACAATAGGAACAGCAAGGAAGGGCCACACTGAAAGGAAACTCCCAGTCCTTTCTGAGAAGGATTCTATGAGATCCTTAGAATATCTAGAGTTAGCGTGACTATAATTGAGGGGAAAGTAATGAGTTTTAATGGCACCAGCCTGGCAGTTAATTTAATGGAGGGGCAAAGTACAGAAATTGCTGATACAGCTAGTGTCCATGAGTGAATGCCAGCTGTTTACCACATTTCGTGTTGGCTTTAAAATGTCTTATACCATATCCCATTCAGTCCAGATACACAAAGTCGGTAGAAAGTCAACTCTTGCTATAAAATAAAAGAGATGCTAAGCATGCCACACTAGACCATTTCTCCACAGAAGGCACAGGCTCCTGTGCTCTACCAGAAACCTGCATACCGGTGAAGGAGGAGGACTTGGGAGCCTTGAATGAGGACTGTAAAACATTCAGCCCAAGTACAGCTTCTCCTGTCAGGCTTCTTATAAGATGTTACCTATTTATTCTCTGGAGATTACATAAGGACAGTGACACTACCTGAGAGGTCAGCAACTTATTCTCTGGAGATTACATAAGGACAAAGACACTACCTATGGGGCTCTGGTCCTGGGCTCCTAAGGCCTGATTTGAATCCTAGCTGTGCCATTAACAGGCTGTGCGACCTTGAGCAAGAACCCCAATTATCTCCTTCGAAAAAAAAAACAGAGTTTTCCCTTTCCCCAGTCATGATTAAAAACCAAAGAAAAAAAGGGTGACTGTGATTTTATTATTTCTCCTCTAAAGGCTATCCTGGGCTATAAAGATTTAACAAAGCCAAGAGGAGATTATATGAGTTTCTCAAGTTGTAGCCTTGCTGAAATAGAACATATATCCTCATCTGGTCTCTGACAGCCTCCCCTCCACCGTCCACTATGCGCTTGGCAGGTTGCTGCCCTCAATTACTGAAACACATCCAGACAACAGCTGACCCCTGGGCCAGTCCAATATCTCCTTCCTCTCCCTGTAGTGATCCTGTCTTCCTCATAGGTGTTGCTCGCTCCAGAAATCACCAAGTTCTCTAATGAAGTGTGAACTCTATAGGGCAGACTTCCTTTCCGTCTCAGGCCCATCTTGTCTCATCAGCCAGGTTTTTTCTTCATGAGATAATTTTCTCAGTGCTGTTTTCTTTTGTTCAGGGTTCCCCTCGCCCCATGGCCAATCACATCAAACAGGATCTACAAGGGCCAGGGCCCTGTCAATATTCTTGTTTCCTTTTCTTGTTCCTTGCCATGCCCCTCATACCTAGAACAGTACTTGCCTCATACTTGGCAAACAATATTTCTTGGATTATTATATATGCCAGTCTAAATAATTACGAACTCCCTATGAGTTCACCAAATTCTAACTCAGATTCTTACCATCACTTACTGGAACTGGTACCAAAGAACATTTAAAAATAAAAGAGAATACTTCTTGTGTTTGTTACTTTAAAAATTTATATTCTATCTGTTATTGGGATTTTTATTCACTGTGTTTGAAATGGTTCCTCCACTTTCTTTACTACAATACTATTAAATCTTTCTTGAGGACCTCAATTTAGTGGTGGAGTATGCCTTAAATCCCATTACTCAGGGAACAGAGAGGTTTGAGGTGACCTCCAGTCCACCCATGCCTACATAGTGGGGCTCTCACAGAAACATAATGGTTAAACTTAAAACAATTAATATATTCCTGTTATCATTCCTTAGTGAGTAAGTATTAAAGCACTATATCTTTGAATTTATTGTTTTAGAATGTTTGGTATTAAGTGTTTGTTTAAGTTACCTTCTTGACTCTCATTTTGACAATCCTTGAGTTAATTTTTGCTCAGGAGTTGGGAGGAATTCCTAACCATTTCTGATATAAGGCTAAGCCCTTTTATTTTGTACTACATGTACATGAAACCTGTCATTCTCAACACTGACAATTATAAAGTCAAAATATCAATCGACTCTAAAAAGAATGTTGTAATTGTTCCCCATGCTGTGGTGTCAAATAATCAGCCAAGATGTAATTCATAAACACAAATGCTCCATTTGTACATAAATTTGCTTTTGTCTTTAGTAAGAACTAAACATTTATGTATACCAAAATATATTTTTAGATAAATTTGTCTTTTGCTATTAATCCTGTTTGGTTTCTATGTATATTTTATACACTAGGGTCTGTGTGGAAAGTTTAAGAAGACTTGGTCTACACCTCTCTTTTAATAAAAGAGTGCACTGGGGTTAGAAAGGGCAAATGATTACTCATTGCCACATACAGAAAGGTAGACACTAAAAGTTTAATGCAAGTCAGCAAATAGTGTGTTACCAGAACCTTTGTGGTCCAACCAGTCCCTGCCATCAGGATTAGGGGAGAGACTTATTACTCCAAGAGTGGTTTACAGACCTTGGAACCCTCTTCTCTTTAGACCATGTTTCTCATTGATCTTAAGATCCATAGCTCTTCAAAATGGTCCAGACTAGTCTATAAAATCATTTTTCTACATCCCCATCAGGATAGCCTCTTTTATAACCACTCAGTTCCCCAATATGTGCTCTATATTAACTTCCTTATCTCGCCTTCATATTAACTTACTTCATATTAACATTACTGACATTATCTATTTCCTATTGCTCTGAAGTCCACATCTCAGACACTAACATGCGAGGTAGTGATAGAATTTCTCTGCAGTTTATTTCAGTCGTCACTTCTTGCATGAGACTTTCCCGAATTCTCCCACTGACAATAATCCATCCTCTCTTTTTGTGCCCATTATGACAGGTTCAACATGCTAGCCTGTGTTGAAACTGGAATTTGCCAAAATAGTTCTAGTGGAAAACAAACCCTCTGAGCATGTGTCTGCTAATAATTTGTTACTCTCTGTACTTCAGGGGTACATCCTAGCCTTGTATATGTAAAGTACTTTAAAAAAGTGCTATAGAGTCAAGCTTTTCAAGTTCATTGAAATGCTCCAGGCAACATAACTTGCATCTTAAGGTTGTATTTGTAGCAGCTAGCTAGAGAGACAGTGGGGGTAAGGATTCCAATACACACCGACTCGCTTTCAGGTTCCTGTCATTTTAGATACACAGTACTTCCTGGTAAGTTAAATGTCTTTGAGAATGTCATCATGTCACACTTTACATGAGCTTTGACCCTATGGTGACATTGACTCCCGCTCTCTGAAAATATTTACAGATGAACCAAGCTCCTCTCTCCTTGTGAGGACAGCTGCTTCCAGGATGAGGTTCTGGAGGGCAGCCAGCCCCACGGTGCTGAGGTCAGGCGAATGTGTGGGGAACGGATGACAGACAGCCACTGAATTGGGTGCTTTGGGATGAAGTGAGGGAAAACAATCTGTACAGGCTGGGTCAAAAAGTGTGAGGGGCACACAGTTTCAGACCAGGTCACAATGGTCAGAAAATTGTGGAAAAAAATAATTGCATAATGCATAATCATTTGGAGTCTAACATTTGAAGATAATGTGGAAGATGACAAGCAAACTAACCTGGAGTTCAGAGCGATAGAACAAAGCTATATTTAACTACAAACTCAGATAAGGCCCAGCTACATAGTTATTCTGCCTAGAGAGTACTTTTGGCAATGTCTTATTTGCTGTGTCCAAAATAAGCAATATCGTGAATAACTGTTACTTCAAAAGTGAAGGATATGATTTTGGATTTTATACTAAAAAAGCATGACTTTGAACATGCAGTTATCCTATTATGTAAGAGAACAGTGTGAGGAAAAGAACATACCTAATATAAAAGATAAAACCTCTGCCCCCGAGAAGTCCAAATTCTAAAAATGACTTAATCGGCCAACTGTGACAAAAGCAAGGCTTTGAGCATCCCAGGGCACCTGGAGTGGGCCTCTTCATTCATGGTCTGTGACAGTGACACACCATGAGACAGCTGGCTTGCCAGCTTGCTAGAGTTATTAATTACTCAAAAAGGAAAAATTGTTTTATATTATTTTGTAGGTGATTTTCTTTTCCAAATCCTTTCCAAAAGAATAATGAAGGCGTGGCAAAGTAGAAGTTCTAAAGCCCTCATCCTTTAGAAGACAACATGCTTCCATTGCCAACAGAGATTTTTTTGCTACATCTGGGAAGAGGTCACTTTTTGAAATTCTATATGCAATTTTGAGAAATAGAATGATATTCCTTTTTCTCACTCTCCTAAAAAAGAATACAGAAGTTATTTTCTCTCTTGCCAAAAAAAGAAGAAGAAAACCAAAAAGAAAAACCAGTTTGAGATTTGATTGCACAGACCTGAGAACAGAGCCCTTGCCAGACCATGGCAGATGGCTCAGGAAGCCTTTAATCTTGGCTCCAGCCAGGCCTCTACCTAAGGGTTCAGAGGATGCCAATAATCCATTATCAATAGGAGGCCATTTATTAGCAAGGTTTTCCTCACTAAGCTTTCTCTTTACCACAGAGGTGTGCCATAGAGTACTCTGGTCTATAAAAGAATAAGGGCTTTTAAAGTGTCTTCTGGAACTTAGGCTGTGTAATAAGGTAAACATTTGTTTTAGAAGGTATGCGGGAGAAGATCTACAAAGAAAACGTATAAAGAAACATAATCACCTCTACCCATGTCAATATTTCTAAGCATTGCCCCCCCCACAAGAACACCAATGGACTTACAGATATCAAAATATGTACAAGGGTTATGCTACTTTGAAGCACCAAACAATGAAATTATGCATACCATGTATCTATCATTAGGCCAAAGCTGTGCAGGTGCGGGATGAAAAGACATCATGGCAATAAGACATATTAGCAACAGTATCTTTAACAACAACAATGTTCTATGTATGTGGTAAATATTAAATGAAAAACATTACTTCATTGTCAAGCAGAACGAGGTCCTTCAGGAGTTCTAGCTAATGGGACTCTTCCAACATCCATCTTACAAGAATCACATTTTGTTCACACTCAGGTAATAGCATTCAAAACTTTCAGAACTCAGAAAATAAGAACAAAGTTCATAAAACAAACCAGAGGTGAGACTTGTATGTAATTAGAAAAATACAACATATAATGCTTATCCATGTGTGATAGTTAATACTGATTATCAGTTATTAAGAAGATGAAACTCTATACAAGCCAGGGAAGAATTAATAAGCTAATTTCTGATTATCTCTATGAAAGGTTATCTTAATTAGGATAATTGAGGTCATATAGTCAACACTATATACAGGCTGTGCCAGTCTACAGGCTGATGTCCTACACTGAATAAGGAGAAAAAGGAAAAAGTGTTTAATCTTCTGGGCATTCTGAACACAGATGCAGGGTGGCCAGTGAGCTCATCCTCCAACTATGACTTCCTCCAACTATGAGTTCCTTGGGTGGACTGCCCAAGGAACTTTGAGCAAAAATAGACCCTTCCTTCCTAAAATCGCTTGTCAGGTAATTCAGTGCAACATCAAGGCAAGTAGCAAACATGCCATATCATAAAAGTAGCAAATATACCACAAGTAGCAAATATACCACTTCATAGAAGCTTATGAACATGATAATATAGAAAATACAGAGTATTTTGAAAATGATATATGCTTTGCATTATTATGTATAGAAAAGATAGAAATTAGAAATCATTACTTGATAATAAATAATTATTATTTTGTAATATAAAAATATTAAATGTGGAGACAGGCTGTATCAGTTCAGGTTGTTGAGACGATGCTGAAAATTAGGGCAAACATTTCCAAAGGACATGAGGACTTGGAAAATGAAAGGGAAGGAACAGAGGAGGCAGAAGCTTAGGCTGTGGGTACAGATCCCGTGCCTTGTGCTCTCGCTTGAACATGTGAGCTCCACAGGCTGATTGTGTTGAGACTTCATTTTCAATATGAAATCTTAAAAAGGTAGAAACTTTTTGCGACTATGATGCTCTTGGAAACATAATCAATGGGAGGTGATAGGATTAGTTAAACTCTTCAGGCAGGGTGCTTATTAAACACATTATTTAAGAGGACTGACCAGAAGATATAGAGCTGAAAGTTGACCTGTTTATTGGCATGTGACATCCTTCACAACCTGTGAAACTTGTTTACGAAAGTGTTATCTCCAAATATACCCCCTTAACTAACTCTCCAGAACTGTGAGCTAAATAAACTTATTTCCTTTTTAACATTATGTAGCATGAATCATTGAATATCACAGTTGAAAATAAATTACTACACCAATAATAGACAAGACAGGTAATAAGAACTGAGTAGAAAACTAAGCCATGACTTACAGAAGACACATTTTTGCAAGCAAAACAAGAGATCCTGGGGGAAATAATGGTATTTGCCGTGGTCATAGATAGTCAGGTCCTCAAAGCCCCCTAAGCTGCATTAACTCTTGTCTGCCAGGGGAGGAGCTACTTTTGATAAGATCTAAATGTTACATCAAGTCTGGAAGAGCACTACAGCTGTTTCTTTCAATTAAAGGACAAGCTTCTCCAGCTGGAAAAGACAGTAGCATACTTTGGCTGCTGGGGAAGAGAAACAGAAGCCATCAGTGTTTCTCCACAAGTTTACGCGGAAGACCCAGAAGTACTCCCATAGTCTAAGAAAATGATAGTGAATGTATGCAATAACCTTTGCTTTCATTTTGGTGCAATCCGTGGAGACCCATTGATGGTGGGAGTGGGTGCCTCAGGGCTATTGAGATAACAGTTTTGATGTATGAGGCTAGAAGGTAGCAATTCCCCAGTGCTGCTGCATTAGGAGCCTTCCATAAGAAAGCAGCATGGGGAGATAGACTGGTGAGTAACGGAGCAGTGGGACATTGTAATAGTACAATGCTGGGGACAGAAAAGAATGCAGAAAACTGGAGAAGATGCTTGGAGGCAAGGGATGAGGAATAGCAGCCAAAGGTTTTTATGGCAGGTAATCTAGGTTAGAAAGAGACTGCCACGAATAGAGTTTTCTGAAATAGAATAATCATGTTTACTCCTTCTAGATATGCATTAGCATTACCTTTGGACTTCATTCCAGATTATTTATATCAAGCTCCGTAGGAGTATGACCTGAGCATCAGCATTTTTCAAAAACCCCTCTGTTGGTTCTGACAGCGCAGCTGGGACTGTGAAGCTCTGCTGCTTAGAGAACTGCACTCCCATTAGCAATAAGCTTCTCTGGGAAATGTCACCTACAGAAACCCCATCCATCTCTGCCCCTCTCCTGACAACCCCTCATCTTTAGTGCCAAACAGAGTAGGGATCAGGAAACATAGGCTTCTCTCTCACGGCTCACCAGAATCCACCATCCTTAGACATCAACTCGCCATTACAGCAGGTTCTTTTCCTCCTGTGAAAAGCACCTAAGCAAAGCAGGATACATTTTGCAATGAGGCCAGGTTAAACCAATTCTACCACCCACACAGTCATAAATAAAACATGAATAGGGGAATCCAGCACTACTGGTTGTAAAACCCATAAATGTTTTAAGTTATTCATTAATAACGTTTCTGCTGTCTGTGGAGGAATATGTAAAGGTTCTGCCTTCAGAATTCTTTTTACCACTATGTATCACATTCTCCTGAATCTTGGAAGAGAGGCAAGGAGGGAAGAAAAAGGAAAGAAGAAGATAGGAGAGAAGCACAGAAATGTCAATCATTGCAATAGCTATAACCTGGGGGAGAACCTCATTACAATGCATCCAGAAGGACAGAGGTAAAAGGGGATCATGCATGCTGGTCGGTTTTGAGTTGTGTGTTGTTATTTTATGATGTATATGATTTATTGCACTGTGGTTGTTTGGACACAGTGCAATGAGGAGTAACTGAGGGAATCAAATAGATATTGGAAACAGGAATGTCACTACACAGGCTTCTGTGCAGAATTGCAAACTGGTTTTTCTCCAGGAAGCTCCATAATAGTCATGAGTTCTTCACTTAGAGAAAGCAATCGATTTCAAGTTCAACCCACTGAATAGCAACACAGACCTGCTTACCTTGATGACTACCCAGCAGCCTATCTGGTTGTGGCCTGGATTTCCCAGGAAACCATAGAAGTGGGCACTGATCTTCTTCTAAGGATGGAGTGGGAAAGAATTAAGACTGGCCACTTTTTTATCATGCAGTCATTTTCAATTCTGCACTTAAGCAAAGCAAATTTGAAACTGAGCAAGTAGCAATTTCTGACCAAACTTGGTTTGAAAATAAAAGTTGTAGTATTTTGCTCGCAGAGGTCGTCTACCTGTTTACTGTGATCCCATAGTTAAAATTTTAACTCTAGAGACAGCTGCAGGGGGGGACTTCAACTAATTTACATAATTTCTAATGTCAGCCCTTTTCATTCTCTTTCTACTGGTCATCTGGTCTCCAAACTGAGCTAAGCGGATTTAAATTAAGTATCTTCCTCAAAAATGTGAACGTGTATTAGAACTCAATCATGCACATAACATCAGCATGACGCTTGTTGTACAGTATTCACGTGTCAGTCCTTTTCCTGTTTTGTATCAAGCTTAAAGGAAAAAACAAATAATATATGATAACATTATCAACTAAGGAATTAATTTTGCATATGTGTGGGAAGCAAGTCTTTTCGGTATGATTTCTTAGTCAAAACAAAGAGGTGTGCAGTTGTTAGAAGATAAGAAGGTCATCGCCCAGTTCTAGCTCTCAATCAAGTGCATATTCAATTTTGCAATCTGCAAGACTGTAGTTGCTGCTGATGCAGATACAATGCCTTCGCATATTCAGTCAGCGTCCGGATACAAACATCACTAAATAAACCCTTGTGCCTGAATGTCAGCTGCTGATTATTTATGCTTCTTGACAACACAAATGAATGACAAGGCTGCCTCTGCGTCTGTGAAAGGTCTCACATCAATTGTTGCAGGTAACATAGATGAAGGACGAGGCAGTCTTATCAGAATAAGCTTCAACTGTGCCAATTAATTAGACAAGTTAGCAGTGGCCGGCACGGTAAACATGACTGTGATTGTCAGGGAAAATGATTTTGCCTAAACAATTTAATGTAAAACACTTAAAAATGAGTCTGTGTCACTGAATTATCTGTCAAGTTTCCATCCTACAGCTACGCTACAAAGGAAATGTCACTCATTTTTATTTCTTTAGTTGTCCATTGTTTCACTAAATTGTCCTTTAAATTAGGATTTAATTGAGTGTGTGTATACATGTCTGTGTGTGTATGTTTGCCATTTCATATGTACATATGTGTGCATGCTTTTAAAGGCACTTTTGCACGTATATGTTCAAAGTGCCATGCACAAAAAATACTGGTATACACTCACACATACACACACACACAAAGAAAGTAAAACAGCGTAGTATTTTAGATCTTGACACAGACACATGGAAGATTGATAGAATAGAAATTCATGTCTTATGCTTCCTGTGTGTTTGGTATTAGGCAAAATAGAGTTCTTTCAGGGACACTGTGTATTTTCACTATCAAAATGAGATAGAAATAGCCTTTATTTCTGAAAGGTATTTGCTTGAAGGATTGTTCACCATCTAAATACAAATAGACCCTACAATCTAGTGTGAAGTGTTTACAAGGTCAGTTAAAAAGAAATCAAAACATCATGTCTACATGAAATTATAATTTCTATGCAGAATCTCTGGTAATGAGGCTACAAAAAATTTTGGATCCAAAAATATTAAATCATTAAAATCATAGCTACATTTAGTAGATCTTAAATGTCTTCTTTCATTATAATAATGTTGTAGGGTTATACATCGCAGTCTCTTTTCTGGCTTTAACTCAGAGGACATCAGAATGTGCAGAGTTTTCCACCATCACCGCTACTCTCATGAACTTGACTGCATCTAAAGTTGCCCCACGCTGTCTATCACTGATCTTTCTTAGCGTGAATTGTAGATGGAAGCTTTGTTCCTGTCAAGTCCCATAGCCATTTAATCCCAAATAAACACACACAGTCTTATATTAAGTAAATCTGTTTGGCCTGTTAACTCAGGCTTATTACTAGCTAGCTCTTACTATTTGAATTAGTGCATAATTCTTATTTATATTTATCCATGTGACTTGGTACCTTTTTCCGATAAGGCATTCTTATCTTGCTTTCTTTGCATCTTGCTAGTGACTGTCTCTTTCTTACCTCTTCCCAAAATTCTTAGTCTGGTCACCCTGCTTATTTCCTTCCTGGAAACTGGCCAATCAATGTTTTATTAAATTGTTACTTGTGACTAAATTTTACAGTGTATAAGAGCATACCCTACAGCATTTCCCCCTCTTTTCTTTTCAAAACAAGAACTCTGAATCTAATCTCCTTTATTTGGCTTTGTTTCTAACTGTTATCCATAATAACTTGTAACCAACATTCTAAACAAAAACAAACATTCACAATCCATTTTGGGGGAATGTGGGTGTAGTTTTCTAGGCTACTTCTTGCTGATTGGCAGTGCTGATAATCTTTGGGGACTCAAAGAAAATTTAGGATTATAGTCAAGTCCTGACTGGAGTATTCTTTGAGGCTGGATCATTTCAGCCATTCATCTTTTTATCTTTTTTTTGAAGGAAGGAAAACAACAACTTTGTTTTTAATTTTGAATATTTCATATTTGTGTACGATGTGTCTCACCTTCCAATTCCTTCTGCCTACTAGCCTAACACATCTCTTTGCCAAGTTTTTCATCTACTTTAAAAATGTATTCACAATCTTCTGATTCCAGTCAGTAATGCTCATATGCTCATGGGCACATGGACAAATACTACTAGCCTGTGTCCACACATTTTTTAAAATTGGGTCTTTCTATTCTAAACGTCAGCAACTTCCAGTATCAAGGCAGCAAGGAGTGGGGATCTGAGAACACTTCCTGCATCATCTACTGTCTTGATCTTGTGAAAATCGTGCAACCACAATTCCAGTGAATTCATGTGTGTAAAGCCATGCCATGCCCAGAAGATAACATCTGACATCACTCCTCACACCTCCAGCTCTCATGGTCTTCTCAGGCTCTCTTTCACAAAGTTTCCTGAACTTTGGTAGGTGGAGGGTATTGAGACAGACATCCCATTTGCAGAACTCAATATTAAGTAATATCAGCAATTGGAACTACAATGTGTCTCGGCCTTAACCACTCTCCACTGTAGTAAGAAACTTCTCTGAACAAGGTTAGAGTAGTATAAATCTATGGGGATAAAAACTTAGAAGGCAGTTTGTCAATGTGAGAATTTAGAAAAACAATATGTCCTACGACTTCCAGAACTACGGGTGCTGATCATGATTACAATACCAGGTACAAATTTTCCAGTTTCAAATAGATGTTGTTCTAGATGTAGAACTCAGAGGGACTGCAAGAGAGGTATTCTAAAACATTGGATCATCTGCTTGTATCAAAGATTTTTCAGGGGGGGTCTTCCTTGATCAAACCTTATTTTTCTTCACCCAGAATGAATCCATGGCCTCTCATTTCCTGTGAAAACAAAATCAAAACCTCTTCTCCAAAGTAACATATCCTTTGACTTAAATGTTGAAGTCAAGGCATTTTCAAAATACATAGGTTGGATTAATCCAGCAGCATCTATAACCAAACATCTTCTAGCAGTTGTTGTTCCTTCCTCGGCAGTCAAACAATTCAAAGACAACACAATCACATCCAATATCCAGATTCTCTGTGACTTTTTCCATCTTTATGTGACTTTTTTTTTACTCTGTTTTTTAATTTTTATTTTTTTACTTTTTTGACATAGGATTTATTGGTGTAGCTTTGGCTGTCCTAGAGCTCACTCTGTAGACCAGGTTGTTCTCCACCTCACAGAGATCTGCCTACCTCTTCCTCCTAAATGCTGGGATTAAAGGCATGTGCCACCACACCTGCTTACTCTATTTTTCTTTTTAAGGAACTTCACTATCCTTTTTTTTTCTCTTCCAAGGCAACATATATTTTTAAACACACTGTAAACCATTTAGGGGGCTTTTTAAAAATATGACTCTGTCTTTACTGTGTATCTCTGTCTTTTTTCTGAGCACATGACTCTACAAGTGGTATTGACTAAGACTGAAGCTGCAACTTTGGCAGCTGGCTCCACCCTATTGCTTAGGCTTTTTTTGACAGGTGTAGCTTCATGTCAGAGGTACTGGTGAGAGCCACAACTCTGCAGAGTTTTTAGGTCCATGCCACCACAAAGAAGCCTGACGCTGGCTGCTCATAAACAACATTTAGGTGTTTTGTGGCAGAGCCTCTTAAAAGAGCTACAAGATTTTAGCAACTAATAGTGAATCAGGAAGCCTCTCTTAAAGCAGCCCCACCTCTGCTTGCCACCAGCAAACAGAACCTACCGGAGACAACCTACCAAGACACTGCATTTGATTCTGTTCTTGTCTGTATAGAATCCTGTTTTGTTTTTTTTTTAAGCTTTCTCAGGCTTTCTGTGAAAATTCTTGCCAAACATTTGGGCATCACTTTTAAACTGAAACTGCATGTTTGTTTCCTGGCCACCTAGACCAAAATAATCAAACAGAAACTGTATTAACTACAACACTTTTGGCCAATGGCTCAGGCATATTTCTGGCTAGCTCTTACATCTTGAATTAGAACATTTTTTTTTATTAATCTATGTATCCCCATGGCTGCTAACCCATAATGTTCTGGCATCTTTTACCTTCAGCAGCTATATGACATCTCCTCAACTCAGCCTGCTCTCTCTCTCTCTCTCTCTCTCTCTCTCTCTCTCTCTCTCTCTCTCTCTCTCTCTCTCTGTTCATATTTTCTGGCTAGCTTTACTCTCTAAGCCATTGTATAAAAGAACTTAATTCATCAACCAAGAAAAACAGCACATACACAGAAGGACATCCTATCTCATTAAATATTTGTTACTTTGGTACTTGCTTAATTCTGTTCATGATTTGTTTGACCACAGATGAGAGAAACCCACCCACTTCCCTGTCCAAACACACAAGAAAGTCTTACTTTTTTATCTAGAAAGAATTGAATTCTCAGCGATCAAGCAAAAGAGACCCTCTTTCATGCATAAGAACAACACAATTAGAAGAAAAAGCAAAACAAGATAATAATCCCTCTAAAGACCTTCTTGTATTGGAAAAGTCAAAGACTTACTCAGCAAAATCTGTCCTAGGAATTGAATCTGTGAGATACTAGAACATGCAAAGGTAAGTAGAGGACTCAGGAGAAGACTGGAGAATTGCTTCTTATTTCTTCCATAGAGTAGAGGGCAAGAGGTAGAGGAAGGGCTAAAGGCTGTGGCAGCAGAACCTGAGGATGGACAACCTTTCCCTGGAAGAAGACTCCTCCAGAATGGTCTTCAGTATTCTCAATGTTTCTTAGTCTCTAGATTGTTTCTGAGGTTCCTGAAATGCTTAGACTGTACACTCATTTTGACAGAAAGCCAAAACATGACAAGAGGAGCAGGAGCTCAAGGTAAAAGAGACACTGGAGGAAATGTCTCCAAAGCCTTCCAACCTCAAAGAATTTTGGAATAATGTGGCCAGAAAGTAGAAGTCTATTGGGATAATTCTTTGAGAGGAATCAAGGCCCCCACCTGACCTATTCTTTATAACACGGATTTAAGAATTTTTAGGTCATTTATAACAATACTCATCACTAAGCCAAGGTGACAGTCACTATCCCAAGACAGCTTTTAAAACCAACTACTAACTGTGCCTCTGTGGGTTACCCAGTGATGTGACTAGGAGGGCTATTTAGAGATTTAGAGATTAACGTGGGAAGGGATGTTTTAAAAGCTGTGTAAATGACACTCTAACAACTCTCAGAGAGCATTTTAAATAATGTTCAGAAGTTACACCTGCCTAACATAATGCAAGATTAATTTCATGGTTTTTAAATAAAATAGCTGTACTATAAAACAAAAATTACTGTTATTGATACCTCAATTCTGCATGCCTTTCAAGCCCCATGAAAAGCCTGTAACTTTGATTTATTTGCTTTAGGACCTAAATAAAAGCACAGTCGTAGAACACACACATGCGTGCGTGCACACACACACATGCACACACACACACTTCCATATATTCACACTCATAAACACACTCACTTAATCTGTGAGAAATCTCTTCATACACAAACTGTAGAGCAAGAGAATTTTATTTTCAAAACAAAGATACATGAAAATAATAAATTTGTTCTTGAAACTCTTATGAATGGAATGGAACAGAGCTGTTTATTAGAAAAATATATGAAAATTTGCTAGAAGTTAAACGAGAGTAACAACACTGATTCCAAAGTTGCGACTAACAGTGACCAGTGGCAAACAGCTCTGGGATTTAGGCAACTTTTCAAAGAGACTTGGAGAAATGTGGAGTTGCTGAAATTCTTCACTAAAAAAGAAGCATATGGGGGTAGAAAATTCAAGAGACACAGGGTTACTACTGTCTAAGCAAGGCTGAGGAACAAAGTCCCACCAACTAAGACCCACCAAGGTGTAATAATGTCTCCCCTGAAGCAAATATGACTGCTTGACTTAACATCAGTCTCTCACACACACATACACACACACACACACACACACACACACACACAGAGTCTCATCACCCTGTACCATTAGTACGACAGACCTATAACCACAGAGTATGTATGGCCATTACATTCCACTGAGAATATAATATGGACAGAAGGAGCTAAATGCATATAAGATAAAGCAAAGTTGTGCTCAGGGTTCATCCTTTGGTGCAAATCCACTGAGCTGGTGTGACATGACATAAAGCTGCTTCCCGGTAGAAATCTTCAGGGTCCAGTTTCTCTGAACAAGGATCCCATAACAAAGGGAAAGCCAAGGACTCACCCACATCTGGGGGGCAAACTCTATTCTCCATTGCTTCTAGAATTTACTAGATAAGACAAAAGGATGACATTGTATTGAAAATAAATTTACTCAGAAATACAGGATTCCATTGTGGTAGGAAGCTCCTTAAATCTCAGGGCGATCTAAAGTGAGGTGAAGCATCCCATTCCACAGGGAAGATTTTTAGGACTCCAGAAATGAACAATTTAAAATCTTCAGGAAATCACTGAAATCGACAAGACACCCTAAGCAGATTTTTTTCCAAGATAATATAAACAGTAAGGACTGATGAGAGATACCCTCAAACCAGCTTAGCGCTCTAGAAGCCCAGAGCTAAGCTAGCCAGTCTGGAATGAACTAAGACCAACTGACCTACCAGGAAGACACCCCGACCTGCTGAGCTGTCTGCAAGTTGTGTGTTACACTCCAGTTTCCAGCTTTCAAGAGACATCATCCATGTTTTGGAGGGTTTTGCTGACAGAGTTGTCCTTGAATCATTTCTACTCCAATAAACAACCCATTATTCATACTTTTGTAAGTAGACTCAATAAGATCCAGTACATAATGATCAGCTCTGAAACCACATACCCACAAAAAATAAAAAGGATTAAGCTTGCTGTATTCATTTATTTGTCAATATATGTATATATGGATATGTACAATAATTTATATATGTGTATATATATATGGGTGTGTGTAATAATACTAATTTTAAAAGATAAGTGATCGATTTTAGAATGAAGAGTACATGGTAAGAGTTGTGGCAAGAACATGGGAGGACGTGGAGAGGAGAACAGTGGGGAATGATATGTTTATATTATAATTTAAAATGTACAAAAGGTTGAAAGATATTTTAGTGGGGAAAAAGGACAACTCATTGATTCATTGGTTGTCTTCTTACTTTAGTCTGATTATTACCTATCTAGGATAATTAGACATTTATTTGTCTCTCAGGAGTAGTCTCATACAATACATAGTAAGGGAGAATGCTAGCTTCATCCCAAGCTATGTCTGTTTGTATTTGAAGCATGGCACAGACTTAACCAAACTGAATTTCTTGAGGGGTAAAGGATCATAAAATACTTAAGTCTTTCCTTCAAAGAGAAGATGGAATACATCAGAACAGCCAGTAACAAAGCCTTAGTCACCAAGGAATGAGCAATTCTGCCATATGCTGCTGATCACACAAAATGTCTCTTATCCAGGCACTAAAGACCTAATACACAAACCTTAGAATTATCCAGGTATGGAAAAGGGTTGGAATGATTCTAATCTTAAAAGTCAAATCCCTGTTTCATTAATATTTCTATTTTTATGGAGGTAGCTATAGACTATGCACCTTGGTCCCACTGTGGAAAAGCATGAAACTTCAGGGAAGTCGTTTTGAAAAAGCTTGATTTCAGAATCACTGGAATGCTCAATGGATACTTAATTTCTCTCTCAGGATGGATAGGGGTATTATGTGTAGAGCACATTGTGCCAGGTAGGAGCAGCTCTAGAATTATTTCCTCAGGCACGGTCCAGAGAAACTGGTAAGCTAGCAGAAAATACAGGCTCCTGATCTGTAGGGCATGCCCTTTCCTAAGGAGGCTGTCCTCCTTAAGAAAGAAAGAAAGAAAGAAAGAAAGAAAGAAAGAAAGAAAGAAAGAAAGAAAGAAAGAAAGAAAGAAAGAAAGAGAGGGGGAGGGGGAGGGAGGGAGGAAGGAAGGAAGGAAGGAAGGAAGGAAGGAAGGAAGGAAGGAAGGAGACACACACACACACACCCGAACCCCCCCCAGCGAGAGAGCGAGACGAGGGAGAGAGAGAAGAGGAGGAGATGAGAGAGAGAGAGAGAGAGAGAGAGAATGGGGAAAAAAAGAAAATCAAGCCTTTGTTATTTAACCAAACCTCAAATTACCCTAATGAACAGCCATCGGAATATTCCCACAAAACATGTGATGAATGATGTAATTTGCATCATAGAAAAACAAATAAGTGTTGGAATACACTGCCAAAGAAAAGGAAGTGAGCTGTATGTATGGAGTAGACTGTGTCTTTAATCTTTCATGTTCCAGGATGGGTCATATTTCTCCTTTGTTTATTTACATTCTCTGTCCTTCCCCTTCTGGAATGTTTCAGACATTTTGCATTCAGTGCTCATATCCACTAGGCCTTGTTCCAGCCTGGTTGCCTTGCAGGACATTTTAGTGTCCAGGCAACTGGCACTATGTTATAGGATAACTAAGGACAGGAAGTCACCATGGAACCACTGGGGTTAGTAATGGTCGGAAAGCTAATCTACTCTGGTGTCACTGAGCACTGGTTTCTTTAGGCACAGTAAAGGCCCTCGGTGTGAGAAAGATGGTGCATGTAGATGACATACAGGGGTCGAGTGTGACCCAAACATCCTCAGTTCCTGAGATGGCAAAGAACTGTCCTCTCTCTTGACCCAGGTTCAAAGTAATTTGATTCGTCCTTTGGAGGGGATGTATTCATTTTTATTAAGACAGTCTTAGTCACTAGAAATGTAAGGTCAGGAGACTCCCAGATATCCTTCATAACTGACCTTCAGCTTTCTCAGACAGGGCCTCCTCTGATCAACTTTGATCTCCCTTAGCAGCTCTTAGTGTCCCCACTCTTGGCATCCTCCACAGCCCACGTCTCACTGCCTCATATTCATGAAGTAAAAGAATTAAAAGGATTTGAACCTTAATGGGATTAGCCTCTTGGATAGATCTTCAATTCTCAAGTTGTTTTGAGTGTCTTTTTAAATACTTATAAAATCTTGCTGCCTGTGCCTTGCAATCATAAGTGGACCATGCTATAAGCCTGAAGTTCTCCTTCTACTACTGGACTTAAGGTCACACAGTGTTTGCCCCAACAGCCAGGTGTTGCCACCCATCCTCAGTAAGCCAATTAAAGGATGCAAAATAATAGTACAAAACAGAAAAGAAATTATTTGATCGGAAAGAAAGATACAGAGATATGAGGGGAAGGATTAAGTAGAAGGCAAGAGACAAACATAACCAAGTAGCGTGATAGGCGTCGTTCTCTGCTTCTTGGCTCCATGTCTGTCCTGCAAAGCTAGCTTCTCCTACATGGTTGTCTGACAAGTCGTAAATCTTTTTTCAAGAAGACAAAGTTCCACCTCTGGATGTCTGTGGCTTCTGCTATTAAATCTCTCAAGAGGAAATTTCTGGGGAAATTTTTATTTCTTGGAATACATAGTTTGAATAATCTGATAGCCAAATGAGGGACAGAAGTATACCCTTAGAATATATTCTCTCCTGTGCAACAAGATGGTTATATTTCAGCTTCTTGGTTTTGAGGGTCCATCTCTTCTTCTGACTCCTAACTTCTTTTCTTTGCTATCATAAGCATGGTGGAGTCTCTTGTTGGAGCCTGCTCCAACAAATTCAGCTAGGGGTATCTGGGTAGGGGCGTGAGGATTAAGGAAATGACAGATTGTAAGAAATTGAGATGGAAAACACAGGAGAGATGGGGGGGGGGGGCGGACCGCCAGCTCCCTCTGCACTGAACAAATTTTATTTCAGAGCCTGCTTATCTACAAAAGCAAAACAAAGCACAGCACAGACAGACAGAATCTAACCGCAAGACCATCCCTGTCCTTGAGTAAGCAGTTTTAGGTCTATCGTGCTCTTGCTGCTCACAAGCAGTTTCAATTTCTGTCTTGATGTTTCTAAAGTTTGGTATCAGCAGTATTCTTTCTACTAGAGAGCATTCTTTTCTTGTAGGAAAAATCCTCTTTCTCATGGGCTTAATCAGAACTTTCCCACGGCTCTCAAGGATATTGGACAAGCAGAGCAGGCAAGATTGAACTCAAATGACGTTTAAACCAGAATGGAAACTGAGTCACTTGTGGGCTACCACAGTCCTTCATGAAATGTTTTAGCTCCCTCCACCCCTTGCAAATACATTTCCCCAACAGTATAGCGCACCAACCACGAAACCCTTCTTCTCTGACCTTCACGCTCACTCATCCAGGAATGGCCCCTTTTCTCCAGACTTTTCAGCTGTGATTCAGGTGTTGGCTTCAGGATTCCACAAACCGTAGCGGACACAAGTCAAGAGTGCCTGTCCTCATCCCCTCTGAGCAGCTGTAAGGAAGATACGCAGTGATTTATCAACTTTGTACAAAAGCCGCTCCCAATATAGAATTTCTACATTAAAGAAATTTATTTATTATGTCAAGCAATGCCTACTTATTAGGCAGCAATGCCTAATCAAGCAATGTTAAAAGCAACATTAAATCTTTGTCTTCTCTATCCAACAGTGTAAACCTTGTTTTGATTAGGACATGGAATTCATCTTTTTTTTCTCCAACTTTGTAAGACTTGGATGCAATTGTTTTTATTTCTTCCATCTTGTAAAATCTTGAAGGAAGTGGTCAACTTTTGATTATATGATAGCCTTGATGAATTTTAAAAATTTAAATAATTTAATGATAACCCTTTTCTCATTTCTGTTTATTGCTTTGTGTTGCTGCTGATGAAACACACACACACACACACACACACACACACACACACCTGGTAATGTTATGCATAGGTCACACTGTTAACTGATCACTGTCTTAGTCAATATTCTATTGCTGTGACGACTCTGAACTGGGTTTGAAAATTTGGAGCCCCAAAGCCCATCCCCACTGACACACTTGCTCCAACAAGGCTACATCTCGTAATCCCTACCTAGTAACATCATTTCATAATGATCAAGCCAAGCATTCAAATATGTAAACCTATGGCAGCCATTCCTATTCAAACCACCACAACCACATTGTGTATTAATTATAAGCTACTTAAGTAGGTATTAATGCCATATGTTAACTATTATTTCAATCAATGCATATTGTCAGCAGTATCATAAATTGAGCAACCCAAAACATTATAACAAATTAAGTACAATGAGCATCTGTTTTTTTTTCAGTTTTTAGATTTATTTTTATTTTGTTTTGCTCTCATGAGACAGGGTTCTCATTTTGCAAACTGTCTTCAAATTCAGACCATTCCTCCCACCTCACCTTCAGAGGAATGTGATTACAGCCCTGAACCGCCACGGCCATCATGTTGAGTATTTTAAGATGAAGAAAATTCAGAAGAGCATAGAGACAGAAAAATGTTACAGGGTTCTTATGCTTCCTGTCTCCCCAAGGCTGAACAGTTATAATTCCTCTCCTCTGAAGTAGGTCATAGAACATTCTTCTGCCCAGAAGAAAGTCACGTGGGAAGAGCCTATCTCTGGGCAAGTCCTGTAACCTCTCCCTACACTGCTGTGCGATTGTATTCATGTGGCAAGAGTTCTGCCCCAGGGTGGGAGAAGAGTAAAGGAAAAGCATAGAAGAATCTAAACAAATAGGTCTCACCATGTTCTCACAATTTTTCATTCTGTCCTACTGCCTTCCTCTCAGTGCCGTTTATTAGATTAATATAGACGTAGACTTTCCTCGGTGTCCAGGCTTCCTTGCTGATGGTTTTTACATGATGAAAAAAAAGTTCATAAATAAATTTGTACGCTTGATTTCTGATCAACCTTTTCAGTTTTATTTTCAGTCCCAGTCAGAAACCCTAAAGAGCTTAGGAAGTGTTTCTCCTCTACAAAATGAAGAACAATCTATAGAGAATTGGGCTACTGGATATTAAAAAAAGTAAATTCTATGAAAATGACATAAGTAAACTAAAGATGAACGGAATGAATGGGTGTTACCTCCAGAAACCTATTTGACAACTTATTAATAAACAGACAAATTACAAACCTATAAGAAGGAATGAGTCTTTAATAAAATTTGCATCATTATTAGTCTTGAGCAATACTTCAACCTTAGATCTATGGAAAAAAGATCTTGAAACAATGGTCTATGGGATGAATTTTATTAGACAGGTTAAATCCAAGCAGCAATAGTGATGAAAGGGTATGGGACAGTCAGTGGTAGTTAGAAACGTACATTCCAGGTTTTCCTTCATATGCCCAGATAATGTATCACAAGCTAAATGTATCATTTGCTAAAAATGTTTTTGATTCAACTCTTTTACCAAACACTAGCTTAGTAATATTCTAATGTAGACAAGTGGTTGTTTAATGTCATGATGACAAGACCTCAGCTTGCCACCACTGCTCAAAATCCTACATTAGCTACCCTGGGAGTATCAAAATTTGAAATTTAATGTACCGTTTCCATTCATAATTGCTTTCCTCACCATTTTAAAGTGAAATGTTTCAGTTGACTATCAGAAGTTGAAGTCTTTCTAGATTGTGTTTATGACAGGCTCATCTCAAAGACTAGAAAGGTGTTCAAGCAGCTAAGAACACTTACCCTTTCTGCTTTTCCAAAAACCCACACTTTTTCCCCAAGTGCACACATCAGGCAATATACAGACTCCATCAATTCCAGCTCTGTATTGATAAAATATTCTACTCTGCTTAATCTACACCATGTAAGTATACACACAGACACACACAATTAAGTGCTGGAAATATTCTAAACATCAATAAACAGAGAACCTCTCACAGTACTCTTCTTCACAATACTTCATCTTAGATCAGAAACCAGAAAACTTGCCATTTGGGCCAACCCCAAATGTCATTGGTTTAAGCGTGCTTTGGGGAGATTGAAGATGAAAGATTCCTAAACACATATTGTTCAACAAACAAAAATGGTAAGATATCCTTCCCTTTTATAAGGCCTTAGCCAGGAAACCAGAAACCCCATTTGGTCTTAATTATTGTTCCTGAAGCTGGCATGAATAAAGGCATGAGAAAGAAATGTTGTGAACTTCTGTGACATATTTCATAGTTGAGACTGAAAAAAATGACTATGGAATGGGTAAGAGAAATCATTACTTTAAATGCATTCACTGCAATTAACTCCCTAAAAGGTGAATGAATTGAAGAATTAAATAAAGGAAACATAACTATTAATTAGGTGGTCCATTAGCAAGTTGCACATTTGCAATTGACAATTAATTGCAATTGAACTGATAGTCATTAACATCTCTAAAGATGCTTTGAAATACCCCAGCAACTGAACAGTCTGTAACACCAGAAGTGAATATTAGTCTCTGCAGTACTAAAAATCACTCTTCCTTTACCATCACTCGGAGCTTTTTGGTATACATTTATCTTTTAAAGTGCCGTCTTGGATTTTATTGTAATAGGCATTGTACTCCTGAACTAGGCTCTTGTCTTGTTTCTGTTTCTTCCTCTATCAGTATGCTCTCTCCGTGTTCTTGCCCTCACTCCCAAATCCAATTATCCCCAGGTAGGTGTCCTCCAAATCTGTCTTGTCAGCTCTTATCTCTTTTGACTTTCATATCATGATTTCTAATTCCAGTTTTATGTGTGACTTTTGTCCTACAAGTTTATCCAGGTCTGTGAGTTCAAATCGGAAATCAATACTGCCTTCCCCAAGACACGCCACTTCTTCTTCTGTCTCAGAGGTGTTATCAAAATTACCGTCCATTCTGTGCTCAAGGTAGAAACCTGAGTTGACACACTCTTCTGTCTCCATATTCAGCCACATGCATCATTTGTTAGTGGCTTCTCAGAATTTCTTTCATCTTGTGCTTTCCCATTTTTCTGCGTTGTCTTAGCTAAGAAGCTCAGTATTAATTTTCGGCATATGTTTTCCCCCACTAGGCTCTCTTCCCTACCAGTCCCTCCAAATTTCTACCAATAAGTCTAACACATTGCTAATTGGGCATGTCTAAATCCTGCTCTAAGGTGGAAATACAGTGTTTGAAGCAATGCTTAAACTTTTAGTGCTTCCAGTCTGCCTGAGAGACAAATGTATCACTCCTCAATTCATTAAGTCTCTAGATAATAAGGTAGCAATATTCCTTTTGTATTTTAATAAATAAAATGTGCCTAAAGATCAGAATGCAGAACAGCCACACTAGTCAGTCATACAGGCCAGGCAGTGGTGGCATACACTTTTAATCCCAGCAGCCACACTACTTAGCCAGTGAGGATAAGAAAAAGCTAGCAAGCTGGTAAGTCCATCTATCATACAGTTCATAGATGGGGTGGAGGTGGGATGAGTTGCCAACCCCAATCCACCCCATCTATGAACTGTTGGAGCAGATGAAGAAGACAAACCTACAGATCCAAAACAATAGGACCTCCAAGACACAGCACAATAACAGGATATCCATGATGAAGCCCCAGTGAGAGCCCATTACGGGTGACATAGCAGAAGACAAGACTTGGAGCCAGAACAGTGAATGACTCATGGCAATGCACACTTGCAAGTAAAAACGAATGGACTAAATAGTAAACTGTGAGACTCAAAAGGCCACACTACAATTCCTACGACAAGATGCTTCCCTCATCTTTTATTTATTCTTTGTTTTGTTTCTTTATTTGGTTTGGGTTTTATTTTAATTTTTGTGGGGGGAGGTGGGCAGGAAGTTGCAAAGGCATAGGGTAGATATGAGGGGATAGTGAGTTGAGTGGAATCAGAAAGCATGATGTGAAATTCAGAAAGAATAAAAAAAAAGAAAAAAATGGCATCACATACAGTGGGCTGATTCTTCCCCACATTTATCAGTACAATCTATCACAGATACAATCATATGTCAATCTAATTAAGACAATTCTTCAAATGAAGTTTCCTTAAACAGCTGACTGTAGTTTATATCTAGTTGAAAAAAACAAAAACAAAAACTGCTAAAAATTAATCATGACAATATCATATATGATTTATCTAAATGTAGACATACAACTATTTATTATGAAACTTTGTTGTCTGGGAATAATAGCAATTAAGATATATTCATGTTCAGTACATTGTACATTGGCCCAAGTATCTTTACTTTAGTGTTAGTTGAATTTAGAAGATTAAAACACATGGGTGTGACCTGGCCAGTGGTGGCGCATGCCTTTAATCCCAGCACTTCGGGAACAGAGGCAGGTTGATCGCTGTGAGTTTGAGACCAGCCTGGTCTACAAGAGCTAATTCTAGGACAGGCTCCAAAGCTACACAGAGAAACCCTGTCTTGACAAAAAACAAAACAAAACAAAAAACCACAAGGGTGTGAAGCATGTGTATAAAGTGTATGTCTTTATACATCTAAGATAGAATAATATTTTTAATATAACCCGCTCTTGGTTCTACTTTTCTGGGGAATACTGAGTAATACACATAAAGTTATGGCCAGAAGTATACTATTGAAGAGACAGTTATTGCAGCACGTCCCGTATATGACTGATGTGTCTATTGATTGCTTGCCCGCACTCGAATCATTGTCTTTTCTCCTCCATTTATTCCTCTGCATTCTACTTCCATCTGTACGGCACACGAGGCTCAATAGGCTGTTTCCTTGGAGAGTCAAAAGCAATGTCAATGAGTGGAATCAGTCTCTACTGGGGCAGGTGGAATGTGCTCAAAAAGCCATAGTTGAGAACATGTGGTGCATGGTTTTTATGTGTCAATGCCGAGATCTGTGGACTTTGACTTCCTTTTACTTTTGTAATTCTAAGGGCTATGGGAAGTCACTAAAATTTCTTACACTCAAGTATCCTAATTAAGGAGTATGTGTGGTGGTAGGCTACTTCTGGCACCTGGGGATAAACGAAGCAATGAAGAAGATTAATATGGTTGTAAGGTTAGGTCACACTGAAAGGAACGTAGCGCTGAAGAAAAGTTGATGAGTTGACGGTGCATTTAGAGATGGAATGCACAGGGAATTGTCAATTGATGATCTAGTTCTGGCCAATCAAGTGAGGGTGAGAGTTTACTCTCAGCTTTCTACAAATATGCAATGACGACGAAAAGATATTGCTCCTGTTTGAGGAAGATCAAGTTTTCAGGTCCACTTTGGACATTTGAGTTTGGAAATGCAAGTAGACTACATAAGACTATGACGCAAAAGCAATTTCTCTGTGATCACAACATTGACACACTCCATGTGTTCTCATTTATGACAGCACTTTAAAACCTGAGCCAGAGGTCACAGATGCTAAGAGCTAAAAATATCATAAAGAATTGGAAGAAAATATAAGGTTGAGATGGGTAGAGAATGTGTTTACCTCTTGACTAAGGCTTGTACCTCTTAGTCATGCTTAGTAAAGGACATTGTCTTTCAGTGGAAGAAAAGGAGATCAATAAAAATTTTTAAAATCATTCAAGACAGTATTTTTTCTTTTTAATTAAGCTTCTAGACGCCAAGTCATGTATAATTGTGATATGATTTTATAAAATAAATAAATCTTATTCAACCTTATTTACTTAAATATATTAGAATATATAGTGCATAAACTTTGATCTACCAAAGAGACAATTCTTTTGTTTCTGTTTTGTTTTCTTTTGCTTTTGGCATTTATTTCCATGTTGAATCTGAGAGCAGTGACAAACCAGGAATTTTTCAGAATTTACCAGGGATATCTCTCTGAATGAAACTGAATTTCATAGCACAATTAATACTGAGTATTTGTGGCAACTCTCAGGCATAGATCTGCTATTTGGGTACAGAGATGGCCAAGCTGTGAACACATAGAAGCAACTGTGTAGGCATCCTTTAACTGCTAGCTATTGTGTGCCCATTCTTCTCACACTCAGCGTGAAATTTAATTGCCATTGTGTCAAAACTAAGAGTGTGCCTTTTGTCTTGGTAATAGTTTATAATTAAAATGCAAATTTGTACCCCCTTCCCGCTTCTTCCTCATGCGTTTCTTCCTGTTTTATTATTATTTAATCCAAAATTTTTATACAATCCCAGTTCCCTACACCTTCCCCCCATACTCCCATACACTCCTAAGAGAGGTAAAGACTTCAAATGGGGAGCCAACAAAGTCTAGCACATCCCTTTGAGGCAGGATCAGGGCCCTCTCCACTATATCTAGGCTGAGCAAGGTATCCCTCCAAAGAGAATGGGCTCCAAAAAGCCAACAATAGGGATAAATCCTGGCCCCACTGCCAGTAGTCCCTCAGACTGTCCCAGCCATACACTGTCACCCACATTCAGAGGGTCCAGTTTGGTCTTATGCTGGTTCCCACTCCCCTCCTCTATCTGGATGGTGTTAGGGAACTCTCATTAGCTAGGTAAGTTGTTTCCATGGGTATCCACATCACGGTCTTTACCCCTCTGTCTATACTATCTCTCTTCCCTCTCTTTGACTAATTTGGGACCACAGTCCTGTTCTTTGCTGTGGATCTATGCATTGGCTTCCATCAGTCACTGGATAAAGGTTCTATGGTGACAATTACAGTGGTCATCAATTTGATTAGAGGGGAAGGCCAGTTCAGGTACCTGTCTTCACTATTACTTAGGGTCTTAGTTGGAGTCATTCTTGTGGATTCTTGGGAAATTCCCCAGTGCCAGGTTTCTAGCCCAATAATGGCTCCCTCAATCAAGATATATCTTTCCACGTTATTCCTCTCTGTCCTTTCCCCATCTCGACCAACCCATTCCTTCAGGTTTTCATTCCCCCTTCCTTCTCCCCTCCTCCTCCCCTTCTGCCTTCCCTTCTGCCCCTCACACTTTCTTAATTCTTCCATGGGATGATAAATCAGGTAAGTCTCATACAGCTTGATGGCCTCCCAGCATTAATCTTTGTAGCCTCCAGAACCAGGAACCAAGTTTCTGTTCATTATCAATGATCCAGTCTGTGCTAGTTTTAGTAGATGAAAAGAGACAGTGGAAATGAAAGACAGAAATTAAAAAAGAAAGAAAAAAAGAAAGAGAAGCAAGCAAGGAAGGGAGGAAGGAGGGGAAGAATAAGTTCAAGGCAGAACCCAAAGGCATGGTGATTTTATTTGAGTAAATGCATCTTTCATGAGAAAATTAAAAAACATTGGCAGAGTAGTAATATAAAAACAGCAGCGGAAAAGTAAACCAAAACAAAGAAAGTTGCAATAACAAGAAATGGTATTTCTACTCTAAAAAGTTATAAAGTTACATGTGAAATAATTTTTTAAAAATATTCAATATATAGTTATTCTTTGTAATAGAAAGAAACAGAAGAATAATGAAGACCAAAAAATGAGAACAGGTGGTGTAACAGTAATTAGAAAAAACCAAAGGCATGAGTTTCTACTCACAAAGATCAAGCCATTAATAACTTTTTCCACTAAAATTTCATAATACATACTTTTATACCTTATGACCTCACGTGGCCACTCAAAGGGTCCCAGAGGAAGGATGTCTAGGGCTATCAGTCACCCAGAACTTAAAGATTAGTTTATCAACTGTAAAACTGTTTTCTTTGTTCGACTTTTGTGATTGTGAGAAGTTCATGTCATGAATAATAAATATTTGAATACCTCTGCTGGATCTATCTAATGATACAACTGTATAAATCATGGAGGAATAAGTAAATTTTACCAAAGAGATATGGTTAATCCAAACACACATAGTTGACACATATTCATATTTGCCACTGCAATCTATTTTTTTGTGCTAATGCTTGAATGTGTCTGATGTTCTGAGAAAGTACTTCAAAGAGATTAATGAAGCCATACTGTGAAGAACTGACTCAGGAGAGCTGGGAAAATGTCCAGCCTTTTCTTCATTCTGCCTTCCTGCTGAACTTCTCTTTCACACCCACTCTCTCACAATGCACAGAACAGCTAAAATCTTCAGGACAATTTTACGACTTCACCTACAGAACAGGACATAGGATTCTGAAAACCACAGATTCTTTTGTTGTTATTATTTTGTGGCACACTATGGAGCTACAGTCTCTCTTTCTGGACAATATCTTCATTAACTATTTTCCTTTTTCTTTTTTTTGTCTCTGACTTTCATTTGATATCCCAATGCTTCCAGTTTTATAACCTGGATGGAATCCAAGTATTAGGTGTGAGAAATACGATATTAGTTTAACACATGCTGTTCTTTTGCTCTGTTAATGGTTCAGGGAAATAAACATTCTATACTGAAACAATAATATCAAACCTCAGAATTACTAAGTATTGCTAAGCTCCTTATAAACGGATGGCATCACACACATATATAAAACCCAGCGCTGCAACAACTATGTTAGTAAAACCATTAAGAAAAACCAATATGTGAAGACGTACAGAATGAAGAATTTTATGGCTGAGTTTCTTAGAAAAGAATAAACCTCAAGACAAAATCTTATGTGAATGCAGAACTTCCCTTTCCACAACACACCCTCAATCAAACCAAGTATCTTGTTGTTTATGCAATTTAAGCCTAATAATTATAATAGTCAACAAACATAATTAGGTAGATTAGGAATGGACAATTATATTAAAATACAAATAATACTGCCAATTAACATGAAAGAAAAATGTTGTAGTATGGGGGAAGGTGTTGGTCAGGAGTGTAGTGGAATTGACAGTTGCATTTGCATTGATATCAGTGAACACACTAATGATTGCACATACCCGGATACTAACAACTAGCATCGCTTATGGCATGGCAATTAGATAGCTGTCCTGCTAGTTTTCAACAAACACATGCCATGAAGTTGTTTAAAGAATCACTGTTAGGAGTTTGGTCCCGAGAAACTGGTCTACAAAAAGGTCACCATAAAGCTGATATCAGAAGGTGCCACTCCAAAAACTCTCAAAGATTAAACTTTTGTGCTTTTCCACAGTAAGAGTCAAAGAAAACGTGAACTTTGACAGGATAACAAGAAATGTCATTAGCAATAAGTGACAATATACAATCAGCGACTGTGAATTAGACTTATTGTTATACAGCGATAACCTTTATCTTGATATGCCATTTTATCATTATTTTTACATTTTCAGAAAAATCTATGCTTTTCACAAGTATTTCTTTCCTTATATTATAATACAATAATATTGTTACACATTAAAACCAAACTAAAAGAGAAAAAACAAAAAGCAGGCTAATAAATTAAAAAATAATGATTTATCATCTTTCAAATATTATGAGTATAAATATATAATAAAATGACTCCATTTTCACAAAAGCTGGTTGTTTCTCCAGCCTATGATACAGGAGTAGCATGGTAAAATAACCTTTACTTGATCAAATCTTGTCAATTTGGGGGGGTATTAATATAGAATTTAATTAGTTTAAAAATTAGTTGCGAGAGTGTTATGATTAAATCCCACAGTGCTGCCGTTCGGGCCTATAGTTAGAAATTCCTTTCTCTAAGAAAGCTGCTTGGGCATGCACATTAGCCTTGCCCTGTAGTCAGAACTAGGCTGTTCCTGAAGGGATTCACTGACACATGCAACAGGGTAATGGCTTGTGTCTGCACTCTGCTTCCCGCTGCAGAGAAGTGAGAGATGGTTCAGCAGGCTCATCACCACCGACAACTGGGAAGCAGGAATTAGGACACAATGGGCAAATAAATCCTCTGCAGCCACAGAGTCAGTGTGAACAACAGCAAAGTCTAGTGATGGAAGAGCAGCTTAAGAAGTTACTGCTGCAGATATCTAAGAAGGGGTGAGTCTTGAAAACTGGCATCAACAGGGAGGGCTCAGAACCCTGCTTATTTTCAACACCTGAATCATCTGTTTGATCTAACAGAAGTATATCAGGTTGAAAAGAAAGAGAACATTGCTTTTTTTCTGTAATAACTAAGAAATTAATATGATTGACCAGGACTAAGAAATTATAAGTTCACCTTGAGACATAAAGCAACACCAGAACTTGACCACTGAACTTAATTTGCAGCTAACTCAAACAGCTTCAAACTGTTTGCCAAGTAGGAGAATGGTTTTCCTGCTTCACATCACCAATGATAAATCTGACTTGAATGGAAACTCTATGGTGAATCCTCGAGCATGAAGCTAATGGAAATTATCATTCATTCAAGTGATTTGTAGGTTTCCTAAGGACAGGACAGACATTGCTCCTGGTGATTTTTAGAATTTGATTAGCAAGGAAGAAATAGCAACTACTATAAGCCAACTTTATGGGCAAAGATTAAGCTCTGTACTTGGCCTTATCCCTGGATGTTGTTTTTTATTGCCTATTCCATCTCACTATAACAACTTCTGATATTTTTTGGAACCATCTCTTCCAGTTTTCAGTCCATGTGGTTTAGACACTTGTTGAATCTTGTGCTGGACATGTTATTACAACCTCATCAATCAGCAAAGTCCTTCTTGACTGTAGTGATTGGTTCAGGAATGGATCATGATTCAAGTTTGTCCAATGATAATCAGCTCTAGGTGGTTTACTCAGTTGTGGAGAAGTTCCCTTAACTTAGATGCTTTAGCTTTGTGGGAGAAAAACTCAAACCAACAGGGCCTACTATGTTGAATGAGCCAGGCAGAAAATGAAGCCAGAGCAGAGGGAAACAGCCAAAAGAGCAAAAGACTTGAGTTCTGATGACAACATTTAAGCCCCCTGAATCCAACTGTGCCTGAAGCTAGTGGTATATCCCCTGGACTTTGCAGTTATGTGAACCAATAAATAACCCTTTTTGTTGAAGTTAAAAAAAAAAGAATTTTTGAAGAAAGTTGTGTCTAATCAGTACAGGCTTAATTTTCTGTTGCTTTTGAGACATTCTGATAACATATTAAAACATATTTTATATTGATAAATATATAATATTCATAGACATTTTTTTGGTTTTCCGAGAAAGGCTTTTTTGTAGCTTTGTAGCCTCTCCTGGAATTAGCTTTTGTAGAAAATGTTGGCCTCAAAATCACAAAGATCCTCCTGCCTCTGTCTGCTAAGCACTGGGATTGAAGGCGTGGGTTAACCCCATCCAGCTTGAGCGTTTTTTTTTTTTTTTTTGATAGACTATTTTTCTGTAACTATTTGAGTGCAGTATAAACTACCTAACACTTAATTGTATCCATAGACTTTCAAGTATAGAAAAGATTTTTCTTCAGAGCAGGAGAGATGGCTCAGTGGTTAAGAATTCTGACTGCCCTACCAGAGACCTTTGGTTTGACAGAGACCCTTGATTTGATGTCCAGAACTCACATGGAGCCCGCAAGTCTACCTCCGGGAAATTTAATGCCCTCATCTGTACTCTATAGGTACCAGGCGTATGTGAATCTCAACAAGATTGTTGCATTGAATAATCCTCTAATATAAATTTCTGTGTAGGAAAGAAGTACAACTGAAAGCAGCCTCATGTGGTTATCACATCAACATCATCATCATCAGTTTTTACTAGACATAAGGATCATCACATAGCTATTACTTGTATGATTTAGTAAATTTCGGCAGAGCTAAAATGAGAATGCCTTTTTAAGGTGTGGACTCACCCACAGGCAATAGACATATAGAGAAGTCAAGAATATGTGGCTCAATAATGCAAATCACAAATACACAACAGTTAACCTTTCATTTTTAAACCCATTACCGTATGACAATGTTCTAGAATGATTTGACTCTTTATGTAGAATATCCTATGTAGTGAATATATTTATTATCATTGACCATTTATTATCATAAGATATTCAGACATTATATATTACCTCTTTGTGAATGAACTTGATGATGGTTTGTTTCCAACTGTTATACTACTCAATTCAGTTTTATTTCTAATTCTGAGAAATAAAAAAAAATGCCTTATAATGAAGAGTTTTTCTGGGGTCAGACATACCTCATAGAATCTGTTCTCATCTTTCTGGCCTTTCACTTTCTGACTTTATTTATGCTTTTCTCCAATTTACCAAAGGAAAACTGATATACAATTATGGTGCTAGTTGTGACTTTTGCTAAATCATAGGATACGATATGAAAAGAGTTATTATATCCAAAACTTTCAAATATTCTCTAATTATTAACTCTGTTCTTAGTAAATTTAAATATTTAAATAAATATGATATTCAGTATTTGTACTGTTCAAATAATGCTGGAATAGAGTATTTTATAATGTATTTATGAATATGAATATTATTCAGGTGTAATAATATCTACAACCTTTGAGAAGGAAATCCAGTTATTCAGTTTGCATATTCTGAGAGGTTATTGCATAGTCAGAATCAAAATATAAAGCTTTACATTGAGATATTGCTTACACTCCAACAAAACTGATAAATCTTTATCTACAATAAAATACCTTTAAGAAAACAATTATGAATTTATCATATAATCTATCAAATATTTTGAAAAGGTTTGAATAATGTAGAAAAATTAATACTAGCAAATAATTCATAAAACATACATTTAAATATAAAAATATATTACATCATCAATAACCGTGATATTCAGTTGATATAACAATTTAACTTGTCTTTTTTTATATTTCTATAGCCTTAGGAATGTGCCTTGTATTGATTTCCTAACAGAAAATTATTTTCTACTGATTTAATATTTAAAAGCACCAGTTAATGAATTATAAAATTGTTTTATGTATGCAAACAATCCTCTCTCCTTTATAATTTTTTTAAATTTTCCATTTTTTGAATCTACCACTGCTCTTCCTTTGAACTACTCATCACCTACAATTGCCACACATTTGGAGTATTTCCTGAATATCACATGCAATTATGCTGAGGAAAACAATAAAGGTTAAAGCCTTCCTATCATCTTTATAGCTTTTCTTCTGCAGACTATTGAAGTGCTTTATTAAATGCAGTTCTGGGCATAAGTAGATAATGTCCATTGCAGAAACCAATGAGATGCCTTCCTGGTCAGAAGCTTCCAAAGCATACAACATATGGCCAATACGTTTGGTTGTCCATCAGAACTGAGTGAGTGGTAAGACTCCAAACCTGTTGATTATAAAATTGCTCTGGAATGGGTATGAAAGCATCTTCCTTATCAGTGAGGCTTCAGAGGACTAGAAACTGCTAAGCAGATAGCTGGCTAAGAAAAGTCAGCAAGGGTCCCCCCTAGATCTCCACATTGCATTCTACGATACCACTTTCCAAACAAGAGGAACTTACTGGTCAAAGTGGCAAAACTGTTAAGGGGATAACTAACTACTTTCTAATTAAATCTGCGATCCGATAGATAAGAGGCAGTGCACAATGCATACTATGGACCTGAACAAAGGCCAAAGGTCCATGGCAGGGGAGATTATAGACACTAAGAGTAAATCTGCTACACTTCTTTTTGGCAGATAAACCAGCTCTTGAATATTTTATGTTTACACTGGTAGACTAGTGCTGTCATTAGCCTTGATCAAAGGAGCTTCCCTTTTCAGTAAAGGCAGGTTACTGCAGACTCATGCCTGTTGATGATGTTGAGAACAAGTAACTGTTGAGTGGTCATCTTTAAATAGCACAACCATATCATCTCTTCCAAGAATCAAAGACAAGTGTCAAAGAGGAGGCAGAAGAATTTGAGAGCTGAACAGCGTGGCTGGGGGCATGCAGCGACATGGATATGATATGACTGTGGCACTCACAAATTTATACTTTTATTGCCTAGGTAAGGTCCGAATCATAGATAAGGGAGAGCCATATGTGAATCTTGCCTAACCTAAAGAATTAAACACAGTTGAAAGATGAAGAAAAAAAAGGAAGTCACTAGCTTCAGTGCTATAGCCACTCATGAGTTAGTCACGATCCAGTGGACAGCTTCATAGCCATGCCTATCTGGAGGGGTCTGTTTAAACTGGTGCATAACAAAACTGAAACAATATCAACAACAAAAAAGATATGAAGTCCAAATATATGATTTTTTAATCTCATCAAATTTCATATTTAAACTGCAACTGTGCATCAAGTTTGTATGCTCTTTCCAATTTGAATAAATATTTCTTTGAATTTTTGTGCAAAAAAAAAGATATGAAGGTGGATGAGTACTCAGTAGAAGGAAGGAAGGATCTAAGAGTTGGAGGAGGGCAAGAGTGTAGAGGGATGTATGTGACCAGAATGTACTATTAATTAATTTATTCCTGATAATATCAAATATTATGTGTATGTGATAATATTTGATATTATCAGGAATAAATTAATAAATCAGATGTGCTGATAATATTTTATATTATCAGGAATAAATTAATAAATAATATTTTTAAAGAGTATAGAGAATATATAACACTATTTATCTGATCCCCTTTAAAATCATGTGATAGGAATATGGTGCTGTGACGTAAGTCTACCGGAGAACACACATGGATATTCTTAAAACTAAAAGGAAAATCTTTATTGTCAGCCAATAGTTGCATAGGAAACTTGTGCAAATCACCTAGTCCCAGACCTCACGGGTTTTTCTTTTCTTTTATGCATTCTGTGGAAGTATGGCATATTGTCATACTTCAGTTATCAAGAAGAACTACAGAAGCCAAAAATCAAGGTTAGTATATTTAGGGACTTCCCTGGATCCTGGAACTATGGGCCAGAACTCTCATGTCTTTGTTCCTGTTTTAGCAGGTATTGGAGTCTGTGTGCTGTTGAGGTTAGAATGGTGTCTTAACATGATGTCATTTGTGCTAAGGTTGATGGGCCTGTTACAATGGAGACAATCAGAAGGCTGGTGAGAGGCTCAGGAATAATTTTCCAAAGTCAGAGTTCCAAGTACTCTAAATTGACAACTAACAGTCAAGTGAGTACTCATAATGAATAGATCAGACACCATTCTCTTTAGAAGCATTGAATTATTCATTAAAGTAATAATCTTAGGATGGTAATTCAACATGAATTTAATTACCTGAAGATTAGAACACTGCAGTAGGGAAAAGCCAGTATATTAGTAAGTGGCAAAATAAGTTTTTATTTTTTTTATTTTTAAGGGACTAGCTTTCTTTACCTTTGTATCTACAATTCATGCAAAACAGTGCATACTCATTTCTAGAATTGAATTATTAGGATATCAATCTTAAAATTAATTTTTGATGGTATATTCGCCCCTTGTAGTGACCTAGATTCTATTGTCATATAACCTATCCTGACTGCCTTTTTCCACGACATAGAGTTTAAGCCTATGAAATCTAGCTACAGACTCCTCAGTCTTTACCACGGCGCCATGAGATCATGAAGTGGTTGAGGGCGAGTAACTAAACGGAAAAGCAACTGAAACCGGTGAACACACCAGGACTGTGGCAGGTGTAGGGGCATGGGAGCCAGAGAACAACAGAGCTCAAGTGGAAGGTGGCCAGAGAAAAATGTGCCAGCCTTCAGGTTGCCACACTGTGCCTCTTACAAGCATTTGGAGTTATTCCTCAGGTGATGGTAGGATAAGTCCAGAAGGTTTTACGTTTTTATTTTTTAAGTATTCATTTTTCTTTTTCATTTATTTATTCTTCTCTCATTCAATGCATCCTAACCATAAGCTCCCCTCCCTCCACTCCACCCAGTTCCCTCCTTCCAACCGATGTCACAAGAGTGGGAAAGCTAATTCTGAAGTCCTGAGAGTGGAGGAACTGGCAGTTGGGAGAGCAGCTTCCACACCCCGTCTGACCTGTACAAAAGAGCAGACCCTGTTTACAGGGTCACAGGGGAGCTGGGCCAGAGGACATGAGAGCAGTAGATTTGGCCCCACACCCCTTTGTCTACCATGTGGTGGCATAGGTGAGGGAAAATGCCCAACTCCACTGTCCCTTACCAGCTGTGGCAGTTGAGAGAGTTGACTCCGGGGTTACTGCAGTGGGAGACCTGACCTTGCTCCTCAACAGCTTTAGCCCAGGGGAGAGGAGACCCTGCACCTTGTCTGGACAGCACACTAGAGCTGACTCTATTGGTGGGGGTACAGCTAAGCCAGACACGTGGGCATGAGATCAGGAGTGCTGCCCCTGCCTTCTCCCTCATATACCATGGGGTGGCAAGGGAGAGGAAAATATGTCCTCCCCCCATGCAACTTGCTACCTGGATCAGGCAGGAAAGCTTGCCCTGGGGACCCGAGAATGCACCAAGAACAGCAATCTGGAGAGTAGACCCTGCACCTTACCTGGGCAAAACAGGAGAACTGGCCCTAGAGGTGTGCATGTACACGAGCCAGCCTTGAATGTCTGAGAGCAGGAGAGCTGCTCTCTCTTCTTGCTGCCTGCTGCAATGGATGGGCTAGCAGGGACAGTGCTGTAGAACTTGTTCTGGTGAGGATGACGAGGAAAATCTGGCAAGCTTACCAACCCAACTCCCACCAAGGGTTAAAACCAAGACTGTTAGGTAGCCCACCCCAATACAAACCTCAAGTATGAACGTCTGAAGCATGTGAATTGGCTGGACCAGCAGATCTAAAGCTACAGGATCTCCATGACACAAGTAATAATAAGATATCCAAGAGGAGCCCCAATGAGGGTCCAGTATCAATGGAGTAGTGTAAGCTGGAGACCTCAAATCAAACCAATGACTCACTGCCACAGACACTTACAAGTGTATGGATAAAGGGTACTATATGACTCACTAGGACACACTACAGTCTTGTGTCCTAAGTGTGCAACGTCTTCAGCAATAAGAACTTTCATTCAACCACTGAGAAGTAACCAATGGTAACTGAAGTAGCCAGTGTTAATTTAAATAAAATCATATTTTAGGTGAGTCAAGCTTCAGAATGAGTAGATTGAGAGCAAAGTACAGGTGAAAAGAAAAACATTTTATTTACTAATATGGATTTCAATTAGTATCACGTATTTTCGTTTTTAATGGTTGATGGTTTTGCTTCTTTAGCATTTTAAGCCTAGGGATGTCTCATGCAGGCTTGACACCAGGGAGGGGGGGCGTGTAGCTTGGTTCTGCCTCAACTTTATATGCCATGCTTAGTTGATTCCTATGGGAGGCCCTACCCCATCTTAATAGAGATAGAGGAGGAATGGATGGGGCGGGGAGGGCAATAGAATAGAGGTGGAGGAAAGAATAGGAGGAAAGGAAGAAGGGGGAACTGTGGCTGGTGCATCAAACAAACAAACTAATCAATCAATCAATCAATAAATCTGAAGCCTAATAAATTTTGTGTCACATAAGGTAGGCACTTAATTGAGCATATATTAATTATGTTTTTTCTCTGATACTGTTATAATAAAAGGCACTTAATCTGTCCAAATGTAGGGTAATATTTCTTTTAAGATTTTTTTTTTTACTTTTTATGTGTGTGTGTGTGTGTTGTGTGTGTGTGTGTGTGTGTGTGTGTGTACATGCCACCCATATACAACTGCCTACAGTTGCCAGGAGACAATGTTAAATACCCTGGAGCTGGAGGTAGCGACATTTGTAACTTGCTCAACTTGGGTGCCTCCAAACTCAAATCCTCTACTAAACATTTTTAACTCCTAAACTATTTCACCATCTTAAATGTAGAGTGTTCTTGAGTAGCCACCAAGAGTCTTAAACTCTGTAGAGTTGTCTCAGTTTGCTAGGGATGACATGACAAATCACAGGTTGAATGGCTTAAGTACTGTATATCTATTTTCTTTTGCCTGGGAGGACAAGATGAAAATCAAGATTTCTACAACTTGACTTCTCTTGAAGTCTATACTTGCTTTGCAAACAGTTTTCTTCTTGTTTTGTCTTCAGGTGAACTTCTTCTCTGCCCATGTACCTTCTCTGTGGTATCATTGATTATTTAGTTATGTGTCATGAAATATAAGGATCTACACCCATGATACCATCCTTCTCATTTAACATTGTCTTTTTTAAAAAAAAATAAAAAGCCATCCTTGTACATATGTACACACTCTGAAATAAAGAATGTTGGACAGGCCCAGGTGAATTTCAAGGAGATATTATTCATTCAACAATAGCTAACTCAATGTAGTGTACAAACTGCAACGTATAAGAGAAATAATTTATCTTCGTTTCTTAAAAACCAAGGCAAATATCTTACAAACAAATAGTCCTTGGTTTTGGAAAGAGAGCTGGCTCAGGGGGAAAGGCACTTGTAGCAAAACCTGATGACCTAGCTAATTCTAAGACTCACAAATTGGGAGAACTGACTGTGTCAAGTATTCCTGACTTCCACACATGCACTGTGATATGCTTCCCCCCCACAATAAATAATATTAAAAAAAAGAGAAGCATAGTTTGCATGGGGAAATTAACATACTTCTAGAAAACAACCATAATATTTAAAATTTTAAATGCAAAATATCATATTAAGCTGATGAAGTGTATTTTACTTGATAAAGTAAATAAAATAGCACTTAAAAAGAATGTCCAAGGAGATTGATTAGTCTCATTACACAGCTCCGTGTTTAAAGGCATCCACCACCCTACCTTATGGTCTGACTTCTATCTTAGGACTCACATGGTGAAGGATAATGCCAGCTATCAAACTTAACTGGCCTTCACATTTCTGCACATGCATGACATGAACATTTCAATCCACAAAATAAATAATTTTAAAGTAACCATACATAAATAAATTCATCCAGTTTAAGTTCTCTTTCATAAAGTGGTGATTACATGCAGTGATTCAAGTCAGACTCTCTGTTTCTAAAGAAAGAACACCAAACATTTTGATCTCCTAGCAACTATAGTTGGTACATTAGAAAACAGGTGACTAATAAATCACAGATTCAAATTCATAATTGCCTAATAAACTGAAGCATAGAGAGGGGAATGCTATTATTTTTTGAAGAGAAAGACATGTTTTGCCTTATGTGTCATTTTTTTACATCAAAATAAATGAGGAGGTGTAAAATGTCTACTTGGGAAAAAATCATTGTCACACATTAGTTAAAAAGAAATTTTAAATCTATTTTTATATCCAAAGTAACTGGTTATTCAGCTTATAGTTGATTGCAGTTGACAGTATTTATTTTTGTTCTTATCCATATTCCTGAGAAAATATAAACATGAGACACAGTAAGGCACATCAGCTCACATAATGCTTCGTCCTCTTTATATATATATATATATATATATATATATATATATATATATATATATATATATATATATACACATACATACATATATATAATACTTCTCTTATACATTACATCCTGACTGCAGTTTCCCTCCCTCCATTCCTCTGACTATGACATAACAAGATACAATAAGACTAAGTAGAAATCCTCATATCAGGGCTGGGTGAGGCAACCCAGTAAGAAGAAAAGGGTCCCAGGAGCAGGTAAATGATTCAGATATGAAAATAAGAAAAAGATGGAGTCATGATGATGTCTGTCAAAGGTATAATTTATTTGACTAACGTTTCTTTATTAAGTGTGTATAAAAGTAGTACCTACACTTTTTATGTTCATTTTTAAAAGTTAATTTATAATTTAAATAAGATGATGTTTATTAAGCATTTAACCCAATGCCTACAAACAAGTAAAAGAAGGGTTTTCACTTCTTTTGTACGCTTCACTATTTTTTTTTATCTAAAATTAAAGGGAAAAGAGACTCTTAGGAAATCAATAATGTGGTAGTCATATCCAAATTTGAAAAAATGTGACCCTCATTTTCATTGTTTGCATTTCTCTTTATAAATATATTTAAAATTATATCACATGAGATATTTCACTACACATGTCAATAGTGAAGTGACTGCTGAAAGCATGCAACATACATGTCAATCACCGTCAGCAGTTAGATCTGTGTATGAGAATGTAAGGGCAAATTAAAACCTGTTGTCTAATAGATTCGTCTTATGAAGTATTTTTCTCTAGAGATGCGAATGTGCTTATCCTGTGTCACTGCAGGCATGTGTCGCTTGACACATTTCCATTCTTATCTACCAACATCCACTCTGTTTCTGTTTGTGTTTTTTATAAATTACTAAGGCCAGTAAGTGTTGGCACAAACCTTTAAATCCAGCACTTGGAAAGCAGAGGCAGGCAGATCTCTGTGAATTCGAGGCCAGCTTGGTCTAAAAAATGAGTTCCAGGACAGCCCGGAAATTCTGTCTCAAAATCCGTAAACCAAACTAAAACAACAAAACTCTTAAGTAAGTTCATGAAGTGTTTTTCTTTCTGTATGTGAATTACTTCACTTACCATGATGGTTTGTTTTAACTCTCAACTTTACAGAGCCTAGAATCACCTTAGAATAGAAGTGCAATCAAGGATTTTCTAAATCAGGATGGACTGTGAATATGTCCACGTGAGATGTTCTTGTTTGTCTTAGTTAAGGTGAGAAGATCCAGTCTGGAAGTAGGTGGTACCATTCCCTGGGCTGGTCCTGAATCATAAGCGTGATCCAATCATGAAGTTCGCATGCATTCATTTCTTTCTGCTCTTGACAGTGGATATGATGACTTGCTGCTTCAAGTTCCTGCTTTGGTGTTCCCAAATGGTGAACTGTGAGCTGCAATTATGAGCCAGATAACCCTTTTCCTCTAATTTACTTTTTGTAATGGTATTTTATGATAGCAACAGATATAAAATCATAATAATGTTCTTCCAATATGTCCATGTTGTTGCAAATGACACTTTTAATTTGAAAGGCCAAATAATATTATGTGGTCCATAGTAAATCTATGTCTTCATTTATTCCATATGTTCATTTATAGATAGATATGTGATTTTCTCACATCTTGTTTAGAATGGGATATTTTCTAGGAATAGGAGCATAGAGTTCAAGGTACTGATTTTATCTGGCTTTATACCCAGAAGAGGAAGTGATGAATCATATATTATAAAAACTGTTTAGGATTCTACACTGTGGCCTTACTTTATGCAAGAGACACTTTATACTTGCTGTGTTCGGAGCTGGGAGCATGATTCAGTGGTACAGCACTTGGCTAACAAGTGTGAGGCCACAGTGGCAATCAGTCTCCAGTACTAGTGGCAGAGATTGTGGGTGTTTCCATACAAAAGCCATTAAGAAAGTCACCTTAATTTTTCTAAGTGGATGAGTAAAACATTTCTTCCCTGTGGTTACCACAGTGCCTGATTAAAACAGAGTACTAATGACGTTTGAAAATCTAAAGGAAAGGAAAGCAGACTGACTCTGATTGGACCACTGCCAGACAGCCAAGAACAAGAGTCCCAGCTGAAGAATCAAGCTTAGAAAATACTACTTTTGAGAGTTCCATTAATTCTAGGTAAGAATTTTAAACAAAATCTCTCTATATATATATTTCATTTAAAACAAAGATACAAGAATATTGATTGTAATTTAATGAAAAAGACAATTAGAAATACAATATCTGGAAATATTTATCTTAACTTGCTTATCTGACCCCAGGACTGGCTCTGCTAGAGGAAGGATATGAACAGAAACAGTTAGCCACCTTTTCTTAGACTTATCTTACCAGTGTTCATAGCCACTCTACAGATAATGTGCTCATCTGACTCTAAGAAGTATACTTTCCCATGGCCTATTTAGAACTACAGACTAGTATAATTTGTACAAATACATGTTTTGAATGTGCTTGGTGATTTTTAAATTCTTAGGTGAGACTGGAGTGTGTACATGGAGAAATCAACAGCTACTGCCTCACTGACTGATCTGGAAATTATCTACCCAATTATAAGCTGTGTTGGCATTTCCAGATGTTCATTAGTTATTGCTTACTCAGAAGACTGACTATGTTGGTCTTCATATATTTTTGGGTTTATTAGAGTGTGAGCGTACACTGTAATTATGAGATGCAGATGAGCAACCATCTGCAGAAAGTTCTCCTCCTCTCAAGGACTCTCAGATCAAACTGAGTCATATCCCACTGATGAGTTTCCCCTGGATTAAAGCTTCACAGTGCTGAAAATGACAATAATTATGGTGCTGAAAATATAATGTGTATTTGGACAAGAAACTTCCTTCTCTGTCCTTTTATACTTTTTAAATAACTTCTAAAATATACAACTTGTGTGATACATTATGAAGCCCTGTAGGTCAACACATTTATTTATGTTTTAAGCGGACTGTTAGTGATAAATGAGTAATTAATTTCAGGCTATAATTTGGAGATTCAATGCAGCAACTTGAACTTTTATTAAAAAATGTTAATGATATTGTTTTCTCCAGTTAGTCACCTCAAATGGTCTCCTGAGTCTCAAAGACTCATGTTCTCTCAGACATATGCAATGGAAATGAGAGGCCCCAGCTAAGGTAGTTAAGTCTATAGCCAGAAATGGAGCTCATTCTATTTCTGTCAGCACAGTTTCCCTCGGACAAAGAAATTTTCAGATTACTTGAGCAAATATTCTGCTTATTGTACCGGCCTCTGCCTTGTGGATTGCATACTGAGAACTGCATTATTTCAACATCATGAACGAAAATAGTATTCTTGTCTACCGTTTTACAAATCAATAGCTCTGTTTTGAATTATAAAAGAAAAAAATAGTTTGGGAGAAGTAAATTCAGGGATGCATAAGATTAATTTCCAGGTTGAAAGATTTCCTTCAGGCTCATTGTTCAATTATTCAGCACACATTTACTGCATGCTCCAAATGAGCAAAGCTCTGCTGTCTATTCGCCAGCCCCTGAGAGAAACAATGCAAGTTTTGATGTTATACTCAAGGGAACGGAGAGGCATACAAACTAGCTAACTGTAAGTATGAGCACAATTGAATTGTGCCATCAGTAAGTGATGCCCCGTGTTGTGGTTCGGATTTCAAGTGGTACCCAAATTTCATGTGTTGAAGACTTGTGTCTCCAACTGATTACATTAGTCACTGGTGCTTTGATCACTGGGATATGACAGTGGCATAAACCATGGGTGCATTTGTAGCTGAATGGACTACTAGAAGGAAAGTCACATTAAAGGAAGTAGATCACTAGAAGTGTGACTATTAATTATATATCTGTATACTTTGTCCTTATCCCTTATGCCATCCTATCTGTTTCGATCTTTCCATTCTGTTATTAGATGAACAACACACTACTACTCAGCCACACTGATGCTATATATTACCACAGGTTGTGACGATGTGACCACATGACCAAGGACAAAAATCTCTAAATCTTGGAGACAAAACAAATCTTTCATGTTTACACTGATTCTTTCAGGTACTTTGTTACCAGAATGCAAAAAGGACTAACATATTACAGAAGAAAATAAGTATGAATAAACTTATAATCTCTGCTTTTGCTATGGTAAAACAATACTTTTTTTCTATTTCTACATTAGTTTTCTAAGTGTAAGAGTTCTATTATATCATCCTTTCAGATTTAGTTCTCCCATCCAGTTTTTGTACCTCTCTTTGCTCTCTTTTAAACTTAGACTTATATTTTTAAATTGTTGTCGCCTGTATATATGTATATACATGTTTATTTCTCATCATGTAAATACTACTTACTCAGTATGTATAGTGTTACTTTTATGTATATGATTCGCTTTTATGGAAGCAGAGAGAGATGAATGCTGGTACTCAGCTCAGCTCACTTGCTCCTTTTCTGATGTGGAATTCCCCTCTATATGCTATGGATATTTTTTAATTGATTTTTAATGGGAGTGGTCCCATCATTCAGTGAAGATGAGCACACAGCTCTCCCCTCATTTTAATAGTCTTTGGAAAGAAACAACTAACTGCAAAGAGTTTTCTTGTTAACATAACCAAATCCCTAATCAAAGAGCTCCAATTCCTATCATCTATAGAAAGAAGTTAATCGTCCGTTTCCTCTTTTCCTAGTTAGACATATAGACCTTGGAGTATCAATAGTTCAAGCATCACTTCTGTTGGAGTAAAAACTATAGAATAATTTAAATGTTGCCTTTCTGGGTTGGCAATCCTCTTGAAATCTAACATCACAGAGCAGACAGCACAATGTTTGTTCTTTATTCCCTTTACTCCACTAGCAGTTCTAACATTTAGTCTGTCCAGCTTTGCTTCCTCTCTTCCCACTGTTACTCATTTTGGTAACTTTTTAAAATCAATATTCACATTAACTTTCAGGAGACGGTCCCTAGAATTTGAAATTAGGACTAAGTATGTGTTGCTTGATAGCACAGCTTGTGGAAGCTTACATGAAAAAGAGGATTTTTTAACATAACTAAAATGAACACTGGATTTTTCTGTTTTTTTATACTTTACCATAATTTTTAGTCATTTTAACCATAGAACTTCAAAAGATTGCTTATTCATAAAATGTATGACTTTGCTATCTACTAGGATGCCCCTTACTCCAATTAGTAGGCTTATTTACAGTCCTACAATAATGGATGTGATTCACTTAATACAGTGGAGCCCATTAAATATTTGCTAAGCTAATAAGAAAAATGTGAGTATGAATTCAAATTAGATCTGCCCCAAATAGGAATAAAATTACCAGTATTTTAATTAGATGGTTAATTAATTTTAGATTATTCTTAATCCAATTTAATAATCCTGCCTCGGGTAATACTATGTCTTATTCTCTTTAAAAAATATAATTATATTTTTACTAACAATCCCTTTATTGTGTCCACTAAAAATATAAAACATTTGCCATAAGAAGTATTATACTTCCTAAGAAACAAAATCTTTGCATCTAGAATATCAGAAGTCTGGCAAAACTGTTTATGAAGTCACCCGACTGAGCTCCCAAGGTCCTGATGAGGAGGAGAAGGAGAGAGAACATGAGAAAGAAAGTCAGGACCGTGAGGGGTGCGTTCACTCATGGAGACATGGAGACGGTGGGACAGAACTAACGGGAGATCACCAACTCCAGTTGGATTGGGACTGATGGAACATGAGACCAAACCAGACTCTCTGAATGTGGCCTACAGTGGAGGCTGACTGAGAAGCCAAGGACAAAGGCGCTGAGCTTTGACTCTTCTGCATGGACGGGCTCTGTGGGAGCCTTCTCAGCTTGGTTGATCACCTTCCTGGACCTGGGGGGAGTTGGGAGGACCTTAGTCTTAACATAGAGTAGGGAACCCCGATGGCTCCTTGGCCTGAAAAGGGAGGGAGAGGGGGTATGGGTGGAGGGGAGGGGAGAGAAGGGGGAGGAATAGGGGAGGAGATGGAAATTTTTAAATATAAAAAATAAACCAAAAAAAAATGTCGAACTAACAAACCCCCCCCCCAAAAAAATCTTTGACCTTGTGAAATCTATGAATTAAGTTCAAAAGTATCAAATAATTGGGGTTTTCTGGAGTTGGTCGACAAGTTACAGTAAACTTTTAATTATTCAAATAATCGATTTTTTTCTTTACTCTGATAACTGGACCAAAAAAGTTAATCAGATTGTTAAGAAGATAAGACACTAATATCCAACTTTATTTTTTAATGAAACACATAGGCTCAAGTACAAGAACAATTTGGTGCCCTATATCTACTTCCTGGCATACAAACTTGGTCAAACAGTTGACCTAAGTTTTCTTTATCTTCTCTGAATTTAGTAAAAATGTTTGCAACTATCATAATTAGAATTCAGATGTAAAATATATTATAATTTATGCATAGTGATGTTGTGTTTGTATCCTAAGGTACTGGAGACTTTGAGGCAGATTACTTGAGTCAATGAACTCAAAGCCAGCCAGAGTAACTGAGGATGAACCAGTTTCCAAATGAAGAAAATGCATAAAATTATTTAAATCCATATGAAACATGTTCTGTTTGTGTTTACTCAGATAAGAATGTCTAAGTGTCAACAAAATTTAATGAATGCCTATTATATTTTTATTTTATTGAAAACATTTTTATACAATATATTCTGATTATGGTTTCCCTTCTCACAACTCCTCCTAGTCCCTCCCCACCTGCTGTCCCATCTGGAATTTACTCCTTAGAAAACAAATAGATATCTCACAAATAATAATAAAATACAATACAAGAAGAGAAAAAAAAAACAAAGCTTGAATGGAACAAAAGAAAAAATAAGAGAAAAGGAGCCAAAGAAAAAAACACAAGAAATACATACAAGTGCAAAGATACACAAGAAATACATACAAGTGCAAAGATACACAAGAAATACATACAAGTGCAAAGATACACAGGAAATACATACAAGTGCAAAGATACACAAGAAATACATACAAGTGCAAAGATACACAAGAAATACATACAAGTGCAAAGATACACAGGAAATACATACAAGTGCAAAGATACACAGGAAATACATACAAGTGCAAAGATACACAAGAAATACATACAAGTGCAAAGATACACAAGAAATACATACAAGTGCAAAGATACACAAGAAATACATACAAGTGCAAAGATACACAAGAAATACATACAAGTGCAAAGATACACAGGAAACCCATAAAAACCACTATACTGTATATTCTTCTAGAGTCTTTGATGGAGTTGAAGAATTTACAGTTATAGTTATAGTTTTACTTAGTTATAATAAAAGATAACATAGATATAAATATTGTAACTGTAGCTCTTGGTTGCTACCGGTTTTGTTATATGTAATTTTACTATGTTTAAGTTAAAACCTTCCTTTTTATTTAAACGGATAAGGGGAGGTGATGCAGGAGTCCCCTCTGTGTGCTGTGATTAACATTAATGAATAAAGAAACTGCTTTGAACTTATAGCAAGGCAGGGAAAGTTAGACTGTATGCTGGGAGAAGAAAGGGCGGAGTCAGGGAGATGCCATGGACCCTGCCGCCGGATATAGACGTGCTGAAATTTTACTGGTAAGTCATGACCTTGTGGTGATGTGCAGATTAATAGAAATGGGTTAAATTAAGATGTAAGGGTTAGCCAATAAAAAGCTAGAGGTAAAGGGCCAAGCAGTGTTTTAATTAATATGGTGTTCTGAGTGATTATTTCATGGCTGGGCAGCCAGGTTGAACTAGCGACTCTTCCCCCAACAAAACTGAAGTCATAATATTAATGCAAAGGACCTGAAGAAAAATAAAATAAACAAAACAAAACAAACAAACAAAACCCCTGACATCCCTGACTCAACATTATGAGACAAAGAACCTCCAAACGTGCCATTGAGTTTGTTTTATATAAGCCATCTATCTATTGTTGGGTATGGGGCCCATGTCTCAGTGTGGTTTGTTTTCCCAGTGATTCCTCCTTGGGGAAAACATTTTTTCTTTTTTTCATTTGTAAAAGGCTATAAAGTGGAAATACATCCTGGAATAGGGAATGATATTTGTGTGTGTGTGTGTGTGTGTGTGTGTGTGTGTGTGTGTGTGTACTTCTTTCAGTTGTAGGATCTGATCTGGTGTAAACATGTTCAGGCCCTGTGCATGCTGCAAAAATCTCTTTGAGTTCATATGTTTGACAAACCTGTTGTTACTACAAGGCCTTGATTCCTTTGTATCTTATATCCCCTCTGGCTTTCACACTCTATCTGCCTTGTCTGCTGCACATTTCACTGATCCTTGAGTGGAGGGATATGACAGAGATAAGTATTTTAGGTGTTCTGAGAGTTCCACTGACTCTCGCTCAACTGTGTAATATGTTAGTTATGGATCTCTGTAATTTTTCCCATCCACTACAGTAACAAGCTTCTCTGATGGCGGAGCAAAATATTGATCTATAGGAATAACATAATGTTATTGGGAGTCATTTATTTCTATGTTCCTTTAGTAGAACTGTAGTATTTCATTTTTACCTAGGTCCTTAGCCTGTTTAGTCTCAGGTTCCTGGCCACCCAAGCATCACAGATTATGGTTTCCATATTATGGAGTGGTGCCGTGCACCGCACCCCCTGTCTGCGCTCTATGCGCTAGAACCCAGTTCATGAGCCTCGGGCAAGGGGCTGGAGGTTGAGGAAACACATGCAGAGACAGACTGACACGCAGAACTTCAATCACTGGTACCAAAAGTTCATCTTTAATAGCACCATGGAGGCTTAAATACACCATGGTCAATGGCCAACAGGTGAAAATCCTATCCTCTGATCCTCTAGGTAAAGAACGGCTTTTAGTAACTTCAATTAGAAGGTTCTAGACAGGGAAGAGCAGCTGAAGGCCAGGACTCGTTAGTCCCAACACAGTGGGTTTTAACTCAAGCCAAATTTTGTTTGGTTACTCCCAAAATCTTAGTGCCACTCTTATGCCAGCTTATCTTGCAGGCAGGTCACTCTTATAGATTGAAGGAATCATATCTGGGCTAGTGTTAAACTCTGTCCTTTGGTAACCTGAACAGTACCTTCCAATACCCTGAACACTAACTTATCTATAGGGGTGTAGGCTCTATGTAGGCATCATATTGACTTCTCCGTGTTCAGTGAATTGTATAGGCACTGTCATCAGCAATAGAGCTTTACCATCAGTTTGTGGAGAGCCACCGAGAGCATGGGAATAGCCTAGATTGTTTAGGCATTCCCATGGGACCTCTTTGGCAAAATGCTTTATTATATGTAACCTGTTCCCAGTCCTGGAAGCTTCATTTGGTGTTAAGAGTTGTCCAGTTGGGGCTCTGTGTTCTCTGTTACTTAGAAATTTTATTATATGCATATATATGTATTTGAAGGTGATATATAGTTTATATAATATACAGTTTATAATTTATATTTAGTTACATAACTATAAGTATATATAATGTGGATAAATATATATGAAGCATGTACAATATTAGGTTTCTATATGGCCCATAAAATGGCCCCTGTATTCACCTGTCCCTCCCTTTATTCTGTCCCTCTCTCCCTCTTACTTCTCCTTCCCCATTTGATAGACTCATTCTAGTCTGCTACCCTCCTCCTGCCTATTTATTCTACATCCTGTTGTTAGGAAGATCCAACCTTCCACCCTAGTCCTTTATTTTACAGAGCTTCCTGGTCATCTTCCTGGGCTGATGACTTGAAGATGACTCCTCCCTTTCTCTTCCATCGGATTCAGTACATCTAGCCTTACATCGAGGTCTTTGACTGAGTTAGAGTAGCGTTTTGTTCGGGGAAATAAGAATGTTTGCATTCTTTTACACACAGCCACCAAATTTGACGCAATATTTACTGAAAGACTATTTTTTGTCTGCATTTTTGGCCTTTTAATCAAAAAATCAGGGTTTTCAATTTAATTCTATTGATCAATATGTCTGTTTTGTGACAATGCCGTGTTGGCTATTTGTATTATTATATCTCTGTAGAGCAATTTGAGATTGATAGCGTCAGAAGTTCTTCTGTCATTCCGGAGTGTTTTAGCTATCTATTCTATCTATTCCTCTCTCTCTCTCTCTCTCTCTCGTGTGTGTGTGTGTGTGTGTGTGTGTGTATGTATGTGTGTGTGTGTGTTTTCACATGAAACTGAAAAATGTCCTTTTAAGGTCCGTGAATAATATTTCCCCCAGAATAATGATGAATGGAATTCACCAACCTAGTTAAAAATTATATAATTAATAACATAAAGTACAGCAAAATTAGAATACAAATATTAATAAAATAATCATAATACTCTAAGTAATGCTTTATTACTTTCTCATAATGAAATTCTGGATAAAACAGCCACACATGCCTGTAGGTGTGCTAGTTCGATTGAGCTTATTTTAAATCCTCTTCTCCGAGAGTGAGGGATATTTTTCCTGAAGTGTGTTTGAGTTATTGGTACAGCTTAAGAAGACAGAAGTAGAATCAATCGATACCCATAACTGGGAGACAGATTTAAGCTCAATTTTAGGAGACATTTTAAAACAATTATTGCTCTCTGCTCTAGGACAAAGGACACTGGGATAATGAAATGGCATCAAGGGCAGACAGTAAAGAATTAATGCAGAAGTGGAATCCAGAAGTCTCTGGCGGAAATGTTTATATAATATTTTCACTGAACACTTAAAAAGAAAGCTGGATAAAATGAAATGTCAAGTGAGAATGGTCAGGTGAGAAACAAGAAGAAACTATAAAGAGTTTTGGTTTTAAATTCAAACAAAACAGCTTGGACGTAGCTCAAGTGGCACATTCCTGCCTAGCACACAGAGCACTGGAATCTCGTCAGCACTGCACAAACTGGCTGCGCACACTTGCAATTCTATGCTGTGAGAGGTAGAGACCAGATAATCAGGGTTTCAAAGTTATTCTCCCTTATACAGAAAATGCTGTTATACAGGATGCTGTTAGTACAGTAACCTCAATGAGTGGGAAAAAGAAAAAGACTTATTTTCTCAAGTGGGATTTAATATTTATCAGCCTTCTTGGAAAATAGGATACATACATTTTTGTATGGCACTGCCTTTTGATAAACTGAATTAAATATACATGAACCTGCACTGAACTTTAAGAATTTTTAACTTGCTATGTAGGAGTTAAGTACTTTAATATTTTCCTAGCCAAGTGTTTGGGTAGCCAGATGGAAGGAATAACACTTCATATCCTAAAATTTCAAAATTCCGCAAGGAGAAAGCAAGTATTCCCACCAAGAACAGTTAAGGATGTATACCCATGGAGATGCAAAATGGGTGGAAGGAAGGCTTAATTCTTATTTGCTTCCAGATGGCAAGTTACAGGTTGGCTTTGTTCTATTATCATGGTGCTAGAAAAGGATTGCTATGCTAAGAAAAGATCTTCTAAATGCTGCAGTGGAAGAGCATTTAGAAATGTTAGACTACTCGGAGCTTGGACTATTAAGCTAACTGGTTTCATGGAAATACATTCTTCTCAATGTTTATGTTTAAATTCGTTATACTGAATATTTCAAGATTAAAATTCTGGAAGATTATTAGTTTGTTAAAAGATGTTTTATTAACATATAGTCACATCTTCATTGTATTTGTCTATTTATTTTCTGACTAATACATCCAAACTGATAACACCTAGTTTTATATAAGTAATGTGTGCTCTGAGAAACAAAAACTTCTAGAAAGAAGTCTTTCTAATATAGGATTCTCTTTTCAAAACTTCACTTTACTTTGCCATCTCTTTGGCCTTGAAAATGGTCTGCAATAGTCCTATACATCTATTATTCATTCCTGACCTCTGAGTTGTCCATGATTTCATTGAGTTGCTCCTGCCTACCTTCCTGTAGATTGAAGGAACTGTGAGATGATTTGATCACCAAAGGAATAAGTATAGATAGAAAGAAAGACAGTAAACTCAGAAATTACAGTACTTAGAGGTCCAGGAAATAAGGACAAAGCAGCAAGCCAGATATTAAAGGTTAAGAAGAAGCTACACAAGCAATAAACTAGGAAGAGAAGAGATACTGGTATGAGATTGAAACGGTTATTAAAAAGACAAGATATCACTAAGACATAAGAATGAGAGTGAACAGTAGGTCAGAGTAGTGGGCACGATTACCAGAAGAAACAAATTCAAGTGTCTGAGCAGTTGGCATATTGGAGGAGTCATATAAATAAATTTTAAAGAATTAATGGTAGCAAGCTATACAATCTATGATGAGTGGGAAGACTTTTTACAATAAACTTTTTACAATAAACACAAGGATGTTCTAGTTCCAGTGATTTCCACTTACAAAAGAATATCACTATATGTAAATAGATAAAAAGTCATCTACAGCATCATAGTAGAATCAAACATCAAATAAGAAATCCTTTTTTTAAGTTTAAAGGACAAATGATGTCCTTATGAAAATATTTACAAATTGCTAACTTAATATTATCAGGTCAAGATGGATATTAGAAATGTAATTTTCTATCATTATTCATAGATGATATAATAGCATACATAAATGACCCCAAAATTTCTACCATGAAACTCCTATAGCTGATAAACATCTTTAGTTGCATGACTGGATACAAGATTAACAAAAAAATCAATATCCCTTCTATATGCAAATGAGAAAAAAGGTAAAGAAATCCAAAATTTAACACCCTTTACAATAGCCTCAAGTAATATAAAATATCTTGATGTAGTTCTAACAAAGCATGTTAAATTCTTGTATGACAAGAAATTCAAGTCTGATGAAAGAAATTGATGAAGATTTTAGAAAATGAAAAGATCTCCCATAATCACAGATCGGTAGGATTCATATTATAAATATAGCCATATTACCTAAAGCAGTATACAGATAAATGCAATCCTCATTAAAATCCCAACACAGTTCTTTACAAACCTTGAGAGAACAATACTTAACTCCAAATAAAAAAAAAACAAAAACATAGTCCAAAATAGCTAAAACAATCAAGTACAATAAAAGAACTTCTGGAAGTATCGCTATCCCTGATTTCAAGCTTTCCTACAGAGCTATAGTACTAAAAGCCACATGACATTGTCAGAAAAAAAAACAGACAGGGGATCAATAGAATATAATTAAAGACCGAGATGAAAAGCCACATACCAATGGGTACATTGTTTTCAATAAGAAAGCCAAAACTGTACAATGGAAAAAAGAAAGCATCTTCAACTAGTGAAACTGGTCTAACTGGATGTCATCATGTAGAAGAAAGCAAATCAATCCATATTTATCACCTTGCACAAATCTCAAGTCTAAGTGGATCAAAGACATCAACATAAACCCAGATACACTGTACCTGATAGAAGAGAAAATGTGAAATAATCTCAAAAGCATTAGCATAGATGACAACTTCCCGAACAGAACACTAAGCACTGGCATAAAGATCAACAATAAATAGGGCTGTGTGTAATAAAAAGGCAAAGGACATTGTTAATAGGACAAAATGGCATCCCATAAAATGGAAAGAGGTGTTCACCAACTCCACATCTGACAGAGGGCTGATTTCCAAAATATATAAAGAATTTAAGAAACTAGATACCAAGAAATCAAATAATCAAATTATAAATGGGGTACAGACCTAAATAGAGAATTCTCAACAGAAGAATCTCAAATAGTTGAGAAACACTTCAGGATGTGTTCAGTATCCTTAGCCATCACAGAAATGTAAATCCAAATGACTGAGATTCCATCTTACTCCTGACAGAATGGCTAAGATCAAAATAGATCCATATCTATCAGCATGCACAAAACTCAAGTCCAAATGGATCAAAGACCTAAACATAAAGCCAAACATACTGAACCTCATAGAAGAGAAAGTGGGAAGTACACTTAATGCATTAGCACAGGAGACCACTTCCTAAAATATAACCCCAGCAGCACAGACTCTGAGAGAAACAAGTAATAAATAGGACCTCCTGAAACTGAAAAGCTTTTGTAAAGCATAGGACACGGTCAACAAGACAAAACGACAGCCTACGTAATGGGAAAAGATCTTCACCAACCCCACATCAGACAGAAGTCTGATCTCCAACATATACAAATAACTCAAGAAATTGCTCATTATAATAAGAAACTTCTAGCACTGTTATGTACATAGCAGGATGTTTTTGAGTAAACTGCTTATGGCAGAATTAAATGTCATATACATTAAATGATATAAGTGCAATGACATTGGCATAGTGTTTATAATAGTGAATCATGAAAAATCATGTAAATGGGTCAAAAATTATTAAAATGTACTAATGAAATTTTATGATGAATCCAAGCCAAAAAAAAAAAAAAACATGAGAAGTAACTTGGGAAGAATTGTATACAATCACTCAAAACATTCTCATTGTCCCTGATAAATAAGAGAGGAAGCAATGACATACATTCTATGTCCAGGGAACCAGACCACTGGCTATAATTGTAAAGGAGCGTATCTCTACACAGTCTATGCAAGAATACTTTCTGATGGTTTGAGCAAGTTCCTGTTGTTTTACTAATATTCTGGTATCTTCTTTTTTCCATGATGATTACAGGCAATACTGCATACAACATGTACTTGTACTTCCTTTCTAGGAGATGAGAAATGAAAGGGAAAATTATATATTCAGCAAGGATACAGTCACGGCTTTAATTTCAGTAAGCAGCCTTCATTACTATCTTTATACCATTTCACTTTCTCCCATCCTATTTCAATAACCACTCATTTACTCCAATCTTCCGGAGAATGTTAGATTTCAAAGGTTTCTGAGCCCAGTACTTTAATAACTTTAAAACCTATTTCTAAGCACATCCCTTGTCTTGTTTTATAAGTCACACTGAATCATGTATCTTAGGAGGAAAAAAGCTTTAAATATGGCACTTTCATGTGGCAAGACAAAAAGTTCATATCACTTATATGCCTCTATGACATTTATAGTTGGGTTCTTTTAATCTATTACATATAATATTTATTTAATTTTAGAGGGATTCTTTATTGTCATGAGTCAATCATATTTTATTGGTATATGGTAGTATATTCTGAAGGACTGGTTTCTAAATAAAGAATATTTTATTTTGTTTGATTTAATCATCAGTTTTGATGTGTTGACATAACCAGGGCTTCTTTATAAATTGTTATATATTGTGTATATCATGCTTTTGCATTTTAATATTAAATATTTTACCCCAGTCATCTGTGCACTATTAACATCTCATTGTGTTTCTACATTATGCCTGTGGTTAACAAACTAATGATCTATGTGATAAAAATGTTACGTTATTTTACTTAGTCTTTTAAGATAAATTTCAAAATGCACTTCTTTGGGTCTGTGTTGCTTATTGAGAAAAGTAATATCTAAGACTGTGTAGTTTTAAAAACACATTTCTCATAGCAACTAAAAAAAATCATTGCCTATAGTAACCTCCCTACTTTATTTAATCTTGCACTATATAACATATTAAAATTGGAATAAAATTATTTTATTATCTTTTGTGAGTATTCAAAGCACTATCTTGTCTGAAGCTAAGCAGAAGTCATAAAAACATATTTGACCTTCAGATATTTTTCACAGAATAGTATATTTTTACTTTAATGTTATATAATCACCTCTAACTATAATATATACTACATTTTTAACATGCATATAGTAAATACTTAAAAGTAGCCATCGCAATCCAAGATATTCTAACATGGGTAAGTTACTAGCTTTTGTCTCTGATAGCAATCTTCTTTGTAGTTTTGGAGAAGGGTGGGGACAAGTGTTTGATCTATTTAAGTCATAGAGCAATCATGAATAAGTTATATTGGAAGAAGTGGATCACATATGTTTTGTGTTGTTTGTGCAAACAAGACACCAAATGAACATGCACAGCTATATCTATGTTAGTTGTTTCCAAATTTGTTTTGTATGTGTGAACATATAATAAACATACTTATAATACTTTTTATTTGTTTGACTCTTTTAAAACAAGGACATTTCTATATGTGTATATACACATTTGTATATATTAATATATGTATATGAATTATATAAATACATATATGCAAATGTATGGATATGAATGTTATTGGGACCTGTGTATATACATATATATTTGTGAGCAGTGTGAGTAAAAATATTCATATGTAGTCAATTGTTTGCCTCGGGTAATCAAAAATAAATCAATTACTGTAATCAGAGACTTTTCCTCTCCCACCCAGTGCCAAGACCTTTTAAAATAATCATGCAGAGACTTAACAGCAATTACAAACTCTTTTTTATTTTATTTTATTTTTTTATTTAGTAAAAATTTCCGCCTCCCCGCCTCCCCGCCTCCCTGCCTCCCCGCCTCCCATTTACCCCACTCCCTCCTCCAATCTCCCTCCCTCTCCTGTCCAGAGAGCAGTAAGGGTTCCCTGCCCTATGGGAAGTCCAAGTTCCTCCCCCCTCCATCCAGGTCTAGGAAGGTGAGCATCCAAACAGGCCAGCCCCCCCCCCCAAAGCCAGTATGTGTAGTAGGGTCCAAATCCCGTGTCATTGTCCCTGGCTTCTCAGCAGCCCTCATTGTCCGCCATGTTCAGGGAGAACGGTTTTTGACCTATTAGCTCAGGCTAATTTCTAACTTGCTCTTTCAACTAAACTAACCCATTTCTATTAATCTCTATATATTTTTCACAATACTTGTGGTTTGTTATTTCACATCTTGTTTGCCAGCAGCTTCTGGCATCTCTCTGACTTTGTCTTTCTTCTCCCTTATCCCTGGCTCTATTTTTTGGCTATTGGAAAATTAGATTTTTTATTAAAAACTAGTAATAAAACATATTTATAGCATACTGAGAAGGTATCCCATAGTGTGTTTCCCCTTTCTGTCTAATCAAAAAGGAAGGTTCTCATTTTAACATAGTATCATTACATACATTAAGACAGTTGTTAAGCAAGAATTAGAGTTACACAATTTAGTTTATTTGTATTTGACAAATTTAGATAAAATATTTAATTATTTATTTTATTTTCCTTTTCCAAACCATACTGTTCCTTCATGTCCTCCTTCTCTCTTCCATTCTCTCCTTCCTCTTTCCTATTCCCTTTCTCTCCTCCCCCCCCCAATTCCAATTTACTCATAAAAACTTGTCTATTTCTCCTTCCCAAGGGGATCCATGTCTCTCTTTGGGTCCACTTTGTTACCAAGCTTCTCTGGGTTTGTGAACTGTAGGCTGGTTATCCTTTGCTTTATGTCTAATATCCAATTACAAGTGAATACATACCGTGTTTGTCATTCTGGGTCTGGGTTGCATCACTCTATGGTTTTCTCTAGTTCTGCTAATTGACAGGCAGATTTTAAGAATTAATTAATTTTTACTGCTGACTAATAATTCATTGTGTAAATGTGCCATCTAGGTTGTTTCACAATTCTGGTTATTCTGAACAAGGCTGCTATAAAAATAGCTGAACAAGTGTCTTTGTGGTATGACTGAGCATCCTTTGAGTTTATATCTGAGTGGGATTTGAGGGTCTTGAGGAAGGTTGATTTCCAATTTTCTGAGAAACCACTATACTGATTTCCAAAGCAGCTGTACAAGTTTGCCCTTCTACCAGCAATGGAGGAGTGTTCCCTCTATCCCACATTCTCTCCTGCATAAGTTGTCATCAGTGTTCTTGATCTTAGCCACCCAGAAAGGTATAAGAGTGTATTTCAGAGTTGTTTTGATTTGCATTTCCCTGACAGATAAAGATGTTGAACAATTCCTTAAGTGTCTTTAGACTATTTAGGATTCTTCTGTTGAGAATTCTGTTTAAATCTGTACCCAATTATTTATTGGATTATTTGGTATTTTGATATCTAGTTTCTTGAGTTCTTTGTAAATTTTGGAGATCAGCCTATGTCAGATGTGGTAAAGATATTTTCCATTTTACATTGTATTTTTGAATGTGTTGTATAAATTCAGTACTGTAAACAAGAGAAGAAATATAATACAGTATATTTGCAACAAAATCAACCCTAAACTTTTATCAATAAATTAAAATTTATATCAATGTAAAATATTTTGAGTTTAATAGAGTTTGATTCAATAATATACCCTTTTTATTTCTATGTCATATCTCATTTTTTTCTTTTAGAAAAATATTGGTATTAACCAATAATGATTTGAAACCAATCCTTTAAATAATTAAAAATTGAAATAAAACACAATAATATACACAATCCAGACTCTCTGTGTATTTTCTCTCTTATGTGTCTTATTATAATATTTTATTACTCTATTTCTCTTTTAAGGACTTTACTGATTTTCAATTATTCTTTTAATCTATGATTTCTGTCTATACTTTATCCTCTCTCTCCTTAGTCTATGCATATTTATCAAACACACTGTGACTTGTTTAGAGGTCTTTTTGTGTCCTTATTATGTATCTGTATTCCTTTTCTGATCAGCAGAGTTTTTAAAATCCTAAGTGGGAATGACTAGGACCAAAGTGATAGTTTCGACTATTGGCTACTCCCTGTTTTCTGACATGGCAGGGGTACCAGCAAGAGTCATGCTTACCTCATCAACTCTGGGAAGTCGTACTAGATAGCATACGGCTGTGTTCTTAAACCAGCAGTATGCCCTCAAGCTTTCTGGCAGTTGCTGAGAAAACTCTTTTCACTGCAGTCCTTGTAAGAAATTGTGGGAATCCACCAGGATATGTGTATATGTGTGTATACACATGTCTATATATACATATTTGTGTATATAAATGCAAATAAACACCTATAACCATATGTATGGATGGATATTATTGGGCCATGTATAAATATGCATGTGTGAGTGTGAGCAAGGACAGTAAAAATATTCATATGTATTCACTTGAGTGCCTTAGATGACAAAGACATAAATCAAGTACAGTCAATTGAAAGAACAATATCCTTGCTATATCTAAACACTATTTCTCTAAACTGCTCTAAAATGACCTGTTAGAAGCAACAGGATCTCAGTAGGGGAGTTTTATATCACCAAGGTAAGTAAATTCACAGGTTTTGGAAACTACTGGCTTCAAATACTGTACTACACACTGAAATTCTCTACTTTTTTCTTTTCTTTTTCTTTCTTTTTTTGTTTTTTAAAACAAGATTTTTCTGTGTAGTTTGGGAGCCTGGAGCCTGTCATGGAACTCATTCTGTAGACCAGGCTGGGCTTGAACTCACAGAGATCTGCCTGCTGCCTGGTTCGGCCTTCCAAGTGCTGAGATTAAAGGAATGTGCCCACACGATCCAGCTTTTTCTTTCTTCTTCTTCTTCTTCTTCTTCTTCTTCTTCTTCTTCTTCTTCTTCTTCTTCTTCTTCTTCTTCTTCTTCTTCTTCTTCTTCTTCTTCTTCTTCTTCTTCTTCTTCTTCTTCTTCTTCTTCTTCTTCTTCTTCTTCTTGCTCTTCTTCTTCTTTCTTCTTCTTTTCTTCTTCTTGCTCTTCCTCTTTTCTCCTCCTCCTCCTCCTCCTCCTCCTCCTCCTCCTCCTCCTCCTCCTCCTTCTCCTACTCCTCCTCCTCTTCATACTCCTCCTTCTCCTCCTCATCCTTCTTCTTCTCTTTTTCTTTTTTCTTTATTGGCAGAGGGAGAATCTCTGCTTTCAAACCATAATTCTCTTCTACCCTCACTAATTTTGACTTCTTTATTCCATTGGAGTTCCTGTTACGATGATATTCTGATTTGTTGTAGGTATGAAAAGCATTGAATTTTGCTTTCCCTGGTCTGAAACCTCTAAGATTGTGACACACATTTAGTCTATCATTATTTATCATTATTGTATCCTAAAAAACTAACAAAGCAAGCCGGGCGGTGGTGGCGCACGCCTTTAATCCCAGCACTCGGGAGGCAGAGGCAGGCAGATCTCTGTGAGTTCGAGACCAGCCTGGTCTACAAGAGCTAGCTCCAGGACAGGCTCGAAAGCTGCAGAGAAACCCTGTCTCGAAAGAAAAAAAAAAAAACTAACAAAGCGAAAAACTCTCGGGTGAACACAGAAGCTGGTAGCTTTTTATCTGAATTTATATAGACATGAATCCAGCAAATGCTAATGATAGTTGATTTTATTCAAAGCTAAATGTCTATTACCTAGAGTAGTATTGAGAGTATCAATTGTGATCATCCACATGAAGAACATTTAAAATATCTAGGATTGAAAAGTCATTTAACAAATGATAGAGGACAAATGCCTGAGGACATACCCTCAGAAAACTAACATAGTCCCATAATGTTATTTTCCCACATACAGCTATAGTGCTATTATATAATAAGCATATTTTAGACCACTTCTTAAGAAAAACACTAGGAGTTATATATCAACATTCCTCAATGTTAGAAATTGTTAGAGAATTTAAATTGCCACATTCTCTCCTATTTGGTAGAGATTTTTTTCTTGCTTACTTAGAAACCGTTCTTATTATTCATCCTAATTAGTACATCTTCCATGTACCTAATCCCTCTCCACTCAACTCCTGGATTTAAACGTTGTTGAGAGCAATTTTAGCTTTATTTAGAACATATTTCCGAAATCCTCATTAGTCAGTCAAGTTGTGGTTCTCTGTGCTTCATGGCAAGGATCAGAAGCCATTGCTCTAGAGAACATTATTTGAGAAAGATGAGCAGCTTATTCTGAAATAAGCTTTTATTTTCATGGCTAAGAAGTGTTTGTCTTTATCTTTCTCTCTTCTCATGCATGCAACTCTAATTGCTCCTAGCAACTACTTGATGTTAATAAAGGAAATTGAAGAAGAACTTAAAAGTTGAGAAATTGTCAAACTTTTCCTGACCAGAATTGGGAAGGCCAGACATGGGACTTTGTCCAAATTGAGGAAGTTCTCTTAATGATTATACTGTGATCAATATGCTGTTATGCTGTTGTTTTCTATTATATCTAAGAATATCTCATTTAACAAAACCATGCTGTAAATTGACTACCCACTTTTGTTAATTAGATATTAGATTATTTGATGCATTTGATAATCTTTGTTGATTGTTTTCTTTATATACTGTGTCCTCCATTGATTATGATTATATATGTATATATATAATATATATAATATATATAATATATATAATATATATACATATATATATAATTGTATGATCCTAAATAGCCCCCATGTTAATATATTCCTATCAGGATTTATTATTGAACACTAAATTATTTCTTCTAGATTTCTTAAGTAATTAACAGACTTCACTAAATTATCAGTCTCCTATTGAAATTGTATCTTCACCAATATTGACATTTGTTGAGTTGTTATCCACATAATTTGGAACTTAGAAGTTTCTTTCTCAACTTTATAAAATTAATCCAACCAATGAAATTATATATATATAATATATATTAAATATATATATTAAATATATATTATATATTATATATTATATATTATATAATATAACACATATAATATATACTAATATAATATAATATATATTATTATATATTATATATATTAATATAATATATATTATATTTATAATATATTATATATAATATTATATATATTGTATATATATAATGATCCTAATCGATTTTCACTGCCTACTAATGTGTAACTGTATACCACTGTTCATGCAATGTTACTATAGTTCAGCCCTGACAATATCCATTTTATTTCTATCTGTCTTTGAGATACAATTCTCCAAGCCATCTTTCTAAATCGAAATGTACACTACCCTTTTCCTTCGGGATAATGAAAACCCTCAGAAGTCTTCATTACCATATCCTGGTCCATGTCTGGGCTAAGCTTGTTTCGATTAGCTGCCATGCTTCCTGGTTTTCATATGCAGCCTTTTGAATGCCTCCTTTTTCACCAAGCAAACATGTCAAGCTCAGTTTCAAAGTTATACATCATTTTCTTCTTTTCAAAGATTATAACTGGTATTTATTTTCCTATATCAGGGATGTAGTTGCTCTGAAAACATGTTTAGCAACAGCTTCAGGATACAGGCAGAATTAATGTCCTCTTACTCTGTGTTCAAATTGCGTAAATACTCAGCTTTCCCGCCTCAGAAACCACTATTTGTGGTTTCAGAGTCAAGAACTATTCTTAACCGTACATGCTTGGAAAAAGATAGACTACAAGACTCACCCATCTGTCTAGGACAATTTACAGAGTGCCTGGACGTGGTGTGTTAGTAGCAGCGAAACACGGTGGGGCTACAGCTTCAGTGTCTCCCTGTGAGTGAGAGCTGCATATTTTGCCAGAAAATATTTAGATTCTGTACAGTTTGTGCTAAATCTATATATCACATTCTCTTACCTAATGATTCCTTTTACCCTCTGGGTAACCAAGGACAACTAACTGTCATCTCCTCTCCCAGCCAAAAGCAGGAAAAGTACAGATTCATCTTCAGGGTCTATAGAAAAAAAAATGATCACAAATTCACTTCTAATAAGCAACCAACTACACTCCAAGATTAAAAACATGCAATGTGTACATGCAGTGTAATAACAGCTGAAATCAAACCAATAGATGAATCTGATGTGGTTGCTTTCCTCTGTTACAGTTACATTGGGAACATGTTTCTACTCAAGATAAAATCCTTTTTGGGTAAGAGTATAATGTTTGGAAAATGTGTAAATGCAGTGCAAACTTACCTTTACCCAAATGGAGGCAGTTTTTAGGAGTCTGGACAAGCTATGATTCATCATAAGTATACAACATTTTGTCAGACATTCCTTTTTCAGACTTCTAACAGATGACTGTAGACAAGTGTAAATTGGTTCACTCATATATCTTTGGCAATGTGCTAAACTCTTTTTAAAGGGTCATTACTGTTTCTTCTGTGAAGGTCTTAGTATATGTGTCAGGAGGCTTTGTATGGTTTATGAGAATATGATTTTTTTTTAGTTTAGTGCAGATCTTGCAAATGAAATAAGATAAGCTATATGGAAATGGAATATAAATTGTTCTCATGAGACATTTCTGAATGAATCTCCTATTCTTACATGGATAGTTACTATAATCAAACTGCAAAATCAACAGTCCGTATGGTGCATGCTTATGTATTATAAGCAAATTCCAATGATTCAGTAATAAAGAATGTGTAAATCTAGAATAAATTTTCTGGATTTAAAAATAGTAATAAAACAACAATTATAAATATTGAGGGTTTTCAATATGGTAGGCGTTTTGACCATTTGGAATATATTGAAAAATTTAAACATCTCAAGTGACTTATGAAAGAAGATGTTGCTACACTATTTTTTTCCCTTATTGACAATAGATTCTTTTCACATATGATATATGTTGATTACAGCTTCGCCTCCCTCTGCTCCTCCCTGCTCCTCTCCACCTCTCCTTCTATCTGGATACACGTCTTTGCTGTTACTCATTAAAAAAGAACAGGCTTATAGGAGATAACAACTCAAGATGACAAAATAAAATATAAACTTTAAAAAAAAAACCTATCACATACAGGCTGAAAAAGGTGATCTAACAAAAAAAAAAAAGTTTCAAGAGCAGTCAAAAGAATTAGCGACCCAGTCTTCCACACATGCAGGAGTCCCGTAAAAGTGCTAAGCAGAAAGCTGTAGTATATATAGAGAGGACCTGGCGCCGACCCATGTAAGGACTGCTTCAGTCTCTGTTGAGTTCATATGAGACTTGTTCAGTTGATTCAGGTTGCCTTGTTCTCCTGGGGTCCTAAATCTCCTTTGGTTCTTACATTCTTTCCATCTCCCCTTGCATAGGGTTTCCTGAGCTCTGAGCGGGGGATATTTAATGGAAATATTCTATTTAGAGTTCTGCTATTGGGTCTCTCTCTCTCTCCCTCCCTCTCTCTCTCTCTCTCTCTCTCTCTCTCTCTCTCTCTCTCTCTCTCTCTCTCTCTCTCTCTCTTTCTCTCTCTAATGTCCAGGTATGAGACTCTACTGTATTTATTCTTATCTGCTGCATTAGAAGCTCCTTTGATCATGGCTAAATATGCCACCAATCTATGAGTATAGAGGAATATCTTTAGTGGTCATTTTAATATCACCATTTTTTAGACCAGTTGTATTTGGGTTTACTGTAGGTCTCTGGGCTATCCAGTTTCTGGTTCTTGGTCATCCAAATAGCTTAGCTTTAAGTATGGTATCCATCTCATGAAGTGAACCTCAGGTCAAATCAGTCACGAGTTTGCCATTCCTACATGTTCTATGCTGCAAGCAGAGACTGTGCTTTGTTTCCCTGGCCGTCTAGACATGAATAACCACACAGACACAGTTTGGCCAACATCTCAGGTGTATTCGTCACTAGCAATTGTTTCTTTAACCCATTGCTAGTAATCTTCATATTGCCATAAGGTTGTAGTTTACCCATAAGGTCCTGGCCTTCTTTTCCTTTGGCAGTGACATGGCATTTCTCTAACTTTGCCTTCTTTCTCCCTGCATTCAGTTTAGTTTCCCTGTATTGTTCTATTCGGCCCTGCCTTAGGCCAAAGAAGCTTCTTTATTAACCAACGGTAATAAAACATGTTCAGACCATACAGAGGAGAATGTCACATCATCTCCTTTTTTGTTTCTAAATAAAAAGGAAGTTTTTAACTTTACATAGAAAAAACATATAACAACAGGTATCAAGCAAGAATTAGAGTCACAATAATTCTTTGTGAGTTTAAAGTTTCATATCTAATTTATCTTTTTATCATAACTAAGGAAAACTATACTTATAACTATCTAGTCGTAAATTTCATCAAAGACCCCAGAATTATTTAATATTACCTAAGTAACAGGAAGCACATTGTAAGCAACTTCCAAAACTCTAGAATTGACAGAGACATGTCACTCCCTATACAAGTCACATGATGTTCTTCTGTAACGCTGGGGAATCCATCTTCAGCCTACAGACCCATAGTATCTGTTAGACTTTTCCATGAGGCAGAAAATTTGAAAGACTGTTTCACCTATATTGGCAGTTTGTCAGTCACTTTCTTCTGTGTCCTGCAGAATGTCTGACAGACTCTTTCATGAAGCAGGAACCCTAAAGGAATAGCTCATCTTTTTTTGTCAACTTCAGCAGTCATTTTTCTTTGGGTGCTGCATGTCCAATATATATAGCATACCAACAAGCAGCCCAGATAAGAGGAAATTCTTGCCCAAATGTTTATTATTTTATTAATTTTCTCTTTGAAGATGTCTATCAACTTTATATAGTCAGTTTTAAGATTTTTTTCTTGTACATCAGCTATGTTGGAATATTCAAGGCCTGTTGTGGTAAGGTAGCTGGGTTCTAGTGAAAATATATTGTCCTAGGTGTTATTGATTGTACATTTACATTGGTGTATAGGTGTCTGGGATTGGGTTGAATATAGGCTTAAGTGCTGATTCCTGGGTTTTTCTTTATTGGGTGGGTGTTTTGTACCTTAGTTTCTGGATTTTCAGAGAGCATACTGCCTTTGTGTTGCCTGATGCAAAATTTTGTTTGGTTATGTCAATTGTGAACACTCGGAGTTCTAAGTAAAGAGTATTTCAGGGTATTTGGAACTAACATGTAAGAATCAGGATAGGCTAGGGATCTGAGGGAGTTCAGAGGAGGGAGGAGAACAGATCCTTGGAATGGGGTGATACAGTGAAGAGAGGTCATCACAGATGGTCTGCTGTAGTGCTGGGGATGAGAATGTAAGGGGACTGAGACGAGAGAAACAGAAGGAGATGGGAAGATCTGTAGACAGTCTACTTTCTTTTTTGGCAGGAGTGGTCTGTGTAGTAGTGGGGAGTTCTGCTATATTTAGGGACTGAGTCAAAGTAATGAGTCAAGAGAAGAAGGTTAGGAGTGGCAGATCCTTTGGGGTGCACCAGAGCAGGGGCCCTGGGAGAGCTCTCACGGGTGTTATTCTGCAGAGCTGGAAATGAGACTGGGGTATCGGACCTGGCGATAGATAGAAGAAGGGATCTGCAGGCAGACTACCCGGTCTTTTGGCAGGCATGGCTTGTGGGTATGCAGAGGATATCTGCTTGTTTCGGGGGCTGGAATAAAGCAATGAGCAGGAGGAAGGAGGGTAAAAGGAAAGATCTGTAAGAATCACAAGAGTTGGGGACAGGGAAGACCAGGAAGATTGTCACAGATGTTCTTCTGAAGAGCTTCAAATGAGATTGGGGTATTGCATCTGGGAGAAAAAAGATGTTGCACTCATTTTAAAGAAACTGAATTATGAAGCATATGAGGAACTCACCTTGATGCAAATTTAGCCACTATAATACTGCCTCTATTTCATTCCCATTCAAAGTGGATTATCCATTTTCTGAAAAATGAGGACATATTTACAACACATTGCCAAAGTCAAGATACAGTGTCCAGCTATAAAATTTGTTTCATCTTTTAATCATACAATTACACTTACATATAAACAAAGTTAAGCATTCTTTACCTTATATATAGGAAATTTTAAATACTTAATCATTGATTTATATACTTGAAACAAGTTCAGAAATTTCACAAGACCAAACAAAAGACCTCAGCATTTCAATATATAATTTGAACACTTCCTAAGAAAAATAATTTAGCAAGTAATTGAAGGTTATTTTAAAACTCAAGAAACAGTCAGCTTCATCCGTAAGACAAACAGAGAGCATTGCAAATGAATGAGAGGAGTAATTCCCAGTGCAGGGAGGGCTGAGCAATATGGTCACTTTAAAAAACATTTAAGAAATAGCTAAAATATAATTAAGTCATTTGATAAAGATTGTAGTTAATAGAGTTTAATGACTTACTTGGTCCTACTTACACAAACAATAAAGAAATAACTTGAAAGAAAAAAAAGACTTTTCTTTCTAGAACGTGAATTACATACTTCTTTTTTACTGCTAGAATGTTTCCGTAGCAGGAAAAGTTACATTTGCCAACCAACAACAAAAAGGAATGCTGTCTAGTTTTCAGCTTCCTGATAGAATTGAGAAGCAAAATATGTTCAAAAAGCAGAATGAAATCTGCCTTAAAGTTGCAAAATCAATATTTTAATAGCAAATAAGAACAATGTATTCTCCAAGGCTACGTAATATAACTTCCAAAAGCTGTAGTTATAATACACACCATTAAACCTTGAATATTCCAAGTATCAATAAAAAGAAGTCTAGATGCCCAACCCTTACTGCTGTTATCTCAGAACTATCAAGGCCAACTGCCAACATCAGTTAGCATATTAGGTTAGGAAAAAGCTTTGTATATAATAAAACTAGGAAGGAGAAGAGACTGTTTCTACATTTTTCTGCTCATTGCAGAAAAAGGGAAGAGATAGATCAGAAAAGAGATTCCCACAGATTCTGGGAGAAGAGAATGATCTACTATGGAAATTGAACTAGGTCCATGGGATAATTAAGGAAATGGAGACAAATTTCACATCTGCTTAAGATGCTGGAACCCCTCTCATATGACTAGCGTCAACCATTAGAGGAGACATCCAGTGCATTTAAAAGGAAATAAAAAAATAAAATATATCTCTATATGTTCATATATATGCACATATACATATGCAAAGGAACTATTTGTAAATGCATATATACATATACAAATATATTCATGCTATACAGATATTTCAATTAAGATATTTTATACACACGTGGTTTCAACTGGTATTTTTGAAGTTAATAGAGAATGCCAAACTCCTAAATAATAGTTTTCATATTTCATATAACCCATCGCTGTAAGTGCAAATTTTGAAGATATACTGGTCTGCATAATAAGAGAAAACTGAGAGGAGCCATGCTGGTATGAGAACTTGTGAGGGGCATGAGTTAACTAGGGTGAGGAAATCAGAACTCAGGTACACTAAGAGGCTTTTACATCCTCTGATCTCTCTTGGTTCCATGTTGTCCTCCTGGTTAGGCATTTTCATGATATTATTCATCCATAGTTTTATGTGGACTTTTATCACAGTGCCTGCTCTGTAATTAAGAAGACATCAGAGTCAGAAATTTCTGTTTGGTATTGCCATGTGTAATCACTTAGTAAATCATTACGTTTACATCTAAATGTAAGAAATAAAAGCAAAAGTTAATTGAAACTTCACGCTGTAGCTCTGATATTTTTATAATCAAAAAGTAAACCTATATTTGGTGACTCTAGAGATATGGCTCTCTAGCTATGACTTCTTCCAGAAGTCCCAGGTTCTGTTCCCAGCACCCATTGAAGATACCTTACAACAGCTTGTAAGTCCAGTTCCAGAGTACCTCATTCTTATTTCTTGCTGCCATAGAAACCTGCATGTATGTGGTTTACATATATGCACTCAGGCATCTCCACAAACATATTGTAATACATCTTTTTTAAAAATCACATTTAATTACTATTTGTCACTATTAAGTAATAAAACATTATTATCTGTATCTAATGAATGACCTTGAAATAGTGAACTTATATTTAGAAAAGAGAAACTAGCTCTCTCTGTGTGTATGCTGTAATTTTGTATAATTTATTAGTTTCTAGTTAGTATGGTAAGATTTTCTAGTTTTACCATTATCCTCACAGTTTACCAAAAAATGTTTTTGAATATCCAAAAGCCAAAGACAAATTATAACATTAGAAATAAAAATAAAATTAAATTGTATATCTTGAAGAGGGAGGACCAGTAACTTAATAATGAATCATGAAAAGCAAGGGAGTGAATTAGCATGTGTGCACTCACTGTTTGTAGAATATTAAACTTCTGCTTTAGGGCTTATCATTGTGTATCTGGGACTCTGGAGAAGCACCATCATCTCCAGCAATTTTATTAAAAATGTCAATTTATCAAATTCATAGGCTTCATCAAAAACGTGTCCATTCAGAAACTCTAATGATGGGGTGAGGGACAGGGAGATGGGACAGTGACCTATGGACTGACCAAATCTTCAATATCATTCAAAGGTGGGGTGCATTTTGAGAAAACACACACACAGGTGCACACACACGCACACACACCTAGTTTTTATATCTTAAGGTAACCCATTTCTATTAATCTATGTAACACGAGGCAGAGTCTGAGTCACTCCAACATGCCACCACTCAACCAGGCTATAACTGATGATCCAACCACTTACCTACCCCACCCTACCCCACCCCTTACCTTTTGAGGCAATGTAGGAGCTGAGTGCACCAATGAAAGACTTTATCATGGAGCTGGTACCATTATCTAGCCTCTGTGTGACCCCTGCAACCACCATGGAGGAACTGTGCCAGGTACCTGAACCCCAGCCAGAGTGGTGCCCTGCTGCAAGAAACTCAGAGAAAAGCATCAGAGAAAATGGCTGTATCTCTGGTAACTGTGCCCTGGCACATCTGTAATTTCTGTTATCAGAACCTTTTAAAAATATTTTAAGATCTGTTCAAGATGGGGGAGGGGGTGTTGATATCCTTGTAACTGCAGAGCAGCTCTTAGGTCAGGTCTTACTTAGGTCTCCTGGGAGGTTCAAGCTGGACTGCGATTTTTTAAAAACCTCCAAAATTCATGCTGCTGCCAGAGGCTATGTTGTTACATGTGTTTCATGATATAGCCTGGGACTTTGCTTCTCTCCCCGGCCTGTGTTCTCCCTGGAGGCCATGTCCATGTCTGTGGTTCATGTTATTGCCAGAGGTCATGTTGGTCTCCATGCTCTGTGGAGCTGAGGAGTACACGTGGATGCCGTGGTCAGTGATGCTGATAGAAGCCATGATGAGGTTAGTGGTCTGTGATATCACCAGGGACCATGCTGTGAGCCATGTTTCACACTGCCCCTGGAGGCTATATGTATTTCCATGGTTCATGTTGCTGCTGAGGATGATGTTGGTGTCCATGATGCTTGCTACTACCAGAATCTGTGGCTGTCCTTAACCCACAATGCTGCAGGAAACCATGTGGAAGTCCATAATGAGTGCAGCTGCTGGCTGTGAAGGATCAGGAAGCTTCTTATTCAGTGGTATTGATGACTGCAGACTCATAATGAAGAACAAGAGACATTTAAGGCTTATGTGAACCTTCCCCTCCTGAACGAATTAGCTAATTAATTAATTAATATTCTAGAAAGAAAGCTATTAAAGAGAGTCCTTAAAAATTGTGCTAGGGATTCAGAAGTGTAACTTGTCGCAGTTGATGATTTGTGGCAGGGGGGATGGGAAAACGTGCATTTATCTTTAAGGGGCTGGAAATTGTAGGTAAATTGGACTTGAAGTATTTTTTCTTCTTTTTGTGGGGGAGGAAAGAGGACACAAGTGTGGAAGGGTGAACCTGAGAGGAATGAGAGCAAATGTGGTTGATGTCCATTCTATGAAATTCACAAATAGTCAATAAAAAATATGTTGAAAAAATGAGAGAAATGAAGGAGCTGTGATGTAGGGGTATTCAGTTTTCTGTGAAGTACACATAAGTTTCTTTGATGGTGAGTGATAATTACACTCATCTGGGGATATATTGATGAGACCTAAAATGGGATTTATTCTGCTCTAATAAAGTGATAGTGATAAATTTTCTTATAAGAGCCATGCTATGTCATTAACCCTAGGAACTGGTCTAGATTTCTAGTAACAGTCATGATGGCCTTCCAAAATCAGGTAAAGACACACATACACACACACACATAGATAAATAGAAAGAGGTTAAATTAAGTTATAAGAGTTAGTGGGACAAACATAAAGTAAAGGCCAAGCTTTCACAATTAATAAGAAGCCTCTGTGTCATTAATTGGGAGCTGTCTGGTAGACGAGAGAAAGAGGTCAGCTACACTGAGGAAGTATGCAAACAAGAATTATTATATTATTTTTTTATAGAGGCTGAAAGAGAGAAACCCTTTAAGGAAATCTTGTCTTTGACTTGTGAGGCAACATGGAGAATGGACAGTCAGTGGAATAGGCAATAATGGAAGAACTTCTTGATTCAAGTTGAAAGATGCTCATAAGCTATAGATGAGTTTACTCTTAAACCAAAAATGTGTAAAACCAGACATGAAGACTTCTTTAATTAAATTTCCCAGTTCTTTCAAGTAAGGAGTTAAGGCAGCATCAAATTTGTAGAGATTTATAAATATGTATATATATGCAAAGCCCTTGCAGTGTTGCTGAACTGTCTACTTGGTAGCTCAGATGAACTATATCACTTAATGCTCTGAAATATATAAAAATTTATGACTAAAGAAATGATTTAATGTTTTATATAATTTTCTTGAAAAATGAGTATAATGGTAAAATAATGAACATCTCTAGCAAAAATTATATAATCATTTTAAATGTCTATAAGCGAAATAAAAATGGAATAATAGAATTTTAAAATATCTTCTCACTTCTCCCAGCATACTTCCAGAACATTGGACAATATTCGTGATGTTTCCTTCATCTCAAAAAATTTATAGTGAAAGCTATTTCTGAACAGTATGCATGCACCAAAACCACATTCTCCACAGCAACAATTTGTGATTTTCGTTGATGTATTCCAGAAAGGCATGCACAGATCTTCACGAAAACAATACAAATTAGAAATCCAATACAAAACTGCCATACATTTTAGCATTTGGTTTGCTTTTAAGGCTACATTTTATGTGGAACTGGATGGACTTAAATGTGAAATAATTGGGGTTGGAGTGACTGTTCTGTGGGTAACGTGTTTGCTGCACAAGTATCCTCATCTCAGTGGTCTCTAGCAAAGTGAGAGGCAGAGACAGGAAATTCCTGAAGTTTACAATGCAGATATCCTGGGATACTCAGAAGAGAAAATATCTCAAACAAGATGAAGGTGAGGACCAACAGCTAAAGTTGTCTTACACACACACACACACACACACACACACACACACACACAGAGGCACAAACACACGAATGGACAATACCCTAACCACTTAGGATTTGGGAAGATCCAGAGAGTGTCAATATATTCCACATGCAAGAATTGATGTAAAGTGCTAGTGGATTATCTAAAAATAAAAAAAATTAAGTTATTCATGTAATCCATTCCAAATTTGGAACAATATTAATATGAATTCACTTAATTTCCATGTATTTGTTTCCACGGCTGTCCAGTTTCTTTAGTCATCATTAAATCCTGTGGATAATCATCATGATGCTTAAGAATAATGTATTTTGAGACGTAATATGCTACTCATTGTGCTATAACAAGAAATCTTTATATTATATATAATCTGCGAGACCTTGTGAAGGAGTTAAAAAGTCTGCTTTTCATTTGAAAATAATAGCGACACAGCTTCAGAGTTCTCAATACAGTGTACCTGACAACTGTAAGAAAGAAAAGACAGATTCAGAAACTGTGGAGCCTCAGAAGACAAACCATTAGTTATAATAATTTCCAACATCCCCCACCTACATCAATGTGCAAATTCTATTTTTGTTTTGTGATTATGTGTTAAGACAAACACACACTCATACACACACACACACACACACACACACACACACCACGTGCATTTACATACAAAGCTATACCAGTGAAGAATAAGAGGACATCAAAAAGGCTAGACTTCCATGCCTGATACTCCTCTTAATACTCACCCAAAAGGTACTTTCATAAACCATAGATTCCAAGGACACTGAGTTTACAGTGCTCTGACACATGGAAGATGCACCCAGAAGAGGGCTCCATTCAATTTTTGTAAACAGATATATTTTTCTCACAAAGAGTAATCCAGAGGTGGGAAAGAAAAATTATAAGTTAATATTTCTTGAAAAAACAGAACAAAGAAAATGCAAAGAGAGAGAAATAATCATCATACCACACACTGAAAAATTCACTTGAGAATAATTGTGCCATGTGCCAATTTACAGTGTGCTCCAGGGGGATGGGGGAAGAGAGAGAAAGAGAAATGGAAGGAGTTTCTCAAATCAAGGTTAAAAATAAGCACAATTCTAATAACACCAATAATATGTGTAAATGATGAGGTCAATTATAGGAAACTTTTACACAATAGTCTTGGTGCTTTAATATCTTTAGATATAATATTGGTTAAATTTATTTCTGTTTTAGAAATGATTCCCTTAGCTGTAATCTACCTTAATGTTTAGAAATAGAATAGCTCGAAAGCTTCCTTACAGAAGGTTGCCACAGCAACAACCTTCGATATACATGCGTGAAATTGAGGGAGGATGGGGATCCAGCTGAAATGCAGTGGACAAGGGAATAAAATATAGTTGATTTTCAGGGGGAGCAATAAGAATTCTAAGGTAAATGGGGAAAAATGAAATGACCTGACCACACATGATATGAATGAATTTTAGCTTTCGTACTCCTGAACTTCAGCAGCACTGGAGAAACCTTCAGAAAATCTAAAGCTGCTGGATGCTGCTACTGAAGGTCTCACCAGGAGAAAAGACATGGACATGACGCTTTAGGTAGGAGTGGGGAATGTATTATCTACCACGATTGTCAGGAGCAGGAAGGCTATTCAGCCTTGACCAACAGCCACCTTGCTGCTTTTGATTGCAGAAACTCACCAAACACCTTTTTAAATGGTTTTATCTTGCAATTTTATTTTTTATGTGTTTACATTGAAATTGATATCAACCTGTTGCTATTCCTTTGACCAGTCATTTTACAGTGCTTCAGCAGTTATGGCTCTACTCTGAAACAAACAGCATGGCCATTTTAATACAAGGTGTCTAGCCACAGAGTTAACATGCAGAAGGGTCATGAATGGATGCACTGTGAACTAAAGCTTCCTTCTCTTCAATGTTCACACCCACTACCTGTTAGCTACTGCCTCATCTCTGTGGGTGTATCTATCAGCTTTGTCCCCACAGCTGAAAATGATTTTTCTAGAAATGATTTCCCCCCAGAGGAATCTTCAGCACACCAACCAAAAGAACAGACGTGAAAACAGATTTCAGGCAGAGATATCAGAAGTGAGTCAGCTTCCTGCCTTCACTGACAATTCGGTTTGCATTTCTACTCTCTAGTTCTGACAGCAATAATCCTACCCTGATATTCCACATTCACGTTTAGTAGAGTCCATGCTCAGGTAAGAATGTGGCCATGGATAAATGTTCTCACCCCACATCAAGAAAACTTGTGGAGACATGTGGAGGACATTACAGAATACCGCAATCAAATATAGAGTTAGGAGCCCAGTCCTATGGGATACATCTACCAAACAACTCCCATATTTAAGGCTCAGAAAACTTTACAGAAAGATTTTAAGAACCTGATGATCAAGGAGTTTGTTGTGAGACTCTGTCTCCTATTAATGTCAGAAACTGCACCTATAAACTCTTAACATTATGAATACATAAACTTAAGATGAACAAGGACCAGAACAGTAGACATGCCAAAATGGCCTGGGAAAGCATTACAGAAACTCAACGCTGCAGGGAGAACTATACAGGCAACTAAGGATGCTAAGAGTAGAAGAAACAGTCCTCTCCAGAGAAGAACCCACCCATTGGCTATCCAATACCAAAAGCTCAGCCCTGCCCTGAAAACATACATGCAGGTAACCTTATAAAATATGAGTTGGTTATAGCACATGCCTCTGTATATGCATGTGCACATGCAGCAACCATTAGTGAGAAAGAAGTTAAGAATTTGAGATTGACAAGGAGTAGTATAAGGAAGAGTACGGAGAAAAGAACTAGAAAATAGAAATGATATAATTATAATATTAAAAAATTTTAACTAAATAGTTAAGAAAACATACAAAGTCATAAACAAACCCACCAAACCAAGCCAAAACCAAAAAAAAAAAAAGTGACCCAGAGGGCTTTAGATGACTCATTGCTCCCTCTGCTGGAGAGTGGAGGACACAGAGAAAAGCATCTTCAAATCTAACAGTTTGACACCATAATATAATTTTTCACAACGATAGTGACATTCATATAGACAAGAGTGATGTCAAGTATTGTAAAGGAAAATGGCTCCAAAACATTGAGAATCCATAAAAGCCTCCAGTAAAGCCTTTTCTTAAGCAAAGATGTGACTTTTGTGACTACACTTTATCTCTTGTATTTATGAGGATAGCAAATGTTTTCCACCTTAGTATTCCTATTGATTTGTTTGAAGACAGAACTAGCATCACTATCCCAAATTGATGCTCTCTGAAATGAGTACTTGTATACACATTGTGCATGTTTTAAACATGTGCTATCCGTGAATGATCTACATATAATAAAGTAAATGGTGGAATTCATGGTTTCATATTCATTTTCATTCACTCACCAAACACACTGTGTTTGCTATGTAATCTGTTCAGAGATGAGTCAAGGAATTCTTTTTTATATTCCCAAAATCATGCCACAAAAATTAGGATTTGATTGCAGGTTATTTCCTTGGAAAATGGTTTAAGGAAGTACCTGAGCATGGGAAGAGGGATGTGGGTCAGGGAGAGAATGAAGCGCCAAAGAAGTACTGTGATTTAGAAAAGTACTCTTGAAGTTACCAGAGTTGTCTGAACAAGGATTCTGGAAGCCAAAGTAGCCACATCATCTGATGAGCATCAAATTTGGGATATTTTCTTTTTTCTGCCATCTTTTATGAACCATCAATTGAGGGTGTCACCTTGGTTGGAAAGAGAGGATCACACTAGAGGAAGCTGAGACAAGGGGAAGCTAACTAACTTCAAAGCAAAAAAAAAAAAAAAAAAAAAAGCTCAGGGAATACAGGAAAACTGTCTGCCACTCTGCTAGAGAATAGCAATTTGGTTGGGACACATAATCAAGCTTCAAAGAGATCACAGCTACTAAGATGTAAATGGAGCACAGGGCTTGTGGGGGATTGATCCGGTTATAGCAATCCATGAGAAACACATAGTACTGTGGTTACAAACCTTGGTAGTTGATGACTTAAAAAATAGCAGCATTTACTATTTGATAAATTAATACCTACATAAGAAGGGAGGTTCATCAAAGAGTAGTTCAGTTGGAGATGCTCTCAAAATTATGGAGGAAAACAGGGTTATTTTGATCATACATAATACTAAAAGCAAGAAAAATTTTGAAAATTAGAAAACTTAACAACCAAACATAGTTTCTGGAGAGTTTCAGGCTACTTGTGCAGAAGTGGAGATATATTTAGTGGAAAGAAAACAGTGGATATTCTTTGTGATGTTCCTAATGGGTCAGAAAGACTTCATGTTTTCTTATTCATCAGTGTAGATCATTCATTATTCCATATCAGCCCACGCACAAATAAAATTTTACATGATGGAAGTAACATTTATGTAAAGTGTTCCCAAGGAAATACTGTCCATATTCCATAACACACTAACTATTTTCTTATTTGTTGCCATATCTTACTTGGGCAATCAGAAAGGCAGATGTTTGAGTCATATTTTCTGAAGTTCAGTAGCATGACTTACATAGGACTATGAATGTTTGCTGTATCTTTAGGTTTTGTTTTGAATTGGAAATAAGTAGCCATGTTAAATTTATTTTGACTTTTGTCATGAATTTATTATGGTTATTGTCAATTATGCTATCCAATTCTTTTTACATAGCATGTTAGTATTTCCTTATTTCAATTGGAGAAATGATAAGAAATGCAATAATTCAATAATACGGCTTACTATTATTACCTTGGGCAAAAAGAAGCTGGAAAGAAATAAAATCCATTTGGTGCTTATTTCCCTCATTAGCAGTTTGTTGTATTGCTCAGTTGTGACTTACCAAGTCTATTTTTACCATTATCATTGTGGAGGTTATTTTATATAACTTCAGGTTTCTTTGTAGCAAAAGAAGTAAAAATAAACTCCAAGGTGCAAATGACAAGGGGATCAATATAAACTTTAAATAAAATCACAAAATATGAATATTCAAAGGAATTGTGTCTAGGAAGACAGAACTGTAGTCATATGTTTCTTTCTAACCTTCCAGTTCCCAAATAACTGAAATGGAGACTTAATATTAATTACAAACGCTCAGCCAATAGTTCAGGCTTGTTAGTAACTAACTCTTGCATTTAAATTAACCCATATTTCTTATCTACACTTTGCCACATGGCTTGGTGCCTTTTCTCATCACTGCATGCCCATGTTGCTTCTCAAGATTCTTCAGATTCTGCCCAGAATTCTTAATTTGGCTCTCCTGCCTAACCTTATCCTGTTCAACTATTGGCCAGTCAGCTTCTTTATTAAACCAATCACAACAACATATATTCACACAGTGTAAAGGAATGTTCCATAGAAAACATTTATCCTGTTAAGCTGAACCATGACATCAAAATCACTGCTCTGTCTAGGCTACCTTATGTGATTTTTATGCTAATGCAGTTTACAAATAAGCATGGACTCTACACCATAAGTATTCCTTCAGCAGAGCAAAACAGCGTATTTTCCACTCTTCTATAATCCTAAGAGGGTCCAAATTCACAGAAACTCAGTCTATGACTTTGAGCACATCTATTTTATCATTGCAACAGAATAACTCCATGAGGTAGAATCTGTCCCTTAGAAGTTAAGAAAACATTTTAGGAAGGGGTTTCAGAAACTGTGTGTCTGATTAAGAATACTCTTTCTAACAAAATATTGTGTCTTTAATCTTCAACCTTTAAAAATAAGGGAATGTAAAACACAGAAAGAACAAAATATCGTTCATGCTTATTTTTATTTTTTAGTGTGGGTCGTCTGGAAGGGCCCAGATCATTGGTATACATTATTTTGAAATATCTACGAGGGCTTTCCTGAAGGAGATTGCCATTAGCAGATTGAGGAAAGAAGGTCATCCTAGTCAGTTTGTGTGGGCACCATTTAGCCAACTGTGAGTCTGATTAGAACAAGTTAACAGAAGGATTAATTTCCATACTCCACGTGAACTGGCACACCCATCTTCTTCTGGGCACAGATATCAGCTCTCTTGGGCTTAAACTTTAAGACTCAAAAACTTACACTTGATGTGGGAGGGTCTTCTGTTTTAATAAAGAAACTGCCTTAGCCAGCCCTTTGGTGGGTGGAGTAGACAGAACAGGAAGAAGGACAGAACAGTGAGGTAGATGGCTCAGTCAGATGCTACACCTCTCCTAAATTAGCCAGATTGCTGTGCCTCTCCTCAGGGAGAGAGATGCGATGAAGCCAGCCGCCAGGTCAGACATGCTGAATCTTTCCCGGTTAGAAACCGCTCATGGTGTTACAAAGATTATTAGATATGGGTTAAAGCAAGAGATGTGAGAATTAGACAATAAGAGGCTAGAACTAATGGGCCAGGCAGTGTTTAAAAGAATACAATTTGTGTGTTGATATTTCGGGTATAAAGCTAACCATGCAGGAGCCGGGCGGGATGAAAAGCAGGCCTGCCCGCAGCTCCACACTACATACACTAGTAGCCTTTTAATTCTCAGGCCTGAATCTTTGGAAATATGTGATAGTTTAAATGAGAATGGCCTCCAAAGGTGTTCTCATTTCAATGTTTGGTCATCAGCTGGTGGAAATGTTTGTGGAGGAGATATGTCGCTGGTGTTCAGTTTTGAGCTTTCAAACTCCCACACTATTCCATTTGCCCCTGTTTACTGCTTGTGGATCAGATATAAGCTGCCAGCTACGGCTACAGTAGCATGTCTGTCTATCTGCCTGCCTGCTGCCAGGCTCCTAGCCATGATGGTCATGGTCTTACCCTCTAAAACGATAAGCAAGCCCCCAATTAAATGTTTTCTTTTATTCCCTGCTTTGGGCATGGTTTCTCTTCACAGCAACAGAATAATAACTAAGAGAGAATAGAACTTATACTACTGAATCCCTTGATTCTCAAATCTTCATGTCTGAACTCAAAATGCACCATAGGATACTCCTGTCTTCAGCTTGTAGATGGTAAGTCGTGACACTTCTAAATTGCTATAGTCTTGTGAATCGACGCCTAATAGTATCTATCTACCTATATGTATACCTTTTAACCTACCTGTTTACTCTATTGTTTCCTTTTTCCAAACAACTCTGGCTAATGGAGTGTATTAACACATATTCAAAGTATTCAAAGCCTTAGATGCACGAAAGGCTTCACTATGGCAATTCCAGCAGAAATCATTAATGGTGTCACATCAGTGACTACTTTTGTCATGTAATGTGACATTTCATTCTTAGATTCTCTTAATGCACAGTTCATAAGTCTCTACGCATTTTTTTTCTTTTGCCATGCCATTGAGAATCATTATCACTGAGCTTGTCAACGTTCTATGGAAATGGAGATTAAATCAGGTAGCTGGAGGATTACAAAGCACTGCAGAGGGATACCAAGAAAAGTCCATTTCTTAACGTCATGCCAACCCAACTAATAAAAGAAACAGAAAGTCATTTTTAAAAGCCTACATCAGCAAGGTAGCCATATAAGACACTGAATGGATATATCTCTCCACTATAATTGATGTAAAAAAGGGGTGCTAGCCAGTGGCTACAGAGAATAGATCAATACGTTATCATTTGTACTGAGATAACAAATACAGTCAGTGGCAGAATGGCACATCCTATTAAATATTTGGTGACTCAAGGTTAGGGGTTATTCTTGTCCATGTCCACTTGATATTCCCCATCTTTTCACTGACAGTAATAGCCATTTCACAGGTCATGGGCAGTGTAACAAAAGAAGAGTTGAGATACTTGCTGCTATAAGTTAGGGAAAGATGCAGGACAGTGTTACCCACTATTATAGTTAAAGCTCCTTTAACGAGGCAAGTTTCTGTCAAGACTGAGACTGAAGCAAAAGATAACTACTCCAGGTAATGAGCTGCTGGGCTGGTAATAATTATCAGGGGAGTTCAAAAGTCATCAAGAACATATCCGTATTTCATAGTAGACCTTGAGTCACCGATACCGAATTTACACAAGGTGATTTTAAAAATCTACCAAATAATATTGCAGATGTGGTAGTCAAAATTCCGCATTTTGCAAAGCAGATCGGGTGTATTAATACTAATACTGCCACGGATACCAGACACTCCAGTAATGTTGTCATCCAGATACTTCCACCAGATGGGGAAAAGACCCCATCGGGTCATCTTTCAGCTTCCCAAAAAGAGGTAAAATGAACAACTGGGTACAGTGGATCATTATTTTCCATTGAAATTTGATTAATTTAGAAATTATTTGATTATTTTTGTGTGTAGAGGTGAAAGAGTAGCCAATGAGCTTCTCCTCTGATCATCTCTCGAGCTCCAAGGAGTCAGGTAAAATTTTCAATAAATAAATAAATAAATAAATGCCTAAACCTTATGATTAGTGCTGTTACTCTGTCCTCTTGCTCTTAAAATAGGGAGATTTAAACCATTTACATTTATATGATAATTACTCATTGAAAGATAGAAAGAAATCATAAATGTTAAGGAATAAATCTTATATGCTTCTAGCTAGAATGTTCATTTCAACAAATAAACTTTGTCTTTCTTCATAGAAATATTTGTCAGTGTAGGTTCTGGTCAATCAGAAGACTACAGCAAGACACTCTGCCAGATTTATTAATCTGGTCATGATTAAACCACATCCCTTAGCTTTGGATTCTTAGACAGCTAACACTATCACCTGCCATTAAGTTCACACAAAGAGAAATACGCTATGTATTATGCAATATAGTTTTCTTATAGGATTTTTTAACAAATGTATACAGTCAAAATCAACCTGCAGAGGGCTGAGGTAAAGTAGCTGATATGTACTGACTAGTTAAAAAAAAAGGACTGGAGAAAAAAGCAAACAAATGAAACAGAAAAACAGAAAGATGAAGTCTTTCTTTCATACAACCATATTAAGGGTGCGATAATGTAAAAACTGCTCAAATGTCAGCATTCCGCATTCCTATTTCCATTGCACACACGGAAATTCCAGTGTTATTTGATGACCCGAGAGTCATATTTTGAAAGGATAAGGCAAAATCTGAAATACAGAATCTCTGTAGGTTCTAGTTGGAATTCTTACCTCTACCAAAGATCAAGTTTATTTTCTTGTTTTTTTTTTTTTTTTTTTTTTTTTTTTTTTTTTTTTTTTTTTTTTTTTTTTTTTTTACAACACAAACATTAAACCTTCTGGATTACTATTGTATGTCAAATAGCATTAGTCAATCATCAGTTTCAGGATTTATGAGATTTGAACAATATATTATTACTACTTTCCCAAGAGATTGTTGTGGAAATACAGCACAGTAAGCCAAGTTCAGAATCCACTTTTCCACATACACAGACTATATTATATAGACAACTATATTATGCATCCTTCAAATTATATAATATATATTATATATAGACAACTATATTATGCATCCTTCAAATGTGTACTATATAGCAGGCTCTGTATTAGAGAAATAAACAGTAAAGTGATACAGCATTATCCATGCAAAGTTACAGTTATGCTCAGAGCAATAGTATCTAAATCACTTTCAATTTACACTTTCATGTTCCTTAAATCCATGCATTTATATATTCCATAATATCTGTGTGGATGAAATAAGCAATGCTGACCTCCTTTTCCAAGAACAAAGATACAGAAAAGCTAAGGCCCTTTGCCCAGAATCACATTCAGTGCATCAGGATTTAGGATATTTCAGTGCTAGTCTCAAGTCAATATGCATGGCTGCTGTTTCGTTGGAATATGGTTGAGATGCAAAAATTAAGTAAAATATCAATAATTTCATGACCTCTTTATTTCTTATATTTTTAATCTATAAAATTTAAAGACCTTGTGGGAAACCTACCTATCATGTGCAATAGTTTTATGACACTGCTCAAAACCTTAAAAGTATTTAATTCTAATGCCAGTTTGTGGAAGGTCAATTATATTATTTGAATAATGTATTCATTCCCTTTATATATTATATCCTCATTAACAAATACATGCTTGCATTTTTATAAAAATTAGACTCAGGTGATTATTGATAAAAACACAAAAACAGAACCTGAAATTGGGAGGGTGGGGCTGGGTAGTTGGAGGTAGTTTGTAGTAGATGGGCATGACCAATATACTGTGTGTGAGTGTACGAAAGTTTCAAAGAATAAAAAAATTCTTAAAAATTGCCTAGAACTATATATTGGAATTTTAGAACTATACATTGCCAAGTGTGTTCATTATCTGAATAGCCTAAGTTAAAGTTAATGAGGCATTAATTTGTGCTTATTAGTTTGGTTAACAGTACACGTCAATCGATTTCTATTACAAAGAATCTCTGCCTCTTTCTCCCGTTACCTCTAGTTTCTATTGAGGAAATCATTTGTTTTTCTCCAATTTTAATCATCTTCAAATAGATGAGTAACTGATACTGAGCATGGAGTATATTACCTCCCCTTCCCTTAACCCTGTATACCTGGGCCTGTTCCTGCTGCAGTAATGACCAATTCCCCTTTATGCGCATTGGCTCTGACCATCTGAAACAAGAGAGGGAGAGAATGACAAGGAGATTTATCTCAGCAGGCCATGACGATAGTAGCTCATTTTGTCTATTACGCATGCTGCTCTCTGAGATTTAGGACAGTTTGTCCTTGCATTCTAGCCCATCACAAGAGTCATAGGCATCAGTTCGTGCTTCTCCGAAGTCTTTTTGCTTTATGTATATCCTTCCAATACAACAAGTTCATTCAACTGCCCAGAGGTCATCTCTATTAATTAAAAACGTGAATTCTAATATATACCTTGAATTTCCTAGTTTCTAAATGGTATGTGGCAGAAAGAGGACTTGAGAAAGTCCACTCTCCCTTTTGTGAGTTCTCATACCCATTTCATAAGGTCCCTTGCTTTGCCAAATATACAGTACTCCCCTACCGCTTCTTATCTATGCCCTTGTCATCTGAACATAATTAAAACAATATCAATACTTAATAGATTTGGGCTATCATTTCCCAAATCATTTATTTAATAAAATACAGTTCAAATTGGGAACAAATCGATTTGTATAAAGAGATACATACATAATAGAACACCAACATGATTTACAAAATTATCCAGGTTGGGTAGCAAATGGACAGTCACCAAATACATTTTCTTTATGAGGAGCAAAATTTGCTATTAAGCCTCACAAACAATGACAGAATAAGATAAGAGTGGAAAGTGGAGTATGAGGTCAGGACATATACTTCCAAACATGTTTCATTTCTTTGCAATGAATATAATAGTCACTAACAAGCCAAACATCAGAAGTAACTGCCCCTACCCTGAGATTTCCTGAGGGGGAAAAATCATTTGCTACAGAAAACGGCCACCTGTTATAAAGTTCTCCTAAGCCACAACTACAGACTGAGAATCTAGGAACTGTTTTTACTGATGGAATTAAAACCTCCATGGCCTGCCATTAGAGACGAAAACAAAATAAACCTCACAAGAATCTGTTATATTTATAGGACCTTCTTGCTGATATATGAGGTCACGTTATGCAGCTCGGTGTTTATAAATTTGCAAAGCCAAGGTCAGACTGAGAAGTTGGTGTAGAGTCATGGAGCTGATTAAGGGCATTCTCTGACTTGAAGGCTGTAGCTTATTCACAAGGCACATACATAGTTTTGACCAAGAAACAGGACTTTTGTTTTTATTAATTATAATGACTTCTCCAATTGCATTAGTTGAATTTTATAAATCTTATGGTTTGCAAATATGTGCAACTAGTAATGTATTGTTTTGGGAGCTTCTAAAACCTCCGTAATAAAAAACTCATAGGGAGGTATCCAGTACCCAGCACTGGGAATTTCCCTGAATGACCTATGACTTCTGTGTGCATCATTATCACTTATGCAGGCGATTTCCGTTTATACTATTATTTTGTTATTATATTTTAATTAGTACTGAAAATCGTGCTTCCGTATAAATGTTTCATACATTGTTAATTGTGGAAAACATTCCTTCCAGTCCCCTCCCTCTCTCCTATTCCTTCACTCCCATCCCCCTCTAAGTACCTATCCACCCCCAGATGTAATCTCTATTTACATATGTGACTGCCTTGACTCTGAGACATTTCCTGCTTTCTGTGAACCTCAGCCATTTTTTTGCTTTTAAGAGTTCTGTTCATCAAACAGATCCTGGTGCATAAGCTGGTTTTTTGGAACTCATTCCCTATGGTGAATGTCTTGATACAGAGGGCAGGGGCTTGATCCTGCCTCAACTTAATGTTCCAGGCTTTGTTGACTCCCCACGGAAGGCCTTCCACTTTTGGAGGAGCTGATGGGGGTGAGTTGGGGGTATGGAGCAGAGGAGAGGAGGGACAGGGAACTGTGGTTAGTATGTAAAATAAATTAAAAAATTTAAATAAAAATTCTGTTTGACTGAACAAGGCCAGATTATAAACAAATATTGTAAGCATGAAGACCTATGAAATAGAAAAGGCTGTTCTAAATCTATCTTTAAATTTAAATATTAATTAAAAATAATATTTTTTTAAAAATTAAGAAAAGTAATAATTTAGAAGACATTAACAAAGAATACAAAACCATTTTAAGGCAAAAAATCTAAGGAAATGTGGTGAGCTCATATGAAGATGCTAAGAACATAATTTCAATGTTCATGTAAAAAGAGCATGACATAAAAATGAAAAATATGAACAAGAAGAATATTTAATAACATAGTTTCAATATTTGGAAATAATGTCTTGAAACCTTGAGATCTGATATTTTAATAAAACTCAAAAGAAGACTATAATCATACATAATGCTAGAAGTGTCTTTCCTCATTAGCTTGAAAAATGTAGTATAATCAAGATAAAATAAAATTCACAAAGTTAATGAGCATGCTTAATTAATTTAAACACACAGACATATGGGCACTATAACCACTAAAATGAGGACACAGAATAATTACCTCATGGCGTCTTTGTGGTTCTTTGCAAAGGCTACTATATTGCATTACAAGTATTCGAAGAACTGCTTAAACTTAGGTCAGTACAATGTTGTCACTTTTTAGAATTTCATATAAGTTCTGCTACCGAGTATGCCTAGTTTCAGTAAGGTACTTAATATTTTTGAGATGCAGTTGTATTTAACTGATATCGATATTGTTTTAATTTTAGATAGTATTTAATTTTATTGTCCACCAATCCTCTTATATTGTAAATAAATTATATAAATTGTGCTTTTAAATAAATTATTTAAATAATTTAAATTGAAACACTAAAAAGATGAACTAGATTGTGTAAGAAAGAATAAGGGTAGGTATTTCACAGGGTGAAGCACTTCTTAGTGGAAAGGGGAACCTAAACATTTTTAGGTTTATTTTTATTCTATGTCTGTGTCCTGCCTGCCTCTATGTCTGTGTACCACATGTGTACCCTGAGACTGTAGAGGTCCGAGCGTTCTGATCCTGAAGAACTAAAGTTACAAGTGGCTATGAGCTGGAGTGTGGGTGTTGGAAATCTGACCTGGTCCTCTGGAGAAGCAGCCAGTGCTCTTATCCACGGATTCAGCTCTCCATCTCTGGTGGAAAACATCTTAAAAAATGATTCAGAAACTTCACTCTGGTCTTCACATATAAAAGATGCTGCTTGTGTTGAGATAAATGGAGAAGAAGCCAGGCCAGGGAGTAGGAAGGCAGGAATTTATTGTGGGACAGTCGAAAATAAAAGGCATAGATGAATTCTCTGTATCTTCAGAACTACACCTTAATAATTAAATCAGTTCTGAGATCCTGTCAAGTTAACATAAATCATTTTGGGCATTCATAAAACATTTCAGAAAAATAGTTAAACAAAAACTAAGGAAGATTATCAAAATGATGAAGGAAAGAGAAATTATTTCTACTTTTCTAATAATAAAACATGTTTTTAAATAATATTTTCATATTGTTATAAATACTCAGGACATTGAAGACTCAATTTCCAGTGAATCTCAACAAATAATATAAGCTAGGAAGATATATACTGCATGAGCAAAAGGTAATAGTGGCCTACTTGTAGGGCCATACTCGTTGCTCCTTTCTCTTCCAAAACAAGTTATTGATTTTGATCAGCTAAGAGATGACAATACACTTCAGCAGAATAAAAGGCTAAACCAATCAGTCTGTTCTTTTTCTTGCCATAATATTTAGCGAGTTTGTACACAGAATGTGTTTCAAAGCAATTTAATGATATGTAAGGGAAAGTCTGGTCAATACCATGTGGCAAAGTTTTCATACTATTCCACAGGCATAGATAAGAAGTCACAGCCGGACATGTGGGTTTATGCTTTTAATCCCAGCACTTTGGAGGCAGAGGCGTGTGGATCTCTGTGTGTTCAAGGCCAGCCTGTCTACAAAGCAAGTTCCAGGACAGCCAAGCCTGTTACATAGAAAAATCTTACCTGGAAAAAAAAGCCACTAGGTTTTTATTTTTTAATATCATAACTAGCATCATATGATGCTGTAAGAATAAACAATATTATTATTTACTAAGCAGGCAGGATAGCAAATAAGAGAATAACACAAGTAGAAAATTTGAACCATTATTAGGAATAACCAAACACAGCACCTCAAATATGTCAGGAAGGGCTTTATCACTGATTCATATCACCATCCTAGAAAACAGTCGTTCTAGAAGGGACTAACTTATGTGGTGAGTACGGCAGTGCAGAACCAAGCAAAGAAAAAAAAAAAACAAAGAAGAAAATACTGAAAGAAAATGTACCCTTGACATTATCCTTTCAATTAATTAGCTAGATAGTTGCCTTATTTGGGGGTAAGTGGAATAAAATCTTTACTTTTAAAAGAAGTAGTCCTGTTTTTCTTAATTTCTTAATACAGCTTATATACCTGTGAATTTACATCAACAGTCATGCATTAGAACCACATCATCTGTATCTATCAAAGTGACATAGAGAGAAGGAAACTGAATTCCTGAGTAGAACCCTCTGCCATCAGCCTTCTCACAGGGCTCCTCACTGGGCTCAAGTCCTCCATCATGACTGGACCCTGTGCATCTTACCAACAGGGCTTTGTCTGGACACTCTGGTTATCAGAGCACCTAGGACACGTTTTAATGTGTGAAGTTATTTCCTTCCCTGCTTATGCAGTTCTATAGTGGAGGCTGCCTGAATCAATGTAAATTGCTTTAGGGTAAGATGACCTTTGGTTTTGTTGCTTCCTACTGGATTCCCAATTCAGAACATTGAACGTTTAGGATACAGAAATGATCAACGGACGGATGCTAGTCTCAAAAGACTTGGAAAGTCTGATGGTTACACTTTAAAAAAATAAACATAAATAAAAGGAATTTTAAGGAAATAAAATTGGTTATATCAACAAACAAAACAGACTTTGAAAATACTTAGGAAAAATGATCATCAAATGCAGCACAGGGCAGAGTCTTTATGGAAACTGGGATTCAGAGTTCCTAACACTCTTCAGATTTAGAAATTGACTTATTCGCGGACTGAGGAAGGAACGGTAAATATGTTGAGATGTGGTTTTCCCTTGTAACATTGACATAACTGAATTCATAGTTTTAGACTCATTAAAATACTTTTTGATTCTACTACAGAATCAAGATATCTTAGTAAAGGACCATTAAAAGTTTTCAAAACTTTCAATTTACTTGTTCTTAGCTACATCATTAATTTTGTTTATTTTTTTAAGGTGTGGGAGGATTTCTCATTATTTTATTCTTCCAGATGTTGCCACAAATCTTCCTTATGTAATGAGTTACCAGATAAACCTGTTTTCACAAGTAACTAGCTTTTCAAATTATGTTTTTCCTGGAAGGAAGAATTTCTGACAGAAAGTTAAGTAATTGATGGGTGAACAGATTTGTTTGGCAGGTCTTCCATTTCCTATAGTCATTTTGTGTGGCTCATTAAGACATGCTGAGCCATTGTCCTTTGCTTCTCAGTCAGCCCCCGCTGTTGGCCACATTCAGAGAGACGGGTTTGGTCGCATGATCCATCAGTCCCATTCCAACTGGAGTTGGTGATCTCCCATTAGTTCTGTCCCACCGTCTCCATGAGTGAACGCACCCCTCTCGTTCTTGACTTTCTCCCTCATGTTCTCGTTCCTTCTGCTCCTCATCAGGACCTTGGGAGCTCAGTCCAGTGCTCCAATGTGGGGCTCAGTCACCTTCCCCATCTGTCGCCAGCTGGAGGTTCGCTCACGGTCCTGACTTTCTTTCTCATGTTCTCTCTCCTTCTGGCTCTGGGCTCTGATTCTTCTGCATGGACGGGCTCTGTGGGAGCCTTCTCAGCTTGGTCGATCACCTTCCTGGACCTGGGGGGAGTTGGGAGGACCTTGGTCTTAGCATAGAGTGGGGAACCCTGATGGCTCCTTGGCCTTGAGAGGGAAGGAGGGGAGGTATGGGTGGAGGGGAGGGGAGGGAAGGGGGAGGAGGAGGGGAGGGAGGGGGGAGGAGGAGGGAAGGAGATGGAAATTTTTAAATATAAAAAAAATAAACCATGAGAAAAAAAAAAAACAAATTCCATAACGTCATTTTTAACAGCTGAATGATGCTCTATCATGTAAATGTACCACATTTTCTTTATCCATTCTTCAGTTGAAGGACTTCTATGCTGTTTCCAGTTTCTGGCTATTATTAATAAAGCAGCTATGAACATAAAAAAAAAAGACATGCTGAACTATAATCAACAACATAGGTCCTAGATAACACTGACCCAAAACTAGAAGATAAAAATAATAATATATTTACTCAGTCACGGGACATTAATTGTATACAATTAGATTCAAAATTTCTATTTATTTCCCTTTTAAATATTTTTACTCAGAAAACCTTAGATCTAACTAAGTTCTATATTATTTATATGCTTAAAACAATCATGTACCTGCTTTCAATGTAAATCTGTCTACACATGCAAAAGCTGATTATTCTCCTAAAAAGAAGAAGGGAAGGCATTATTTATTTCAGATCATCCAGGCAATGCTGCCATACACATATGCCATGTTTTGTTTGTAACAATCAAGAAAAATCTTGAAGCTCATCTCCCAGGCATGAACCAAAACACTCTAGAGAGCATAAAGGAGACATAAAAAAATGAGATATTAAGCAGTCTAGGCAAAAGAAGGCAAGTACAGGGTTGATTATTTTCAGTGAACCATCTAGATTCACTGCCTTAGGGTTTCTGTTACTGTGATGAAACACCGTGATCAAATTGCTTTGGGGAAGAAAGGGGTTACTTGGCTTACACACCCACATTGTAGTCCTTCACTGAAGAAAGTCAGGGAAGGAACTCAGAGTGGGTGGGAACCCCGAGGAAGGAGCATATGCAGTCCATGGAGAAAGCTGCTTATTGGCTTGCTCTTCATACTTTGCTCTCTTTTTTAACGAACCTAGGACCACCAGCACAGAAACGGAAACACTGAGAGTGGGCTGAGCCATCCCCCAGCAAACAGTAATTAAGAAAATGCCTTACAGCTGGTCCTAATGGAAGCATTTTCTCAGTTGAGGTTCCCCCCTTTCAGTCAGCATATATTCCAAGCACATACTTGGATATCATATTGCTTATGTATGCAAGATTGAATGTTTGTGGCTGTATAAGAAATTCTTGGTAATAGCAAGAATTAGCTAATCTAGCAAGGATTCTTGGCATCACTTCTCATTAGTAGAGCACATGAAACAATTCATTGTAAAAGACAAGGTGATACATTGCTCAGAAGCCAAAAATTAAAGGAAAGGTTAAAGAGCATTTTAACTAACATTACTGAGCCAGATAAAAGGAGGCAAGAAATGAAGGAGAAAAAAATTGCCAGTTTTGTTCCACTAAATCTTAAAAGATAAAGCAGGTTTTTCTGGTAACCCATTAGCTGAGAGAAATTTGTGACAATAGCTACAAGAATAAAATAATGAAAAAACTGTACAGCTTAGAAAATAAACAATGGTCGGGCGGTGGTGGCGCACACCTTTAATCCCAGCACTCGGGAGGCAGAGGCAGGCGGATCTCTGTGAGTTCGAGACCAGCCTGGTCTACAAGAGCTAGCTCCAGGACAGGCTCAAAAACTGCAGAGAAACCCTGTCTCGAAAAACCAAAAAAAAAAAAAAAAAAAGAAAATAAACAATACTACTGATATAACTAAGAATAATATAAGTTTACTATTTTTTTAATAAAATATATTGGAAAGAGTAAAAAATGTTGATCAAAACAACTTTTGAAAATTTTTTCAGTGCAGTATAAATAAAATTTCAAAATGGCACTTTACACAGAAGTGAGGCTTAGGAAAAAAAGGAGCAATCTCACATATTAGATCATCCCCCTCTTTATGTGACTTTTTTGGAGTCACTGCAAATTAGGTTTTATTTTTTTTATTTTTATTGTGAGCAAATGGATGGCAGTAATGTCCTTAATAAAGCTAATTACTTATGTTTGTTGGGCACTTAGGAGAATTTGGGAAATGCAGACGTCATACCTACACATTTTGATATGAGTAAGTTGATTGTATTGGGAAAAAGACAAGAGTTCAGGAAAGTTATGAAGTAAAAATCAATACATCAGCATAAATAATAACAGAAGCTCTCACACTATAATAGGTGTTGTGAGAGAGAGTCTGAAGTCACATAGGTATTGTCTTCTGAAAATAGTACCAATCAATTATCATGAGTGTTAAGATGTTTGTATTATTGCAAAGAAACAATTATGCAATGCACTTTACCACATACAATGTTGCAAACCTATATTTCTATCATGGACATAAGTGATATCATGTGGCACTAATTTTGATTGTGTAAATAGAGTTGGTGTTTCATTATTATCATTGAATACCTAAGATAATGATTTTATAAAGAAAAACATTTATCGTTTCATAGTTTTGGGCGGTCTAGACTATAATTGGTGGGTCAGGCTGCTTTTGGCCTGTGGCTAGTCAACCCAAATGGCATAACCTATGGCAGAAAGCTACCCACCAAATATTTAAGAAGCACATGAGAAGAAAGTATAAAGACAGGGCACCACAATCCCCATCAAGGGCACGCTCCGAAAGCCCTTACATCAGGCTTCATTTAACCACTACAGATAGCATCATCTTGGGAAACAGACCTTTAACTTGGGACCTTTAGGGGACATTCAATATTGAAACTATCACAGTGTGGTAGAAGTAGTGAGTGTCTAATAAATATGTAGATTTTGATGACTGAAAATATAGGTCTATAAATCAATATTCAATGAGAAACAATTCATAGAGACTGGCAATTTTGGAGAGCTAGTTCTCTATAATTTGATTAGATATGATTCCCACCTATTTAGATACCAGTGCTTTGAAATGATTTTTGCCAGTAGTCTGTGTTTGCTTTTCCTACCTGATGCCAGGGTTAGTTCTTAACACACATTTATTAATGAGTAAATAAATGAATCAATAAACGAGAAACTAAGAGAGTAGCTGAGTAAACAGGAGACTTTGTCATTCTCCAGAGAATCACACTAATCGCCTTATATGTTCAGTAGGAATTTTCTAACAAAACCCTAAAGCTTATTAACATCTAAAACACATTTTCCTAAATTGGGGTTCTGTTTCCTAATTGTTGCTGCTGCTGTTAATATTTGTGGAGCCTTAGAGCAAATATCCCCCAAGGCGGTTTCTTTACCTTCTCCCTCTATTTCTTAAGTGGTAGTTGGTTAAGAAATCAATCTCTTTCCCATGGCATGGTAATATCTGAAATGCTATAGCCTACTGAATGCTAAAATTGTAATACAGTTAAGCTCACAAAGGAAGCAGTACATATACCATGTATTTTAGTTCAAGTCAGCATAGCTAAATATTGGATCCCCAGGGAAATATCATAATGGAGACGTCTACACATAGGGAACTCTTGCTACTTTTGTAAAACTCACCAGTCTTCATTCAAACCTACTACCATATGTTGTATTGGTGTTTACTAAGAGAAATAAATCCCTGTTGGCTTTTGCTATCTGCAATACCAACTTTATTACACTGTATTTTGGGGAAGAATTTTCACTTTACTAAGTTCTTGATATTTTGTCCAGTACCAAATCTTTTTGTTAATAACTACATACCAGGTTTAAATTTCTAGGTTGAATTTGAAATCTCTCTCATCAGTCTTCAGATTGAAGTCAGCTGAAGAAATGGAAATGATGTGTAGATGTAACCAGCTATACATACTATGGGTATTGTAAAATGGCATTAGCGGAACCCTGATCAATGAATCCATGATGGGTGAGGGAAAAATGTGGCCAGGCAGATAGAACTTAGGGGGGAAATTTTATTGGAAGAAGGGAAACAAGTAGGGAAAGGAAAGGGAGAAAGAGGAAGAGAGATAGGCTAAGAGGAGAGGATGTCGGCCGCTGGCGATTCTCTGAGCGGCGCGTCACGCAGCGTAAGAGTTCGGTCTGATTTCTTGCTATCGATATATCGAGATCTATCTCTCTATAATAGATGGAGAGAGAGAGAGAGAGGAAAAGTCCTCCCTGCCTCCCTGCCCATTCAGAAGAGCAGCAGAAAAGAGAGCAAAAATGGGTGGAGCTTAGTGCTTTTGCCTTAGAATTCATTAGAAAGCCTGCATCATTCTAATAGCTGATATATAAATAGCATGGAGTACACAAAGTTTTCAGTAGGACACCTGGGAGACTCTTTTTTATTCTAACCAACAAGTTTGATTTTCCTAAACGGGGAGTTTTCAGTATTTTAACCATTTAATTTTTCTTTTGATTGAGAAGACTGCAGTCTCTTTGCATTTATCCCACTTTTTTCATGCCTATGACAGTATACGCCACAAAAATCTAAATCTTGTTCTTCCGTTTATAAGAGAAAAACTCCTTTTTCTTTATTTACTTTGTGATTTTCCAGCAATTGTATGAAAGGATAACTTACTTGAGGGTAAACAAGAGTCTCTGTGTCTTTCCCATAGGTGACAACATTGACTTTTTCCTCTCAGTGTCCTTGCTGCCTCAGTCCTTGCCTCTGGTGCCAGGGTCAGTGAAACTGTTTGTGAACTAGCCATAACTCTAAACAACACCAATAACACAGTAAAGCCACAAAGCAGATTCTCGGCCATAGGACTCTCACCTAATCCTCACAAGGGAATGTTTGAGAGGACTAAGACAGCATTCATCAAGAGAGAGCCCCTTAATTTGTAAATCCTTGGCTGAGGCAAGCAGGAGCCAACCTAGGCAAGTTGAAGACCTTGAGTTTTGCATACTGGGTTTGCCAGTAAGCAGACCTTTTGAAATGTTAATCACCGTGGTAAATAGGTTTTCAAAGACAGCACACCTTACATCTTGATTAAGTATAGACGACTGTCTTAGTATCGCTATACTGAGAATGCTTTGCTGGAGTTAGAAGGTTACAAGCGTTCCTATTGTCAGATAGTTTCACAAGGAAACAAGGACTTTGATTTGTCAACGTTCCTACAGTTTTTGACTGAGACAATTTGTACATCTCTGATTTTATTGCCTTACACAAGGCAAACAACGTTCAAAAGCAAATAGTTCAAGAGTGATCAAGGGAAGTGAGATTTTCCTGCAGAATGGTACAGAAAAAGAGCTTTAATTCTTTGTTGTTTGATAGTGTCTCATTGTGTGTGTGTAGCCCATGCTAGCTTATATAATCTTTCTTGTCAGTTTCCAAATGCTGGAGTTATATGTGCTATCAAATACAACTAAGAGAATCTTAGAAGTCACATAGTAGAGAGGCAGGCAGGGTAGAAACGAAAGCAACCCATTAGAACTAAGCTTTTTCTCTGCATTTTTTTTTCTTTTTACATATTTTATTGATTTTTATTGAGCTCTACATTTTTCTCTGTCTTCTCCCTGCCTCTTCCCTCCCCTTCAACCTGATCCCAAGGTCCCCATGCTCCCAACTTACTTGGGAGATCTTGTCTTTTTCTACTTCCCATTTCTACATTTCTTAATAGTAACTCATGAAGACAAAATCTCATATGAAAAGAGAATTAATTTTTAATTTACAGGACTATCATGAATATTCAATAAAATATAACACATGACATATCTGTAAGGGCTAAAGGTATCTTTTAAGTTTTAATTACTGCAATTAAGAGATCCGTAAAACAAAAATGCCTCTCACCTGTTATCTCCACTTGCCCACGGAAAGAAGAACCTGTAAACACCACTTGCACATGGACAAACAGCTTCCTAGAATGCTGGGGACTGTTGTTTATATAATAGAACAGTCTATGTGCCTGTATTTTCACTTTTGTAGACTAGGTTGGTTGCCCCGACAGCACAGGATGTGCTTGATCACACTTAGACATCAAGTATGTCAAGATGTTTCTTACCCCAGGTAGGAGGAAGGCAGGAAGCACTAGCTATCTGGGTCTTGCCCTTATTAGAAACAGAGTAATATAATTCACAGCCATTTTCTACAAATCCCACGTATGGGTCTGTCAGGGTCCATCATCCCAGCCTACATTTAATAAAGCTTGCTTCAAATGTGATTCAAAAATCGTGGTAATGGTTTTATTCTCACCCAGTGGGATTATCAAACCACTTGGATGTTCAGCAAGCACCATAAGCTTAAATGTATGTGAGTACTTCTTCACTCAGTGTCTACGTTCTCAAAATCTAAACTTTACCTAAGTAAATTTTACAGTTATAGGAAAGAAAGTAAGTCTTCATAGAACTCCCTCAAATGATCAAGACTTTTATGAGCTGATGTTTTTAGTATATAAAATATACCACATATCATAACTGCCTTTGGAATGATGATTTTATGGCAAATAAATAACTGAGCAAGATCTAATATTGAATTGTGTATCTATCATTTTATTTCAGAAAAAAACCCTGCAACTTGGATTGGAATAACAATGAAAATTTTCTATTTTCAGTTTAGTAATTTTTAATGTTGATGATCTTGAAAACATTTGAAGCACAAATTTTACCCTATCTTCATTGAGATAAAAATAACCATAGGTTATAGGCTTTGATTTATTTTATATATCTTAAATAATTTGCTCAAGGAGACATGCAAACTAGTGCATGGCTAGATCCTCTTCTCTAGGAAATATTCAGAATATTCTCATATAGGTCATGGCAGAGCATAACAGCCAGCCAATATTTTATAAATTAAAAAATTCTCAATAATGTAAAATTTTAGAATTGTGTTACTAAAAGAGGAATTATGATAAAGGATGTTGAAAAATAATCCAAATCACTTCATTAATATTTAAATATCAAAAATGAAGTTAGACATATTTAGAATGTAAGCATTCTTCTACAAAGTCTTGAATTAAATTGATGCTTATTAAATCTTCAGAGCTAGGTGAAACTCAGTGGTAGACTACTTGCATAGCATGTTTGAAATTATGATTCAATACTTAGTACCAGGAAAAGTAAAATTAATGTTGCTTATAAGAGCTTTGACCTTTCATAATAAAACATGCACTGGTTTTCCTGAACACCATACATAATACCTAAGAAACAATAATTTGAGGCATAATTATGTTACTACGGCGACAATAGCATAGAAAGGAAGGAAGGGATTATGATGTTATTTACTCCTCAAATAGTGTTCAACTTCAAAACACAACAACTCAGGTAATGGCTTTGAACTTTTAAAATATTAAATACGTGTTTTTACTAAAAACAGCACAAAAACAAAAACCAGGACTCGTAAGCATGGCCACCTTGAAGGAAATGTCTCAAAAAAATTATCATGGACAAGTTCAAACTATCTCCTCTACTTATTAAAAACCATTGAGCCCTACAATTGTACAGTAGAGGGAATTCTTAACATTCCTAAGGATGCATTAAAAACATAAAACAAATTTATATAAATGGAATAACATGTTTCAAACATGTAGATCATCGTGTGTCATGTTGAAACACTTGTGGTCTTTTTCTAGTGAAAACTCCCAATTGCTTTGTTTTCTCGAGCATTTTGAGATGTACTGTCCTTTATTGCCATGGCCAACCCCCTGGACAGTAGCATCAGCATGCTGCTTCTGCCTGACTGTACTGTAGCACGCACTCAGGACCATTTCCCTGCCCCCATCCCAAACTCCCCTTTTGTAACCTCCTGTCTATGCTTAATTTCTATGACATTAGCTTTTTCAGGTACTCTAAGTGGGTAAGACACTGGGACACTTCCCTCATGCCTGTCTTCTCTGTTAACTTGATTTCCAGCAACAGGTATTGAAAAATGTCAGGATGTTATGCTTTTGTTAAGACTTATCAAGAACTTCTGCTACTGTCCATTCTTCTCAGCACTGGGACTCAACTACTTCCACCTTCAAGCACAGTAAACATCTTATTGCTATGATAGCAAGAAAAGGAAACCAAACCTAGGCTTTCTTTTTGATCTTCTCTTTCTCAAAACGACCTGCAACACACCTCATGCCCTGCCCTATGATGAAAATTTATGTGGAAAACCCAGGTACTGTGGTAATGAATGCTATTAAATTATCTGTGAACTTTCCTTGTTTGAAATTATATTTCTAGAGGTTCTACCTTCTAGAGAATAATTTCAGTTGGAAGAATATTAAACATATAAAATATTACATCTAAGGTGACTTTCTTGCCTTTAATCATGAGAGTAAAATGTTACCCACGGTGCCTGGAGAGTTCACTATAATCAAATTTGTAGCTGACAAAATGGTTATTTTTCTGATTTTCTCTGGGTAACTAGTTTGAAGCTTTGATATAGAGGCTGAGAGCAGAGAAACGAACGACCAGGGACTGTCCGAGGCTCAGAGTCATCTGCTCTTGTAACAGAAAAGGGAACCAAACACAGATAGGTTTATGAAACACAGCAATCATTCCCAAGAATGTCAGTCAACATTAAGATGTCTCTGTTCAACATCTTCTCAAATTACTTCATGTTTTCCTGATCTTCGATCTTCAGTAACTATGTTAAGCATTGGGCAGAAGCACAAAGCTAAAGAATATTTCAATTCAGGTTTTACTGTAATTGAAAATCCGAGCTACAGAGACAGCTTAGTAGTTAAAGTGCCCGCTGCAAATGCATGAGAACCTGAGTTCAGGTCCCATACACTGATATAAAAGCAAGGCAAGGCGGCGCATGTCTGTAACCCTGGCGCTGACAGTGCATGTGCAAAGAGAGGGAAAGAGGAAAGGGGGATTTCTGTAGCTTGCTGGTGTACTCAACCAGTGTACTCAATAAGTGAACTTTGGGACGAGTGAGAGACTGCATCTCAAAAAGTAACGTAGGCAGTGACTGAGGAAGGTTGCTACCATGAACCTTTGGCTCCCATACCCATGTATGCATGCTTATATATGCACCTCCATGACACATTTCGAAATACACACACACACTCACACTCACACCTAATATGCATGTCTAATAAGGACAGAGAGAAAATGTGGCGCACAATACCCGTCTACGCTCTATGAGCCGCCATACAGTTCGTGAACCGGGCAAGGGGCTGGAGATTGAAACACACAAACAAACACACAGCATAGACAGAAAGAGAGAGACAGGCCATTCTTGATGCCAAAATGCTCCAAGAATGCCCCCTTTAATGTGTTCAAGGGCAGCTTATATAGGGATAGCCACGCCCCAGCCAAACGCACCAGAAACCATTCCCCTGCCATCAGGAACTCCTGAGGGTCTCGTGCTCAGAGCAGCTGTAGGCACTCAGATCAGGGGAAAACAAGCTGTTTACAAGAAATTCGGGATCTTGGGGCTCTCTGCTCCCAACAAGAAAAGGTAGTTTAATCTTAGCTTTTGTGGCATGTTCTTACCTACTACTTAAATGCACACATTTCACAATGTTTTTAAGAAATTTAGTAACCAAGTGTTTCTGGGGGTGTAAACATTTTTTATTTGTAAAAATAAAATAATATTATTATAGCTACTATAGTCATCACGCCCCCACATCTTCATAGAATCATTAAGCTGATTCTTATGCATTTGAGATCTTTTTCAAGGCTAGAGAAGGGACATAGGCTGTTGAGTGACTCAGGAACTCATAGTGTTGCAGGAAGTTCCAATTTAAATACATCTCACTGAAGGTAACCATGGATACAGATACGCTATCAGTCCCCAGAGAAAGATTCTGTAAATCAGATGGGAGATATTCATAAACTAAGTCTCATAGTCACATATCCCACCATGATGGACAATCTATTGGAGACACAACTCTTCCAGTATAGGCAATCTGAGAAGAGTCTTAGGAGGAAAGAATAGAAAGACACCTATTTGTTTTCCTTGTTGTTGCTGCTTCTGATGTTTCTGAGGCAGGGCTGCACTATGAAAAGATGGCTGGCCTGAAATTCATTTTGCAGACCAGGCTGGCCTCAAACTCACAAAAGTCTGCTTGCCTCTGTCTCCCCAGTGCTGGGATTAAGGGTATATGCCATTATGTAAAGCGGGAAACCAGTTTTGTTTTTCAATACCTGGCCAGGCTATTTGACCAAAGTTAATTTTATCAGTATGTTATTAGGACTTCCATTTAGCATGCTTTTTTTAAAAAAAAAAAATTATGATCCTCCTATATAAGTTGGGTCCATTCACGTAATCAAAATTATCCTTTCAAGATTATGGATGCAGCCAGATTTGTGGATTTCTTATCATTTCAATATAAAGAAAGTCACTATAGACTATAAGTAATAATGACTAATGATAAAATATGTGTTTGATGTCAGCTTGCACGGGTGTATAACTATGAAATATTGTTGATGGCTATGCCTGGGGATCTTCTTCTTTATTCAGTGTATCTTTCTTCACTATCTTTGTCTTTGTTTAGTGTGCCATCCCTTAGCTATCCCTTAGCATATTCGTCCTTGTTCATCATGCCATTCGTTAACATCTTTGTACTTATTCAGTGTGTCTGCCCTTGGCATCTCTATCTGTGATCAGTGTGCCTTTCCTTAGCAGCACAAGCATTCTTAAAGGTTTACTTTTAGCTTCTCTAAAGATATCTCAGATCACCTGTGAACAAATAGAGGAACTTCCCTGAAGATCCCTTAGCTTTATAACACCAAATGTATATTCAATTATAGGCTGGGTAGGTTACAAAAAGTTCACCATGCTACCTACAGTTTTGTAAGAACATCCATTGAAACATATGAACAAAAATTCCTTGAGGTGTCAGACTCACCAGACACTTGAACTTTGGTCACCATTTCTTACAGTCCCTTCAGCTCCTAAGAGATTCTGCCTGAGACTATATGTGGTAAATCCCTTTCATGCAAAGTCACTTCCATTTTAATCTCCGTCAAAAGATCCTGACTCAATACATAATAAATTAAGTCATTTAAAATATGTTTTAAGAGCCTGGTATCTCTAGACAAGTTTAGTACAGGCAGTGAAGCTGCCAAGGCTGCATTTATAGTCTAGACAATATGTCTGCATCACCTATTTGGAAAGCGGCCTTTTCTTGTTGGTATCTAAACTGAGAGCCCACTGATCCCTTTATACTCAACAAAAGCAGGTAAGAAAAAGAAAGGAATAATCATAAATGAAAGGAACAAAGCCAAACAAGCAAAATCTCGGGAAGAAAGTCAAGCTCAGAATGTCAGATAATAGTAAATATGATGATGCAAGTTCACCAACAGGGACTGAGACATATTGACCTGAATCAGTGTGTGCACAGCCAACTGCAGTAGGCTATGAGTAATATATCTGAAACGCATCATGCACATGTGAAGTGATCTTCCTATCCAAGCATAGCCTACCAAAAATGAAAAAAAAAAACTTTAAAGGTAGATGAAATGTTTAGAAATGTAAAGATAATTTCTAAATACTATCATCTAATATACAACTACAAGTATATTAAACTTTGTCAAATGTATATATTAATGTTCTGTAATAAAAGCCAATTGACTTGAATATATAACGAGTAAGCTGATATTTACAGTTATATGTAAATGGAAGTATGAAAAGTAACATAATCTTGAAGACCGATTCTTACATTTACTCATTGAGACATTGATATCGATCATCTATCTATGGCAAATTTTTTATCTGAAAATATGACAAAGAGGAACAGTAGAATAAAGCTCAGTGAATAGCCACACCCTAATCCTTGTAAATATCATACATATCAAAGAAAAATGTGCCAGTGAGGTTAAGGTATATGTTATAAAGACGTAATAGCAACATTTTCTTCAAACAAGAAAAATTTTAAGAGTCAAGAGGATAATAGATACTGGAAACATAGTATTTAAATATCTTATAACTTGTATGATTCCTTTAAGTTAACAAAATAAATATTCATAGAGGTCTAAATAAGATACTAGATACATTTAATTTACATTATACCTGCATGTTATCTCTGAAAAATATACCAAAAATATATTTAGGGAGATGTTTAATGTGAAATTTTGCTGGACCTCACAGCTGAGTCAATAATACACCTTGAGGTCACTTTATATAGTCACGTATCCTGCTGTATCATCTGCCTGTTTGTTTAACCTACCCTTAAGAGTATAAAATAACAACCAGCTTTAAATGCCTTGGATTTCCAAGACAGTCAGTTTTTATAGCTTAAACTAATGCCTAGTTTTATTCTTAAGTAATACATGTGTGTATGTGCTGAAAGCAGCCTAAAGGTTGAAAATCAAACTTACACAGCTAATATCTACCTCGAATATTGAAATGACTGGTGAATATAGAGATTGATAGTGCAAGTTTGAAGTATTATTTGCTATTCTTAGTAAAGTCTCTTCATCCCTTGTAAAACTCTGTTAATGATTTCTGTGCAGAATTCCTCATTTCTCCCCACATGAGATTTTTTCTGTGATATTCAATAAATGTAGAGAAAACCACTTGATTAAGGACCGATAGATTCAGAGTTAGACATAGGCAGGCATAGATAGACAGAGAAAATATGAACACAGTCATACTTATAGATACAACATAGACACAGGCAGACTAGTAACAACAAACTACAAAGTGACATACGACAGGGATAGATGTGGAGAATTCAAACATGAACTTAGTTTTGCCAAATTTATCAAAAGAGAAACGAGTTTTCTTTCCTTAATAAGATAGCATGACCCCGATACGAGTTGTTGCCTCTGCAGTTTTCTTTAGTATTTAACCAACATAGGTAGAGGCTGTGGCTGCTTCTTTAGAGAACAACTTGATGATATTCTACAACACTGAAAATTCCCTAATTTCTAATTAACTCTGATGTTATGGCCTGTATAATCCTTCTCAGAACCTTCTGGGGGAACGCTTATTCTTGCTAAATGACACAAACTTCTATTTCCAGAGTAATAGGTATTAGCTGTCTTGGCTATGAAAAAGTGCAATGGTCAAGGCAAATTATAGAAGAGTATATTAGGGTTTACAGTCTACGACTATAATGGCAGGGAGCAGGGCAGTAAGCAAGGCAGGCATAGTGTTGGTGCAATAGTTGAAAGTTTACATTTATTCACTATGTTGAAGCAGAGAAAGAGATAGATACACATACACACACACAGAGAGAGAGAGAGACAGAGAGACAGAGAGAGAGACAGAGAGACTGAGAGAGACAGAGAGGGAGAGAGAGAGGGGAGAGAGAAAGAGAGAGAGGAAGGGAGAGGGGAGTAAGAGAGAGGGGAGGAAGAGGGAGAGGAAGAGAGGGAGAGGGAGAGGAAGAGAGGGAGAGGGAGAGAGAGAGAGAGAGAGAGAGAGAGAGAGAGAGAGAGAGAGAGAGAGAGAGAGAGAGAGAGAGAGAGAGAGAGAATTGGGAATGGTGTAAGCTTTTGAAAATTCAAAGCCCATAAAAGTACTAACCAGGCCCGACCCTGGTTAGCTTCCGAGATAGGGCACATTTAGGGTGGTATGGCTGTAGACATCACCACAGAACTTTCATCCAACAACTGATGTAAACAGAGGCAGAGACCCACAGCAGAGCACTGGACTGAGTTCCCAATATCCAGTTCGAGAATGGGAGGAGTGAGACTATGAGCAAAGTGGTCAAGATTGTGATGTGGACACCCACTGAAACAGTTTACCTGATCTAATGGGAGCTCACCAAATCCACCTGGGCAGAGAAGGAACCAGCATAGGTCCAAACTAGTCCCTTTGAATGTAGGTGATAGTTGTACGGCTAGGGCAGACTGCAGACCACTGGCAATGGCACCAGGATTTATCCCTACTGCTTGTACTAGCTTTGTGGGAAATTATTCTTTTTGGATGGATACCTTACTCAGCCTAGATACAGGAGGGAGGACCTTGAACCTTTCCCAAAGCAATGTGCCTTCCCCTCTCTGATGAGTGGATGGGTGGTGGGGTGGGGGATAGATTGAGGAAATGGGAGGAGGGAAGAAAGTGGGAACCGGGTTTGGTATGTAAAATGAAAAAGGATAGTTTGTTTTCTTAAAAAAATATAAAATGTAGGGCCCGGGTCTGCCCTTGTTCCTGGGGCTCACCTTGAGGACGGTTTCTTGTCAGATGACTAAGCATCCTGTTTGTTCCTGTGCTCCCTCTGCCCCGCCTGGTGATTTGTTGTAGGGCATTGTTGACTCTATTGTTGGTATGGTAATTTCCCACCTGCCTAGGTGGGAGTCCTTGTGCAGCAGTTAGATATGGTAATTTCCCACCTGCCTGGGTGGAATTCCTTGGGCAGGAGTGGGGTATTTAAGATTTTCCCCAAGGCTAAATAAACGGCATTCGGCTGATCTCTTTTCTAATGACCCAGGTCTCTTTGTGTGTTCTTTCAATCTCCAGGCCCTTGTCCGACTCGCTGTAAGGTACAGTGGCGCGCGAACTGTACCGAGGGGGTAACACAGAATCGGGTGTTACAATAAAATATATTAAAAAAAGAAAATTCAAAGCCCATCCCAAGTGACACACCTCCTCAAACAAAACCATACTTTCTGTGCATTTACAAAGAGTTCTGGACACTGAGGATAAAGTATTCAAATATTGGAGACTTTGGTGGGCACTATCATTTGAGTTAGCACATTGGTTCTCTCTTATTGTCCACCATCCCGACTCAGCTTTCTAAATACGGGGGAATCCGGGTAGGTAACTCACATTCTGCTGTTTAAATATTAGCTTGCTTCTTATCTTTCTTGTAGAACTAACCATATTTGCATTACCTGACAGTCCTTGTAGAATGTTGTTACTGATGAAGTTTCTAAATAGTTGTTTCAGTGAATGTGCAAGACTTGCCCTTTGTTATATAACTTCTTGTCTTCTTTCTTAGCTAAAGTTATTTTCAAGGTAATGTTCCTCTTTGTTGGGGAAATTATTTTAAGAGTAAAGAATAACTATTCATTTAATTTGAAACAAAACTAGAAAAAAATAAAAGCCTCAAAAGTCACATAGAATTTAGAATTCACACATACATATGACCTTCCTGTATCACAACCTCTATGTCTTCATATACATACAAAACTGAACTGGTAATTACAACAAATCTTGGAAAGTCACAGCCTTTGTGCTCATTGTGTGTTTCTGCAGTGACTGTTCAATGGCATGTTCATGGAGATCAGTATAGGGAGGACCTTGGATTTATAAGCTGGGAAAGTCTACTGACAGAAATTTCATATGTCATACAAATACTGACGAAGTCATGGAAGTGACTTGCTAGTTTTTATTGCTTTCACTATTTTTGCAACAGCGTTCCATTCTGTAGCCCTCGATGACTATGCAGTCAACACTATCTGCAACCTCAAATAATTCCTCCTGCCTCACCCTCCCGCGAACAAAACGACTTGCCTTCGATTTGCTTTGTAGACATCTTGTTGGCCTGGCTGATGAGGAATTTCCACCTGGTCTCCCCTTCTCTTCGAACTTCCTCCTTGAAGCGAAGCTGCCATTGCTACAAGCTGTGCAATTATCCATCTCTCCCTCCGCTTCAATCTTTTTCTTCTTATTAAGCCAGTAGGAAAATGTTAAGCCCCTTAGGCACCTGCATCTATTAGCAGGAAGAGGAGATTAACTGTCAGTGTTGCAGAGATTCATGATTAGTGGAGGGCTGGCAGAGTTCTCTTTTATTTTCTCCCTTTTAGTAACAGAAAGCCGTGGGAACACCATCCAGTGACTGCAGCAGGGCTCTGATCTGGTGCAGATTGGCCATTAGTGCTGGATCTTCAACTGTCATTTACAGAATTCCAGGGAAAACCTTTAGGTTTAATCTAGGACACATTATGAAGGAGAAATATGGTCGTGTGGTCTTTAGAGGGAATTCAAGAAATCAATCAGAAACAAGAGCAGGTCAGGAGTACGGAAAGTCCCTTGTACTTTAAACCCAAATTGTTATGTGCCCTAGAATTCCGGAGTCAAAAATTAGCATTTTCATTAAATCAAATATTTAGAAGTTATTATTTTTTATGAGTAGTAGAGAAATGGTGAACAAAGAGCCTGAATAAAAATTACAAGAAAAAAAAATTTCATGAAATGTTAAGTATGTGTATGCTCTAAAGCATTCCAAAATATTTTGATTCTTATTATGTTTAATTGTGGGGGACAGAATGTGAGTTCATTAAAATATTTTTAATCACAAATGGTTTCTCTAGGCCTATCTTTCATTTTGGTCTAGTCCTCTCCCCATGGGGGTGGGGGGGAGACAATTTAAAAATGTTCCTGTGTGTTTTAAAAACACAAAACACGGAGAGGTAGTATGTGGCATAGTGCAGTTATTCTCAGAGCAGTGCCTAAATTGGCAATTTAAAGTATGCCTGAAGAAATGTCAGAAACACAACATAGCAAACCACACTCTAACTGTAATAAATCAGAAACTCTTAGAACAGGGAAAAATATCTATGTATTAATATGCCTTCCAGTGACCTTGATGCACTGTAAAATTTAAGCATCATTTACACTGCCATTAAGAATATTAATAGAATTGTACAACTTTATATTGTAAATTACATGTGTGAAATGTGTCAATGAATTATATGTGTAAAGTAAAAACAGAATTATGTCTGAAGAAAGCCACTGTTTGATTCTGAACCTTCCTCTCAGGAGTCTAACCTGTGTTTCTCCAACCTTTAGTCTCTATATCTAAGGCTCAGGGAATATTGTAGTTGAGGAGGCAGAAAGATTTTAAGTACCAGAGAACAATGGAGTTTGTTGTAAGACTGTGTTTCCAAGCAGTGTCAGAAACTACACCCAAAAACTCTTACCAGTATGACTGCATGAATTTGAGCTGAGCAAGGTCGTCAATAGACATGCCAAAGTGGATACGGAAAAAATGCCAATGAAGCCTCAACTTTACAAAGAGAACTATAGACGAGTAAGGAATAGTGAGAGGGGAAGAAACTGTCTTCCTTTAGGTTATCAACTATTTGGACATCATCTGCCTCTCCAATATCAAGTGGTCAGCATATAATAACAGCTAATGAAAAAAAAACCACAAATTTGAAAGAGCAAGGAGAGTTATAGGACAGGTTTGGAGGGAGAAGGGGGAGGAAGAAATGATATATTTATATTGTATTTTCAAAAATTAAAGAAAAACATTGAAGATACATTAACAATTAGTGCTAAGGGTTCCCTTTTCTTCTTGGAGTTTCCAGCCCTCCGTCAGCTTTCCACATTAGATTTCTTCACATTAAACAAATGATGAAATTCACTGTGGTAATTTTAGATTTCTATTCTACTTGATTAGAATTATGAAGCTTGTTTCTCCTAACCTTTTAAAATGACTCACAATTTTCTTTTGAAAGTTCTATGTCCAAGTAGGGCAATTGGAACTGAGGTTGACGGGCTCCTGGGGTGGGATTTTACTTTAATCTGCATTTTACATAGCCTATGTGTAATGCTTGCCACAGGCTTTAAATGTCTTCCTGTGGTGCCTTTGTTCTTTTCTCTAGTCCTGAGCTTTCCTGAAGTCCTATCTGGATAGATAGGTGCCAGCAGATGTCACTGAAATGGCCTGGTACTGTCACTGGGAGTATCTCAGTGCAGTGGTGAGGCATGGGAGAGGAGGAGTGTATTTTTCTGACTAAATCTGTTTTACTGATGCTCTGTCTCTACTTGTGACCTTTCTTAGTTTTCTCTTCCACTCACTCCATTGAGGAGGATTGCAAACCATAGTATTTTTAAAGAAATGATATCCCAAGTGCTGCTTTTATCATGGAGAATGCCTTTCTCCATTTCAAAAGAGCCTTCCTTCTGACAAACCTGTTGGGAAGCAACTTAGCTCTTCATTAGGAGAATTTAATGTGATCCTACAGGTAAAACCCTCATAGATGCAGTTGTCCCACAAAGAACTAACTCCCAGGAGATTCTTGCTTTCAATCTATTACTACCAATACTAACAATGATCAAAACTGTTATTTATGAGTTCTTACCAACTCATGTGTAAAAAAATAGTACATTAGGGGCTAGAAGTAGGCACAGTGATTAAGTGTATTTACTAAGCTTTCAGAATAATCAAGTTTAGTTCCAAAAACCCATACTAGGAGATTCAAAACCACCTGTAACTCTGGGGAATTCCTATGTTTTTGTCCTTCTTGGGCACTTGTACTCATTCACACAGATACCTACATTCATAATTGAACATACACACACAATTAAGAATAAAAATAAGCTATAAAATATTTAGTATAGTAATGCAATATTTGAGACCAAAAAATAAGGAGGCAGTGCCACTGAAATAATAGTTCCAATTCCTAGAAGGAAAAGGACAGACATGGTAAGCATTACGCAGGAATGAGTGTAACACTAGTGTTGATACCAGGCTCTGCCCCATTGTAGGTTTCTTCATAGAATATAAAATAGTATTTTTTCAGAATGTGCATTATACTGGAAGACTTCATTTTGCACCAGCTCTTTATTCCATTTTGGGGAAAAGGATGATTCCCAACTCTGGACCCGAGAGGCTGCATTGCCGGACACCGCATATCTACTACAGCCTGATAAACGCCTGGGAATACAGATGGAGACATTTTTTCTATTGATTTTGAAAAGCTGAAACAACTGTCGGTTAATGGTTCTCAACCTTTCTGATGCTGTGATCCTTTACTACAGTTCTTCATGTTGTGGTGACCCCCTCAACCATAAAATTGTTTCATTGCTCTTCCATAACTTTAATGTCGCTACTGTTAATGAATCATAATGTAAATATCTGAAATGTATGTGTCTCTACTGTAGGGGCACATGAATGTATTAAAATCATATCAGGAAAAAAGTAGTTTCAACAATTTATCAGACAGAACAGGTAGAGGAAAGCGTATAACCGCTCATCTGGACATCATAAACTGATGAAAGCCTGATATTGCATTGATATAGTTTCAAAAGGGCAGGACGCCTTGACTCTGGCTCACTGCCTTCGAGACAGCCTACAAAACTGTCTCCTCATCCTCCTGCTCCATCTCGATTTGCCACTTCCTGCTTCTGACCTGGTTCAGCATATTACTTACCAAGTGAGTTCACATCTTCCCCCCTCAAATCCGACCAGCAGCTAGCATCATGTTCAGTTCTAGCATAACTCCCTCCCAGAAATGGGGTGGCTCATTACCTTATCTTGAAGACTCTCTCTCAGTCTGCCTCGGTAATCTTCTGAATTCTTCTGCAGCCCCTTTAACTGTATTTATTCTATATAACATAGATAGATAGATAGATAGATAGATAGATAGATAGATAGATAGATAGATAGATAGATAGATAGACAGACAGATAGGGAGGGATTAAGGGCATCCTATGTGCTCTGTGATAAGAAAATTAATAATTTAGACTAGAATAAATAACTTGTATTTGCCTCAGCCAAAATATCAAGAGAGGTGGGTTTTTATGACAAATTGCCATCATCATAACTGCTAACACTTGTGAACTGTTGTTGAGAAAATTTCAAGTTGTGGACAGACAGAAACATGCTTGTCAATGTTTCTGGTATAATGAACTCACATCAACAAGGAAGCACCAAAGCTAGTTAAATAAATATCAATGGAATAAAATAGAAAACAAGCTTAACTTTGATTTCTTTGGTAGGCAAGGAAGTGGGAGAATGAAAGAGCAAGCAATTTCATGGTCAACTAGTGTGAGTCATCTCAGTAGGCACTAACAGCAATGTACCATCTCTCGGTGTGTGGGTGTGGGGTGATTATGGTAGAGCAGTCACCAAAAATGTGGGTTCAGTAGAGGAGGTGTTTAGGCTACAAGCTCTGGATCAGTAAGTTTGCACTGAAATATGGTCAGGTGAAGTGTTGACTGTAATGAGGACTCAGCTAAACATGAGAGAGAAAATGCCTCCAGGTTCAACCAAGGCTCCAGCTAGCAAAGGATCTCAGAACAGATATAAAGAGTTTGTTTAATACATCATCTAGAGACTTCAGTCAAGCAAGTCTCAGCTTCTCTAAAGTTTAAATACCATTCTGGTTTGCATGGTGATGGTTTTACCTGTGGCTACAGTTCTGATGAGTTCAATAAATATCGAATTTTCATTTTGTTAATTTTTTCCTGTTGCAAAGAATTGATGTTTTCTAAGTTGTTGCACCTCAGATCTAAAACCAGATATTTTTGATTCACTTTTTAATTATTCTGCTGATCTTGGATCTATGGCAAGTCTAAAACATTTATAATAGCTTGCAGATTCTATGGGATTATGCTGAGAATTTTTTTTTTTTTTTTTTTGGTTTTTTGAGACAGGGTTTCTCTGCAGCTTTAGAGCCTGTCCTGGAGCTAGCTCTTGTAGACCAGGCTGGTCTCGAACTCACAGAGATCCGCCTGCTTCTGCCTCCTGAGTGCTGAGATTAAAGGCGTGCACCACCACCGCCTGGCTTATGCTGAGAAATTTTTTATAGAAATTTTTACAGCCTAGGTGTGATGGCATGAAATTTATTCATATAATACTAGGTGCTCTACTTTTATTAAGATTTAAGATAACATGATAAAAAACTATATAATGTGTATCTTTACTTTTAGTAGAAATTAAGAAGAAACTCCTTTCCTTAATTAAGGTAATAATTAAAATATTACTTAATGTACTAAGAAAAAATCCACATTATTTTTTTTTGTTTTGTTTTTTGTTTTGTTTTTCGAGACAGGGTTTCTCTGTAGCTTTGGAGCCTGTCCTGGAACTAGCTCTTGTAGACCAGGCTGGTCTCGAACTCACAGAGATCCGCCTGCCTCTGCCTCCCGAGTGCTGGGATTAAAGGCGTGCGCCACCACCGCCCGGCTCACATTATTTTTATGTAGCATTTTGACAGAAAGTTTAAATTTGGAATCTGAAGACTTGGGTCCGAGATTATTAATTACCAAATAGATAATATTAACAAACAGTTACAGCCAAATTTCTTAGTATGTAAACTTAAAAAAATACTATCCATATAATTTATAGTATAATTAAGAATATGTTTTAAATTCATGTCATAAAATACACCTGACATGTAGATAAGCATATAGTTTATGTCTGTTTATCTTTCCGAGTGGTAATATTTAAAATAACAAGTTTTAACCCCAGTTGAAAGAAGTCAGAGCCTCAGACCATATACATATTATATATACATATACACGTGTGTGCATGTATTTTGTGTGTATGTTTATGTGTAATATGTATATGTGTGTATAGAAAGAAAAATACAGTTAGTAAATATAGTATGTTAATGCTTCCTTCGGGAACTATTGATTATCTAACAAAAACCTCTGTGCAAATCAAGGGATTAATTTTTTCAAATTGTAGGTCAGATGGGTGAAAGAGGCTCCTATGATAATATATACTATATCCATTTCCCTTTACTTCCTGCCAAAATATTATAATGTTAAGATCCTATTGTTAGAGATATCATATCTTTCTGTCATAGGACTTGGATGAATCAAGCCAGGACTGACCTAGAAGTCACTTCTCAGAGGCTAACTCTCACGATGTCAGAAAATGCTATACAAGCAGTCAAGAAAGGGAAGTTATCAACAGTCCTAATTAGCCATATAGCATTTGCACTACAGCAATGACTAAATAGTAAGATACCTCCAACATATCCTTAGTGGACTTGTTATATCTTGGAAGTAATCAATAACTATCCAATTGGACCTAAACACAACTAAATTGGAGAGATTCAAACTGAGTACTGTAAAGTTACGCCCATGATCAGACAGGTCATAGGCAGTAGAGAAAAATCTACTACTATCATACTATTAAAGTAAACTGTCTTTTAAATACTTATTATATACCAATAAATAAATGCAGCTCTCACCGTTATCTCAGCCCTCTCCCCCGGCAGACAGAGAAACACGACAGAGAAATTCAGAAGTGGTCAAATTGCAGAGAATAAGTGATGGTTGGGTTCCAGCCCTAAATGAGGAATTTCTAATACGACATTTAAGCCTAAGTATCATGGACTGTCATAGAAGAGCTTATGAGGGGACTGAAAGAACCTGAGGGTGGGAATTCATGATTCAGGATAGTATCTTTTGGGTAGAGGACTAGTGTTACATCCATAAACCTGCAAAAATATGATTGCCTGGATAAGCCTTGCAAAGACCACGTCAACTGACTTGCCAATATGTGTAAAGGAAAATTTTGCAAGGCCTCACCCATAGATTAAAAATATATGCATAACCAATGGCTGCTGAGGTATTGAGGATTATTTTGTTTGGTGTTGTTTTTTTCAGAGAAGAGACCTTAATCCTAAAGAAAAGTGGTTATCCTAAATACAAACAAAGCAGGGTTATACTAATTTGACTCAGTAGTTTCTCTCTCTCTCTCTCTCTCTCTCTCTCTCTCTCTTTCTTTATATATGTGTGTGTGTAGATAAATAAAGATATATAGAGATAGATGATAGATAGATAGATAGATAGATAGATAGATAGATAGATAGATAGATAGATAGGTAGGTAGATAGAGTGTGTGTGTATCTTTGTATACAATAGAAAGTGTCGTGAATTTGAAAAAGGATGGACAAACACAAAAGGAATTGGAGGGAAAACATAAGGATGGAAACAATGGAAGGGCAATGTGTTCATGTGTGAAATTCTCAAAGAAATTGTAACAAAGTACAAAGAAATCAGAGAGGGACATTGTCTTTTTATCCTTGCTGCCTTACCTTCATCTGGGCAACACAGAATGAGAAGAGTAAGTGTTGAATATCAATTACAGAATAATAAAACTGTTTTAAACAATAAGCCAAATAAATGGATTCCCAGAACAGGCAAAGATTAATAATTAGATAGTATAAATTGCTTCCTTGACAGAGCATAAGAGCATAAACATAGATGCTGAGAAAGACAATGGGAAGGCTATACATGAATACCGGGTCTGCAGTTCAGAGAAACAGAGGACTTCTGCTCCTGGATTGTCAATATGATGTCATCTTAGAAGTCAGTCTAAGGGCAGAAAGTAAGCATAGACTGCGTTTGTGGTAGTAACAGTGCACACAGATCTTTATTGTCCTATGAAGGGAGGCTGTAAAGCACAGATCTAAGGGCAAACTTCTCCTAAACAGTTTGTTACTTCAGTCCTCCCATCTCTTTGTTTTATAATATCTTTAGTTTTGTCTTCTTAGAGACAACAGCTTTGCCCTTTCAATCAATTGGCAGCTTATCTTTCGATTATAGTTCCTGCTTTGTCAGAAGAGAGATTCAGCCTCTTTCTAGAGAAAAGAAAGGTACAAAAGTTCAGCAACAACATCCTTGGATTATACTTTATTCACAACTTAGATGGTGCATTGATTTGTTAGGTACAAAAGGTCAGTCTTACAACGGCAGAGAGATACAACATTAACAATATATGCATATGCTACAGCTGTTATTGGAATTGTTGCTTACAATTGAATTACAACAAAATTTAATTTTTAAAAGATAACTCATGTTTGTGTTTTCTATTTACAGCTTGGCTAAATTGTGGCAAGCTCTGAATAGCAGTTAATTTTCTAATATAGGTAAAAGTAAATAAGGTAAATGGAATTAACTGAAGAAATAACTTAAACATTACATTTTTTAAAAAGGGAGAAAACAAAGTATTTGAAAATATCATATTATAATTAGGTTTATGCACTTAACTGATTTAAAACAACAGTTAAATCTTTAGTGATTTCATTTAAAATATTAAAAAAAAATCCTTTCTTTTATTTTTGAAATTTGACTGCAAATTAAATTGAGTATAATCATATCAATTTTATTTAATTCCCATAATGAGAGAGGAAAAATGTAAATGAATAGCACATGGAATGCTGCCATAGTTTGATTATGTAAATTAAATTTGGATGTAGAGTTATTAAGTAATTTTCTCAGATGTTAATGTTTAACAGAGTAAGGCTAATTTTCTATTCCTTGTTTTGACTAATCAATGCTACTTTTATAGAAATTTTTGAAACTCTTGTTTAAGTCTTAATGAAGCCAGTTAGTCTCTTGAAGAGAGTAATAAGATGTCAGTTGTTGAATGGTAAATAGAATAAGTATTTGAATGAGACAAGCTATTTCTTTTTCATGTGCTCTGTCTCATTTCAATGAAGGAAGTGAAAACCCACCTTTTAAGTCTGTGGGAATACAGAGTGACATATGAAAAAGAGGTTTTAGAACAGTAAATGAATTCAAAGAGGCAGAATCATATGTATTATGAATTTATCCAATTTTCATTGCAACAAAAAGAGAAAAGTAAGTAATTTTTAAAAATATTTACTTTCTTTCTATGAGTGGTTATAGCAAATCCCAACATTTTCAATGCTAAAATTTCAATAAAAAGCAATTTTCAAAGTAGTTAAATGTCCCATAGGAAAAATATATTAACAAAGAACACAAAATACAGATATACTTACTTAGTCTACTTTCCAATAGGAAAAATACTGAAAATGTGTAGGTGTAATTTTCTGTTCCATTAGTCAGCTGCAAAATAGCCAGATTTATATAATTGCAAAAGTTTGGCTGATAGTTTAGGCTTGTTACTAACTAGCTCTTAAAACTTGAATTAACTCATGTTTCTTATCTGCATCTTACCTTGTGTCTTAGTACCTTTCTTTCTTCTCCTTCCTTCATCTTCCTTCTTCCCAAGACTCCTCGCAATTCCGCCTTCTTTCATCCCCATGTTCTCTCTGTCTGTAAATCCTGCCTAACTTCCACTTGCCTAACTATTGGCCATTTAAATCTTTATTAAATCTAGGAAAGCAATACATCTTCACTGTGTACACAAAGACTATTCCACAATATTTTTGTATTTTGTTTATTAAAATGAAGCTTTTAATTTTAAAATAGCAAAATTATATACAACAAAAACAAAATCAAGTAAGAATTAGAGTTAACAATAACCAGTCCATTTGTATTTGGCAAATTTAGGGAGGAAAAAAACCTTTATTATCTATCTTATCTATGTGAATCTAAAGTTTTATACCTAAATTTACTTTTTATCATAACTAAGGAAAACTTTGTCTAACAATTTAGTCAATAGACCATCAAAGACCCCAGAGGATGTAATATTAAGCAATGACAGGGACATCTGCCTGCTTAGATACTTACCCAAAGTTTCTCGGTCACTGGGATATTCATCTTTGGCCCACTGGTCTAGTATATCTGACAGATATTTCTGATAAGCAGGGAATTTTGAAATATTGTCCTCCCTTGTTTTGGCAAAGTTTAATAGTCATTTTCTTTTGTGTTTTGTTTGTCCAATTTGGATAACATGCTGTCAGCAGTAGAGGCAAGTGAAGCTTCTTTCCCAAATGGCTAGTTTATGCCACAAAGGAAGTGAACTCCATAAAGAGGTTCACTGATGCCTATCATCTTCTCTTGAGGTAAATTGGTGCTTCCAGGAGCTGACATACCTCATGGTCATGAAAAGCCTCAGGTTATTATGTATCTTAAGTGCTATATTCTGTAGGTCTTTGAAAAGTTTGAAGACCATCTATATATCTAAATATATCTATTTAACCTTAAAAACAAATCTAATATGGCTATTAATTTGATTATTATAGATGATTACCTACTAACATGTATTTCTTAATTATACATTATATTTTTAATGAGCTGTATAAATACAAAACCCTAAACAAGAGTAGAAGCATACATATACTATAGCAAAATAACTTTATATTTGTATCACTAGGCCAAAATCCATAGCAATGCAAAATACTTTGAAATTAATGGTTGGTTTTTGGATTAAAGTAAATTAAATAGTTTACCTTTTTTCTCATTCTTTCTATAGTATCTCACACTTTTTTCTTGAGAAAGAGATCCTTGAATCTAACTCCTTATTTTGGGTTTTCTTTTGATCACTACCAATAACAACTTGTAACCACCACAACTCAATCCCACCAGATGATGACAAACATCCATAAACCATTAACGAACAACAACAAAAAAAAACTACCCTACCTCTTGAAAATGTTGGCCTTGTTTTTTTTTTTTTTTTTTTTTTTTCTAGACTGCTTCCTGTATTCTGGGGCACAGTTACCTTGGGGTACCCTGAAAAAAATCTGGGATAATGGTCATGTTCTTACTGGAGTAGTCTGTGAGGCAGGACCATTTCATACAGTAGCCTTGAAGCTTACCTGTTTAGGATCTTTTGACTTTTCAAATCTCTACTGAGAAATCAGGTGAAAAAGGTTTGCCTTTATATGTTATTTAATCTTTTCACTTATAGCTTTTAACATTATTTTTCTATACTTTTAGTGTTTTGATTATTATGTGAGAGGATTTTCTTTTCTGATCCAATCAATTTGCTTCTTGTACTTTTGTAGACATCTTACTTAGGTTAGGAGAATTTTCTATAATTTTGTTGAAAATATTTTCTGTGGCTTTGAAATGTGTTTCTTCTCCTTCTATTCCTATTATAGATTTGGTACTTTGGTATTTGGTATTTTCATAGTGCCCTAGATTTCCTAGAGGTTTTCAGCCAGGATATTTTTTTTTATTTTGTTTTAATTTTTATGTTTGTTTTGTTTACTGTTGTTTTAGATTTAACACTTTCTTTGACGGATGTATCCATTTCTTATCTCTCATTGTCAATGCTTGAAATTGAGTTCCCATCTTTTGTATTGTGCTGGGAAGCTTATCTCTATGGATTCCATTAAGATCCTAAATTTTATTTCCAAGTTTCCCTTAGATAAGGTTTTCTTTATTCAGTCTTTTACCATTTTAATATCTCAAGCTGTTTGATTCATTTTCTTCCCATGTTTGCTTGTTCTCAGAGATTTATTTAAGGTATTTACTAATGTCTTCTAATGTCTTCTATTGTATTCATTATGGTAGTTTTAAAATCTTTTACTTGTGTTTCAGGTATGTTGGAATATTCAAGGCCTGCTCTAGTAGGGTTACTGGGCTCTAGTGAAGTGGGTGATTTTGATTGCTTTTAAGTTGTCATCTAGGCTTTTGGGATTGGGAAGTTGTAATTCTAGATGATGACATCTGGTCTTGTATTTATGAGGTTAGTATTTGGTTCTTTGGTTTCTATTTCCTCGGGTTCTTAGGAGAGTGTGCTACCTGTAGGAAAATCTTTTAAATTCCGATAGATGTTGCAACTAGAGCCTGGGTATTGGGATATGAGTTTTAGGAATGGATTTGTGCTTGGGGCAGTGAAAGAGCCTCACCAGAGGAAGGAAAGCAGATGTTCCACCAGGATATGGTAAGTTAGTCACCATGGGGGCAGAGTGGCTGCAAAGGTCACAGTAGGTCTGCTGAAATGAAACCAGATGGTTGGGCTTGGAGGAATGGACAGAGACATGATGATTTACAGTTTATCAACTTGCCTCCCTGCTCAGAGTGGCCTGTGGGTTGTCACGGAGTACTTGTTACTGCTGTAAGCTGGGAGAAAGCAAAAAGTAGTGGGAAGAAGGTTTGGAGGGAAGACCTTTGTGGTCCATTGGAAATGGGTGTAGGAGGGGAGGCTGCAAGAGGTTTTCTGCTGCAGAACTAGTGATGAGACTTGGGTCTTAGGTTACAAGGGGAAGAGAGAGGTCAAGATCTATAATTAGCCTATCTGCTTTTTCCCTGGCCAAATTGGCTTGTGGGTTCCTAGAGAGTGCCTGTTGGAACAGGGGACTGGGTCAAATCAAGGAAGGATAGGAGAGGAAGAGTGTGATTTCCATTTGACCCGGATGTAAGGTTTTCTGTTAATGTCTTTTACTTCCTCTATGTTAAACTCTTACCACTAAATGTAAAAAAATCATTTGAGTCAGAAGTTTTTCATGAAACTCCTCAATGAAGAGTTACAAGTAGAGTAGGCAGGGTGTCTTATTCATTTGGGAAAGTTTTTGTAAAATCATATCATAACAAATTTAAGAAAAATAATAATCACTCCATTTGTAAAAAATATTAAACATAACAACAATAGTTGCCCATAGAAATTTTAAATTCTAATATCAGTTTTGGATTACTTCTTTTTAGTCCCTTGTACTTAGTGAATTCATAATGGAACAATAATGTAAAGCTGCAAATCCTAATAGGAGTAAATATTTTCCAAAGTTAAAAATGTAAACTATAGACTTTTCAGATACCTAAATATCTTAATCTTTTAACAACGAAGTGTTTTCTGCAGAGCTACAAGAGTGGGTTCCAGATAGTTCTCAGATGCTATAGTAGCTTGTTAATCTTCCAGAAATATGACTTCACACAAATGTGTCAGGACACGGGTCACATTTGTTTCTCCTCATTGCTAACACTGTACAGCACTCCATGGACATGCTTCCACATAGTTTCATTTCCCGGAATAAGATCCTTTACTTGTGAAAAAAATGAAAGAACAAATAACAGATATCCTACTTTCTTAATGGTCCAGGTAAGGGTAAATGGGTATAAGTTCACTAAAAGTTATTAAAGAATGTAGTAGGAGAATATTCCAGGTGAACAATATTGTTGATATATCAGCCAGCCACTGGCATTCACCCACGTCTTGCCTCCACGACTTCAGGGAATCTGATCCACAACTCCAGGTAGGATAGGAGTTGTGTGTGTGTGTGTGTGTGTGTGTGTGTGTGCATGTGTGTATGTGTGTGTGTATCTGTTTGTTAATTCTTCAAGTGCTGTTACTCTAAAGAACCCCAACTAATACAGAGTTTGATATAATAGTGTTTCTAGAACAACTGAAGTATAACGATGAATTTTTTAGGCATCTGGACTGGATTTTTAATCTGCCAATACTCACAGTTACTGAAGCCTCTCCTGGGAGCTCAGAGAGAACTAAACAATTTTACAAACTTAAGGAGATAACTATATTTGATTACACTGCAGCAATGGATTATTGATTCTATATATCAAACTTCTGACAGTTTTGAAAAAAATTAAGAAAATTATGATGCTGTTTGGTTGCATATATATATATATATATATACATATACATATATATAAGCTCTGGGTAAATTAATGAAAGATGGGGGTGAGCTTAGTGGTAAAACTGTCCAGATCCAGATGTGCATAAACAGTCTAAGGACTTCTAAGTGTGTCCTGGAAGAGAATCTTCCTTCCAGAAGTCACAGATCCCAGACTCTAATCAATCAAGATAAAGCCCTCATTAGTAGCTTTGCTGAATTACAGTGAAAATTTAGTCCCAATCTCAGAGGGAGTCAGTGACTAAAGTCAGATGATTAAATGGTAAATAATGGGATCCTATATCTTGAGATGGTTGGGGATGTGTGGGAGAAGCCTACTGATACTGAGAACTTTGAATCCTTAGATTCTCAATGGTTTATCTTACCAGAGGAAGCCATACGCTCAGCTCCACCCCTTGAAATATTGCCCCTTTTCCCTTTGACTGAGGAAATTAATCTTCTATTGTCTGATAATAAAAAAATGACTTTCTCTGAGCAAAGTGCCTGGTAAGACAATACTGATGTTTCTCAGTGCCCACCAAGAGCTGCTCTAGACCTATAACCAGACATAAGGCAAAGCAGGCTCCTAGAGCATATACCTATGTATATATATATATACATATATGTATATGTGTAGTCTATGAGGGCATGTAGTCTACTAAAGAACTTAATGAATCTGCTAACTAATTCAAACTGAAGTCTAAGGAATATGTGTGGGGATGGATTTTAAGGGTGTGGGATAATGGTGGAATGATCATAAAACTTGGACAAGCTGAAATTTTTGATACCGGCACTCTGAGTAGTGATTATATTTTTAATATGGAAGGTTTATACAGTTTAAAAGGTATCAAAAGTTTGTTTGAATGGCTGGGTGACATATTTATCAAAAGATGGCATACTGAAAAGGAGTTGGAGATTACTAATATCCAGGACATAGGGTTAATGAACACAGATATTAAGACTTAAGGAAACTCTGTGGGAAGCCTGTGTAAAATCTGGTCCTCTACAGTGGAAAAAACTCAGATGGTGAGCCCTTCACTCATCCTATTAATTGCGAAGTGGTGAGAGGAACACTAGCACATTTCAACAGCTTTGCCATAGCTATTTTTCTTGTGACAGACCTTAGGTTTGGAGATGCTGTTGCTCAATTGGATGAATTAAATACAATGAGTTTAATTGGGCCGGGAGGTAGTAGAGGCCAGGTGTCAGCTGGATTGCCAAAAGCAAGTGGGTCATAGTTATTATAATGGGCAACAAAGACAAAAGAATGCTTATAATGACCTAATATAAAATTATCAGCAAAGGCAAAGTGAATTTTATGGTGGCATGGCTTCTATGGACCTTTGGTACTAGCTAATTAATCATGGTGTTTCCAGACATGAAGCCTACTGAGTTTTATTTTGATCTACATAAGTGAAGAAATTCTCAAACAAATGAAGAAAGCTACATTGGATCACGAACAAAGGGAATCGGAATCTTAGGCAGTGAATCACTTTCTGGATGAGCCAGTTTTCAGACCTAGAAACCCTTGAACAAAGGAACAACTGGGTTTCCTAAGGAAGGATCTTGATAAAACTCCTAAAAGTTTTATTGTTAGCCGTTCTCCAGTTATTCTGCAGAGGGAAACTAGACTTTTATAATGGTAACTGTACACTGAGTGAAAGGAAACAGTAAGACTTTATGGGGTCTAATGTATACTGGTGTTTAATTAATACTGATTCTAGGAGATCCCATGAAACATTGTAACACTCCAGTTAAAGTAGGAACTTATGGAGGTCAGATTATTAAAAGAGTTTTAGCTGGAGTCTGACTCACAATAGGTTCAGTGGGTTTCTGAACCCATCCTGTATTTATTTCCCCAGAAGGTCTGCATTAGGACATCTCTTGGTGCTACCATGTTCTGTGTTTAAAGTCGATGGGAAACTCAACAGCCTAATATAGGCAGGAGGTCAAAGGGCACGGACTTGTCAGGAAAGAGGAAGGTGTGGGCCACTCCTCCAGGGAAAGAGCCTAGATGTGATGAAGTTCTTACCAAGAGAAAAGGAAAGACAGAATAGTTAGTAGAAGGTAGTTACAGAGTTCAGATCAGGCCATGTGACCAGTTACAGCAGAGAGGACTAAAACTGACATGAGTAGGTCTGTCATATTTTATAAGAATGTGTTTGAACCGATATTTGTGATTTCTTTCATCAATTTCCTTATCATGTGTATAAAATCATTTAAGAGAACATCAATGATTATTATATCAAAGCTTGAGATACTAAAAGAATATCTCCTAAGGGACATTGCCACGTATTCTTCATTTATAATGTCATATCATTTGAGATTGAGAAAACTCACATCTAATTTGGACCACTCTTCATGTTTGAAGCCTATAAGAGGAAAATAGAAGGAAGCTTTCGTGCTTTGCCTGCTTGCTGTCATCCTGGTAGCAATTCCATCCTTTACTGGCATTAGAGCTTACTTCTTTGGGATTCCAGCTGAGAGACATCCAACCTTGTGGACTGAGTAACTACTAGAGTTTTGTATTTTCTGTTCATAGCTAGCCATTACTGTTTTAGATAAACTGCAGCCTGTAAATCCCTCTCATATTCTCTCTCTCTCTCTCTCTCTCTCTCTCTCTCTATATATATATATATATATATATATATATATATATATTTATGTATGTATATATATACATATATATGTGTGTGTGTGTATGGAGGGAGAGATTTTCCCTATTTATTCTATATGTTTTGTTACTCTAGAGAACACTAACTGAAAATCACATTCACAGGCAGTAAGTTCCAGACTGAAAATCAACCATTATTCACCTGATGCCCTATCAGACTATTCTAAGTAGCAGTCAAAAAAATTTCAGTACCCACACAACAAAACTGAGAGCATAATCCACAACTAAAAAAACGCCTATGACCAATCTTTAGCTGCATAGATCCCTTGGCAAGGGAACAAAACATACCTTAATGGCATCCTTCATTGTGACTGACGATAAAATATTATGTGTAACACCCGATTCTGTGTTACCCCCTCGGTACAGTTCGCCCGCCACTGTACCTTATGCGAGTCGGACAAGGGCCTGGAGATTGAAAGAACACACAAAGAGACCTGGGTCATTCGAAAGGAGATCAGCCAAATGCCGTTTATTTAGCCTTGGGGAAAATCTTATATACCCCACTCCTGCCCAAGGAATTCCACCCAGGCAGGTGGGAAATTACCATATCTAACTGCTGCACAAGGACTCCCACCTAGGCAGGTGGGAAATTACCATACCAACAATAGAGTCAACAATGCCCTACAACAAATCACCAGGCGGGGCAGAGGGAGCACAGGAACAAACAGGATGCTTAGTCATCTGACCAGAAACTGTCCTCAAGATGAGCCCCAGGAACAAGGGCAGACCCGGGCCCTACAATTATGGATAATTATTACAAAAAAAAATTGAAACTGCAGAAAGCCCACAATGTCTTGAAAAATAAACAAAATAATATTAAACAAAAATTGAGGTAGAACAAAAAGGAAGCTTAAAAATTCCTAGAATTGACTGAAAATAACCATACATGACACCAAAATCTATTGGGCACAATGAAGAAGGCCAAAATGAGAAGCTCATGGTATTAATTGCCTGTATTAGAAAGCTGCAGGTTGGGTGTGGTGGTGCATACCTTTAATCCAAGAACTTGAGAGGCAAATTCAATCAGATTTCTGTTAGTCAGAGGCCAACCTGGTTTATGCAGTGAGTTAAAGGACAGCCAGGGCTAAATAGTTAACCTATCTCTAGGAAAGAAAACAATAAATCCCAGAGAGATCACATATTAATAACTTAATCCTATACCTAATGGGCTTGGAAGCGCAAATAAATAATACCTAAAGAACCAAAGAACATGAGAGACATGTCTCAACATAATAAAGGTAATTTATAACATGAATATACTTTATGCCAGCATCATACCACGCAGGAATGAACTCAAAGCATTCCCACAAAGATCAGGAACACAGTGTTGACTCTCTATTTCTGACCAACATAGTGCTTGAAATATTAGCTAAATTCACAAGATAAATAAATGACTTAAAACGGATACAAATAGGGACGAAAGCATTTAAAGTATCATTAATTGCATATTATATGATTCTATGCATAAATCACACTAAAGACTCCACCAGCAAATGTTAGTAGATCACACAGACAGTCAGCAAAGGAGTAGGGTAGAAAATTCCTGGACCTGGAAGCTTTGTCTCTACTAATTAGTTTTCATAGTCCTGAAAGTTGCTGATTTGAAAGCCCCCTCCCTAAGAAATAGCTTTTATGCACCTGAAGGCTCCATGCAAGCTTCAGTGATGGAAGTTGTTGATTTGAAAGCTTCCTCCATGAGAAATAGCTTTTATGCACCTGAAGGCTCCATGCAAGCTTCCAAAGGAGGGAAGCAGCCAACAGTCACAGCCAGCTATTAACAACCAGTATAACATACCCTACGAGGTTTTTTCCTCTCACGGGGCCTCAGGTAATCTAGAATATCACCTAGGAATTGAACTTGTGTGATGCTATTTTTAAGAATAAGATCCTTAGATCTATACCTAAGGTTTCTTGTATTTCACTTTCTTAGTATAGATTATAGAGATATTTGCATTTTTATCAGTTTACAAATGGAGACTTAAAACAGCATTAATAAGATGTTGACATTTTCACATTATATTCAGAAAATGAAAGGCTGACATTTCTCCCACTAACCCAAGAACAAGCACGGAGAGACACCGCAATCGGTTTAGTCTGTGTGAATCAGTGCAAGACATCTTTAGAATATGAATCCCAACCCATGTGCCAAGCTTTCATCACCAAAGTTGGGAAAAACCTCAAGCAGACTTGATATAAAAAAAGCAACAACTTAAGAACTTAAATTAACTTTCTTCTATTTTTTGTATTAGATATTCTATATAGAGGAATATCACAAGTAACAAAGATATATTTATAGGTATATATGTATATATATACACATAAAGAGAGATATAGACATGCACATAATCTTTGAGGTTTAAAATATATATTTCTCAAATACAGCTATTTTAAAAATAGTTCATGTGATATTATTTTTTCTTCAGAATCAGCTACTCCACAGGACTTTTCTAACACTTGAGGTGAAGTGTATAGTTCTTTGGTTAATGTGTGTGGTATTATGTTTCTGAATTTATAAACCCAATAGCTCTGAAAGAAATTTGTGGGTGTGTAACACATATTTTATAAAATAATACCAAATTTCATACATAGGTAATATTTCCACCCACAAAATCTTGTGAACTTGCATCACCTTCATGCTATCTAATTAACACAAAAATCCATATTGCAGTTTTTGTATTTGGATGGATTCAAGTACAAAAATCTTCCCCAGGAAGATGTCCTACTCTCTTCTGAAGTAATGTCATAATCTTTTGACTTCTCATAGCAGCTACAAATGGCAAAGACAAAGCTGGCCCATAGAAACTTGAGGGAATAAAGTAAGACTCCTCAGGACTTATGGGCTTCGAGACAATGTTTGAATTTTTCTAGGGTGCTTGTGTTATTATTTTTGCTGTTTGTTTGTTTGATGTAGATTATATCAGTGAAAATTTCACATTGCTATAGTTGATCTTAAGACTTGAATACTCTTGGTAAGCAGATTTCCAAGACAGTTTCTCTTTTAGAGTAAGTTTTAAGATGGTATCTTGGAACTTTGATTTTTGCAAAAAAAAAAAAAATATGTCAAGGAAAAACAGATTCCACACAAAATATAAAGGCTGCAGACAAGAACATGGCAAGCTGCCAGAGCTCTGATAGTTCAGATAATGAATAAAAGAGAATAGCCCAGATAGAGAGGACCAGAAATTTGGATTATTATACCTCCTCAAACTAACAACCACCCCCCTTAATAATCATTGTTTGGGTTTAATTATATAATGTTACTATTGTTCTGCAAAGAATGGGAATGGATAGCATCTGTCAGTATTTAATTAGCACTGTCTCTTCAAGATCTTCATTACAATATTACACTTCACAGCTTTTTCAGGCCTCATTAATATCTTCCATATAACTCTCTTAAGTCTTTGGATTCCTTTATTCCCTCCAGGATGGGAAACAGAATGTATCCTATTAATAGTTATTTCATACAAAGTATAATTACTAGGAGATATGACAGTAAGATTGCTAGAATGACTGGAGAGGCAAAGCATTGCTAAACAAAACTGATCTATCTTTGAAGCTTCCACCAAATTTGCTTACGATGGCATTGACCAAGAGCAAACAGCAATCAGTCTATAACCACACATTAACACCATGGAAACCTCAAGTCTCCTCTCTTACTGATTCTTGCCCTCCCCAAACAGTGGAGCTGACAGACATCTACAGTAACCTGCCATGCAGAGATCATACAAAAATAATATTGTTCTCCTTTTTTTAAAGATTCCTGTCTAACAAACAGAGAACATATTTCCCTTTGGCCAACATTTTGCTAAGGAGGGATTACTGTTTCTACATTGTGTTGGCACAATAAGTATTCAGATTATTTTTGTGAGCTTTCCAATACCAGCTTCTTTCCTCCCACAAAAATGTGAACATGCATATTTATTTATATATTCAAGAACATTAATTTTTATGTATAAGTTCTTTAATATATAAATGTTATTGATTTACTTAGAAATTCAAGGATCTGCTATATCCTATTTCAAAAGCAACTATTTATGGGACTTAAAGACTATTATTGCAGAAAGAGTAGGTTGCATAAAGCTATTTTAGCATAGAGCCTTGCATGGGAAGCACTACATTTCAAGGAGAAATGTTAGGAGTATTTTCTCAAAAGCAAATTACTGGTTGTGAACAGCACTTGAGTGTCCCAGTCAGTTCAGAAAAGTAAAGTTGTTATTACTTTTGGGAAATTACTCCTAACAATTCCACTGTAAATGTAATGCTTCACAGATGGTTCTGCTCCCTCTAGTGCTAAACCTCACTTATGCTTAAAAAAAAAAAAAAAAAACTTCAGGGCCATGCTGTGTCTCTTTTGTGCCATAGAGACAGTTGTGAACTTGGAATATTTGTGGTTATTTTATATTATCTTTTTTTAAACCTTTAGTTTTTATATGTTTATTTATGTACATTGGTGTTTTGCCTGCATGCACATCTGAGGATATAGGGTACCCTGGAACTGGAGTTAGAGACAGTTGTGAGCTGCCATGTGGGTGCTGGGAATTGAACCCAGGCCTTCTGTAAGAACAACCGGTGCTCTAAACCACTGAGCCATCTCTCCATTCTCTATTTTACATTATCTTGAGATATATTTCTGTAATATCTTTGGCTGTGTTGAGTCAATGATACAATCTGGATGAAATATATTTTCTGTTATCATTTCTATCACCCAGCACTTTGGCAAAATGTCTAGCCACCCAAAGTACTGATACCAGGATGTGCTTTAACCATCAAGCACTCAGGCAACTTACATAGCCACCCAGGGCTCTCAAATCCTATGTGACCTAAGTGCATGGTCACATGATCTACTCATGATGCAGTCATGCACTAGGCAGCCTTTAAAAGCTGGACATGCACATTCCATGCTCTCTTCCTACACCAACCTCCTCAGACTGTGCACTTGTCTTTCTCTCTCTCAACTCTTTTTTTTTTTATTTTTTTTTATTTTTTTTTTTAATATTTCATTGAGATAAACAGCCATGGGGGCACAGAAAGGAATAAATCTTTTGAGAATAGCTAAGCAAATGAGATCAGGAAAGAATCAAACAATAAACTGCCAGACCTCTAAGGTGAGTAGGGAGAAAGACAGAAAAACATGGACTTTTCAAAACTACAAAAAAAAAAAAAATCATTAAGATGCCAGGAACTCGTGTATACCTTTCAATAACAACCCTGGATGTTAAATTTCTGCAATTAAGAGACAAAGACTGGCAGATTGGATCAACAAACAAGGCTCAACAAGTTGTTGGAGTTCTTACAGGCACAGATAGAAACAGACGCAGACAGTAGAAGTAATGGCATTTCAAGCGAATGAAAAGTGACATAGCTCTACCTCTACCCAAGGAAGGCACATTGCAGAGAAGCCTGTTCCAAAGAGACAAAGCGGGACACCATATGTTGATGAAAAGATTTGACTGAGGATATAAACACTGAGTACTCACAGCACTCAGTTTTATAAAACAAAGGGAGAGATAGCCCCAGTGTAATTGTGGGTAACCTCAGTATTCCTCTCTCTCAACTCTTAAAGTGGGTTTCGTTGTGTCTCGTGATCCGTTCTCACTCGCGTGAGGTAATTTCATTTGTACCAAGACTCTGTAGGCTCTGCTGCTCCCCTCTACCAGGGTTGGGACTCTGGACTGGGTTTCTCCACAAAGACCCACATTCTGTCTGCCTGGCTGCCTATGCACACCAATGACTTCGATCGGTTAGTTTTTTCCCTTCTGGTCAGCTTAACTCTTTCTCTGAACCTGAGGACTTGACCCTTGAGTTCCGGGCAATCTTCTGTGTTCCTGAAAAGGGGGAAAATTCCCTCATCCACAACCTTGTAGGCTATGGTTGAGCTCTTCACTGACATTCATCTCTGGTTGTTCCCCATAGCTAAGAGCTGAGATTTGGCTCCTCACCACTTGGACTTTTGTCCTGGTCTCTCATGGACTGTTGTCCTCTCTTGGGCCACTTGGAGTGGACCTATCTGGTCCTCAGTTCCTGTCCAATGGGTCTTGAATTGACCTTGACCTAGCCCTAGACCCTCACTTAATCCCAAAGATGGTCAGGGCTAGTTGCCATTGGGTCCTTGCCTTTCTTACATTCTTAGCCATGGGAAATAAACCCTCAAAAACTATCAATTGAACCTCCCCGTGGGATGTCTTTTATAGATCCTAAAACCTCAAAACTCAATGCCTTACTTACAGATTCCCAGGCATATCTGCCTTTGTACTAAGAAATGGCCTAAATACCCTTTAGATAGTAACCTAAAGTGGTTAATGGCACCTTAGATGCCAATATGCTGCAAGATCTTTCTAACTTTTGTCAGCACACAGGCAGATGGATTGAGTTCCTTTATATCTATGCCTTTTTCTATCTAAACTGTAAGCCCTCTGTCCTTGCAAGCTGTTCACCTGCTCACATGTTCCTGGGTATGCCATCTCAGCCAGAGGAACACCCTGCTTCTGCTCTGAACCCTACTAACAAACATCTACCTTTCCAACCTCAGTTGACAGCAACTTCTACCTCTCCAGTTTTTTCTCTCCCTCAACCAACTGCTCTGTCAGCCCCCCGAGATTCTTTCTCCTCTCTGGTGCCATGTCAGCCACCTGACTCTAACACCCACATTTACCCCTCCTCTCAAGGACTTGAACCTGACCCTGACCAAACCAAGCCAGCAGCAGTTCTCCTGTTGTGAGAGGTAGTCAGTGTGGATGGGCTGGTCAAATATTCCTTTTTTCCTTTCCTGGTACATATTCCTTTCTCACTCTCAGAACTCTCTCACATAGAACAAAAGCTGGGTTCTTATAGGTCTAATTCTACCTCTTTCAGAAAACAATTTTAATATATTACCCAATCTTATAGTTTTACATTCCATGATATTTTTATGATCATAACTAATAACCTACTTCCTGAGGAGTGTAGGTGAGTTTGGGAGCAGACCAGAATACATGCAGATGAGGTTCACCAGACTATTGCAGCACACTCTCCTTCCTCCAGGGCAGAGGCGGTTCCTGAGAGGAATCCACACTGGGATTATATAACACCTTAGGTGATATTTTATCTAGAGACTGGTTTATGACTTGCCTCTTGGAAGGGCTCTGTGAGGCTGCCCTCAAGCCAGTAAACTGTGTTGTTTACATACAAATGAAAATCTGTCTGCATTCTTAGAATGCCTCAAAAAGACACTCTTGCAGTATACTGATTTAGTCAAAATCAGATATTTACATACTAAACTCCTCTGGGGACTTAAAATGATAAGTTTAAATGAGGTTACCAGGCTAGACACTAATCCATGTTATATGTAATTTCCAACTAAAAAGTATTTATGAATGAGAGACACCTCAGAAATCTGTTCGCATCTGCTGCACAGCTAACGACAAACCTCACTTTCCTGTGTATACCAGGCTCCACATTATAAAGGTGAATGCACCATGTACACAGAACATGACCAGTGATAGATTTTATGTGTTTAATAATGAGAAACAAATAGGCAAAGGTAAGCAATCCAGTAAACCCCATCTATTTAAAATGCTTCCCCCCAAAATAGTAAAGAACAAAAGGGAATGTATTCCAAGGATGAACTCTCAAGTCAGCCGTAGAAACTGATATGAGCTAAGATATCAAACTGGAGAAGGGTCAAGCTTGGGAGCAACATTGCTTGTGCATGTGGAGAGGTGGAGCCTCAGAAGTCACATGTACATGGAAGAACAACGTTTGCCTCCCAGGAACCTTTCTTGCAGTAAAGATAATTTACCTTCCATTAGACAAAGTAATACTTAGGATTCTCACTGATCTGATATTTTGCATGTGTCCTTGTTGATAATATCCTCCTCATCAGGAGAATTGTATATGCTTATAAAATCTGAGAATGATTGAACAAATAAATTTCTGACCCAAGGCCTTAATTATTTGTGATAATAAAATTTTTCTGTTTCTACTAGAAACCTTCAGTTTTCAGGGAGATTTTCATTTTCACTTCTCCAAGGTTGGAAATCTCATGCTGCCCATGGGTTTCACTCTTAAGCCTACAGCATCTGCTCTATAGCTATCTGAATCCCTATTACTCTAGCTTGCCACTGGCATCTTTCCAGCCTGTTGGTGTTATCAAGGATTTAATCTCAAAATTACAATTTTCAACAATCTTCCATGGGACTTGTAAAAGAAATCAAAGTAAATTAATCAAACCAGTCAGCTTGTTTATGTTAGTATTTCTATATCTTAATAGGATTTTTATTTTTAAAATGATTTTTGTAGAATCCATAAGCAAGTATTAGTTATAGCACATGAGTCAATAAGATATTTATTTATTTTTCTATTTTCTTTTTTTGGTTTTTCGATACAGGGTTTCTCTGCAGCTTTTTTAGAGCCTGTCCTGGAACTAGCTCTTGTAGACCAGGCTGGCCTCGAACTCACAGAGATCCGCCTGCCTCTGCCTCCCGAGTGCTGGGATTAAAGGCGTGTGCCACCACCTCCCGGCTGCAATAAGATATTTTTGACTGCACCAAGCCTACTGTTAAAGCTCGGCTTTCATCTCATCCTATCTTACCACGGTTTTCTTTCTAGTTCCCTCTTCGGTTCTGAAATGGAAATAACAACAGGTATCTTAATGCATTATTAGGTATATAAAATAAATGTAACAGTACTGTGAATTATTTGATACCTCATATAATACACATAAGTTACATAGTAGTTAAATATAGATAATTGCCTTTTGCCATGCCTCTGCCAAAATAAAGACTGCTTTTTACACATATACATTAAAACAACTTATTATTGCCCTATGTCACCATTCATGTGAAATATAAAAACTTGTGAACTTGTGAATACTGAGAATTGAGTAGTGGTTGCTGGATGCTGGAGAATGTGGATGGAAGAAATCGATAGTGAAAGATTGATTAAGAAATATTGTTACAGTTAGGAAGAGATAAGAAGTCTGGCTTGCAGCTGATGGTTAGGGCTATAGATAACAATGATATGCCAAACATTTCAAAATCTAGAAGAAGCAATTTTGTCATGAGGAAATTCTGAATATTTCAGGAGATTGCTATGGGTAACTTAAATTTCATATAACAGGATGTATACATATATCAAAACATCATGTTATCTCAGTAATACATAATTTTACATTTCACGTGTATTAATAGCTATTTTTTTAAAATAGTGTAGATCTATTAAAGCGCCAGTCTACCAATTTGTTTGCCAATGATTTCAGAAGTAGCAGCTGGTCTAGCTAAGATTGGATTTATTTATTCTCATTCCTGGCTTCTCTCTGTTCCCAATAGAACCTGAAATCCACGATAAATGCGACTGAATGTTACTGAAAAGGATTATCAGAGTTAAAGAATAGGACTACAAACTGTGAAACACAGCAACACGGAGAGAATGGAACAGATTCAGACAGAGATGAGAAAGCGCGAGGGAAGGTCAACCTTCAGAAGGGCTTACTAAATGACCAGCGTAGCTGTCACTTCCTATCAATACCCACACCCCTGAATCCCATTTCCACACTGTCACAGCTTACCGGAGTACACAATGGCTTGAGTGTTTGTTGCTAGGAGAACATTGATTGCATTGGTTTGTTTTCTATTTCAAGCAGCAGATTTCTCACTTCAGTTCTCTTAATAGTCACAAAGGAATAATCAGTAGTGCTCATCACTCATCTTTCCCTCAGCATGCTGTAAAAAAAAATAAATAAATAAAAGAGGGGAAGAAAAATAAAAGAGAAAATAAGCAGTTGGTCAGGATATTATTGTATTTGTTTGATAGTAATTTGTGAACAATCAATGCTGCCTACAATATGAAATATTAGCAAGCACTAATTAGATTCTTGGGTCACTACAAAAAATAAAGCCGCAGAATATAGAAGAGCTGGAGGTGTGGGGTGGTGAATATAGTCAAAACATATTGTATATATCTAATGAAATTCTTAAAGAATAAATAAAAATTAAGTGATTGCTCTAGAGAGGATGGTGGTGTAGGACAGTTTTCATCTCATTGGTATACCTATTTGCTGTGGATATTCAACTTCACTTCTGTGTAGTTTATACTGTGACCGGGGCATAGCCAAGGCAAACCCTATCCACAGTTGCTGCTCTTCCAGTTGGCTCATAATTGTGGGTGTTTGTGGAGTCTTCAAGCATTGTTTAAAACATGCACTTAGCGCCAGAAATTTCTGTTTTCTATTGGGGCAATAATGGTGGTTCCAGCAGCAGTTACTGGGAAACACTTGTATGAAATCCCTGTTGATATAACTCATATATATTTATTCTAAGAGGGCTTTTAAATGGGTTTGCTATAGATTGCTCAAGTCAAAAGAATTTGGCAGTTGTAGTGAGTTCAGATCAATGGTAGAAGTTTGTCAAGGTGATGTTCTCGTGGATCCTGAGGACTTAAACAGCTGCTGATCGAGTGAAAAAAATATTATTGTTTATTCTCTTTGCTAACTATAATCATTTGTTCTTTCTCATGTGACTTCTGGATGGCCATAGCCAAGAAACCCTTAATCTTCAATTTTGTGGATATAAGATAATCTATTAATGTTACTTAGCTACAGTTTATTGATCAATGTATATTGTGCAAATCACAAATTCATGGCTTGTATCTATTTTTCTACCTGATGAGTGTAACAACTCTCTAAAATTATTGTGAATTTCTAGAATTCTAAAATGTAGTTAATTGTTGTAGTAGGCTGCTTGTTTGTTTCCCAGCTGCCCAGACTCCCGAAATAATCTCACAGAAAGTGTATTAATTAAATCATTGTTTGGCCCATTAGATCTACCAACTCTTACATTTAATTCATCTCCCTTAATCTGTGTATTGCCATGTGGTAGTGGCTACCGGCAAAGATTTGGCATGTCTATCATGATGTCAGCAGGGTTCCAAATCCTAGGCTGTACAACAAACAGAGCAGAACATTAGGGACAGACTTAGTGTTTGCAGAGGTCTAATGTGGGGACATCAGGCAGTTCAAAAGTTGTACAAGGAAAGAACTGAAACAGCCCTCCATCCATTAAGTTCTCTTGCTTCAGAATATCAGGTGGAATTATCTCTCTGCAGGCTCCATATGTTATTCCCGAGCATTAAAAACTTTAAAGGCCATTTTCATCCATTCCTGTATAGGAGTTTGGGGACCTTCCTCAGCCTTTCTTAACTTTTTTCCCCTAATATCTGGTGCTGACTGAGAAATAAAATGGTTAGCCAGGACCGTGGCTCCTACTGGGGAGGCCTGATCAAGCCTGGTATGTTGAACCATGGTCTCTTGTAACTGATTTGAAAAAAAAAAAAAAAAGGCTGGGTTTTTGTCAGCTAGCTGTCTGACCTCTCAAAGTTTGTCAAAATTAACTACTTTTCCTGAGAATATTTCTGAGAATATCCCGAAGGAGGCAATGAACCACTTCTGTCGGCCGCTTTGGCCATGTTGGTAGCCCCAGTGTGGTTCTGTGGCTGGCACAGTCTCTTCTCCCACAGGGACCTTACTGTCTACCAAATGAGTCTGGTCTTCATATTGTCAGCAGCAGGCTGATTTCTATTTTGCTCCTCGGGAGTGAGAGGAGAGCTGGGGTGACATAGTATTCATACCAGTTAGATCATAGGCCTGGAACAGATAATGAAACTCTTCTATATAAGCAGAAGGATTAGCAGAAAAGTAACCCAGCTGCTTTTCTATCTGAGAGATACCTGGAAGAGAAAAGGGAATATGGACTTTCATTGTGCCATCGACTCCCGCTACTTCTCAGAGAGGGCAGAGAAGGGCAGCGTTATGGTGGGAGCTGGTATGGCAGAAGATGGGGAAGATGGAGAGGGGCTAGCCCATTGCACAGAGGGATCCAAGGGTGGGAAGATGTGGGAGGAGGCGTAGGGGAGGAGAAAGGTGGGTAAGGGGAAAGTTGACCTTGAACTTCTGGTTTGGCTAGGGAGGGAGTAGGTGAGGACGTGTAGGGAAAGGAATGTGGAGTCTATTGCACCACAGGAGGGGGTTGGGTAGACAGGGTTCAAAGGAGTGGGGGAGGGGCCAGTGTGTCTGGCTGCATGGTCAAGGTGGAACTATCTGGATCCCAGTTCCCAGATGGCCAGGAATTGGAAGGCTCCATGATCCTAGCGACCAAGACTGTTGCTGCAAGACACTGGCTACTGAGGGAGGGGCACGAGCACAGAGCCCATAAACCATGGACATATGAGAGTTCTGTGCATTTGTCCCCATAGGGACAAAAATTTTCTAGATCCCAGAGGATGGTAAGCTCAAGGCTTCCCTCTGGTGGTCATCACGTCCCAATGTTTAGATCCTATTGAGGCCAAATTTTAGTGCATAGAGAAATTAGCCCCTTGGGACAGATAGTTTCAGACAGTCCTAATTTATAAAGATTTTGTAAGAGTCATCCCAGGGGTGATAGTGGATCTGACTTTGAATTGCTAGTGCCCATTTAAAAGTCTATGCCCAATTGTGTGGCTCAAGTCTATTACAGCGTTTCTGGTGAAATAGCTCCTGGGCCTAAACAGGGCTGTGAAAATTGAATGTTAGGAGACCCTAAACAAAGTTCACCTGGTGAAAGTCTCAGTTTTCGCCACTTGGATTAGGCTTTTGTCGCAGACTGTCTTCCACAAAAGACCAAATATGAACAAAAATAACATGAACAGGTCCCCCCCCCCAAACCCTAGAAGCATGGACAAGAAAAAGGAACTCACCAAGACACAGCCGCTCTAGCTTGGGAGCTGGTTAGCCTGGCAGGGAGCATGGGGGGATAAGGGCACTCCCAGCATGTGGCCATAGGCCCATGAGAGAAATCACCCACTCAGTGGGACCTCCAAAATGTTAAGAATATTTTCTTAATGCCAACTCTCTGACGGATAATACCAATCAAGCCAAATCAAACCAAATTAAAAGATATCCAGGTTTAATTAGACACCTGAGCTCCCAGGTGGCCCCAGGAAGAACTCCCGTTGCCAACATGACCACTGGAGAAGAAAAGGAAAAATCTCGTCTTTATTTTCTGGGAAGAAGTTTAAATAGCGTGTAGGGGTGGTCTTGGTCTTTCCTGGGGAGGGGTCAAAGTTTGAGGGGCACAGAGGAGGGGCCTCCAAAGATGGAGGCCAGAGGCTGGGATTTATGCTGACACTTGGTCTTATCTTTGTTGGGTGGTCCTTTTGTTACTTGGTTTCTGTTTCCTCTCTGGTCTTATGAAGGCATGATGGTTATGCATTATTTATAGGATAACATTCTGGGGTTTTACAAGCTGTGGTCACTGGGAGTTCCAGGTAAAATATGTTTCTTGGAATTGGGACCTGGTGCTCAATGGGCTATGTTAGTGAAAGGGCTCTCAGGAGGAATGAAAACTGGATGTTCACTAAGATCTACTTAGTGCCCTGGGATTGTGTGTAAGGAGTGAGGAGAATGTAAAGAAGAAGGTCTGCTATAGAACTGGGAATGAGACTGGAAGGGGGTTGGGCTTGGAGAAACTGAGGGAGAGTTAAGGATCTTCAGCTAGCCTGTCTTCTTCCCCGGCAGGAGTGGCCTGTGTATTCACAGGCATTGCCTGCTGGAGTTGGGGACAGAGATAAAGTTGCATGTTTGTAAAAGATAGTTTGGAGGAGGAAGATCTGTGAAATTCCCTGGAAATGGAACTGGGGTGGGAGGATACCTCAGCAGGCCTTCTTTTGCAGAGCTGGCAATGAGACTGGAGGAATTGAGGGAGGGAGAGAGAGACAGACAGAGACAGAGACAGAGACAGAGAGAAAGAGAGAGATTAAAGTCTGTAGTTAGCCCCCGTGTTTTCCTGCTCAGAAATACCTTTGCATTTGCAGAAATACTCCCCACTTTTTAAAGTTCAATTATTATTTCTCTTTTAATGTTTCCATCTCTCAACTTCAATTTTTTTACTTTTTATGCCCTTTATATTCCTATTTAATATTATAATTAAGAGTCAACTTAGCTCTTTTTATATACTTTTAGACCACTTGAACATTAAGATATGTACACTTGTTTTACTTCATCTTTTGTGGTTTTCTGTTATTTGTATGATAACAAACATTTTTGCCTTTTTCTGAAAGATGTTAATCATGTCCCTATTAACTGTAGTGAGTAAATCATCTGGATATCATAGAGATTTACTTTTTAAAATTCACTGGTGATTTTTCTGTTTTAGTATTTCCCTTAGTCTATGGCAAATCCCTTAGTTGGGGTGCATGGCTTTACTACAATAATTTGTCTGGTATCCATTAAAAACCCATAGTGGTTATGAACTTTTAACTTGCCTGGAGAAATATCCAAAACCTCTGTCCCTTTTATTATTCAGAAAGTCCACAGATTCCCAGCTGTTTCTTCCTACACTGCGGCTGGTCTTAGAGCTCCTTAGTATCTTGCTTAGCTATGCATTTAGGTATTCAGCAAAGTTGATAGTTCTTAACTCCTATTTCAGTTGCTTCTCTTAGAAACTGGAGAATAACATAAAAAACAAATATTGGTCTTGCTAAGATATCTTACCTATCTTTTTAGGAATCAAAACACTAGTTTTTGGGAGTTTGCTGTTCAGTGTTTGCAGAATATTCTGTACTTTTCTATAGTTTGCATCTTTTATTTTATATTTTATATATCTTAGTTTATATTCTTATTTATGGGAGGTTAGCATGGAAGGTTGCTCTTCACTGTTAAGGATAAAATTTTTTTTTTAATATATATACTGGTTTTTTTTATTAAAGATTTCCATCTCCTCCCCCTTTCCTCCCCTCCCTTCCACCCATACCCCCACCACTCCACCCGTCTCCAAGACAAAGAGCCATCAGGGTTCCCTTTACTATGTTAAGTCCAAGGTCCTCCCAGCTCCCCCTAAGTCCAGGAAGGTGAGCAACCAAACTGACAAGGCTCACAGTAAGCCCATCCATGCTGTAGAGGTCATGTTCATTGCCGTTGTCCTTGGTTTCTCAGTCCTCCTCCGCCGTCAGCCACATTCAGAGAGTCCGGTTTGGTCCCCTGTTCCATCAGTCCCATTCCAACTGGACTTGGTGGTCTCCTGTTAGATCTGTCCCACCGCCTCAATGGGTAAACGCACTCTTCACGGTCCTGACTTCCTTGCTCATAATCTCCCTCCTTTTGCTCCTCATCGGGACCTTGGGATCTCAGTCCGGTGCTCCTATGTGGGGCTCTGTCATTTTCTCCATCCAATGCCAGGTGAAGGTTCTATGGTGATATGCAAGACATTCATGAGTATGGCAATAGGATCTGTACATTTCTGGCACCCTCTAAGGATAAAATTTTAAAATTATTTTTCATTATGAGATCAGGTTTCTCTCCATGATCAGTTTGTATAATTCAACAGTTAATATCTAATGAGTGCTTCTGTGTATTTTAACCATTAGATAAAGAAATTTGAGCTTAACTTAATAAAATACATTATCTAGAAGAATATACTGATAATGTTTAAACTATATGAATTATATTAATATGTAATTATGAAAGCAGATACATAACTAGGTCTCATATAATTTAAAAATCTCCTAAAAGATTTAATGTAATATTAAGAACTATTCCCCCTGAGGAGTATTTGTATAATAATAACAAATATTTAAAAAGTATATTATTTGGACAAAGTGTCAGCTAACAAAATCTAAACTTTTATTTTATATAATATATTCTAAAATTAAGGAAAATACAAAAATATGCCTATAATTATTTATGGAGCTATTTCTATCTTAGTGAGAACAAAATTTGAAATGTGTTCAAAAGTTATTATAACCTAAACTGTTCTGAAACATAATATGTATGTAAATTCTTCTACAGAAATGAAAAAAAATTGTGAAAACACAGAAATATTCCTATATGGAAGGACATGCTGTTGTAAATATGTAACAGGGAAATCTGTAAATTGTGTATGCATTTTTGTTTATGTGTATTGGAATTGCTCCAAGAGTTAACAATCTATCAGTGAAGAAGAATGAAATATAGAATAGATTCATATAAGTGGGAATTAGTGAATAAGTTATAAATCACTTTTTCAGTAGGCTCTTCTATTAATTATGGGGAAAGCACTTGAAATCTTATTATAACAAGTAAACTTTCATCACCCTTCACAATAGCCACAGATAGAATAAAATATCTTGGAGTAACTCTAACCAAACAAGTGGAATACTTATGTCACAAGAACTTTAAATCTTTGAAGAAAAAAATTGAAGAAGACACCAGAAAGTGGAAATATCTTCCATGCTCTTGGGTAGGTAGAATTAACATAGTAAAAATGGCAAACTTACCAAAAGCAATCTACAGATTCCATGCAATGCCCATCAAAGTACAAGCAAAATTCTTCACAGACCTCAAAAGAATGGTACTCAACTTCATATGGAAAAGAAAAGAAAAAAGAAAAAAAAGGATAGCCAAAACAATCCTGTACAATAAAAGAATTTCTGGAGGCATCACAATCCCTGACTTCAAACTCTACTACAGAGCTACAGTACTGAAAACACCCTGATAGTGGCATAAGAACAGACAGGGTAACCAATGGAACCAAATAGAAGACCCGGATATTAAACCACATTTCTTTGAACACTTGAATTTTGACAAAGAAGCGAAATATATCAAATGGAAAAAACATATTTAACAAATGGTGGTGGCATTACTGGATATCAACATGTAGAAAAATGAAAATAGATCCGTACCTTGAACAAAACTCAAGTCCATATGGATCAAAGACTTCAACATAAAGCCAGCCACACTGACCCTCATAGAAGAGAAAGTGAGAAGTACTCTTGAACACAATGACACAGGAGACCACATCCTAAATATAACCCCAGTAGCACAGGCACTGAGAGAAACACTTAATAAATGGGACCTCCTGAAATTGAAAAGCTTCTGTAAAGCAAAGGATATGGTCAACAAGACATAATGACAGCCTACAGAATGGGAAAAGCTCTTCACCAACCCCACATCAGACAGAGGTCTGATCTCCAAAATATACAAATAACTCAAGAAATTGGTCATCAAAAGAAGAAACAATGCAATAAAAAATGGAATACAGACCTAAACAGAGCATTCTCAACAGAGGAATCTAAAATGGCTAAAACACACTTAAAGAAATGTTCAGCATCCTTAGTCATCAGAGAGATGCAAAACAAAACAACTCTGAGATTCCATCTTACACATGTAAGAATGGCCAAGATCAAAAACACTGGTGACAACTTATGCTGGAGAGGTTGTGGGGTAAAGAGAACACTCCTGCATGGCTGGTGGGAGTGCAAGCTGGTACAGCCCCTTTGGATGTCAGTGTGGCAATTTCTCAGAAAATTTGGAAACAATCTTCCTTAAGACCCATTAATACCACTTTTGGGTATATATCTAAAGGATGTTCAGTTGTGCCACAAGGACATGTGCTTAACTATGTTCATAGGAGCATTGTTTGTCAGACCTGAAAACAACCTAAATGCCCTTGACTGAAGAATAGATAAGGAAAATGTGGTACATTTACACAATGGAGTACTACACAGCAGAAAAAAAATGACATCTTGAATTTTGCAGGCAAATGGATGGGGCTAGAAAACACCATTTTGAGTGAGGTATCCCAGACATAGAAAGACAATTATCACATGTACTCACTCATAAGTGGATTTTAAACATAAATCAAAGAAAATCAGCCTACGAATCACAATACCAGAGAACCTAGACAACAACGAGGACACTGACGGATACTTACATAAATCTAGTCTACATGGGAAGTAGAAAAAGACAAGATCTCCTGAGTAAATTGGGAGCATCGGGACCTTGGGGGAGGGTTGAAGAGGAGGGGAAAGGCAGGGAAGGGAGCAGAGAAAAATGTAGAGCTCAATAAAATTAAAAAAAGAAAAAAAATTAGTGATGTTTCTAAACATGAAAATTATGCTGTGTTATATCAAGTGAATACAACTTATTTTCCCGCTCTCAGCATTCCTTATCTACCTTTAAGTCTTTGTCTAGAGTTGAGGCCACATGAGCCTTTCTCTTCTCATGGGAGCATATTGGTGGTGTTATTGTTCAAGTTCTGTTTAGGCAGCCATGCTGATGAGACTTCACCAGTGTAGCTTCTCTGATACTTCTAGAGAAGATACAGTCTCACAGAAAATGGTATGTTCCTCTGGAGAGAGAAGGGACAAGGTTCCAAAGGAAGGTTTAAAGGGGGAAAAAAAGGAAGAGGGAAATGATGTAATTATATTAAACTTCAAAATGTTTCAAATTATACAGAAAAAATTATGTTCCTTATTATATGATACACTTATGCATTTGAATGTTTATGTTTTCTGTGAGGAAACAATGGTTTAAGCAGGGCACGGTCTTCTAAGTGAATATGAATAGATTTACCAACAGGGCTACTGAAACAGATTAAAAAGAGAATAAAAGACTTTCAAAGTAACAGAAAACAAAGAAATGCAACAGATGTACTAGATGTACGCAAATAGGAGAAAACATGCTATGCATGCCCAAATCCAGTTCTGTCTTCAACCCAGAGGGGGAAGCTTGAGAAACAATTTAGGAGGCACCAGCAGAGAACTTAGTCGTTTCTAAACCAAATGCTGTCTGTCATTGGCAACGGCACACAAAACTGACCACATAGAATGAGCTTATTATTTGGTAACTGGGACATTCATTAGATGATTAATTGCATAAATCAATTTAAATGTCTGATGAGGACTGATTTTTTTCCACATTAACTCAGAGATATCGACAGTGTTAGTAGGGAAATCAACTTTACCTAAAATTAAAAGCTAACACCTAAATTTTTCCCATGAAATCTAGGAACTTTATCTATTACTAATATATCTTATGCATCGCGAAACTCCCTTACTCCTTCCTCTATTGAAGACAGCTGGTTACTATAACAACCACCACTGCAGTGCTACCAACCACACACAAGGAAACAAAACCATGACTTCAAAGTCATTGGTGTCCCTTGCTCACAGAATAACCAGCTAATTTAGAAACAGACAGAGATTTTGTAAGTAATTGAGAACATGAATGGAATTTAAAGTTATTCTCCCTAGAAAGCAAGTTAAAGCAAACCTACAAGGAACAGAGACAAAGCAGCTAGGAGAGCTCCCCATCTGTTTTTGTTGCAATAGTAGGAAAATACTACCCTGTTTGCTCAGAAATGCACCAATCCCAGACGACCTGAGGGCTGAAGGTGAAGAAGAGACAGCTTTATGTTGAAGGAAAGGAATAAATTGGCTCTCTCTCTCTCTCTCTCTCTCTTTCTCTCTCTCTCTCTCTCCCTCTCTCTCTCTCATCTCTATCTCTCCCTCCATTTTTGCACTATATATATATATATATATATATATGCGATTATATATGTGTGTGTTGTGTATTTCACATGTATATTGTATAGATGTGTACTTATACATTTATGTATATGTGTGTGTCCAAAAATGAAGCATGGTAATATAGAACTCCTGAGCAAAGAAAGGATAACCTAACAAAAGGATGGCTGCGTTTTCACACTTTTAATAGTACTTCCTCGAAAATGAAGATAATATTTCTTTTGCCCTCCTTATCGCTGCGAAGGTAATATTATAAAATCTTAGCAAATTAATTAAAAGCTACTAGGTTTTTATTAAATGTAAGTAGTATTATTAATGAATAGTCTGTACCTTCAATTATTGATGTCATTTTGTCCTCCTCTAATTTAAATGAAGTGAATTCTACATAATAGTAGATGAATTGTCATGTTTGAATATATTTTAACGTTTGAATCAGATTAACTATGCCATCTCAAACACTGTTTCTTTACAGTTAGAACTTTTAATATCATTTCTTTCAGCCTCTGGAAGGATATGCGTGATTGCTGTTATCCACAGATGCCATGCTATACAAAGGCACACTTAACGTCTCTCCCATCCCACTGCAGCATAGCGTCTAGTCTTTTTCTCTCACTCTCATTAGACTTAGGTACTTCCAATTTCTAAGAAAACAGTGATGTTATACGTAAATAAAGGGATATATACCCCTCTTCCTGTACACGGTTCCTTTTAGGTAATGCAAAGATGTCCAGTTTCTTAAATGTTGATGCAAATGGCAGAACTTCCTGGTTACTAGCTCTCCATTGAACGTCTATGTATAATGATTTGCTACTGCTGTTAGCCATGTGTGTCTGAGAACTCTGCCCCCTTCTCACTCTGTTCTGCCAGTTTAAGCTTATTAGAATGAAAGATGGAAAGAAATGAAAACATTATCATGAGTGTGAATTTTGAAAGGAGTCAATGACTCCAAGATAACCCTATACACCTTTGTCGATAATAAAATACTGGTACATGTCTTTAATCCTGGCACTGATGGGTAAGAAACAGGAAGAGCATAAGTTTGAAGCCAGCCCGGGACAAATAGTGATTTTCAGATCAGCCTAAGTTACATAATATGACCCTGTCTTAATTAAAAAACAGAAAGACCAATGGAATAGATATTATATGAAGTATTCAATACTTGTACTCAGTTGATAACCTTTTATTCTTGTCAAACACCTAATGTCATACTCCAATGTCCTCCTAAATACATGTATTTCCTTCCATGCACCAATATAGTGACCTAAAACAGTTTTCCTCAATTAACTGGAGCTGTTTTTATAGCTGTGAGAGTAAGTATAAAAATGACAACCTCTTATTTTTAGCTCAGCTTTTTTGAAAGTAAGTAGTCCAAATAGCTTGTTTTATAGAGAAGCAAAGAGCATCTGTGACCATCTTCTCGCCAGAGAGTTCATGTACAACAAGTTCTGAGCCATAAGAGTATTTCGGTAACTAAGTGACAAGCCTCTGAAAATAGAGGTTTCTAAGGAAAGACACTGTGAGCTTTAACTGCAGTGCTGATTGTACTCTCCACTGCACTCTGCGGGCTCCTGAAACACCCTATGATTATTTGATTTGTTAAAGAGAGCTGGAGGAAAGCGGTTGAGAACAATAGCGAGCAAAGGAAGGACCCAGATTTAGAGGGGCGTTTGGTTTTACATAATCAAGCAGTATCTATGATTCATTTTATCGATTGCCCACCATGTGAACAAAGGCAACTGTACAAATGTCTGTCAGAGATTACACAGCCCACAGCTTTGTTCCACTACCTCGGTGCCAATCAAACAGGTTTATCCATGCACTGAAAACTGCATCATATGAACCGAGCAGAGACTATACAGACCCCTCAATGATACAAAACACTGCATAGAAATAATTTTCCAATTATTATGCAATTATTTGATTTTGATGTACTCATATTTTGCTGTACTAAGAATTCTCTCACTTACAAGGTGGTTGCTGAGTCTCCCATTTTCTACGGGAGCCTGGATCCTGAACTTACATTTCTGCTTTGACCATAGAAAAGATGGAGAGATGGAGTCTACCAATACAAAATAATGTGAGATTAATAAATATCAGACCAAAGGGTACTTTTACAACAATTTTGGGCCAAAATATGATATTAATATGGTTACTCAGAGCCGTTCTTTACTTTGATGTTATTCACGTCAAAGTCTCTCCTCCATCTTTGCTGGCCCTGGCAGCCTTCTGTAATGCCTGTGTCACTATTAATCCATGTCCTCTCCTGTCTGCATTATCCAACAGCTAAATCTCCTCAGCTCCCTCCTCTACAAGGTTTTGTGTCTGCTCAAGTGCTGCTTAGAATAAACGTTCTCTCCTTTTCCATCCTTCTTACTTACCCTTCTGAGCCACCTTTCCAAGTCTGATTCAAATCTCTCCTTCGGGAAGTTAGCATGTTCACATCAGCCTTGTACAATCTCTCTCTCTCTAAATCTTCACACAAACATTTACTATTCATTTAGCCCACATCATTCGGTTCCTGTATGGCATTTATCATTGCAATGAGCATCCTATCTCTTTTTATTGACCGAGGTATTACAGGGAAAACAGCCTAAATAACAGCAAATTCCCCAGGAATTACCACTTTTCTTCTTTGCTTCCTCCTCCTCTTCCTCCACCTCCTCCTCCTCCTCCTCCTCTTCTTTGTTAAGCACAGTGGTGGTAGTCATAACAACCAAGCTACATGTATTTACCAGTCCTCATTGTGACAGATGGATATTAGGTATGGTGGAGGAGAATGTTGATTGTAGATAAAATGGAGAAGGAAGTAGAGGCAAGGACATGTGGAAGAGTCCAGAGTGGACATGACCAGGTTGATCTGGGCCATATGGGAAGAGGAGGAGGGGAAGGGAAAGGGGGGGAAAGGGAACTAGGTGCTGCAACCAGGAGACCAAAAGTACAAAAATGGACAGAGAACCAAAATGTTTGGATTATAGGAGGAAGAACCTCTGGGAGAAGGGCAGCTCAGCCCTTGGAGAGTTCAGGATGGAGGGCGGGTATGCCAGCCATACCTGCAACAGGTAAAGACTTAGAAATACTGGGAGAACCTGATGGTCAGGTTCACGTTGACAAGTTCAATAACCATGCTTTTTCTTTGCAGCTTTAGATGTCGTGGAGCTCCCTCTGTGGAATGGGCTGGCCTCAAACTCACAGAGATCCACCTACATCTGTTTCCCAAGTGCACATGAAGGGCTTATGCCAACATTCCTGGACATACTTAACATTTTTACAGTAACACATTAAGGGATTCAGATTGCCACCTCCTTTAATATTATTTGAGAGCCAATGTTACATTTTAAATGTTAGTAACTATGCCTTAGAGATCCAGGAAACAAAAATGCCTCTGATCTGCAAACCCCTTCCTTGCCCAAGGAGAGACAGTTCCTGAAATGCTGGAGGCTACTGCTTATGAGAAATATCAGACCACGTGTTTTCACTCCCCCAAACAAGTTCCCCATCTGCAGTGATGTGCTTGATTGCAGGTGGGTAGGAGGATCACAGGCAGGAAATAACCTTAGTGTGTTGCTTGCCCCTGATTGGGGCTACAAAACTTGATCAGGGACATTTTTTGAAACCCTGAGATGGACCTGGCCAGAACCCATCCACCTGGCCAGTGTTTAAAGCTTGCATCATATTTGACTTTAAATTGTGGTAGTGATCTTATTCTAGATGGGTAGGATTAACATCTACAGAAAAAGTCCCATTAATTTCCATTAATACCTCAGTTATGCAGTTGAAGAAAGTAAAGTCTAAAAAACTTACTAAATGTCCCAAAACAAAATTACAAAAAAAAAAATTAAGTTTAAAGTTCCATTTGTCTTAAGTGGCATTTCAGAGGTTGCATCTGAAGGACTCTAACAGAGCCCAGAATGGCAACATTGTGCTAGGGGTCTTAATCCCACAAGCGAGAAGAAGAGCACTTACCACAATTTTGAGCTAATTTTGAAGCAAGCTTGATTTTACAGGGGTGCATCCAAGAGCTGTTCAGTGATTGCCTCCTAAGTCGAGTTAAAGAGACCAGCCCCAAATCTGTTTCTTCGTCCCTTTTTAAGTTACAGGTGGTTACAAAGCACTTAGACGGAAGAGTGATAAAGGGTCAAGGAAATATTGAAAAATCTCAAAAAACAAACCAATAACCACAAAAAAATCATGTGATTAGGGAGAATTATTAGGGAGGGTGAGGGCATGCTCAAAAACAAGTCAAAGTCATAGATTGGGGCAGGCCAGTTCCCAGAAGCAGACTTAAAAACCAGTATCTCAGTAACGCAGTCAGGAACTTAGCTTTTAATGATACTGCATAACGGCTTCTGCTTTCAGAATGGATCCAGGCAGGTCCCAGGCAGGTCTCTCAGTGGGTCCTGTCCTTCTGAGCTTCTCTTTTGCAAAACCACTAGATCCCTTATTTGGCAACTGACTCATTCCTGAGGCTGACCACCAAGATTCAGTTATCAAATTCCTTACTTGGCCTCACTGACTAACATGATCAGTCAGGTCTTAACAATTCCTTCTAGCACGGACTCCCCTTTTTCTCCTTAAACACCACTCCTGCAGAGCTACCTGCTGCTGTTTCTGTTAGATTCCAAAGCAGCCACCCTGTCTTCTGTCTTGCTTAATAAAGGATCTCTTTCTGTTGGAAATTGGTGTTGGTGTGTGGTCTCTGCCTAATCAGGGGTCTAGAAGAGAGCACCCTAGAGGTAGTTCATGGGTCCCTTCAGCATCCAATAATGGAACAGAATGTATGTGGCAGAAAAGCCTGTGTTTTGTAAAATATAAATAAGGAAGCAAAACAAAAGAAAAGGGCAGTCATTAAAACAGTTTATTTTACTTGGAAGGAATAAAGCGAAAAGAGTCCTTCTTGGGCTGACTGAGCTTGCCTGGGTCCTCTCTTACTGGGTACTCTGGATCTCCAGTTTCCAGATGAAACTGGCCTGACTTTGGATTTACCTATTTCTCAAAGTTTCGGTTTGGGCTCTTCCCACCAAGGACTTCTTTGATCTGCTTCACTGGGATCTAATGCAGGAGGAACTCAGTCCCCAAACAGTTGCCTATCCTAGATTCGTTCAACACTGAGAATCATGGATGAAAAAAAAAACTAGCCCCACAGAGAACAGATGTGTGGGATCCTCACCAGAGAAGATGTGAACGTGCTCAGAAAATGTAATACTTTGCCTTACAAAGCAAGGTTTCCAACTTGATGGGATCTGATGAGAGACAACATCATGATTAAGTCAGGCACTTGAGTGAACTCAAAGAAATGTTTAACACTAACACAGAACTAGTAAGGGACAGTGTCTGCTTGTCTTAATGTCAGTGAATCTAAAAGCCCTGCTGTTTTCCATCAGAATGGTAGACAGGACAGTCTTGGCCTAATGAAGCAAGCAGGGCTGACAGCCAACTCTGTTACAAGATGAGTTTGTCCTAGAGTGCCACTGGATCTGGGAGGTTGAAGATGGGTTCCAATTAACGATTCAAAATGAAGGCTGAAGTCGTAGCACGCAAAGGAAAGGGAACCTCTTAGAGAATGCGATTTAATAGGTTTGACCTTTATGAGGTTGAGTTTTTGTGACAGGCTATACCATAATAAAATCTCGAGGAAAAAAAAAAACTAATGAGTTCTAAAAATAGGATGTGCAAACACTGTGATTTTATAGGTGCTATAGATGCCTAACCCCGAATTCATTTCAGAAACAGAGGTAAGCTCTTTCAGCCGCAGACTCCCAGTCTAAGGGGTATTTATAATTAAGGCTCTCTCTCTCTCTCTCTCTCTCTCTCTCTCCCTCTCTCTCTCTCTCTCTCCTCTCTCTCCATTGCTTCTCATCCCCCCACCACAGTTCTATGTGTCAAGGCAAGCACAGCAAATAGTAAGTACTACCTTCATTCTTCTCTTTTGTGATTCTTAGCTTTTGAAGGTGAGAATCCTTGCTACTATCCTTCAAGACAGAGCTAGTCTCCCTGGTCCCCCTTTACTCCTTAAATGGCATAATGGTTCCTTTGCATGGACAGATAAAGGCCCTACCAGATTGGTGTAGCAGCCAGGTGACATCAAAGATCTACCTTAAATCCCAGCGTTGCTAAAATCCACTGTTGTCTAGAACAACAATTCTTCATCTCAGTTTTTATTATAGCCAAGCATTTATTTATTTATTTATTTATTTATCTATTTATCTATTTATTTATTTATTCATTCATTCATTTTTAAATCTATTTGCCATTTATAGTTTTCACAAGACTAATTCTCCCCTCATCTCACTCCCTTCTCTGTCATTGATGTATTTCCCATCGGCTGGGATGGCTCCCTCAGATGATTTTTTATTCCTCTACTACTGTTAATCCTATTGTTTGCTCTCCCCATCTACCTATCCCTAGTATTACAACTGTCAATTACTTGAGAATGAAAGCTAAATTTTCAATTTGCTTTTCTGTAACCACCATGAAATGTAATTTTCTAGGTCATTTGCATTATCAATACACAGTAGAGACTCCTTTCAGGAAGAGTTATTTTATCCTCTTCTCAATCTGGATTCCTTCAACATTTGCGGTTACAGCTGAACTTTAATACTCTCCCTAAATTTTTATTTCTTTTGAAGTATACAAAATGCTTTGTCAATATAACACAACTATTGGGACTGAGATTACATGTCAGTGAGACTTAGTGGCAACTTCATGAAAACACTTGCCAAAGAGCATAAGAATAACACCTAGCCACAACTTCAAAGTTTGCTGCAAAAAGAAACATCTATGAGAGGAGAGTTTACAGTGGATACATAATTGTATATATGTAAGCATTCATTTCTAGTCCTTTCTACATAATTGCTAAACTCTTTTGTAATAAAAATTGTGAGAAAACATGTTCTAGAATCCCCCAGGTATTTTTAAAACTGCAGAGACAATTTCCTAACACATGTTTTCAAAGCTCTTCTCACAAACCATTACAGTTGACCTCACTATTGATACTTGATCCATGTCTCTTATTGTTTTCTTACCTTATGAAACTCTTGCTCTGTAGACACTTAAACTGCATAAGCCCATCGTTTACTGGAAAAAATCTATGAATGTTCATCCTTGATTCAAAGGTACCCTGCAGGTTGCCTCTCTGCTTCCCACATTATAAGAAAGCTTTTAGTCAAATAACTGATGGACTCTTTCAAATCACCCCTTCCATCTTTTTTTCCACAGAATTATTCATGCTTACATAGCTTCTCCCATTTACCTTTCATGGTAATAATCTTAAGCGGTGTTTCTTAAATTTAGCCCTAAAAACAGATGACTTTTTATATAGGGAAACTATCAAAATTAGAGTCACTGTTTTTCCATACTAATCTAAAACAGACATCATGTCATATAAATTATAAGTTACTAAATATGTTTTTCACATGCTCAGTTATCACTGCTTACTACTTTAATAATGCCTTACAAAAGCATGAACTAAGAGATAGAAATTCTCTTTTCTATGACCAGATTCTTATTTCTCCTTTTATCAGAGACCTGCCTCAACAAACATATCACTTACCAGTGTAGGGGTATGGGGATTAGAAAAGTAGTATAGGGCACAAAGACACAAGTAAAAATAATAAATCAGAAAGCATAGGATAGTATGGGAAGGAGTTCCAGTGAGTACTGAAATCTTCTTCTTTTAATTTCCAATTGCTTGAAGTACCCCTGAGCCTAAAATGTAGGAGTTTGATAAAATAAAAAAAACAAACTGTTTTAACATGATGCAAGGAAGTAACCATACCAATTAAAGGTTGCAGGCTACATTTTTAGGTAAATATTTTGTTGCTAGAACAAGACAAATAACTCACAACCTAGACCAAAAGATTGTGTAGAAAAATAACTCCCTGGTGGAATCCATTGTTGTCTTCCTAAGGGAGTTGGCACTTAGTTGGATACTTAGATTTTTGTTTGTGATAGAAACGTATTTACTTCTCTGTTCCTGAAATAAAAGGTCTGAATATTATCCACACCTGTTGACAATAACCTTAAGAGAGCAGAACTCTCTGAACTAAAGCTAGGTGGGACCTCTGAGATAGAAGGAGACAATAACCTTGAAGAAATAGAAGTTTATACCAACTCTCTGACTTGGGTCAAGGTAGAAATAGGCTCATATTTTTGGACCTCCACACTCTTTTGAATTGTAGGATGCATTTTGAAATGAAGGAGGTTTAAGGTTCACGTTTCTATCATGAACAAACAGTTGTTCCTTTCTTAGAACCTACAGAGAGGCAACATCTCAGCCTTAGAAATAACATATTGACATGTACTACAGAGGAAAGTAACACGCACCTTGTAACCAATGGTATCATCAGGTTAATTTCTGGTTGGTCTTTTCCTGTTCTGTCTATACTTATTATTGGAGTAGGTAATCCAGAAATTAATCTTAGGAATGTTTATATTTGTCTGAGGTTTGTTAAAAAGGAACATGTGCAAGAAGATGAAGATTTAAAAGCAACAACAAAGATGATAGCAATAAAACTTAAAAGAAAAGCTACCATAGGCTCAGTGAAATTTTGGCTGGGATATTTAATGAGAGCCTTTTCTTTATTTCTTTTTTTTTTCTTGTTCAATCTAAAAGCCAAAATGGGTCTTCCCAATTCTCAGCCAACAAGAGGCCTCTCCCCTAACACTGGGAACTCAGTGCTCAGTTTCCTGGGCATAATCTCTCTGAGTGCAGCACAGCTCGGATTCAATGATGATCCGCCAAAGTTTTATAAGCATTGGACATGACTACTATTCAGAAACTGAGAAAGGAAATTGGAAGCCAGAGTGACTAGGGAATATGAACAGAAAGAAAGTCATTACATTTAACAAGTAGATCATTTGAAACCTTCAGGACTGCAAATTCATATAGTGAGAAATCCCACCTCAGTGTGTAACCTGCAAATGATAGCAAAACTCTTGTTTAACTGAACTGTGGGATCCAAGATAAGTTTTTTTTTCTATATTTTACCATCTCACTTACTGAGGGTGACTTGCGTTAGAATATGCTTTACATATACTATCTCTCTCAAGACTTCCCAGAAGGTTTAATTTAAATGTTTTAACATTTTTGTAGATACCTCTATACTCCACAAGGCCTAAATGTAATTACACAAATTGAGCAAGAAGTGATGGGCCAAGAGCCACACTCAAACAAATCTCTGATATCCTTATCTTTATGTCTAATTTATTTAGTGTTTGAAAGATACATTTATTCCTGGACAGCGTCCTCTCAGAGGGAAGCAAGTAATTGTTCATGACAATTATAACTCTAGGTAATTATTTAAAACAATAGCAACCAAAAATAAGAGCATTCCAAAAGATACCAAAGTCTAGCTATGGTAATTTGCCATAAGACATTCCAATGTCCAATTAGAACTTACAGTGATGTGAGAAAAGGTTGCATAGGGTATCCACTAAAAGATTTTTGGTAAAACAACAACAATAATAAAATCCCTACTATAAATCCTTTGATATTTTAGGAAAAACTGCAGCATAGTCTAGAACACTGTTGTAGAAATTCCTACCACCAGTAGCCTTTAAGTTACCCGCCCACTTGGGCGTGGCCTCTTCTACTATTTATGCTGATGCAAAGCAGGCATCTGGTCCCTTTTCTGGCTGCAGGATCCATTTGCTGTTTCCTGTTCCAGCAGAGGATTGTGATCTGTGACTCTACCCTTAAATAAATAACCCTTTATTATACTCAGTTCTGAGCCATTGTGGGATTTCTTTTAAACACCCTTCTTCATCTGGCGCCCAACTGGATTCAGACTTCACATGATGTCCAGACAGGAGAAGCAGGATACAAGAAAAAAAAAAAGACTGTCAAATCTTGCCAAGATAGCATAATATGGTTTTGAAAAATGTCTTGCCTCTGAAAATGGTATGTCAGTTACTCTAGGCCTTAGTCAAAGTTGGTTGCTCCAACATTGAAAATGAGACTTTGGGTGATTGTCCAGATTGTCTCTGTCATTTGTTGTACATTTGCTTGATTACACATCCTGCTTACTCAAGTAATATTATATTCCTTATTGGATCTTTGATAGGATTGAAGACTAAATAGTTGCAGTTACTTTCCTCTTATGACTTGGCCAAGTTATTTATTATACAAGACTTAAACTCATTAGGATAGGATAATTATTGAAACATTTATCACGTTTCCTTCTTGATATATTTGTTCTTATTGTATATAATTTTGTATTAGGCTTCGAACTCTCTTATTTAAACAAAAGGGAGTGCTGTAGGAATTCCTACCACCAGTAGCCTTTAAGTTACCTGCCCTCTTAGGCTTGGCCTCTTATACTATTTATGCTGATGTAAAGCAAACATTCTGTCTCTTTTCTGGCTGCCCGAATCCCTTGCTATTCCCTGTTCCAGCAGAAGATTGTGATCTTTGAGTCTACTCCTAAATAAATAGCCCTCTATTATACTCAATTCTGAGCTAGTGTGGGATTTCTTTTAAGCGTCCATCTTCAGAATACACTTCCCACTGATGGTTAATGTGGTTGATAGGTTACACACTTCTTGTTAGGTAATTCTTTCACCAACGTTTACTTGATGCCTAGAAAGTATTTTAAGTGCTTAGGAAGTTATTTGTTTTTGTTTTTTTCTGATGTTAATTACTTATTTAGAGAATCAGCTTATGACATTGATGGACTATCTTCAGCAAATTCATTTTACTTTGAGTTCTTTGGAGGATACTTTTTAAATAAACCCACATGCTCTACATATTATTTTGTTAATAACAAGTACCCTGGAAGAGTTAATACTTTTACATCTAAGATATTTATGAGTACTTTCTACTTTGCTATGAAAATTTACTCCTTCTTGTCACCCCCCTTTACTGATTATGCCAATTCCATTCCAGTAAAATGTTGTCTTGATCCATAAAGAAGAGAAGGCATTACTGAGGACAGGTCAGCAGTGAGAAATCTTTGTATACTTAAAATCAGGAGCATAGAGGATATTCAGGAGAAAGATATTTGCCCAATGACATGAAGGAATTATAACAGAAGGATCATAGACTTAGAATTCCCATGTCTCTCTGATTGTAGATAGGGCAGTTTCTAATTCTTTTTCCAATCCAACAGGAATAAAACTTCAGCATTTAATCTTAGATTAATAATCTTTATGGAATCTAAGTGATACAGAGAAATTATTTCTTAAGCTAATTTAATTCTACCTCTTGGCTTCAATTACAGGATAAAAAAGACATCAATTGAATGAGGCTGTAATATAATAAACAAACACTCAGAAAGTATTTCTAAAGTGTATGAATACAAAAATACATCGCTATCTACCTCAATATCTGTATTTACTCACCAATCTATCATCCATCCATCTACCTATCTATTATATATCTTTCTATTTACCTAGTTATCATTTTCTCTCAAAACAATATTATTCAGTTCCTGAGCTTAAACCATTTTTTGTTGGTCTATTTTGTGCCAGTCACTAAGATTGCAGCTGATTGATAAAATGTGATCCCAAACTCTTATCTGGAGAAAGATGCATACAATAAGTAAACAAGTGAATGTCATTGAATACTGCAGATGTTACAGTAATAATATTAAAGCATCAAAAAGCTAGATATAGCCATTGGGATTCATTTAGCAAGTTCCACCTCATATGTCTGTGATAGTCTCTAGAAATGTAGTTTGCAGAATTTACAACTGAGTTACTATCACAATCAACTGATGATGCTTAGGAAGAGGGTCAGTATCCATCTTGACAGTTTGTTATCTGTGCTGTATGGTCTAGAATATGAATAGATATGGATGGAGGAGGGTACATGCTTTGATCTTATTAAAATGATTTAATTAATTAAATATTTGATTTTTGTGTCTTAAGATAATATTTCATGTGGCACAGCCTTGTCACCCTAATGAGCTAAGGGTAATTTTAAACTCATACTCCTGCTCCAACTCCCCAAGTGATTTCAGTTGTGCATGTGAGCCAACACACCTGCTCTGAGTCTTGGCATTTGTAAAGTGTTTTTGAATACTGGTCATAAATATTGAGATGGTATTAAAGGAAAGTCAAAACAGAAGAAAAGTCTAAAATCAAAGAAGATATTAATGCTGAACAGTTAAGCAGTGTTCTTCAAATAGTTCTTACTGTAGAGAGGGAACAGGCTGAGGCCCAAGAACAATGCCAGCATTCACATTCTTTCAGCATGCCCTTCAAAGACTGAGGAGTACCATCACAGCTCATAAAAAAGAAGAACCTTTTACCTCAGCGTACAAATGATAAGTGTAGAATTGAATTGGAATTGGAAGGATGTATTCGGCTTAATTAGAGCAAGTAAAGAGACATTTCAACCTAGAGTCAGAGACATGTTTTCAGCTGTGGAAAGCAAAAGCTCTGGCAAGGGAACAGAAGGACATATTTAAGTGAAGTTTACATGGTTATTGCAAACAAAGACTTTATTGCCAAGCTCCCACATAATTCTTTACTTACTGTCTTTGTAAAGGTCCAGATTATAGGACATAAGTCTGTTTGTGTAATGGATTATATTTATTGATTTACATATATTGAACCTTCACTGTATCTATGGGATAAAGCTTACTTGATCATAATGGAAGATCTTTTGATATGTTCTTAAATTTGGTTTACAAGAATTTTGAAAATTTTTGCATCCATTTTCATTTGTTTGTAATTCTCTTTCTTTGTTGGGTCTTTATGTGATTTGGGTGTCATAAAATGAATTGAATAATATCCCTTCTATTTTTATTTTATGGAACATTGACATTGTTCTTCTATTTCTATTTTATGGCACATACCCCATTTTATAGAGTATTGACATTAACTCTTCTTTAAAAGTCTGGTAGAATACTGTTCATCTGGCAATGGTTTGTTTTTGGGTGGTAGACTTTTAATTGATGATTCTATTTTCTTTGGGTTATATATGTTTAAGTTGTTAATATTATCTTTATTTAACTTTAGTAAGTGGTGTTTATTGAGAAAAGTATCGATTTATTTTAGATTTTCAATTTTGTGGAATACAGATTTTTAAAGTGTGTTTTTATGATTCTCTGGCTTTCCTCAGTGTCTCTTGCTATGTTTCCCTTTTGATTTCTAATTTTCTTAATTTGGATTGTCTCTCTCTGCCTTTTTACTGGTTTTCTCAAAGAACAAACTGTTTGTATCATTGATATTTTGTTTGCTGTTTTATTTGTTCATTTGTTTCTATTTTGTTGGTTTCAATCCTGACTTTGTTTCTTGTTCTCTACTCCTTTTGGTTGTGATTTTCTTTTTTTGTTCTAGAGCTTTCAGGTGTGCTATTAAGTAGAAAATAACAGGATCTCCTGAGTAAATTGGTAACATGGGGACCATGGGAGAGTATAAAGGGGAGGGAAGAGAAAGGGAGAGGAGCAGATTTTGTAAGCTTTCTGTTGTTTGTTTTGCTGTTGATATCTAGTTTTAATCATAATGTTTAGAAAGGATACAGGGTATTTTAACAATTTTCTTGTATATGTTGAAACTTGTTTTGTGCCCAAACATGTGATTAAATTTGAACAAAGTTCCATGAATTGGTAAGAATAAGGTACATTCTTTTGTGTTTGGGTTAAATGCTCTGAAAATATCTGTTAGGTCCATTTGGTTTTTAACATCAGTTAGCTCCAGCATTTCTCTTTTCAGTTTTTGTCTGGATGACCTGTCTATTGGTGAGATTCAGGGAGATATTGAAGTTTCCCTCTACTGTGTGAAGGTCAATATGTTCTATAAGCTCTAATAGTCTTTCTTTTATGACCTTTGGTGTCCTTGTATTTGGTGAATAGATGTTAAGACCTGCAATGTCCTCTTGGAGGATTTTTCCTTTGAAGAACATGCAGTGTCATTCCCCGTCTCCCCTCATGAGTTTTGAGTTGAAGTCTATTTTGTAAAATATAAAATGTCTGCACCAGTTTTTCTTTTCTGGGTTCATTTGCCTGGAAGAAAAGAAACCCAGGTCGATGGCAGAGAAAAATATAAATTAGGTTAGAAACATTTTCTTCTATGAATTTGTTAATTATATTTTCTGTGTCTTTGACCTGTGTTTTTTTCTTCCTTCTTTTATTATTCTTAGATTTGATTTTTTCATAATATCCAAATTTCCTGGATGTTTTGTGTATGGATATTTTTATATTTAACAGTTTCTTTGAGCAAAAAATTGTAGGTGGATTTTCTGTCCCTCCTGCCAGGTTCCAAATCACAACACAGAGAGTTATTATTAATTATGAAATTAATATCTTAGGCTGTTTCTAACTAGCTCATATAATTTAAATTAACCCATGACTATCAATTTTATCTCTGCTTCATGGTTTTATTATCTTTAGTCTGTGCTCCCCTTGCTGCTTCCTCTGATTCCTGGCATCTTCTCCTTTCTTCTTCCTAGCACTCTCTCTACCCTAAAAATTCTGCCTAGCTATTGGCCACTTTGATTTTTAGTAAACCAATCTTAGTGGCACATATTCACAGTGTAAAAAAGAGATTATTACAAAATAAAGAAACCATTTCTTCAATAGTGTCTTTAATGCCTGAGATTCTCTCTTCCATCTCCTTTTCTTTTGGTGAGGCTTGTGTCTGAGGTTCCAGTTCAAAGATGAAAAGTTTTTATTTCCAGATTTCCTTCAGTTTTGGTCTTCTTTCCACTTTTAGGTATTGAATTATTTTATTCATTTCTTTCTACTATTTGCTCATGTTTTCATAGATTTCTTTAAGGGTTTACTCATTTCCTCTATAAACATCTCTATCTTATTCATAAAGGTGATTTTAAGGTCCTTGTTTTGTATGCTGGCTCTGTTGCCTTTCCCAGGACATACTATTGCACTGTTGCTTGGCTCTACTGAAGATATGATGTACTTGCTGTCACTTATTTTGTTTTTATGTCATTGCGTCAGCATCTAGCTTTAGTATAACTGTAATTTTAGGTGCTGCTATTTGGTCTTGTCATTTTGAGGTGAGTATTCTGTTCCTTGATTTCTGTTGCCATCTCTGGTTCTTAGGGTGTGGTGACTGAGTGTTGTCGGTTAGGTAATTCTTCTGAAATCGTGCCAGGTGTGGTCAATGGGACTTTTGAGTAGAATGTTTTTCCACATTTTGGAAGCTGACCCTTTGGAAAAGGGATGAGTTAGACATGGCAGGGTGGGTTGACTGAAGAGGGAGGGATGCAGAAAGTTCCACCAGGATCTGCTTAGTCTCCCGAGAATGGGGATAAAAACTGAGGAGAGGCCACAAAATCATTCTGCTACAGAGTTGGGGATGAAACTGGGCATTGGATTTGGAGGAGAGGAGACAAGTGAAGATCTGAAGTTTGCCTAACTTCTTTTCTCTCTAGAAGTTTTGACTGGTGGATTCCTGGGGAATGCCTGCTGGAGTTGTGGGGGTAGAGCAACAGGATGTATGGGGAAGGAGACTGAAGGAGAAAATCTCTCTGTATCCTGAAGATAGGGACAGTGAGGAAGGGGAGAGCATCTGAAGATACTCTGCTACAAGCTTGGGATAGTCTGGGTGCTGGATTTGAACGAGAGGTGAAAGAACAGATGATCTATACCTAGCCTACTTGCCTCCCTGGTCATTGCACTTCGAAAGTTCATTTATTTATTTATTTATTTATTTATTTATTTATTTATTTATTTATTTATTTATGGTTTTTCAAGACAGGGTTTCTTTGTAGTTTCTAGAGCTGTCCTGGAACTAGCTCTTGTAGATCAGGCTGGCCTCGAACTCACAGATCCGCCTGCCTCTGCCTCCTGAGTGCTGGGATTAAAGGCGTGCACCACCACCGCCCGGCTTGCACTTCGAAATTTTAAATACCCCAATCTGACTCATGAAGTATTTAACTTTACTTAATTTTACCAACAATGTATGGTAAAACTGAAAAATTAATCAAATACTCATGGTTGCACCAGAGAATTGATACAAGGAAATCCGCGGCCTCCAAACTAGAGAAGACAGGCAGAAGCATATGGAAAGTGACAGATGACCACATTAGATGCCTGTTTTCAGAGGCACACTCTAAACTATGCTCAATGAGTTGTGGTAGTGTATGGTGCAAATAAATGTAACACTTAAAAATATTGGCATCTCAAATTTGAGAGGGCAAAAGCAGTTTCTTGAGAGCCACTCTCATGACTTACATGTGGATATCACTGTGAATTTCAAAGAAAAAATGTACATGTCTCAGGCTAGCAGAAAAATAAAATTGACATTCTCAAAGATTTCAAGCTTTGTGATATATCTTTGCAATGTTTAATATTGCCTTACTAAAATGTCAAATGTATTTTTCAAAAAGTCTTGTTAGAACTTTTGTGTATATGCATGTGTCTGTGCGCAGGTATATGCACACAAGCGCAGGTGAAAACAGGGGCCAGAATTTGGCATTGGATCCCCTGAAGCTTGAATTATAGGCAGTTGTGAGTCATCCAACATGAATTCTGGGAACCGAATTATTGTCCCACGGAAGAGCTGTACCCACTCTTGAGTCCTTTCATTTTTGTTATTTTAAAAAGTAGTATGCAAAAAAATATTTCCTAATGACACTTTCATACCTGCTTGGTTTTGACTGACACCTCCATTTCCTTCCTCCCCATAGTCACATTCTCCACCCCTACTAAACCCAGCATAAATAGCTCCACCCCAACATCTCCTTTTCACATTCATGTTCCCCATGTCCCATTATCCTTCCTCTTCAAGTGCTAAAATGTTGATCATTTATTTAGTCACTAAGATCAGTTCGTACTTAAGTAGAGACTTAATTCAGCTTCTGTGTAATCATCTTACAATAATGGTATTCCCACAAGCTGTGGTGTTGAGCAAAATTTGACTTCAGGACTCAGTACTCATTCTCCTAGGTATCAGGCTGCCAGCTAATAAGAAGCTCAGTTTATGCCATGGCCAAAGCATCAAAATTATGACATCCTCTGAGGCAAGTTTCAGCTAATGGCTGGTTTATATTGCTGCACAAAGTGAAATGAAAAGCTATTCATGGAAAATAATGATATTGTATTATACCTCTCCTGAGTAAGTTTATAAAACCCACTTTATCTGTTGATCAAAATAAATCTAACTTAAAATACAGAAATGGAACATGTAAACATTCATACTTTGTGTATTAAAATGATAAAGTAATACTCATGTTTTTAAATTTATGTCATTTTAATTGTGTGTGAGAGAGATAATGAGAGAGAGAGAGAGAAAGAGAGAGAGAGAGAGAGAGAGAGAGAGAGAGAGAGAGAGAGAGAGAGAGAGAGAGAGAGAGAATGCACATGAATACAGGTACCTCTGAGACCATAGGTGTAATATAACCTGCAGCTAGAGCCTGTGACTTGCTCTATCTGAGCGCACCACTGTCTTTTACTCTTAATGGCTGAGATAGCTTTCCAGACCCTTATATGATTCTTAATGCAATCTTTCACATCCACTGAAAGAGGTAATCAGGTTTGTGGAGACAGTCTCATTGATCAATAAACAATGAAAAAATACCAAAAGGTCAATACCCAACACCTTTATCATTTGCATGACTTCCTTCTTTTGTACTTTCAATCCCTTCGAGCTCAAGACAGTGTATCATAAAGTGTCTTCTGCTGACTATTCCTTTCTCTCTCTTTCAAATATTCTTTGTGTGTTATTCTATTTTTCCCTCATTTTTTATTAAAAATTTCCATCTCCTCCCCTCCTCCTCCCCCTCCCCTCCCCTCCCTTCCACCCATACCCTCACTCCTTCCCTCTCCAGGCCAAAGAGCCATCAGGGTTCCCTTCACTATGTTAAGTCCAAGGTCCTCCCAACTCCCCCTAAGTCCAGGAAAGTGAGCAACCAAACTGACAAGGCTCACAGTGAACCCGTCCATGCCGGAGAGTCCAAGCCCATCGCCATTGTCCTTGGTTTCTCAGTCCTCCTCCACCGTCAGCCACATTCAGAGAGTCCGGTTTGGTCGCATGTTCCATCAGTCCCATTCCAACTGGACTTGGTGATCTCCCGTTAGTTCTGTCCCACCGTCTCAATGGATGAACGCACCCTTCATGGTCCTGACTTCCTTGCTCATGATCTCCGTCCTTTTGCTCCTCATCAGGACCTTGGGAGCTCAGTCCAGTGCTCCTATGTGGGGCTTTGTCTTTATCTCCATCCATCGTCAGGTGAAGGTTCTTCTTATTTAGCTTCTCTAGGATCACGAATTATAGGCTCGATGTCCTTTATTTATGGCTAGAAACCAATTATGAGTGAGTACATCCCATGTTCATCTTTTTGGGCCTGGGTTACCTCACTCAGGATGGTGTTTTCTATTTCCATCCATTTGCATGCAAAATTCAAGATGTCATTGTTTTTTACCGCCGAGTAATACTCTAATATGTATATATTCCACAGTTTCTTCATCCATTCTTCCACTGAAGGGCATCTAGGTTGTTTCCAGGATCTGGCTATTACAAATAATGCTGCCATAAACATAGTTGAACAAATGCTTTTGTAATATGATTGGGTATCTCTTGGGTAAATTCCCAAAAGTGGAATGCTGGGTCCTGGGGTAGGTTCTAAACTTTAGTGAATTGATAAAATTCAAGACTATTTAAAACCAAAGTCATATTTCTTGTTACTATGTCTGTGTACAGTTTCAGCTGGGCATAAAATAAACCAGAAAATGAAAACTCTAACAGAAAGTTTAGGATCTTTTCCAAAACTTCCAGTTCTGTCCTCTCTGTCTCAATTGCTGCTAAGTGAATTTCCGTACTCCAGCTGTTTCCTGCTATGAGTCTCTAAAATTAGTGTGCTCTTTCATATTCCCATCTCTGCTTGGCATACTGGGGGATCCTTATCACTCCCACTTCTGCCTCTGACTTTATCATCCTAAAAGTCAGTATTCAGCTTACTGCCACATGAAAATTAAGTACATATTCTCAAGACTAACCCCCCTCCCCCATGCCTTTTAATTTTTTACAAAAGTAAGTTTCAAATCCTTCCCCTGGTATAGGTTTCTGTCGTTTGGTATATGACTGACCTAAGATTGCTTTTCCAGCGCTAATATTGATTTAAACAGTCCATAGCTCACCATGTATAGTACTTGGTGGTGTTCCAAAGATGTCCAAAAGTATTGCTAACAATGCAATATAACAGATTATCACACATGATTACACAAAGTCATTTATGGGCAGGAAAAGAATATTCTGAAGACAGGCACACATTATTGGCAAGAGCAGTGGCAATGAGCACAGCTGACAAAGAAATTTGCATGCAGGTGCTATGCCAGTGAGAAAATGAAAGTGTGTATGAATTTATAGCTGTCTAATAGAGGACTGAAAGCAACAGAGAAAAGCATAACAATTATGCAGAGAATTTGAAAATATTCTGTATCATTTTCTCATACCTGTCATAATGGATATGATAAAGGTAGCACCATCTGTTTTAAATCACACAACAGTTTTATGGCAATTAGATGCATGTAAAAAGTGCATTTTTAGTAGGAAAGCCATAAAACTATATAAATTTGCAAACATAAGTTTGTATTGAAAAGTTTTTTTTTTTTTTTTACCCTTATTGAGTTCATCTTAAAAATCCTGCTATAACCGATATATAATTTCTTCCTTGCTTGGTCGGATGTATTTAAAAGTTGTATCATAGCCGGGTGGTGGTGGTGCACGCCTTTAATCCCAGCACTCGGGAGGCAGAGGCAGGCGGATCTCTGTGAGTTCGAGACCAGCCTGGTCTACAAGAGCTAGTTCCAGGACAGCCTCTAAAGCTGCAGAGAAACCCTGTCTCGAAAAACCAAAAAAAAAAAAAAAAAAAAGTTGTATCATCAGGAAAGCCTCAAAACTATTGTACATTCTATGAGTAGATTTATAGCCTAAAGGCAAATTATTGCTCTGGAATAATAATAGGTCAATTAGAAATTAACTCTTTCAATACAGCACACCAAATATTTTATTTATTGAAATGTGTGTGTTTGCTGACAGTTTCAGACAAGAATGTCCCGAAATACATTCACAGATGATATTTAAGCCAAGGTCTATAGCTACAGAAGCACAAAGTTTGAAAAGGTAGCTGTTCACCTTTAATCTAAACAATTTAAATAGCTGAGCCAGTCATGCTTTAGTTTTTTAAATGTCTTTACATTGTCTTTTTTTTTTTATTACAGAATTTAGAACATAAAAGTATGGCAAATTCTTTGGCCTCATTCACACTGTTTAATTAGTTTAGGGATTAACAATGCCATTCGTTGTTTTAGTTCTATAGTTCAAGATTGCATTATTTAAGTGGAAGAGAATGAAGTCCCAGGCAATAAGTGAGCAATTCCGAGCTCTATAAATACCCCGCCTGGAGTATTCATTCAAGCACATTCTTCCTCAGACCCAGGATTTAGTTAGAATTATGTGGACAATTTCCCCCATCTTGCCACTTTGCCATCTGTCCTAAAGTAATCATTATGTTTCTACAACAATTGCGTTGTGAGATCTTTATTAAGGAACAAAACACTGCTTGGAACAATTAAGCTGGCATTGTAGCTGTTGGCCCAGCAGTGTGCTTTATTCCTAAGTCCCACATGGTCCACATATGCTGGTCCTATTGTAGTCAAAACTAGAAGTCTGTAATTTTATATCGATTTGAAAGCGCAGAATGAACGATCTGTAAATAAGGTAAATCAAATTAAATATCAATTTTACATATGCAGCAAAAGTCAAGACGTCTTAACCTTTATACTTGTGAAGAGAAACTGAAAATGCAACACTCTTGTGGTACTGATGAGTGGATTGGAGGCCATTTTGTTTACAACTTTCCATTTGATTCTTTTTTTTTCTTTTTTTTTCTTTTTTTTCCTTTCTCATGGTTTATTTTTTTTTTATATTTAAAAATTTCCATCTCCTTCCCTCCTCCTCCCCCTCCCTCCGCTCCTCCTCCCCCTTCCCGCCCCTCCTTCTCCCCCTTCCCTCCCCTTCCCTCCACCCATACCTCTCCTCCCTCCCTCTCAAGGCCAAGGAGCCATCAGGGTTCCCCACTCTATGCTAAGTCCACTTATTCTTTCCTTTGTGCCTGTTGCCAGCAACCAACACATGTGTGCTGATATGCCTCGCAAGTGCTAAACTGGGTGAGAGGTTTTGTGTTTGACAATATAATAATGTCATGCCCTGGTAGCCCATGCTAAAAGCTGAAATAATTTTAAATACTATGAATACTGGGTAAAGTAACAAATGGGTTGCTTTTCTACCTCCATTAGCGTGTGGCATCATGAAAAGATCTGACGTTAAGAACTGTCAAGCAACTGGGGAAACTGAGAGTTGCTTATTTTCACCTACAATACATGAATAACAATAAAACCGCAGATTTCATCAAATAATTTTATTGATCTTTGGCTTCTCTCTGGGAACAAGTAAAACATCATACGGCAAAGAAAACTGTCTTTAGGGAAATTTTCCTGTGATGAATTATTTTTCTTAATGTTCTGAAAACTAATCTAGCACTCCTGCTCTTTGCTGAGCATGCAGGCTGCTGCAACATTTCGAGAAACAGTGTGGTGATCCCACAAGAAACTTCAGAATAGAATCGACCATAGAGTAGAAACAATTCTCTATCTGGGTAGTCGCTTGATTTGAAAAAAGAAATTCTAGTCACATTCAAAGCAACATCAGTCAGAATTTGAAAAGAGAGGCAACCGAAGCATCCATCGACAAATGAATGAACAGAGAAGATGCAGGGTATCTGAGCTGTAGAAAAGTACTTAAATTCTACTCTATGTTAAGACCAAGGTCCTCCCAACTCCCCCCTGGTCCAGGGGAGGGGAGGGGAGGGAAGGGGAAGGAAGAGGGGAGGAGATGGAAATTTTTTAAATAAAAAAATAGATGTAGTACATTAAAAAAAAAAGAAAAGTACTTAAATTCTAAAACGAAAGCCATTTCAAAGGATGCTACAGTGCTGGTAGACCAGAAACTCTGGTGGAGGAAGCAGCAGTAACAAAGAAACTCTTCCTTTGTGTAGATGCTAAAACGGAGGTAAGCATGGTCTAGGAAAAGCTGAACAAAGAGGCTGAGGGTTTTTTGATACATAAGTTCACTTTTATATAATATTAACGGTATAGAAATTGATGATAATAGCCCTCAACAACATTACAAACATTGTGAAATGCCACAAAACTGTAACTGAAAATTGTAAAAATTATAAATTTTATGTTGTGTATATTTTGCCACAAATTTTAAAAGTAGGTGAAAGTAGGTTTAATTTCTTATATTTTATTATCTTTTCGAAGTTTTCATGTAATATTGTTCTATTAGAATCAGTTTTTAATTAATTAATTAATTTTAAATTTTCATTTTATATTACAACCGCAGTTCTCCCTCTCACCTCTCCTTCTGCTCCCTTCCCCATTCAGTTTTAAATCTAAATATTTTTAAGGTATCAGTTACCACCGTCAATGGTTTAAATGTTTGTGTTTTCTTTGAAGTACTTTCATAGCTCATATGTGACTGCACTATTATCAGCAATGCAATTCCTTGTTTCCACAGGCACACAGTGCGTTTACACTGACTTTATTCAAGCTGCTCTCTTTATAGTTAGTCTAAATCAGACAAATGATCACAATCAACGTGAGCAGGCCTGCTTCCTTCATCAGCTGCTTCCTCACAAGTGCCTGCCCCTGATCTGCTGAACATCCCAGGTTCCAGAAAATACAGCAAATATCATTCAGACAAATAGAACTATAAGTCTACCTGGTACACTTGAAAAACATGTTAGTTAGTGTGTTGTACGTAAAGGGAAGTAGTCTGAAAAATACAAAACAAACTGCTAACTCTAGGCATTAATAACTATCCTTTAAATAATGTGTGTTTTCAATTTGACCATAAAAGGCATTGCACAATAGTTTAACGGGCTAATAGTGAGGCTAAAAAAGAAAATTTATAGTTTCCTCTATTGAAAGATGCTAAGCTAATTATTGTGGAAATTATATCTACTGGAGGAATTTTATGATCTAATTTCCAAAATAGAGGTCCTTTTCTGAGAACACGGTCCTTCACTGAAGTTAACAATGGGCTTTATTCAGTATCATGTGGAGCTTTAATTCCTCTTCTTATGCTGTGGTTAATGTCTACAGTGCTCCATCTGATACCTCCCTTTCGGTCATAAGGATGACTGCTGTCCTTGACTTTTACTTTGCCCTCACATTAACAAAGGTTTATTTGAGAAACAGAACTTAGAGCATGAATCTCTAGCACCATATGTAATACATGTATATTTTTCAATTCAGAAGGATGACTATCCTTTTCTTTGGCCCTTTCCTTGTATCAGTAAGGGCTTTCTAGAATAACAGAACTTAAAGAATGTATATATACACACATATGTGTATACATGTATGTGTTTTTATATGTATACATCCTTTCTATGTAGTCACATGTGTATATATAGATATTCATTATATATTGCCACATATAGAATCCATATATGTATATGAATGAGTGCGGTCCTTAAATTTTACTTTCCCTTTGTATTAGTAAAGGTTCTCTGGAGTAATAGAACTTATAGAATGAATCTTTCTCTCTAGGCTTTTTCTCCAGCACTATCTCTGCCTGGGTGTTGCCATGCTTTCTACCATACAGATAATGAACTAGACCTAAGAAATTGCAAACCAGCTCCAATTAAATGGTTTCCTGAACATGAACTCTACAGCGTGGACGGGCTCACTGTGAACCTTGTCAGTTTGGTTGCTCACCTTCCTGGATTTAGGGGGAGTTGGGAGGACCTTGGACTTAACATAGTGAAGGGAACCCTGATGGCTCTTTGTCTTGGAGAGGGGTGGAGTGGGGGTATGGGTGGAAGAGAGGGGAGGGAAGGGGGAGGAGATGGAAATCTTTAATAAAAAAAATGAGAAAAAAAAAGTCAAAATAAAAGTCAAAAAAAAAAAAAGAATTGCCATGGTCATCATGTTTTTTTCAGAGCTATAAAACACTCACTGAGACAGTATGTGTATATATATATATATATATATATATATATATATATATATATATATATATATACTTATATTCTTTTGAGATTATAATACAGTTATATTGTTCCTTCCTTTCTTTTCCTCCCTCCAAACACCCCCATGCACTCCTCCTTGCACTTTTTCAAATACCTGGTCTCTTGTTTCACTTAATAATGTCTTAGTTAAATTGTAGTTCATAGCTCTAAACTAAAACTATGAGCAAGCCTTCTCAGAGAAGTAATGTTCGGTATTTAGCATCCTTGTATCATGTCACATCCTGCTAAGTGCACATGTTAAGCATCACTGCCAAGCCCCACAAGTTTGTTGTTCTTTACATCAGCTCCCAAGTCCTCGAATGCAGGTACAGTTCACTCCTGACGGGAGAATAAATTGAAAAATTGCTCTGAGGAGTGTAGTGTAATGAAAACAAGGAAAGGACCACATTGGTCTTCTCTGAATTGTCGGCACTGGCCCAGATAAACCCTGAGTAGATTTGTTGTGGAGGAGTTGATGCTGGACAGCAAAGTATTGCTCTGCCTCTGAATCAGGGTTTGTTTCAGGAAGTACACACAATGGATGGTAAATTAAATTTTAGAAACTAGATTAAGGCTGCCTGTAAATCTGGGGCTTCTCAGAAATAAAGCCAATAAGAAATATGCTAGGGGGGTTTGCATTCCCCTCATTTGTTAGCCAAAGCAATTATGATTTTGGCAAGAAAGTAAACCATCGATTCAATTAAGTTTAATTTTTGAAATGAAAGAATGATTTTACTTTCTACTCTTACTTTTAAAAAATGATACATCACACAATATTGTTATCTTTTAGAACATGAATAAATAGTTTTGTCTTATAATCCCCACTATATTATACTTAGGCTCTTTAGGCTTCTTGTTGTTTTGTTGTTGTTGAACTCTCAAGAATAAGTATTTATCTCAATCCTCTTTTATCTGTTAATACTCATCATTCCTTTCAACAGTCAATGCAAAGTTAGGTCAGAACTTCAGGCCATTTGCAAAGGAGCCCTCACCAAGAACAGAGCATCTATGGCCCTCTTTCTTTCTGTTTATCTTTATTAAAGACTAGCTCATTTGACGAACTGAAATGCTTATGGTTCATGGAGTTTTACTGTAAAGTGTTGTCCATCTATGGACATTACCCTGATGTGGCTGCCTTAGAAATAATAAATCACCTTAAATAAATGTCTATTGCGTTTAGGGTTTTATCCACTACTTTTAGGTTAAGGAAGTTGCAACACATGTGAGCACCCAGCACCAGAGCTGGTTGTAAATGTGTGCAAGTTTTTGTTTTCCAGTGTGCGGGCCTCAGAGCAACATCCTCATTGCCACTGTTAGATGTGAAAAATGCAGACTCTCAGGTTCCTTGCTCCAATAAGAAATCAGAATGTACATTTTTAAGTGTTTTGTGAGAATTTCTGTACATAAGAAAATTTTACAGCACAATTTGAATTGCATCACAAAATTCATATTAGTATTATTATATCTACGACATAATAAGGGCACAATTTTGAGTGTATAGGCACTACAATAAGTATCTTTCGAGTATTATCATATTTAAACCTCATTATAGCTCTAAAAGGTAATAATCGCCATTATTAAGCTTTTGCATACAAGACATTGAGCCTGGAATGCCCAGAGATCTGAAGGACTCAGGGGATTTCAAACTGGAGTTGTTCTGTAGAAAGTAGAGTTCCACACAGAAAATGTCATTGGTTAAAGTTTCCCTGGGAAGATTCAGGTGAATGGTCAGTCACCTCAGATGGACAGTAATGGCAGACAATGTATGACAGCACTTACATCCAACTTGATTCAACTGATGAGTTTACTGGGCTGTATTACAGAGCACAGAGAAGAGAATATATACAGGAGCATGAGGTCCTTGCAGGAGCATAGGTGACCTGCAAATTCCTTCATCACTGTGCAGTCCCTCTCTGTTATGGATGGTGGCCACATGGAAGATGCAGCATGAAGTCCAGCATCTCTCCAGTCCACCTGCAGATCAGAGGAGTGAAGAAAAAGTAGCAGAAATGCCACAGCTGCATTACCAATACTATTGACCTGGAAGCCACATCATTGTTCAGCTTCAGCTGTTGTGACTACAGTCTTAGAATGGCATCTTGTTATGACATAGCCCAAAGCTCCACACAACAATACTATTCATCACAAACGACATACTCTTGATTTACATGAATTATAAATTCATACTAAAATTATCACCCTTCTAAAATCTGACAGGTATTGCTAGAAAGACAGTGAAAGATGTACAAATCTCCCAGTCATTTCAAATAGGAAGACATGTTGAAATTGTACCATCTTCCATCTCATTTTATTTCTTTACTGCTTTTGATTTTCATTTTTTGCTTTTCAAGACAGGGTTTCTTTGTGTAGCCCTGGTTGTACTGACTCCCTCTGTAGAACAGATTGCCCTTGAACTCACAGAGATCCTCCTGCCTCTGCCTCCTAAGTGCTAGGATCAAAGACATGTGCTACCACTACCCAACTCTATTTTATGTATTTTTATCTTTTCAATTTACATTTTTAAATGCCGACTTTTATGTGTGTCTTCTGAATAAGGTTTCATGGCTGTTCTCTGTTGCTGTGAAGATACACATTCATATGGCTTTATCACTCTTCATGATTTTAATGCACATATTTTCTTTTTTATTCATTCCCTGATATTTCTCTTTTTATTCTTCCATTACATCCTTATTTAACTGCCTATTTTTAATACCTTATTTCTAAATACTATATACAATTTTTTTTTCTCTTCAGTGCTCTAGTGAAGCTATCTTGGAAGGCTCTTGGGGATTCAACTGATGCACACAAATGTCTTCTCCAGCAAATTAACAGCGACAGTGCAATGAAGTCATCCTAGGAAAGATCTGAATAGTAATATTCTGTCCTGAAGATTCCTCTTGCCTTTAAAGAGACAGAACATTTGTCTGACTTTGCAACCAAAATAATAATATGCCCTGAGATCATTTTAAACTATGTACTCAATCTGCTATCCTACTGTATACTCACTCAGTTTATGTCTAACCTGCTTTTAAAAATGTAACATAACCAGCCTGCATATGTTGTAGAGAGCCTATGTAACCAGCTTTTATAGCTTATGCAAAACTTTAATCTTAGATTATATACTTTTCCATGTTGATGACCAGAAATAATGTCCACTTCTGTTAATAATTTCAGGGCAAACAAACCATGACAGCTTTGTGAGTTTTTTTGAAAGTCACTTTGATCCTCAGAGAGAGCACTATGTATAAGCAATCACATTGTGTTCATAATCTCCAGTCAAGAGTTCACACACACAAAAAAAAGAAAAATAAATAAACAAATAAATAGTAGTTCACACACTACTGATCTTTGAACTTGACAGTTGCAGTAGATTACTATTAATGGTTCATTGTTTCAAACACTGAGACTCAAGAAGATTCCATGGAACCCCTGTAAAACAGTAGACAGGAATTACCAAGCAAGTCAGTCCCAGTCGAATGGCAATAACAGAATGGCAAGTATTGTAGTGTTCATAAAGTAAACACGTTCCCAGGACAGGCTGGGTTGAGAGGAGATAGAAATATTTGCTTTCAGAAGCTTAAGTTGATACTTCTTACTGAAATAGTTTAGTAAAAATGATTATTTAAAATACCTAAATTTAGGCAGCAGTCTCTAAAACGATGCATCAGATATGGGAAAGCATTCTAAGTAGAGATTGCAGTTTATAATTAGGCGCATTCACAAGCACTAAAATGCAAATAGTTTCAGAAACAGAATGTTTATCTGGTGGTGCGGAAGCAAGGAAGAGACCAACTGCATATTTCTGAAGACGGTGATGATGGCGGAAGAAAATGGAGAGAAGATATTTCATGAAGCAATCTGTGCATGGCAGGACAGCAGAACACAGGCTGTCTAATCCACCAATACGATTATGTATTACCAATTGCTTCCTTCTCCCCAAATAGACTACAAAATAACAGGTAGATAAAGAAAAAAACAAAGTTTATTAAAGTTATTCTAGAAAGAGTGAGCAAGACCTTCATAACCTTCGTAGTATCTCAAATGAAAGGTGTCCGCCCTATCACAATTCTACTGGGTTTTTGAGAAAATGTCACCAGTCTGTTGGGAGCAGTGAGACCCCAGATCCTGAATTTCTTGTAATCCCCTGATCTGAGTGCCTACAGCTGCTCTGAAAACCAGGCCTTCAGGAGTTCCTGATGGCAGGAGAGTGGTTTCTGTTGGGTTTGGCTGGGGCGTGGCTATCTCTATATAATCTGCCCCTGAACACAATAAAAGGGGTACTATTGGGGCTTTTGGTAACAGTGTTTGAAGGTCTGTGTGTCTGTCGGTCTCTGCGTGTGTATTCTCAACTTCCAGCCCCTTTCCCGAAGCTCGCCAACTAGGTTCTAGCGCACAGAGCTCAGACACGGGGGCGCGGTGCGCAGCACCAGTCTTGCTTCAGGATTAATCATATTTTTTGTGTCAAGTTAGTTGTTGCTCAAGTAAGTGGATAGCTTGCTTGGAAAAATAGTTTATAAAAATTTCCAGAGGCTATTTGACTATTTTATATTCTTTTTCCGGGTAAGAATTTCCTGATGAACTACTTGGATTAAGTTGTCGTGGGTGGTCTGTTCCCCTCGTGCTGACAGGAAAACTCATCGGAAGCAGATGGATTCAACTCCAATATTTCTTTTTTATATTTGAAATTTATATAGCAACAAAGCACATAAATAATAGTATAGGAAGGATTTATAGCTATATTATATATTTATCTATGCTATAGGTGAAGATTTTAATATACAATAATGAATGATACATTAGAGCACACTTAAAAAGGTTCTGTGAAAAGCAAGAAAAGTTGGCATTCTAGAAGGACTCTCCACTGCCCAGTATCAGCTTGAAAATTAAATAATAGGTTCATTCTCCAACTCATTGGAAACATAGTGACTAAATTAGCAATCATTATGATAAATCTCTTTCCATAATCATTGTTCTCTTTTCTCTCCATCCCCTATTTGTGACTCAAAAATAATTCAGTTTCCAGTAATTTGTATTTAACGCTGCTTTGCCAAGTCTCAGATTATGTTGAGAGATATTTTTCTGAGCTGATATAATGACTGTTGTTTTACTACTAGGACCTTAAAACTACAAAGAATCAAATCTTTAGCAAATAATTACTTATATTTTCTTTTCTTTTTTTTTTTTTTTGGTTTTTCGAGACAGGGTTTCTCTGTGGCTTTGGAGCCTGTCCTGGAACTAGCTCTTGTAGACCAGGCTGGTCTCGAACTCACAGAGATCCGCCTGCCTCTGCCTCCCGAGTGCTGGGATAAAGGCGTGCGCCACCACCGCCCGGCGAATTACTTATATTTTCCATTGGATTCTTTGGTGACACTTTGTCGTCTGTAATAGGAGGCAGAGTTTGGGATTTATGAAAAATAGAAACTGAAAAGAAAATAAACCAATTCACCCTCATTTTGTAGAACAATGTTCAACGTAAGCCTTCACTATACTTCCAGGTGATAGAAAGGAAGACTCAAAATTATCTGGAAGAAAGTTACTTTGTAGAAACTGGCAGCTTCCTGTGTTTTTCTATTGCATTTTCATTCAGAAGAAGGTACTATTACCTCCTTTAGTCAAGTGGAGTGGTACTCTAGAGAATTCTCTGCAGAACATAGAATGCTTTGTTTGAAGTTGGGCAGCCATAACAAAGACTAACTATTAATTGTTTTTCTGTGTGATATTTTAGTTGATTCTGCCTTTATGGCAAAGAGAAACAAGAATTCAGCAGTAAAGAAAAACTCCCTTTCTACTTGGTGGGATCATGGTCATACATTTCTAAGATTGTGATGGGATACCTACAGAAATGCTCTAGTACTAAGTATTATTAGAAAGGAACCCACACTCATTCTAATTACACAGTGAGCTCTAAGCTATGGTGAGCACCACAGAAAGCAGAATCTTCCATGGGCTTTGCATCAGCTCCTTCTCTCAGGTTTCTGTTCCAGTTGAGTTCCTGTTGTGAATGTCTTCAGTGGTAGATAATGGGTGTGGAAGTATAAGCCAAATAAATCTTTCCTTCCCATATTGTTTTTACTCGTGGTGTTTTTTTCACAGCAATTGTAAACTAAACTAAGACAACAACTTTCTTTTTCCTTAACTTCATTGAATTATTCCTAGCCAACAGGACTCTTACAAGCAAACTTCCATTAACCTTGTGCATAAGGCTTAAGGTCTACATGTTTTCATTCCTTTTTGTTGAATGGGTAGAAGCAGAATGGTCAAATTTACATATAATTGCTTAAAGTTACTGAAAAAATGATCTACAAGGTGATTGAATTCCTTTATATAACCTGCCAGAAGACCTCAGGAGTTTGGTTCCTCCATAGTCTTGCCAAGCCTTGTTATAGAAAAACCTTGAAACTTCTTTATTTTAATAAATATATTAGAATATTTAAATGCTTTTATTATACACCTTCGTAACTGAAAACTAATGATATTGATTTTTACTACCATGGTTGTAAAGTAACATTTCTGTTTTACAGGAAGCAAAAAAAAAATAGCTTATTCTTAGTTAAAATGAGTAATTTCAACTTACAATGAGTGAAATACAGCAAGCAAGTGAGACAAAAAGTGTTCACAATTCCAGGTTATTCTCCATTACTGCAGAGAAGTTACAAAGGCCTCAGCTTGAAGCAGGAAGACAAATTACATCCACAGGCAAAGAAATGAATGCACTAATGACCACTTGTTTGCTTGTGTTCAGCTTGATTTCTATACTCTTATAAAGTCCAGATACCTTCTGCAGAGAAAGATGCTGCTGCAAGATGCTGGGTCTTCCCAATGTGATTAAGATAATCCTCCCCAGATGAGTTCCACAGGCCAACCAATGTTGAATATCTGTCATTCTCCAGTCTCTTTCCAGGCGACTCTATGTCTTGTCAAATGGGCAATTAAAGCTAGTTATTGCAGCATATAATACTCACATGACATTTCAGCTGAGATGCTTTAGTATTTTTGGATCACTAGACTGTAATTTTCATATTTATTTGGCCCAAAGTTTTGGTTTGATTTTCACTTGGGTTGGTGGTGTGTTCTCTGGCAATCTTAAGGCTTAACTGATAAAGACAATCTTAATGCTCTCAAGGCTCCATTAAACATTGAGAAGCATCTTCCTGACAGGTGATCCTGGCCTCCTTACTCTAGCAAACCTGCATGCATAATTTTTACCCATCCCTTTGAAACACATGCAAAGTTTTCCCCAGCTTCTTACTAGCTTTAAAATCCAGCAAACGACTTTTTACAGGATAGGAGATCCTTCTCTCTGAAATATAAGCATGAAAATGGAGAATCTAAATCTTTTTGTAAACATATCCTGGTATGCCACTTTGCCTGCTCTATACTACACGACCAATCGATCACTTTCCCTCTTATTTCATATTTTACTTTTTCTTTCCTGTGTTTGAATATATATTTGAGTTATGTCATTTGATTTGATCTCACACAAAGTCTTCAACGATGGGGATTTTGTGCCATAAATATTAGCTAGCTTTTCATTACTGTAATAACAGTCAAGATGCAGTACATGTAAAGAAATAAAAAGGCTTTCTTAGCTCACAATTAGACCATTCACAGTCAAGTGGTCCCATTAGTTGGACTTTTGGCAAAAGGAACAGATAGTGTCGATTATATGAGGAAATTGTTTATCTTGTATCTATACAGAAAGTATAGGCTCGGGGCTTGCGAGATGGCTCAGTGGTTAAGAGCACTGACTGCTCTTCCAGAGGTCCTGAGTTCAATTCCCAGCAACCACATGGTGGATCATCTGTAATGAGATCTGATGCCCTCTTCTGGCATGCAGGCATACATGGAGGCACAATGTTGTATACATAATAAATGAATAAATCTAAAAAAAAAAGAAAAGAAAGCATAGGCTGACTCAGAATTTTGTAATAATCCTTTCACAAGAACAGTCAAAGGATTGCCAAACCTGCACTCAACGTATTGAGCTCTGCTTTCAACCTTCGTGCTAATCCTCAAGACTGATTACATTCCCAGGGGGCCAAGATTGAGAAAAATTCAAACCATATCCAAACTAGAGTATTATTTAGACCCTTTTCACTGACGAATAAGTCTTCAAATCCAGATGAGTACTCACAAGAAGAAACTAGGCAAAATTCCCATCACCTAACTTTAGGTTCAATTTTCTTCCTATATTGCCATGCTAGTATATAATGTATAATGAATTTACTTTAGCATTTCCAGTTTTAATTAAAACATAAAGTATCTATGAACCCTTAGGCCCTATTCATTTTTCTTTCTCCTAACTAAATCTCTCAGTATCTACTGTGCTACTTGTTGTTATCAGCAGAATAACATATTAGACTTTGTGAATGTCCCTAATGACCTTTGCCTATTCTGGTTCATTATCATTGTTGCCAGGTTTCTGTGCTCGGCACCGAGGCTGACCGCTTGCTGAATAGCAAGAACCTGAGGCTGTACTTCCCTTACATCTCTTCTTTATGACAGCTGAGTCTATGCATGGTGTTCTAAATATTCAACATAGTTCTATTTGAATTATCATTTCCTCAGTAAACGCAATACTGAAAGAGAAAGGTTTTCTTCTGGTAGAAGTTAGGGTTCAGGCAGAGCTCTCTTATTTCTACAACACATAAAGGGCTCACCTTTATTTTAGTGATAGCCTCAGATTAAATAACAATTAAACTTAATACAACAGCCAGTGTAAAGATGTCTAACGTTTAACAATAAATACCTTTTCTATTGGCACATGAGAAAAGTCGAAACTAAAAATTATGATTATGTAAATTATTAATAAGGACTGACAGAGTTAACCAAATACCTGCTTCTTTAACTGTTGTTGAAAGTGGGCTTCTCTTTGTTTTTACTGTATGGTTCTTACGTTTTCTTTAAAACATTGATCTAGATTTCAAAATAAACTTTCATAATTCTGAATATACTACCTTCCTGTCTTATGACTTAAATTCTGTACAATCAAGGAAAATGGTGAGAACCTAGTTCTGGGGGCAGGATTGCTTCTCTCATACACTCTCCCACACATTTATCTATCTATTATTGCTATGTGGGTGCGGGAAATCAAACCCAGGTCCTCTGGAAGAGTTGTCTGTGCTTTTAACTTCTGATCTCTCTGTCTAGCCTCACATCTATAAACCTGAAATCCATATGCCTACTAAATGTTTCCAGGGGAAATGTCTCATGACAATATATATCCTCTGCCACAGCTTACTGCAAATTATTAATATCAGTCAAGGCATCTTTTGCTTTTCAAAACTAAGACATAGTATAAAAAATATCTGACTGCCAGAATGATGAATAGGGGCAATATACAGAGCTGAAACTCTGAGAATATCCTATCAACAAGAAGGGAAGAAGGTGGTAAAGGTAAAAATAAGTCAACTGGTCATTCCTGATACTCTTGCTTAATAGGAATTTCCAAGTAGGTATCCGTTTCTATATCATCATCCGAACCACCTTTTGTTTATAGAAAGAAGGGAAGGCGAGGACAGTGGTAAGGTAGAGGCATGTGTAGCACAGTGTATTGAACACATGATCCGTAGACATGAGTGCATACAGATGACTCAGGACCCAGTCCAGGATATTCCATGTTCTAGATATGATGGTATGTCAGAAGTTGGGGTCAGTAGCTGGAAAACAGCTCTGTGGGTAAAGTAACGACAAAGCGAGTGAAAAGACTTTTGTTAGGATCCCCAGAACCCAGGTCAGGCAGAACGCGGTGACACATGCATTTATCTAATGTAATCTCTGAACTCCTATTGTGAAATGGAAGATGGAGTCTGGAAAATCCTGGCAAAATCAGAGGTCAGCTAACCTTGACCAGAGAGCAACAATGCAACATTTATTTAGAGGTAATAACTCAAACAAGGTGGAAAGTAGGGACTGACTGAAGTGTTCCTCTTAACTACCACGTGTACACAATGGTACCCTATTCCTCCCAATCACACACAAATGTAGATTCTCTCTCTCTCTCTTTCTCTCTCTCTCTCTCTCTCTCTCTCTCTCTCTCTCTCTCTCTCCCTCCCTCCCTCCCTCTCTGTCTCTCCCTTCCTCCTCCTCTCTCTCTCCCTCTGCGCTCTCTCTCTCTCTCTCTCTCTCTCTCTCTCTCACACACACACACACACACACACACACACACACTGCACAAAAAGATAAAAGAAATGGATTCAAGATGAATTTTATCTTCACCTCTTTGTGGAATTCAACATTATTCCATCCCATTTGCTATGGTAACATAGAAAGAGAGAGAAAGGAAGAGAGGGAAAGGGAGAGAGCAGCAGCAGCTCAGGGCATGGCTATTGCATTCCTGTTTAGCATGACAGTAGTAAAACATCTCCATAAGAAGCAGATGGGATGAAGCCACAGTTATGGGGATACTTGAAAAAACATGTACAAAGGCAGCATCTGGGGATGTGTAATTATAACCCAAGAATCCTTACTTTGGCCCAAGTTCTGAGTCAGCAGACTTCTAAGAATAAGTTAAAATTAAAGTACTCAAACAATCAAACTCAAAAATGCTTAAAAGTTTACTTTTTCCTAGATGCCTGATTTTTTAGTAGATTATTTGACCCTCCTGTATTCTCATGGCCTCTCAGATTTCTAGACTAGACTATCATTCAACTATTTGCGATGGAGCTATAAACAGATTATCATCACAAGAATACTGTGTAAGGTGGGCTTTACACGCAAACAAGGCAGCTTCAACAATCCACTGAGCAGCCTGGTTTGACAAAATATTCAAAGGTAATTGCAGCCCAGAATTTAAGTATTTCAGTGTACTTTCTGCTATGTACCTTATTAAAAAGAAAAGAGAGAATTATACCCTTCAATCAAAATAAGAAATCTGATTTCTAATGAAATAAGGGAAAGTATTGACCAGAACACAGAGAGTGAAATGCAGAAAAGTTAATTTCATTTTTATGGAAGCCTTTGAAACAAGACCACCCTGACTGATTTTTTTTCCTGGTGAATCAAGGAGCCATTTTATCATCTAATCCGAAGCAAGAGTTTATGAATCAAATATCTGTTGGATGTCTACTTGATCTTCAGGAGTTAAGACATGATGGGAATATTTGTGAAACTCATGCTTCGTGGGCCTGAAAATAGAGGTTAGGAGATATTTGAGCACGGATGGATGAGCTGCGGTGAAAAATGTGAATCACACATGAAGAACAGGGCTCTGGAAGGAATAGGTCCAGGCTGGGCAAGTGAGAAGTGGGGCATTCATAGTAAAATTTGACCTTGGTTAGCAGCAAGCACAATATAAGTAAAAGCAGGAGAGAGCTCTGCTAGCTAAAATAACTAATCTGTTTTTTAAAAATGTCTTTCAACTAAAGTTGAATTTTAACCAAGGTTGAATATGCAGCAGACTTTTGCAAACTGAAAGCAAGAAACCCTCAAAGGCAGTCACTTGGCCTTTTAGTTATGAGAAGAATTTTATAATTGCCTACCACACAAAGATACTAGTTATAAAATAGGGAAAGATAAAATGTAGAAATACCAGATACAATCTTGGGACTATTTTTCACAGTCAAAATTTGAATATTAAACACATACCTCTCCCCGCCAGACCTAAGTGTGTTAGGTTTCCAGGCTAGGCTGGCTCTCCTTGCACAAAGCCTGATCTATCATCCCTCCTTACAGTTCCCTAAGCCCAGCAAACACTACAATTTATGATTTGCAGTTGTATTACATGTGGATACAGAAATATACTCTTTACATATGTAGCAAGGTTGGGAGTATTCTTTGCCTTAAAATTTCAGCAGTTTTTAATGTACTGCTGTTAGGTAGATGAAATGGCAGTGGGAAAATAAAGAAGCTTTCAGAGCATGGAGACTGGATCTTAGGAATTATCATATGTATGTTTACTTCTCACCTGACCACATTACTCTTTAACACTGAGATAGTCTTTTATTACTGTCTAAGTAAAATTCCACCTGCAATGCAGGAATTTGTATTTTTCCATTTCATATTTCTTTTTTTTCTGTATTTTTCTTTATCTTCTTTGAGTCTCAGTGATGGATATAAACAATTTGAGTGTCATTCATAGTGATACAAACGATAGGACTTCATCCACTTAATGACTAAATACTACCACATGTATTTACTGCATATTCTTTATTCCTTTATTATTTAGTGGGTATGTAGGCTGTCAGCTTCACATAAACCTATACATACTAGGGAAGAGGGAATCTCAACTAAGGAACTGTTTCTAACTGAATGGCCTGTTGAACATGTCTGTGGAGCATTTTAATTGTTCATTGATATGAGGGACAACCCCACATGGGCAGTGCCATCATTAGACAGGTGGACTTATGTTGTCGCTTATTTGTTTCCAGCTGCTCAGCTATGAAATAATCACACAGAAACTGTATTATTTAAATCACTGCTAGGTCTATTAGCTCTAACTTCTTATTGACTAGCTCTTACACCTTAATTTAACCCATTTCCATTATTTTATATTTACCATGAGGGTCGTGGCTAACTGGCAACATTCTGGTTGGCAGCTTGCATCTTTCTCCTCTGGTAGCTCCAGGGTGTCTCCTCAGTCTGACTTCTTTCTCCCAGCTTTCAGTTTGGGTTTCCCTGTCTGCCTCTATACTGCTCTGTGCAGACCCAAGACAGTTTCTTTATTAACCAGTGGTTGATAGCATACAGAGGGGAATCCCATATCACCTCCACTTTTTCTGTTTAAGTGAAAAGGAAGGTTTTAACTTTAACAGAGAAAAAATACATATAACAAACATGTATCAAGCAAGAATTACACCAAGTTATTTGCAGCACACTGTCCACAAACCCACCTCAAGTGCTCGGCCTCCTGAAAAAGCCAGGGTTAGTGCTGGCAGCACAAACCAGGAAGACACATGTGGTTTTTGTTTTTGTTTGTTTTCCTTTTGTTTTGTTTTTCTCTACTACTGCTGAATCAGGAAGACCTCTCTTAAAGGAGCTGCAGTATGCTGCCAGCAAGCAGAGCCCATCTTAAAAAAAAATGTGGTTATACTTTGTTTTTTAGGGTTTAGAATTCCTTTCCAAGCCCTCTCAGGTTTTATGTGGATTTAGCTAGCACATATTGGAGCACCAATTTGTTGTGGGGGGATGCTTGTTTGTTCCTGGCTGCTCGGCCCTGAAATAATCACACAAAAACTATATTATCATTTAAATCAATGCTTAGCCTATTAGCTCTAACTTCTTATTGGCTAGCGCTTACATCTTAAGACCTAGGCTGTATATGAAAGGAAAAGTTGTCTGCCATAAAAGTAAGCTAAAAAAGGCCGTGAAGAGAAAGTTAATAAGCAAGTTTCCTCCATGGTCTTCTGCATTGATTCGTATCTTGGCTTCCTGTGATTATAGATTGACAATAACTGTAACCAAATTACTGTAAACCAAATTATTTTTTCCACCAATGTTGTTTTCAGTCAGTATTTTATCACAACAATGTAGACATAAACAAGACAAGTGTGAATAGTACTGCAAAAATTACAAATGGGAAATGACTTTATAGCACACTGATTTCATTTCCTTGAAATATATGAGTGATGGGATTGCTAGATCATATGGTACTTCCATTGCTAATGTTTTGAGAAACCTCTTTTCCATTGCCGATAAGGGACATAATAATTTGTATTCCAGTCACAATGCATAGGGTTGTGCTTTCCCCAGATGGCCAGAACTTGCTATCTTTAATTATTTTTCAAGTGAGATGATGTCTCATCATGGTTTTTATTTATACTTTTTGTGATATTTAGTGATTTTTAAAAAACCTTTATTTTAATTAAATAGCTGTTCACCACCTTCATATCTATGGAGAAAAGTCTATTTAGAATATTGGATATTTTAAAAAAAATCATATTATTTGCAGTCATCACACATTTTGAGGCTTTGAATTTTTTGTATGCTTTAATTATTAGCTCCTTGTCAGTGACATAGTTTACATGTGCTTCTCCTCTGCAATTTCTCTTCACTTTCCTAACATTTTAATGCAATCTCATCTGTATACCTTTGTATTTTTCATGGTATTTTGTATCTCTTCTGAAAACTCCTTACTTATTCCCATGTCTTTAGTTTGCTTGTAGCACTTTAAACATTTGTCTAAATATTTAAATAATTTTGAGTTAACTTTTGTAACTGGTGAGAGCCTAGATCCATTCTTCCTGTAGATATCTAATTCTCTGAGCAGTTCCAAACAGAATAACAAAATTCTATTATAAGCTATTAGAAGCATCTGTGTTTACTTATGGAGCCAAGGTTACCCAATATGTCTGTGAAGAGTGAAACCAGGTTTCAGTTAGAGAAGCCACAGCAAGACTGAGGCTGTGACAAATTTATTGAGAGCAATTAGACTTTTTATACCATTATTAGAGACAGAATAAAATGGCAATTGACAGGATCAATACATTTGAAGTTGACAGGATAAAAAAAAAGTTTGCAAGCTATGCAGGGTACATAAGATTAATGTCTAAGACCAATTGCCAAACCTTCACGCTTCCCTGACTACTAAGAGAACATACAAAGAAACATAAAATGGCCTGAAGGCTTCACTGCCTGAGGAAATGTATCAGTCTCCAAGGAACTGTGCCCCAGGAGCTGTGGACTCTAACCTGAAAAACTTAGAATTCATGTATGCATCTCAAGATATTTAGGCCATACCAAATCCATGGTTCCCTTCATTCTATTAACTCTTTGGTTGAAACTAGTAGCTTATAAATATATGGGTTTACAACTAGACTTTCTATTCTATTTCATTGTTTTTACATTTTAAAAAATAGGTAGCCTGTTTTCTTTGATATCATGAAATCTTACACTTAAGCCATAAGAAAAAATAAAACAATTTATTCTGTAGCAATTTGAGAAAATATAGTCTATTATTATAACAAAAATTTATTATTTAAAGATGAATCTAATCATCCTTACTATTATTTTGAGCATTAGTGTTCTAGACTTTGTTATTAAAGACTAAATATAAATATGCCTAATTCCTTTTAGCCTTCAAAATAATCAACTTTGAAGGATAGTTTTCTAATATTCTAATACATGTATAATGTATGCATATCTGTTATACATGTATTATGTAACACACATGTTATATCTTTGCCATGTAATATATGTATACGTGTGTATATTACATAGGAAAGATATAATATGTGTATGTTATATATGTATTTTATATACACATATATACACACATACATACATTACATACACACAACACACACACACACACACACACACAGAGGTCTTTAGACTTTAGTTTTTCATTTCTCCACTCTGTTATATATCAGCTACCATGAGTAGAAATTCAACAACTGAACCAGCTGCCTGCATGCTGTTCACATACTGTGTGGATTCAGCTCCTCTTCATGTCTCATCTGTACTACTGTCAACTTTTGATGACATAGCTGCCTCTAAGGTGTCATTGGCTCTATAAAGTAGCCTTTCACCCATTATCCTGGAAGCAATCCCAGTAAATCACAGGATTACTAATCTAGGCTTGGATGGAGTCATTTTTTTTTTGGACTTTTTGTTGGTGTCATGTATAGGATGGAAATATGTCTGTTCATGTCTCCCTAGTAAAAGCCATACAATATCAAAATAATTCTTGTTAGAATTATTTAATTAAATATCTTTACCTTTCATGAAGTACTTCAGATAGTAAATATACCAATATGACACTTGTTCTGTACACACCTCTTTATTAGATGATATTTCCATTAATGTATTTATTCCTTTCTGATACTCCTATGTTTCAATTTTTCCTGCAAAATTTATTCCTGCACCTTCTAGAAAATAATGTAAAGATGAAATATTAATTGGTATTGTCATCCTTCCTGGCACTTCGTTGCTTGAAAACCACAGAGAATTCCCAGGGAGGAATAAAAATAGAACAAAGTCCACACCCACTTCATGGTCTTTTTAATAAATTTCCTCAAGGGCTTTGAAAACCATAGTTCAGCTTCTATTGAAAATATTAATAAATCTTCAGAATGTTCTGAAGATTACAATGGGTTCTTTCCTCCTTTTGAATTTTAAATACTGTACACTAAGTTCTTGTGAGATCTTGGAAACAGCACTTCATCTTGGAGTCTGAATGTACACACTCAAAATTGCTTATAGGACAAAGTATGAGAAAGTGCTTCTAAAAGTTTCTTCATGAATAATTCATAATGCAGTAACTGAATCTATGAATCCTATAATGACAAAATATGATTCTGTGTACTGTCAAAGGACAAGAATTTTGACAATTTACCTACATTCTTGAATTTTGCTTTTGATTCTATCACCATGCAATACTTTACTCAATAAAATATAATGAGCACTTCAATGGGCTGAGCAGCACTGATTTGGTTTTATGCAGGGAGAATGAATGAAAACAGCACAAAAAAAAAAAAAGAACAAAAAGCTGATTGGCAGTCTTAAAATTAACTTCCTTGTAAGGAAGGAACAAAGAAAGAAAGACATTCAAAAGCAAAACAAACAAACAAACAAAAAAAACAAACAACAAAAAAACACCAACAGAGGAACAGAAAGTTTATCCAAAGATTTGCTGTACCCTTCCCAACATACAGATCTGGTATGGATCCCATATTCAATGCCACTGCCTAGTCTGGCTACACATGGCTGCACCACAACCAGCCTCTAAGACACTGCCAGACTTAACATGAGATGAAAAAGGATGTTTCATTCTAAGCAAGGGAAGTTAGCTAGGAAGACATTACTATCCTAAACATGTATTGACGAAACTCTGGTTCACTCAGTTTCATCACACACACACACACACACACACACACACACAACTGACTATCAATCAATCTATTGAACGATCGATAGATATATCTAGATATAGATAGATCAATAGATAGACTGACATATATGTAATGTGTATATATTATATTTACAAGACTTAAATACAGATTAAAATCAATCCATTAACACTAGGCAATTCAATACCCCACTTTCTACAATAGAAGGATTACCTGAATTAAAGAAGGAAGATCAAAATTAAATGGCAACATACAGAAAATTAATATTATAGCTATCTATAGAATATTCCACCCCAAAACCGAGAATGTACATTCTACTCAGCAGCACTCAAACATATAAAATAGACAAACCACATCCTGAAACACAATACTACCCTTTATAAATGCAAAAAGATTGAGATCCTATCTGATCACAATACAATAAAGCTTATCCTTGGCAGTGAATAAATTTCTCCTAAATAAGCAGCTCATGAAAATTAAACAGCTCATTAATGAATTATGAATGAGTCAAGAAAGAACTTTTAAAATATTTACAAACTAAATGAAAATAAACATAAAACACACCAAAACATATGCTACCCAATGAAAGTAGTCTTCTGAGAAAATTTTATACTTTAAGTGTCTACATTAAAAAATAAAAGCACAAATCAATGACTAAGTGACTAACTCCAAAATTTAAAAACAAAACAAAACCAAAAAGAAAAAATCATATCCAAACCCAGTCAACAGCAAGAAGTAATAAAAAAGCAGACATTAATGAAATATGAACAAAGTAAATGATACAAAGAATCAAAAAAATCTAAGAGCTGTTTCACTGGGGAAAAAAAACCCCGAGATTTACACACTATTGCCCCAACTAACAAAGAAAAAAGAAAAAAGCACACAAATTAACAGAATCAGAAGTGAGCAGTGAAAGATTACCACAGACACCAAAGAAATTCAGAATATTATGAGGGAATAATTAAAAACCTATACTCTATTAAATTGTATAACATAAAAGAAATGAATAATTTTTCAGATTTAGACAAACAACCAAAATTAATCCAAGAATAAGTAAACAGCAAAAAAAAACCAAAAACAAAAACAAAAAAAAAAAACATAGCCAATGAGGATACTAAAATAGTAACAAAAGTCTTCCAACTAAAAACGTTTTAAAAAATTAAAAAACTGCAGGATCAGATGGATTTACTACAGAATTCCACTATATCTTCAAATAAGATTGACAATGAATCCATCTTAAACTATTAAAAATAAGGGGGAGAGACTCTTAATCTCTTTCTATAAATCCCGCATTACTGTCATACAAAACCAGCCAAACACACATAGAAAATAAGAAAAAAAATATTCCTGATGGACATAGATTTAAAAATCAATCATTACAAGCAATATAAAACATGCATTAAAATATTATCCACCATCATCCATCTGAAATGAAGGCATTCTTCAACATATACAAGTTAATGTGCAATAAATTGCATAAATAGAATCAATTATAATAATCACATGATCATCTCAATAGATACAGGAAAAGATTTTGACAAAATTCATTGTTCTTAATGCTAAAAGTCCTAGTGATTATAGGACTAGAGAAAACATACTTCATCACAGTAAAAGTTGTATAGGAGAACCCTATTGCCAACATAGAGAATATAGTACTAGAGAAAACATACCTCAACATAGTAAAAGCTATATATGAGCAAACTATAGTCAATACTATCTTAGAGAAACCCTTAAGAAATTCTAGAAAGTCTACCCCATTCCTTTTCAATATTGTACTCTAAGCTCTACTTTGAGCAATAAGACAACAAGAAAAAATTAAATGAATGCAAATAGGAAAAGAATAAGCTATTTTTTTGCAAATAATATGATATTATACATTAGAGATCATAAAATCTTTTACCAAAACCTTTCTAGAAACATGTTTTAAAAATTAACAACGTAACAGGATACAGAGCTAAATGAACAAACCAAAAGAAACAGAGAAAGTGCACGGATGTAATTTCTCCTGCACAATAACCTCACAAAATATAAAATATCTAGGAATGAAGGAAAAAAACAAATGGTGGACCCCTATAACAAAAACTTTGAATTGCTGAAAAATGAAACTAAATCCATATATATCACCTTGCACAAAACTATCTTCAAATGGATCAAAGTTCTAAACCTGAAACCTGAAACAGACACCTCTAGCAGTGGTATGAAGAAAAATGGCTCTTATAGGACCGAAGGGGGTGATGCTATGGAGAGATGTGGCCCAGCTGGAGTTAGTGTGGTGTTATTGGATTAAATATGTCACTTGGGGGTGGGCTTTGAGGTCTCAGAAGCTCTAGCAGGCCTACAGGCCCACTCTGTCTAGAGATAGAACTCTTAGCTCACCATGTCTGCCTGGATGCTACCTGACTTCCCATTGTAATGATAATGGACTAAGCCTCTGAACCTGTAAACCAGCCCCAATAAATTTTTCCATTTATAAGAGTTGCTGTGATCATGGTGTCTCTTCACAGCAGTACCAATAGACAACCCTACGCGATATATATGTAAGGAAGCATCTTCTGAATAACTATCAATTTGCCAAGGATTAAGGCCAACAACTGATGAGTGAGACTTTGGAAAACAGAAAAGCTTTTGTACAGTTAAAGAAAAAAATCAGTCAAGTAAAAAGGAAGCACATAGATTGGAAGAGAACCTTTCTAGCCATCTATCTGATGGTGGATTGATATCCAGAGTATATAAAGAACTCAAAAAAAAAAAAAACCCCAAAAATCAGAGAAATGGATAATCCATTAAACACATGTGTTGGGAACTTGAACAGAGATTTCTCAAAGGAAGAAATGAAATTGGTAAGAAATATCTAAGAAAATGCCCATCATCCATAGGAATTAATGAGATACCAAAAAAAAAAAAACTATGTTGAGATTTAATTTTAGCCCAGTCAGAATGTCTTTATAAGGGGTTTTCTGACTTTTCTCCCAAAGATTATCCACTCTCATTTGTAATACTTCACTGTCAGTATTGTCCCCAAATTAATGATCCATAACTGGAACAGTTTCTATTTATCAATAGCTGTGTTAGTATTGTCACCTAATAGAATCCAGTGAAATGGTGCATGCACATGATGTTGACGTACAACTTTTACCAAAAGTGCTGAGCAAAGCAGTAAACTGGGAAGTATTTCACATTTGAAATGAATTTGTTGGACTATGGATTATCTTCTGGTGCTCAACTCACCTTTCCCTACTTGTGTAAAGTCCCAAGTGTTTCCATTTTTTTTTAAAAAAAAAAGCCTTGATTTTTAAATAACTCTAATTACAGTGTGGTGGGATACTTTTTGGTCTTTGTACTGAAATCATTTATTCATGCAGCAATTGCTTGTGAGACATCTGTCTCATGTTTGGATTAAGTTAACTACAATGTTACTATGCATGATATAAATAGTTTGAGAAATAATTTTCTTTATATTAAGTCTCTCCAGAGTACCAAAACATAGGAAACAAATCCCCTTCTAAGCACTTAAGGGTCTCCTTAATTAGCAATATTTTCATGCGTCGAAGAGTGGCAGAAATAAATATAGTTTTCCATATTATTTAGAAGTGCCACGCACCCCCTGTGTCTGCTCTTTGTGCACTAGAACCCAGTTCACGAGCTTCGGGAAAGGGCCTGGAGGTTGAGAATACACACACAGAGAAGAGACAGACCGACACGCAGACCTTTTAACACTGATACCAAAGTCCCCTTTATTAACACCATGTAGACTTAAATACACTGCAGTCAATGGTCAACAGGTGAAAATCCCATCCTCTGATCCTCTAAACTAGGCACAGCTTCTTGTAACTTCAATTAGAAGGTTCTAGGAGGGAAAAGAGCTGAAGGCCAGGACTCATTAGTCCCAACAAGAAGTGTGTGTGTGTGTGTGTGTGTGTGTGTGTGTGTGTGTGTAGGAGGGCTGATATCCATTTTACTTGCCTAGCAATGAAGGTGGAGACATATCCGAGTGTGATTTACTCTATTCAGCAAGCTCTAGTTAAAGCTTAGTTACATTGTTTACCCTAAAGCAGAAAAGAGAGTTAACCAGCTACATTTTCTAAGACTAATGTGCCAATGTGGAATGTGTACAAACTTTGTAAGCAAATCACTACACTCCCTCAATCCAATATGTGGAGATGACACAGGCAGGAATTTATTTACACATAATGTTGATCAAAGGGAGGTAAACTGTGTAGAGGAATGAGACAGAAATCAGGATACATACTACTGCTGTTTGCCCTTTGAGGATTAATGGGAAGGTTCATCCCCACTTTGCAAATATTCAGATTTATGTCATGGGAGAAAAGAAAAGACTTTGGACAGTGCATCCTTAGCTTGGTGTTCTGGAAATTCCTCTCAACTGTTAATCATGTTCTCATTCTTGCATGTAGAAGATTCTTGTAGGTTTGCAGCAGAGTTAAAAAAAAATCTCGTGACCTTTTCATTATTAGTTACAGAAAAAGAAGACATTAAATAGAGAAGATATTCCTTTGAGAGCTAAGGTAAGAAAGATGTTCTTCTGTGTCTCACTCACTTCCCCAGAGGAATATCTCTAAAGGAGGGGGAAGGCAATGAAAGAGATATCTTGATAGAGGGAGCCATTATGGGGTTAGGGAGAAACCTGGTGTCAGAGAAATTCTCAGAAATCCACAATGATGACCCCAGTTAAGACTCCTAGCAATAGTGGAGTGTGTCAGAAAGGGGCCTTCCCCTTTAATCAGATTAGTGACTACCTTAATTGTTATCATAGAACCTACCTGCAGTAACTGAGGGAAGCAGATGCAGTGACCCACAGCCAAACACTGGGCTGAGCTCCTGGAACTCAGTTGAGAAAAGGAAGGGGGGATCATATGAACAAGTGGGGTCAGGAGCATGATGGGGGGAAAACCACAGAGACAGCTGACCCGAGCTAGTGGATCTCACAGACTTTGGACTGACAGCTGAAGATCTTGCATGAGACTGAATTAGGCTTTCAGAATGTGGTTGACAGTAATGTGGCTTGATATCTCTCTCTGTCTCTGTCTCTCTCTGTCTCTGTCTCTCTCTGTCTCTGTCTCTCTCTCTCTCCCTCTCTCTCCCCCCTCTCTCTCTGTGCGTGTGTGTATGTGTGTGTGTGTGTGTGTGTGTGTGTGTGTGTGTGTGTCGGGTGGGCTGCCAGTCACACCAGGACCTATCCCAGTGCATAAACTGACATTTTGGATCCCATTTTCTATGGTGGAATACCTTGCTCAGCCTTGATATGGGGTTGGGGGACGTGCTTATTCCTTCCTCTCATTAGTATCCCATGCCTTGTTGACTTTCTAAGGAAGGTCTTACCCCCTCTGAGAAATGGATGGGGGATAAGAAGAGGGGAGGTGGGGAGGGAGAAGAGAAAGGAGGGTGAATTGGGATGTAAAATAAAAAAAATAAATATTTATTCAATGTTGCCCTTATTGTCTGTGCTACTGGGGTTATACGTAGGAAATGGTCTCCTGTGCCTATATGTTGTAGACGCTTTCCCACTTTCTCTTCTATCAGGTTCAGAGTGTTCAGATTGATATTGAGATCTTTAATCCATCTGGACTTGAGTTTTGTGCATGGTGATAGATAAGCATCTATTTTCATTCTTCTACAGGTTGACATCCAGTTCTGCCAGCACTGTTTGTTGAAGATGCTTTCTTTCTTCCATTGTATACTTAAAATAAATAAATACATAAATATTTAATAAAAATATAATACTCTCAGAGGTGGGGGAAATGGCTTAGCAGTTACGCTAGTACAGCTCTTGCAGAGGACCCTGTAGCATGATTTAAAAAAAAATACAAAAAAAAAAACAGAGACAGATATTGGGGTTCAACCTGAAGGCCAGAAAAGCAAAAGAGCTGGCCACTGGCTCTTACCTGTACCTCAGTCTAAAATGTGATCCTGCCTCCAGGAATCTCAGAATGAAACTGAGAGCTGTCTCCTCCTATCTTATTTTTCTCTAGCGCTGGGATTAAAGGTGTGCACCACTACCTCTTGTTTTTTATTGCATACTAGCATGACTACTGAGATTAAAGGTGTGTTTTATGGCCTGTAAGGCTGAATAGTGGGGCTATTTTACTCTCTGATCTTCAGGCAAGCTTCATTTATTAAAATGCAAATGAAATATCACCGCAGGATGTGAGTTTGGCTCAGGTCTGGTCACCATTCTCAAGTGCCTTCCTCTCACCTGTAACTCACTTTAACTGTATGGGAGAGGTCACCCTCCTCCTCTGGTCTCCGCCTGCAGCAGCTTTCATGTGAATATAGAGACGCAAGTACACACCTGAGTAACAATAAAAGTAAATTGAGAGAGAAAGAGAGAGAGTTCATACTTTGAAAGCAGTAGAGAGAGAGATACACAGAGAGAGTTAATACTTTGAAAGCAGTTTGCCTTCCTTCTTTGCCACATTTAGTGTTGAAGACAAAACGTTTCCATATTAACAGCCCTCATAACTGTCTTTCTTACGAATTACTTCTCATCACAAACTTGTAAACACTCTCTTCTTTTTCTTTTGAATCAAGTTACCATCCCTGTTTCACTTCATGGCACAGATGGGGCAAAATTTTATTGCATGGCTTTCTCCTTGTATTACTCTTCCTTTTGGTAATTCCAAGTCTAATGCCTGATAGCATCCCTTTTTGAGGAAGTACGATGAATGTGATTTCCGTAGTTTCTTAGTTAAAATTGCTATTGCTGTTATAAAACACCATGGTCAAAAATATTGGTGAGGAAAGGTTTTACTTCATTTTATAGCCTAAAGTAAGGTCAGAAACTCAAGTCAGAAAATTATAGGTAGGAACTGATGTAGAGGCCTCGGAAGAATGCTGCTTACTGACTTGCTCTCCATGGCTTACTCAGGTGGCTTTCTTATACACAAAGTACACTGGTCCAGCGATAGTTCCACTGAGCATAGACAGAGCTTTCCCATATGAATCACTATGAAAATGCATCATGGGTTTGACCGCAGGCCAATCCGGTGTGGGTATTTTGTCAAACGGAATTATCTCTTTTCAAATGACACTTGCTTGCATTGAGTTGACAAAAAATTTAGCCAGTACATGTATAAATCATCTTCCATCCTTAAGACAAATCAACTAAAAATCATGCAGGTGATATTTACTTCTTAGGTGTTATGATTAAAATACTGACTGACTAAGGTTGACATTGTTAAACCAACTGAAATATTGGAAAATCAACTAATTAGAACCCTTAGGGATACAAATGAAGTAATTTTCAGATATGGTACAGAAAAATGACTAAGAACACTGTCCTAGAATCTAGGTTTTGGGATGAATTTCTAATCCAAACATTTATTACCTATGTAATGTCTTAAAATAATTTCAAATTTTATGCATTTTTATTACTTATGATATGTACCTTGGAGAGTTATAGCAATTCATATAATAATACATATGCAAAGGGTTATTAAAGTATCTTTCTTGCATAACAAGCTGTTATTTATATCTAGTTCCCATTATCTTAAAACAGAAAAATCTCCAGTAACTAGAAATTTCTCAATTTTATACACAGGCAAAAGTTTTACTGAATATTAAGAGAACTGTCCAAATTGCCCCAAATAAGCCTGCATTCTTCTATTTCTTAGTGCTCTGCTAACACTGTTTTTTTATTTGTTGCATTTCCATACAAGTAGTAATGACTCGAAGAGGAAATTAAAGAGAAAGAAATGCAAGCCAGAGAGGAAAAGAATAGTTTCTTCACCCACGTTCAAAGGGAATTAATTATTATAAGAAAGTGTCAATGCATGACTCCCTGACTGCTTTTCTGTCTCAACTGTTTGGGCAAAAGTCTAGCTTGAGATCAGCTGGTAGCACTTTGGGCAAATGCATCATCTATCCAAGGCCTCCTCTGGCATCATTGAGAAAGGAAGTGCGTTCCTGAAGCATTCCCATGACTCATGACATCTCTCATGTTTTCTACTGTTATTAGTCTTTTTTCTTATGTTCTCTGCAGAATGGATCACTTTGACACCATTTTTACTAAAATCAAAATTATTGAGCAAAACTTTTACTTTTGGAAGTGGTTGTTGCCTTCTGCAGCAAGTATTTATTTTCATTAATAAGCAGTAAACATCACCAACTCACTTGTTCCTACTTCCTTGCTAGCTCTGGTTAGTATCAAGTCTTTAATCAAAATAACTGCAGAGTTCAGTAGAATTGAAGACCTCTTAAAAGGAGTTTTATGCTTATTACTATTACTGTTTTATTGTCATTCTTATTTTTATTTGATAGAGTCCCAGTTTGTGTCCCAGATGGCAAGAAGCTCATAGCCACCCTCCTTCCTGAGTTTCCTAAGTGGTGGATTTGCAGGTGTGAGCCACCACACCTGCCTTGTACTATATATTTTGTTCAATGGGCAAAAATGAGGCTTTCTTTAGGAGCCAATATTTTGTGAGTCAATAGCTGTGCCATTGCGGGAGTTTTAAATTTTCTTAGTTAAGTAATTGTTCTAGTTATTACAAATTTTTCAGACAAGAATAAACTTAAGTTCTTTTAAATACTCAATACTACCTTGGGAACGTTATAAACAAAATCCAAAACGTTAGGTACTGGCCCTGTTGAACTTTGAGGCATATTGCTTTCTTGAGAGGAAACAACTCTACCAAAAAGAGAGGCAGTCTGGTAAGGACATGGACATAAAGCCTTTTTGTGTTTCTAGTTGTGAATTTTAAGGGAAACGTTTCAAGCATTTCCAGGCATTCATTATTTTCTTATTTTCAAGAAGATTCCAAATGACCTTTAGAAACAGCTTAAGAAATAGTCCCTGATGCAAACTTCAGAGAATGAAATAGTGCCCCGAGCAATCAGCCAAGACATGCTGCTATTTGCCAGCCATTAATACACCCTGAGGTTTTGCAGCAGGAGGCTACGGCCTGGAAGACAAATTTTCCAAGCATGGTGGAGTAAACGGTGCCTGTTTCCTATAAAGTATTTATGCAGTTGTCTTAGAAAAGAGCATTCCAAGAGCTCTAGTGAAGAGATATTCACTTTTATTTTATAACTGTTGTTGTGTTTCATTTTATTTTTATTGTTACATCTATATTGACAAAAATATAAATATAACCTGCTGTGATCATTTAGGGTTATTCATATATATATATATATATATATATATATATATATATATATATATGGGGACTCAACCCTGGGGAAGATTGATTCTACTCTTTCTGTAGTCATTAACGAACTGTAACTCCTCAACTATTTAGGCTAGGGGTTGATTAATTCTTAATTGCTTAGTTTTTTTCTCTAATTTCTACTATTTTAGTTCATTTATTGCCCATCCACCACACAATGTTTCCAGGTAGAATACAGAGTACAGATATTAAACTGGCAGATTTCCTGACAGAAGCTTATAATCCCAGCTATCATTTCACTGCCAGTAATTTGTTTTTTTCTCAAAATAATAATCTTACCTTAAATTTTGTTACAATTTCTAAAACCATTTTTAACATATACTTTTATTATAAGAATTTGAAAGTCCATGTAGAAGTTGAGGGTGAAACAAATAAACGCTCTTAGCCTGTAACAAACTTTCAAAGACAGTCATTTTCAACTCCTGGAATTTAGCCCTTTCCTGAAGATATTTTGGTTTTCAGGATTATTTTAATGCAAACCTCATATATGGATCAATGTCGCCTACAAATTCTTTAAAAAGTGAACTATTTAGAAAACAGTAATGCAAAAATTATATTGAATTTTCTTAAGCAAAGAGTTGGCTTGACACAAAGGAGAGTCTCATACTGCCTGTGGCTGATATGACACTCACTAAATTGACTTGATGGTATAGTAATCCATTCTCATTGTCTCTCTCGTTCTGACTCTCTCAAATCTCTGGGAGTATGTCTGTGGTAATTCAGATTTTAGCAGATATTTTGAAAGCTTAAAAGTTAAGATTTGCATGGAAAAGGAAATTACAGTATTTGTCACTTTGTGTCTAGGTTTATCACACTCAGGATGATTGTTTTTAGCTCTGTCCATTCACCTGCACATTTTATAATTTCATTTTCATAATAAGTGCATGATATTACATTGTATAAATGTGACACACTTTTGTTATTTATCTGTTGACATAACATACATACAATTTCTGATTTTTGGCTATTATGAATAGAGCAGCTGTGATCATGCATAAGCAAACATTGCTATAGTAATATGTAATGTTCTTTGATTTCTGCATTGACCCAGTAGTTATTGAGTAGAGATCTGCTCAGTTTCCATGAGGTTTTAGAATTTCTATTGTTTCTGTTGTTGAAATGCAGCTTCAATCCATGGTGGTTTGATATGATACAGTATATGTGCCCAAGAGTGGTATAGCTGGATCTTGAGGTAGATCTTATCCCAGCTCTCTAAGGACACATGATTCTGATGTCCAAAATGGTTGTACCCATTTGTACTTCTACCAGCAATGAATAAGTGTTCCCATTTCCCCAGTATCCTCTCTAGCTTGTGCTATCATTTGTTTTCTTGAGCACAACCATTCTGACAAGATAAGTCAGAATAAGATGAAATATCAAAGTAATTTTATTGACAATTCCTGCTGTATGAGGATATTTACTAAGTCTCATATATCAAGAAGTACATTAATTTTGGGGGTGTTTGTTTCATTTTGGTGGAATGCAGACGCATAACCCTGGTAAGAGAGTTCATCTGTCTTTGGAATAACTAGTGGTTCTCAGTTATAGATGTTATGGCCTGAATAAGTCTGTCTCTGAAGTCTCCAGCTAGATGACTTGTCTGAACAATGGCAGTTGTTGTGGCTCCAGAAGTTAAAAGGGAGTTGACAAATCCTATTCTTACCATGAGAGGAAGGAATATCTCTCATTTTCAGTTAGCAACGATTTTGCCTCTTTCTTCTCATATAGATAAAATTGTGGAATAATTATGACAGGTTTGAAAGGCCCTGGCAGGTGGCTGCCTAGGCAGGAGGTTGTCTTTACCTTACACCAAGGTGGAAGGGGAGAGGTGACACATGTCAGCCTGGAAAGACTGATGTTAATGAGACATTGGTATTGATCAGTACAGCTGTCAGCAGAGGTCTATAGCTGGATGTGCCAAACAAGCAGTTAAAGGCATTAGGGTCGGTGGTGATAGGGAGAAAGTCAAAAACATATTGAACATATTTGAGAGCAGGGCTGTATTGAGTATTTCTTCTTAGCTCTTTCTCCTGTTTACAAATACTTTTATGGGTTAATATGGACTTGGAGGCCTGCACCAGCTGTTGAGAAATATGAGAATGATTAGGGGGTTAAGCAATGGCAAGACAGGCCTGTAATATAACAGGCAATATTATTAAAAAGTAGTAAAAGCATTATTATTTAAATAGCATTAAAATTCAGGGAAACATTTGGCTTGGGAAGTAGCCATCAGGTTGTGGATATCTATTCAGGAGATTTTGTCATTCTGCAAGGGGTGGTGTCTCTTCTACCATCTCTGTCCCTGATCAGTCAGTAAAAGGCAAGCCATTTTTCTAGTTGGTAGGTTGACGTTGAACATTTCTGGCTGGAAACCACTCAAATAGGCCTCTGTTATTCCTTTCTATAGAAAAAACCACAAACAAATAGCCTTTTCCAATTGTGAGGAGACTCCCTTCCATGTTCCATATTTGGGGTAATGCCATTGTACAGAAATGGGATGTATTTGAAGTTTTTGTAGACATAGAAGTTTTTTAGGGTGGCTAGGCCAATGGCAGTTGCATTATCAGGTGCAAATGTTTGTTTTTTTTGTTTTTAAGTTGAACCTTTAGAGTTTGATATGCTTTTTGTTTTTTAGTTTTCCTATGATTCCTTTCCTTGGGAATTGTAAGGAATCCCTGTGTGGTGGGCAATCTCACACTTGAGCAGAATTCTTTGAATTAAGAACCAATAAATGTAGGACTGTTGTTAGTTTCTTTTTTTAATTTATGATAGGGTATGTGAGCCATACCATGTAACAGGTAAGGACTGAGAGGGAGTGAGAACCTGGCAGCCAGGTCCAGGTTTGACATGTTAAATAATCACCTCAGCTTCTTGTCCCAGGTTTGAAACAGATATATATTAGAGGCAGAAGGTAAAGTTAAAAATTAGCTCTTACCAAAATTTCAAATATTCACCAAGATAGTATTTTGTCAGGGCCATCATCTGGAACCTTTTTAGTTGTGTGGCTTCAATAGACATGTTGTTGAAGCTTGCATAGACCAGACCATATGCCTTGTATCATTTTTAGGAAGCTTTGTTATTATACTTAAGAATTATAACTCCCAGAATCCTAAGAAGTTGTTGGTCCTTGGTCAAGTGTTATCATTTAGTAACTACCATTCTCAACATTTCAGGAAGTTACCTGGCCTCTGGGCAGATGTTATCTTTTAAGAATTATTTTAATTAATGAATATACTTATTGCCTTGACTGATTATAATACACTGTATATAGTGGACCTGTGGGACACAGGGAAAAAATGTTGAACTTTGCCAAGGTAAGGCAGGACAGTTCTGTAAGACTCCTGTTTCATAGAAGAGTCTACCATATATTCTGGTAAACACAGAGGGAAGTGACTGAAAAACTTTGCCAATATAAGGCAGGCAAGTCCTTCAAATTACCTGTTTCACTGAAAAAAAAAAATCTACCACATATTCTAGGCTTGTAGACTGAAGAAGAATTTCCCAACATTGTAGAGGACATTTGGTGACTATCCAGACAGCCAGATTTCTGTGTTGTTAGGGTAATATTATAGTTTGGGGGGCCTTTGATAGAGTTAAAGTCTAAAAAGTTAAAGAATCTTTTCCCTTAGTTATGATCGAAAATAAATTTGGTGTAAAAATTTAAAGTTACTAAGATAAACTAGTTAATATAGCATTTTCTCTGAATTTATTAAATACAAATGGACTTAATATTGTAAATGCAATTCTTACTTGATAACTGTGTTTGTGGTATATAGTTTTCCTGTACTAAAGATAAAACCTTCATTTTTATTTAGACAAAAGGGGAAATGTTGTGGAATATTAATTTAAGATGTGTTAAATTTGTTTATATTGTAGAATATTTAATGATAAAAAGATATGTTGTAATCTCTTATGTTACATTTGTTTAACTCTGTAAAACTATTTACCTGTCTAAAATACCTGATTGGTCTAAGAAAGAGCTGAACAGCCAATAGCTATGCAGGAGAGGGATAGGCAGGGCTGCCAGGCAGAAAAAATAAAAATAAGAGAAATCTAGGTTCGAAATAAAAGCAAGGAACAAGAAAGGAAGAAGAGGAGAACTCCAGGGTTCAGCAACACAACAAAATAGCCAGCCATTGAATAAGGAAGAAGGAAAGATAAATAAAAAAAGAAAGGTTAAAAAGCCCAAAGGCAAAATGTAGAAGAGGAGAAATGGGTTGACTTAAGTTACAAAAGTTTTCAAGGAACAAGCCACTCTAAGGCCATGCATTCATAAGTAAGAATAAGTCTCCATATACTTGTTTGGGAGTTAGGTGGTTGGCCACTAAAGAATAGAAACTCTACTACACACTGGGTCCACACCAAGAGACAGAGTCCCCAAGGAATGAAACTGAGTGCAAGGAGGGGCTTCCAAAAGCTGACAGTGGCAGAACAAAGAGTGAGTCTGCAAAGAGGAGTGAAAGAGGCTTCTCTTTTGTCAATGGATTCCATGATGTCAGATATGCTACAATACTGGATGCTCACTTTACTCCTGCCCTGTTCCAGATTCTCAGCTGGGCAATTCTTCAGGGGTACTTGGTATATTTTATTATAGAGCTGGATTTGGAGATATCAGTCTGAGTTTTAGGGATGTTCTTTGCTTCTAGAACATTTCAGGATACTGAGTTAAAAATATACATACATTTTATAAATACAATAAGTCACAAATTCATACTGACATTTACACTTGACATTAACAAGTTTTATTTAACATGTAAAATTTAAACTTGATTTTTAAAAATAGATATCTTTTTCTCTTTCTAAAATTTCAGATTATGAATGAAATTAGCATAATTTTATCTACTTATAAATATATATATATAAATAGTTTATATATATCAGAATTAAGAATTGAAATTATTCACAATTTTATGAAAAAGAAGTCTTCCCAGTAAAAAAAGTAAAACAGCTTTCTGGTTAATTATTCTTAAAGTTTAAAATGCATTCATATACACCTTTGGTTCAATGTATTGCCTTTCTTAAGTCATTTCAAATAATTGAATATTTATTCAATTTAATTGAGGTAGAGTGAGTAGGCGGAGTCAAAGCGTTACCATGTACCCTCTGCAGGAGACAGATACTGGACGCCAGATGGAACTTTACCAGTAGGCCACAACCATGTGATGATACAGACTAATAGAAATGGGTTAATTTAATATGTACGACCTAGCTAGGAATATGCTAGAGTCATTGACCAAGTAGCATAGCAATTAATATAGTTTTGGTGTGATTATTTTGGGTCTGGGTGGCCAGAGAATGAATAAGCAGCCTCCGTCTACAACAAAAGATGATTCACTTCAGTCAAAAATGAAGGTTTACACGACTTAAATGTACATATATGCACACATATCCATATCATGTTAAAGTATATTCCTCATGCTTATTCTGTTTCTTTACCTTAGATAATGATCATTTTTTTATATCAAAAGTAATGTCTGCCTTTTCCTATACTTTCATTATCTTTTATGTTGGCAAGCATTTATTCACTCCAGACAGATCACAGAGTATTCTACCCAAGTCTACGTCAGTGAACCGCTGAGATTATTAGGGTTATTTAAAGGTGTGGTCACTTTTAAGAATATGATGGCTGAAATGCAGTTGCATCACCAAAAAGTCCACTCCAGGGTGGGTGATGGCTCATGAATGCTGTGTCTCTGTATCTCCCTCCAAAATCTGCAGGTGGGTCGCCAGTTGGAAAGTGTCACCTGAAAATAGTTTCTGCTATATAACTTAGCAGACATCTTGAGAATCTTGTTTGAACACTACAAGTTTTATTTACCTCCCTAGTTTTAGGAACCTCCTCCTCTCTCATGGAGAAAATGTTTTATCTCAGAGGAAATTACTGTGAGAGACCTGACTACAGAATTAAAGAGACAGACCATCTTCAGCTGTATCATATCCTCTCACCCTGCTTCCTAATGATGCATATTTTAATTGTTTTGTTACATATAAAGTGTTTCCTTACGAAATTATTTAAGATGATGCTGTAATGAATAACTAACTTTATTTATGACTTATTCCTTCATATTGTATTCTTTGTGTATCTTTATATAAAATTAGCACTTTAAAACTGATATCATTTTCCCTACATAGAATCCACATAGAGGATCAATGTATTCTCTTCTTACTTACTTTTTTAAAAATAAGCCCCATTTAGTCACAGATAATTTTTTAGAATAATGCATTGATGGAGTATAAATTAACATTATCAAATGACATTCAAATATATCATATATATTGGAAATGATAATATATATTACACAGCAAAGAAGCAATCATTGAATAGGAAGTGTTTGAATGTTCATTCTACACTACTTCATAGTATGTATCTGAATGAGGAAAAATGTGAATCTTATTACATTCAAAAACATCTACAAAAGAAGCACAAGTTTAAAATACTATTGGTTCATTAGAAGGCAGTATGAAATTTGTTTGATTACACCAAATGCCATGAAAATGTTTCCACGGTTTCCAGATCTATTTTAAGATAGAATAAAATCTTGCCTCAGCAAAGTCTCTGGAGATCCCTTATAACTTATACTGTAAATACCTCTGTGACAGAGGGGTTTTGATTCAAGTGAAAAATTGATTCACCCTGATGTTGAAGCCGCCGTGGACCAATTCCACTGAAATTTCCAATTAGGAAAAAATGAATGTCAGATTTCCCAACATCTGTTATTGTATGGTTATATCAGGAATTGATTCTCGTTCCTACTGAAGCTTTCATGACTAATCTATATTTCATGAGGAACATGAACTATGTCCCAGAAGACTGGCAGTTTTCTTTGAAGATCTGAGGTCGATTGAAGATCTAAGAAGAAGGAATTGCAAAATGGTCTCCGTTACACAGCCAATGATGACACTTCCGTGTGGTACGTGTAGTCTGTTGCTCTTCCCACCTGTCAACTGTGATGAATTTATCATTTCATTTACACTGCAGCTGATGAACAGTTCAGGAAATCTCCTCAGAAGGTAAAATTGTCTCTTTACTAAAACACACTTGTTATACCTGCTCTGGATTTTCTCCATTTCATATCTGTCATGGGTTATTTTCCACAGTTTTGTCTCTAACAGAATGCAAATCAATTCTGCACGTTTATTTCTAGGTTTGGGTTTAGTTCTTTTCAGCCAAAACTATCACCATACTTTAAAGCCTTCAGTTATATCTTTCCATGTTTTTTTTTTTTAAGAACATCTAAAATGCAAACATGGCTTTTTCACCATCCTGGGTTTGACCCTTCAGTGGTTCTCCTTTGTGCTTATAAAAACAGTCCCAATAGCTTCTTTATGTATGCAAACTTTCCAGGATAGCTCATTCTCAGCTTATTTCTTATTCTTGTTTACCTCCATGTGAGCTTATGTTGCTCTCATAACAAACCCCATACAGTTGCTTAGTTGTAATTTCATGATTCATAACTATGCATTGCACATCCTGCGTCCTCTGCTGAGAAACGTCTCCCTTCTGACTTATCAGTTGCCTTTCTATTTCTTGCCCCTTGTTGATAGTGTGCTAAAAACTCTTAACTTTGTTTGAGTATAGGAGTATTGTTGGTAATCTTCGTGCACTGTTTTATCCGTATAGAATTAATGCTTTCATGGCACACATTGATTACTCATTAACAAAAACTCTTGTTTTTATGCCATTCTGGGGAAAATGAAATGCTCCTTGGTTACCAACAAAGCATGTCATCTCTCTTTTAAAGACTGAAGAATGTCAATAGCTCAGCATAAACTTAACCAAAGGATAAGCTATCGAGGTAGAGGATTCAGAGGACAGAAGGGCTGGGTGAGTTTAGAGTCTGACCTACAGAGCTCTGACAGATTCTCTTTCTGTTGTCAACCAGCTACTTTTTTTTTTTTTTTTTTTACTTTCTATTTATTTATTTAATTATTTTCTTACTTACTGACTTTGAGTTCTGAAAGTCACAGGAAACTAATACTACATTAAGAACACCGTGAAGGACAGATGGGTGGATGTTACTGCCATGGGAAACAAAAGACCACTTTCCTATTGAAGCCAATTAAATAGGAAATGTTCTTGACAGGAATTGCCTCACTGCCCAAACCCTTTACTCCATCCATAGCAAATGACATCTCCTTCAATTCTTGCCTGCTAAAGTTAGGAGAGGTTTAACAGAAAACAGGGTTCACATTTCCTCACTCTGCGCTCCACACCTCTCCTATGGCACTAAGGAAAATTTCCAAGATATTCCATAAATGTGGTTTGAAGAAAGTGAGTAGGTAGGAGCTCTCCCGCTCCTCCCCACACACATTACAGTTAATAAGTACATGCATTTAATACACAAAATGAATAAGAAATTTTGGAATATTTTCCTTACTTCTAGGAAATTTAAGAATACTTTTACTTTGTAAGTTAACTTTAGGTCCACCTGTTATATCCACTAAGTCTGTGGTTTAAATATAGACCAGAAACATCAGCCATGTAAACCTCTGCTCATCACTTTGCACACCTAAGGTAATATCTTAGAAATGTTCTGTTCTTGCTAAGACAGAACTTCTTTGTCTAACCACTTAGACACTAAACCAGTATCATGCCTTTTCCAAAGTTATTGTGCTTAAAATAATTACATGACTACAATATTACATTATATGCCATTACACAAGGACAATATGAATATACTATTTTGTAGAAGTCATTGGAATAAGAATCAGTGATAAAATTTTGATATGCTTTCATGATATCAGTATTTAAATGGAATAATTCATAAACTCCTAAAATATTTGACAATATATTTATATTTTATCTAGTAATATTTTGTTTAAGGGAAATTTAAATTTGTTAAAATACATAGTTTTAATATTAAAACATAGACATTCTGCTTTCACTGACCCTGAGGAGATGTGACAATATTTTCCATTCATTTCATACAATAAAATTATAGAAAAGAAATCTAATTAGCCTGACATCTATTATTTCCCCTAGGCAACCAATATAGTTGCTTCAGAGGCTTTAATGATTAGCTCATTCTGTGTCTATCCTGAAGGTTGGGATTATACTTATATTAGCATAGGAAAAATGAAGATGTTGTTTAAGGTTGGGCATGCAAAATTATCTGTGTAGTGTTTCTCTGGTGCTATGGCATGTGACTCCCAATATGGTCACTTCAATGCTGCTCTTTCTAATGTATAATGCTATTTGAACAGATTTTCTATAATTGTGAAAGTTTGGGATTTAAACTTGAACCAAGTATAATCTAAAAGACGGTCACTTGTATTCTTTACTATCAAGCTTCTCCTTAGAGACTTCTTACTTCGGAGTAACTAGTAGTAGACACAACAGGTAAAAAGTCATGAAATAAGTCAAAATCACAATTATTTTGTACCATTTCTTACTGTTTACTCTTCTGATCCATCAAATAATCTGGTCTCAAAATTGCAATCCAGAACAAGATTTTACCTACTGCATAATTGGTAGGAGTTTTAATTGTAAAAAGATTTTGTTAATCATACTTTTTAACCATAATACAGCATAGGAATCATACTAATATATTAGGTTTGGTTTCCATGTAAGCTGTTAGTAAATGACAATCTTTGGTTGGCTATGCATGTGATTTCAATCATGGCTTGTTTTCTTTTCATTAAGATTTAGTAGCATTTTATTTCTAAAATTCTTTCATTTTTCAGTTTATTTTCTCTTAAGCCAAACTTCAGTGGCTTCAGCTTTTTTTCAAACTTCCACATAGGGGCAGAAAGGTATGGCATTCTCAAGTGTGTATTTCAAGTGTATATGTTATACATGGAGAGAGCAGACTAGCACAGAGGAGGTAAAAAGAGATTGAAACGTTAGCTGTGGAGGAAATGCACAATAGAGATGCTATATTCTTCTCTTCATTGGGTCCCTTTTGCTCTTTAAAAATTACGACTTATTAGTCAGTCAGCACTGAATTATTAAAAATGAAAACAGACAGCTCTCTTCATCTTTAATTTTCAAACTGTTGATACTATGTGTCACATGACTGATTCTTCCTGCTTAAATAGTAACTCACATCACAACAACCTTTGCACAGCTTATTGCCATCACTAACATGAATAGAAGGAGTTTTGTGGTGTTTTTGTTTTTTTTAACCAGAACCTCTGGCAACATTTCAAGGTACTAAAGGTCAAGATTTTAACCTTATAGGATAATATAAAGTTTTACTAAAACCCAACAGGAACTTCAGAGATACAAACTGTACCTAATATGTATTATAAATATATTGTCAAATGTTCTTGACTTGGTATGTGGATGTTCTACAAATTAAATATATATATATATATATATATTATATAATATATATTAGAAGATATGCTAATAAAACATAAAACATCTTGTTTTTCACCTTGCCAATAAGTAGTGCAAGTTTGAAGTATGATTCCTGAAATAAAAAATTGACTAAATAAAAGTAAAAACAATATAACAAAACCTTTATTAAGCTGCTTTTCATAAAAGCTGATTTGAAGAGCCTTTTCTTAAGGAAAAAAAGATCTTTCTTTAAGGGTTCTATAGCTTAAAATTTACTTTATACCTTTAGGACAAGACACAGAAGGTATAGTTTGAGTATGTGTCACAAAACAGAAAAGAGTAAGAAAATGAGGGGGAAATTCAGAATATATATCCCATGAGAGCATGCTATGTGTCTGTTATTCTTATACATGGAGGAACTGCAAAAAGAACAGGGCTGATTTGGGTGAAAATGCAGTGGTAGATGTCAAGTTCTTCCATGAAACGTGGCTAATTCTCACAGGTGCCTTTGGAGGTCATCTGGAAATGGGCACTGTTGATTAGCGGGGTCAAGAGGATTTAGCTCGCTTTAGTTCAGCAGGGAAATTGTTCATATGGGGCCAACCAAGTTCATGAAGCTTCATAATCATTACTCCTTACAGTACATTCTAACGTTCGTCAACGCTGTACATCAGGATTGTTTTTTTTTTTTTTTTCATTTTTTTGTTATTTTTTTATTTTACATACCAATCACAATTTCTCCTCCCTCCTTTCCTCCTGTTCCCTCCCCCACCTCCTTTCTATCCGCCCCCATCAACTTCTCAAAAAGGGTAAAGCCTCCCATGGAAGTCAACAAAGCATGGCATATCAGGTTGAGACAAGACCAAGCTCCTCCCCTGCATCAAGGCTGGATGAGGCATCCCAGCATAGGGAATAGGTTCCCAAAAACCAGAAACTGGCTATTCTAAGTGATTCCTTATTCCAAGAAGAAACTCATTTGGACTGCACCAGCCCCCCCCCCCCCCCAGCAGTTAAATAACTACAGTAGTCACTGCTAAGTGTCCCATTGCCTCAGTGCCCAGCCAAGGGTTAGTTAGCAAAGCTGAACACTTGCCAATGTTTACCTAAGTGGACACAGCTCTTCTTCAGATTGGTTGTTAAGGAAAGTGATCTCTGTCAGATGCAAATATCAGTTCTTAGATTTCAGAATCTGTGCCAATCAATGGTTTAGCTAGTAAGAACCTGCATTCTTACATCTGGTCTGAATAATACAGTGGGTAATTAGCTCCTCCTGGACTTGCCAGCAGTAGATGCAAGATCAAAGAACACCATAGTAAGTAGAGGGTAGGCACCACCTCATCTCTGAGAAACTTAGAGGAGAGGAGTTCCAGTCTTTCCTTCTCTTGAGAGTGTTACATAAAATGGTGTCCCTTGGGATATAGCAGGAAATATTCACTTGCAGTACCTTAAATTTGAAATGCATGCATTTATACTACATATTCTTAAATATGGCTATCATAGACATTATATGTAGTATGTATGTTGTTTTAAAAAAATAAACTTAAAAACAACTACATTAAGCTGTCTTTGATTGTGAATATTATTTTATTATTCAGGGGCTGATCACATCTCCAGCTGCGTTGTCATGCGAACATTTCATTATCCTATCACAAAAAACCAGGCTTCTGTTAGAGGAAAATACCCATCTGGGTCATATCAAATTTAATTACTCTAATACTCATGTAATTATGGAGTTCTCTCGAGTTCCAAGTATATGCACTCCCTTCAAATGAATAGTTTTGCTATGAGGAAAGAGTATAATCCTTTTAGTGGGAGCACATTTAAGGAATGAAGAGGAGGTTTAAATGGATCAACAAAGAGAACAAAAAAGAAAAACCTTAAAATTATTTTCTTTCTCCCTCCACCCCCTTGCCAACCTCTAACACAGAATACAGTACACTAGCAACATAGGGAGAAAACAAATCCATTTGGAGTCAACTGGGATGTACCAGCATTATTCTTCATATTTATAATATACCACAATGAAATTGTTATACTTTTTCTGGCTTTTCTGGTTACCTTACATTTAAGCGGTGGCTTCGGCTTCTTGGTAGGAATAGACATTGTCAGAAAGTGACAAAAAGATAACTGTGAAATTCATGCTATATTGGATAGCAGGCGAGACAGAGAAAGGTGCTGCGAAACGTAACTCTCAGTGCAAGACTGTGGACTACAGGATCTAGAAGAGAACTGCAGAAAATGTTGCAGAAATACAAGGGTAGATGGAGGATCTGACTATGATTTGATGCATTACTGTGAGTCTTCACAGGAACCAATTCTAAGATGAGGCCCAACGGCAAGAGCTTGCCTAATTTGTTCAAAGAAATACTACTGATCTGGGAGGTGGTGGTGAATACCTTTAACCTTAGAACTCAGAGGTAGAGGGAGGCATATCTCTGTAAGTTTGAGGCCAACCTGGTCTACAAAGTTTGTTCCAGGACAGTGAGGACTGTTACACAAAGAAACCCTCTCTTGGTAATCAAGAAAAAGAATCAGAAAAGAAAGAAGTATCAAGGCCACCGTGACTGAATTGAAGTAAAGGCGGAAATATTCCTTCTAAGAGAATGCAGTTAGCACGACCACACTGGGCAAGGCCTTGTGAGTAACTGTTATGAGCATGACCTATTATTTATACAAAACTCAAAAGGAACCTCTGTTTGGCTTCACTAATTTCAATGCTTTTCTTTAAATTCATATCCTGGAAATTCCATCCCCATTACAATGATGGAAAATGCTTCCTCACAAGATGAACTTTAGGCCATGAGTGTTTCTTCTGATGAATGAACCAATTTTGTTATCCCAGGTTTAGATTATTATTCAAGTAGATTTTAGAGAAAAATATGCTGTTTCACATAAATCCTATCTTGGTTTATACTGATCTCACTTACTTGATCTCAACTTCTCTTGTCTTTCTGTCTTCCATCATGGAATGACTAAGTGAAAGGCCCTTGAAAGATATCAGTTTCATACACTTAAATCTCCACATTTCTAGAACTGAGGTAAAGAATTTCTATTCGTCATAAAATATCCAATATTTGATGTTTTGTTATATCTGCTGCAAATGAACTATGTTAAGTTGAACATCTGTGGGGGGGAATGTGATAAATTCAGTATGAGTTTTACTAAAATGTCTATTAGTCATTGAACACCAAGAAGTTCTAAATTAGGGAGTGACATTTGTTACTTACCGGGATGTCAGAAGTTTTAGAATCTACAGTTCTAGACGAGGTTAACTAGTGACTACAAATAGAGAAGAGTACCAAGTTCTATATCCTGAAGCTTTCCAATATTTAAAAACAGAATGGTTGGGGAGGTCACACAATGTGAACCATGGATGTAGGAGGAAACATAAAGCATAGCGAAGGGAATAGATGATAGGTCACTGAATAATGGAAAACAGAGCTCTGAAGAGATAAGTGTTTGGCAGAAATTGATCCACTACCTATTTTTGTTCATATGGATAGATAGTGTTGAGATATTTTACATACATCCACACTTGGTTCTGTGTATGAACACCTATATTCAATTTCATCCCATTGAATAGTTTGAAGGCAAAGGTGATCGTGTACATAAAAAAATCAAGTTTCAGTTTCAGCAGCTAAAAGCACAAGTCCCATTCATCTCATTGAACTGTAGTAGAATTCCTTCTTTCATGTTTTGCACAGTTTGTTCCGAAAGCTTCTACCTTACCATGTGGGAGATGAAGAAAGATTGCTGTTCCAAGTTCATGGTATGCCATACAGAAAAAAAATTAAAACCTATTACAGATGTTTGCTTGTTGCCTTGGATTTTACTTTTCAACACTGGTGAATGGATTTCTGTATAAATGAATCCAGTCTTCTCAATATTAGCCACTCTTTGTGTGATGGTCATGGGAGGAGACTGGTACACACGATCCTAGGTAAGGTAGAAAAGAGAATCGCTATTTCAGACAAGGACCCAGTAACCCAAGAGGCCTGCATCATTTCCTTTCAGCAGAAAAATTTCTTCCATCAAGAGCAGAAAGGCATGAGGTGAGGTATTGATCTGTCAAAACTAGAGGCAGCTAGGAAAACGTCACTGAGTTAAGCATCCAGTTATGGCTGGAAATGCAAGGCCATGCGCTTTCACAAAAAAAAAAAAAAAAAAAAAAAAAAACCACAAAAGATGGCAGCAGATTTGGGTACATGGAAACCACCCAGCTTATAAAAGTCCAAGAAGTGATATTTTGTATGTAAAATAGGAAATTCATGTCATTTATATTGCTGATGACTTTGAAAAACTAATGAAGTATTCATGATGGCTCTCAGTCAGTGAACTGAATCGTGTTCATGTATGTGAACATTTAAAAACAGATTCTAATAAAGTCCTTCTTCCTCCCTCCCTCCATCTCTCATTTCCTTCCTCCCTCCCTCCCTCCGTCTCTCTACCCATCCCTCTCTTCCTTCCTCCCTTCTTCTCTCCCTCCTTCCCGCTTTCCCTTTTCTTCTCTGCTTACTCGTTTCCCTTTCTTCTATATTTTTGCCTAGATTTTGGTTCTGGGTGTCAATATGAAGCTGGTGCTAAAAACTAAAGTGTGCTGTGCATTGGGTTCTACCTACAGCACACAGACAACTCTTCAACAGTCCAATGTCAGAACTAGGAAATTAGGCATGACCTGAAAAAAGGATTCTCATGAATTTGAAGACATGTTCACTTCTCTAAATTATTTTTACATAGCAGAAATACTCAGTTTCCACTCACCTCATAATAAAAATTAATGAGATAATATATATTTTAATCATATTTCAATGTTTATGTTTTACATTTTGGGGGTATAAGGTTTTACTGGGTTTACAAGACTTTCTTGCTGTTGAGAAATGGTTTTAGATAATCACTCCTTTATTCTGTAAAATAGAACATAATTATGGAATACTAAAATTATCTGTTTGAAGTACTAACAAAATTTATTTTGAAAAAAGACAACATATACCAAAGGAAAACTAAATTGGCATACTTTAATTCTACAAAAATGTATAAATATTTAAATTTACAGCAAAAGAACAATTATACCATTTAGTAATGCTTACAACATTTAAAATGTTTAAATATTTATGCACAATCCTCTGTGTGGAACATGTCTAAACATTTTTGAGATTACATTCTCTAGCTGTGACTACACTGATCTTAAAAACAGACGGTCCCCACCCTTCTCAAAGAAAGTTCTGTGGTTATGGGTTCCTGTTTCTCCCTTGTGCTATTTTTAGACGAAGGAACACCAGGACCCAAACAGCATTGTATTTAAGTTTTAACCTCACCATTGAACACAGGATGAAAATTTTAGTTTTGAAACATCTGTTTCAGACACATTTTAGATGAAACAATATCTAATATTCTTTTTCAATCTAACTCACCAGACAGAGGAGAATGATTCATTCCCCCCACAACGACAATGGCAGTAAAGCATTACTGTACATAATGATGACCCAATTATCAAAGAGTGGTCCTCAGCTTAAATATATCGACAGAAGACTGTGTTGAATCACTACTTTCTCAGGGAGATTTTAAAAATAAATTAAATGAAAATTTCTTTTAAAAATTAGAAAACACTAAAAAACTAAAATTGGGAAGAAGTCTATACCAACTAGTTAAACAAATTGCTAGTCATTCAACACCTTAGCTGTCTTTAGTATTTTATACTTGATAACACTCTAAAAAACAGTGTAGTCAAACCAGACACTCCTATGCTATAAAGAAGAAATGCCATGTTTCCACGCCCTATCTGATGTAATGGGAGCTTGTGACTGAATCCTGAAACACAAGCTGCATTGACACGCTGAATTCCTGCTCCCCAACTACACTGGACATTTAGTCCAGGTTATAAATTTTCAGCTGAACAAAATAGCATCTCAAGGATAAGGTTCATATTTGGTGAGGTCTTTATTTTTTCATATTTATTCAAATCATTATGCCTGCAATTTAAGAATGCATTGAATTTTGCCCATTTTGAAACTAAAACTTGAATTCTTAGAGCAGATGCAAGGGCAATGGCTATGACTAGTCTTGTTCACTTCTCAAATGGAGTAACAGTATGTATGGGAGCAAGCCAATATTCTGAAGTTTGCTGAAGCAATTCTACTGTATCCTTAACCTCTCGCTAATTTTAAAAAAATCATTAAAAACCAGTTATGCTATTTTATCATAGCAGTTTATTTTCCCCTCTTTCCCCTCCTTTGTTTTTCTTAATATTTATTGGGCTGTTTTTAAGCACTAAGGAGAAATCAAATTTACGTATTATGCTTATAACAAAGCGACCCTGGGAGGCCTAGAAATGTTTTCTGGTTTCTCTGTACTGTGCAAAGCAGCAAACACAGAACTCACTCAGTGTTCACAGGAATGGATTGTTTAAGAGTCTGTGTAAGCTGTAGGTCAGCCTCACTTTACCTTCAAGAGAATTGCAAGTAAACAGATGAAACAGATTTCTACGAGTTACTACTGAAAAGCTTGATGCTGCTTTCCTCAAACCATTTGTTTGCTGGTGCTAGGGTGTTCTACACTTCTGTAAACATTATATTTTCAGGGAAAATAATCACTGTGATGCAGGTCTTGTATTGTCTGTGGTCTTATTTTATTGGACAAATTTTATGAAATAATAAAAAAACAATAAGAATCAAGCTACTAATAAAAGATTTTGATGAAGGTTATTTTTTCCATTATTGTGCCTTTATATATTTTTGGCAGTAGTTTTAGGAGTCTTGGCAGCTTAGTTTATAATACTATGATCTTTGGGCAACCTACACTATATGTCCATGGCTCAGTTTTATCATCTATAAACACAGAAATTAAGGGCATAACATCTTTAATGTTTTAAGGTTTCTATAATATCTTTTGTTAATAGATTTTTACATTGAAAATAAACTTTATATAGTCATTGTCAAAACATGAAAATAAATATGATTTTGAAAGAATGTATTATCACCTTTCTAAGACTCAAAATCTTAGCCCTTCTGTGATCAATCTAACACAACCAAAAGCTGAAACGATATTTTTTTCAGTTAAGTGAAGCTACTTATATCTTAAAGCAGCATTATAATAAAATGATATATTTCATTTCTATAAGGCAGGTGATTTTAACAGAGATGACAACATATAGTCCTTTAATATGAAGGATTTTAGGGAAAATGAACATTTGGAAACAGAGCTCTAAAAATTCCCTGTAAAGATGTTGCTGGACTCTACAGTTTTAAATATGAAATCTTATGATACAGTGCTTCTTAACAACTTCAACACACTCTTAATCTCATTAGTTTAAGAAGTATAATTAGTGTGTGCCAAGAGCTACAAAAGAAGCTAAATATAGCCAGTGGGCAAAACTAATATAAACCTTGCTTTATGAAAGACTTAAATGCCTGGGTTTGTAGATTGGCAATAGGGTGCTTACACCTTACAAAGATGTGGACTTGGCACTGAAATCAAAGGATCGAAATAAATGTAATTTTATTCCCAAGTGTGTGTTGGAGACTGGCAGAAATTGATGTAAATAAAAGAGTAGATATATTTTTCGTCTGAGGGATAGGAGCAAGAAATTGCAGACAGGACAAGAATGTGTTATATTGAATAGGTAATGTTTGAAAAGAAACCTAAAAAATATAAAAAGTATGACATGTATGGGACAGATAGAACCAACACTAAAGCAGAAACTTGCTTGGCAGCCAGGACAGTGTAATAAAATGAAAGATGGTAAGAGATTAGAAAACAGAAATGTCACCGGGCACAGGTGGCTCATACTGTTAATCCTAGGACTTGCGAGACAGAGAACTCTCTGTGAGTTTGAGACCAGCCTGGTATACAAGTGCTAGTTCCAGAACAGGCTCCAAAACTACAGAGAAACCCTGTGTCAAAAAACAACACAAAACAAAAGAAACAGAGATATCTGTGCATGTGCATGTACACATGTGTAAATGCTGTGTTATGCACATATCCATGTGCAGAGAGTTTGTGCATATGTTTTGTGGAGTGCACGTAGAGACATGACATGAAATATGAGATGAGTTGAAAATTAATGAGAAGGTTATGTTCAGGGAAATGTAATAATTTATTTTTAACAGTATCTGTGTGACTGTTGTAATTAAGAAAACAAATGTAGCATTGGGTAAGACTTGGGAAAGATGCGGTATTATATGAATACTGGATGAGATTTAGAAAGTCAGAAATATTAACATACAGTGGATGTGGTAACAAATTAATGGTTTCTGGTTATATACCAAAGAGAGAATTAAGTTAACTTCAATTTCCAGATGGTTAGACTTATTTTGCACAACCTTTTGATATTGCAACACAATGTTGTCATTTACAAAATCAACACTTGACCAAAATGTAGTCAGTTATCAAAAAGGTGTGGATTTCTAAACATATCTTAATCAAGTTTAAATTTTGGGGGGGGGGGCAAGTTCTAGTTAATTTTGGCTGCAGGCAGTTCCTTGTAGATAGGAAGGATTGGAAAGTCTGAAAGAGAAAGAAAAGTCAAAAGTGACTTTATATATTTTATATGTGTGTGCACGCTCACACAAACATGACGTGAATGCACATGTGGATGTCAGAAGTCAATCCAAGGCATCATCACTTGGTTTTAAGGACACAATCTCTCATTTGGCCTAGAGCTTGCCAATTAAGCTAAGATGGATGACCAGGAATCTCAAAGAATTCACTGGTCATCAGTGTTAGGATTAAAACCACATGCCAGCAATTTAGTGGTTACTTGCTCTTTTCAATACAGGTGCTTGGACTCAGACTCAGGTCTTCATGCTGGGGGAGGTGGGACATGAACACTTTGCCAACTGTGTGAATGATCCCTCAATTCTCAACCTTCTAGTTTTGACTTGAACATCCTAGAAGGTGAAACTGCATTTGTCCTTATGAGAAAAACCCAGAGGAATGTATAGACTGAAGCAATTGAAAAATCTACTTGCCTGGATCAATGTGTGTGTATGGTGTGGGAAGGCAGGGGACAACTCACTGTGATTCCAATCAAGGCTTTCATTTACTTTACTGAAGGCAAATATTTTTGAAGAACTTAAATCTTTCTGGTTTCAATGTTTTGTATAATTTTGTCTCTCTACACACCTTTTTTTAAATTTTCAGACACCACACAGCGTATATCCAAGTCACCTGAGGAGTCTTTGAGAGTGTTTCTTATGTTCTTATCTATTTCAATGTGACCATAACAAATTTTCATTTCCATAAAATGTTGCTGGGGTGCTTCAATTTTAGCTCCCATTAAGCGATTATATTCTTTCAAAATGTCATTGACCACACTCTCTGTCTATAAAAGTGTTTTGATTGCCATAAGTAGAAGACATTATATAATAAACTTGAGAGTTTACACTTTTTAATTTTTAGAAAAATAATATATCAGGGTATTTCATGATGATTGAGTCAGGACAAGAAGAAAGCGTAGGAGAAAAGAGTGGAGACAGAAAATGGACTTGTTTAGAGGCTTCAGGTGACTTGAGTGGTCAATGATCAGTTTAACATTGACTGTCTTTTGAGAGCCATGGGTTCCTGTTAGAGATGGTATGAATAATGTCTATCTCATGAATAAGAGCTCTGATATTAAATCTTTTGTCTAAAATGTTGGGAAATCTAAGAATGCCTTGAAGTTCTTTGAGTAAAGGATGCCTGAGCTTTAAACAGCAAACCTGAGGCATTCCAAGCTAGATTGTTTTTCACAGTTCCAACAGTATGGAGGCAAAGTGGAAGGGAAGGCAGCTAGGAAAATAAAGGTCTTGAGAAAAATCTCTCTTCATTCTAAAAGGGTGTGTGTGTGTGTGTGTGTGTGTGAGAGAGAGAGAGAGAGAGAGAGAGAGAGAGAGAGAAATAGAGAGAGAGAAATAGAGAAAGAAATAGAGGAAGAGAGAGAGAGAGAGAGAGAGAGAGAGAGAGAGAGAGAGAGAGAGAGAGAGAGAGAGAGAGAGAGAGAGAGAGAGAGAGAGAGAGCACTGGGGGCAGAGAAACACAGAGAAAAATAGACAGCGACAGGTGAGAAAGACAAAGATAAGAGGGTGTGGATAGATAAAGGAGGTGTAGCTTGCAGTTAATGCTTTTTCTAGATCATTTGAAACAAAAGGTCAAAAGAATGGACTTTCTACTGCTGTAGAATCTTCCATTTCCATGCCCATAGAATTCCTCTAGCTGCTAAAGACACAAATCAAACATACATATACAACAACTAGGTGGCCACTTAAATATTACATATAAAAATTTGCCAACAGTCCACCACTGTGTTCTGCGTCTTTTTCACAACATCAGCTCGTTCACTGTGAACAATGGAATTTTAAAGTTGACATAACACATGACATCCCCTAAATAAGACCGAGCCACATTTCACTCCAAACCATATCTAGTAGTTTAATTAATATCACGTTAATGAATTCTCATGAATTTTGTTTACCAATGATTGATGTTAGATTTAATACTATAGCAATAAATTATTATAGTGCCATACTTTTTAAAAAATAAAATACAAAGTGTCAATGACATCACAGACTGAACTAAAAGTGGTAAACAAAAACAGTTTAAAATTGAATCTAAAAGGTCACCTTTCACCTACAGTCCTAGAGTGAAGGGAAAAGGTACAGCTTTGTGTATGCGGACAGAAAGGGCAGCTGGGGATTCAGACCCTGAAATCAAGTCTCAGCGCGAGACTGTCCTCAGGTGGAGGTGAAGATTCTCTCCCAGCGATTCCTGGAGTTTATAATGCTCTTGTTTTTCTCGATATCGGACTCACTCTCTTCATTATTAGACTTAAATTTATTATTTAAAATAAATTTCTAAGTCCTTTGTTTGGTATGATAATTTCATGTTCTATGAATTCAGTAGCAAACTTAATTTTTTTCTTTGTACTGATCATTTTGTGTGATGAATTCAATTTCTAAGTGTTCCAACTGTTAGCATAGAAATTCACCATGGTTCCATGAAGCATTTTTTTTTAAAAAAGATTTATAAAGCAATGATAATATTTCATAATTAAGATATAGTATAAGGCATTACATGATATCTCTTTCATCACTATTACAACATAAAATAAAAAAAAACAGCCCCAAGTAAGTCTGTGACAAGAGGCTAATAAAGACATTTTAAAAGGAAACGCAAAGTGTATTTTTCCCCAAACAGTTCAAATGTTTAATAACGGTATCCTATTACTTATATTTTATGTGCTTCTTCAATCAGATACAAATTTTAGTAGGGAAATAAACATTCCTAAAAATGAATTATAAACAACTGTATTTTAGAATACTAAAAGTATTTTTTAAAACTTTTAATTCAGCAAAGTTAATAATTTCACCAAACCAAAACAATGGATAAACAAAAGTGTAGAGACGTTCACGTCTTGGGAGAAACAGTCTTCATGCCCCCAAGGTCATGTTCCTCAGCAACCATTGTTGAGATCTGCTGCCACTGCAGTCCTGCATGGTGGGCACCATCTTGTCATCTTCAGAAGGTTCATCGAGACATTGGTTACTGTTTACATGTCTCAAAGTGAGTCTCTGCAAAAGAGAAGGAACAGTCAGTAACTTACTAGCAACCAGATTAAAGGTTCTCTTCAAAAACATTCTATATCATTTCAATATATAACAATGTTAAATGTTTTTAAAAGGAACTGTGTACAGGTGTCTCTAAATTACCCATGTAACCATGATCATAAAATGATTGCTATTGTCAGATACACCATCATTTGAGGGTGGTTAAAGGAATTGGCTGTCATTTATTATAGATTGCTGGACATTTAAGACATCTTTGCTAAAAGCTTATTAGTGACCTTGGAGTTCAGTTGAAGGTGGCATATATTAATAATTATGAAGAAGCTTGGTTTTCCAGTCAGCAACAATATGATAAACGCAGAAGTCAACAACACAACTAGTAGCCAAATGAACAAAATAGCCAGAGATAATCGCACTAAAAAACTACTAAACTATAGTATCTTAGACATTAACTGTGGACCAGTGATTAGTGTACCCAGAAATAATCAATCTAACTTCATGGGATGCTTATCACATTTAAGCAAATTTATCAGCATTAAGTTGAAACAGATAAGGATGCACTTTATTATCTTCACAGGTCTAATAACTGTACTGTGTTCAGTCCTCGCACCGCTTGTCTTTCCAATTGTAATGAAATTCACTTTTTAGGACTGCACGTTTCCACATACTTTAAGGCAATATGCTTTCAAGTTATCAATTCTGTATTATTCTACTAATTTCATGCGCCATGCCCAGGAACACAGAAAAAGATCTTGATGTTAAAGTGTTCTCTCACACACGTGAGGTAATTGGCAAGTTGTTCTTGAAAACTGTGTCCTAAACACACGTTTTTGTAAATTACCAAAACTAAAAGTTGGAAAAGTTTTCTTTTTATAATGTTTTCTTGCACTTGATAAATTGTTGGGAGTACGTGTCATCCACACAGAGAACCACCTGTAGCTCGTCCTGTGTTTCGCTGTTGTAAGAAAAGACAAAACAGGGCAGGCTGCTGTGGAAGATGTCTCTGACCACAAGCAGGAAATTAAAAGGCTACGTGTTTAAAAACGAAGGTAATGTCAAGATTGAAGCCTCTGTTGTCATTTTTTAATACAGAGTCTCAAGTCATTTTTAGCAAAAAAAATGAAGTAAAAAGAAATTGCCTAAGATAGCAAGAAGATGGCTGGTTTATTCTTACAATGACAGGAAATTCAAAGATTAGTCAGTTTTAAAATTAGATACAAAATTAAACAAAATATTTTTCTTTAAAAAAGCTGTAGGTAAGATCAACAACAAAAAAAGAAAATCATCTCTATATCAGATTTGCATCAACTTATGTGTACATTCTCCTTCAGAAAAGCACTTCCCATTGTGTTCTTCTAATAGTTTCCTCTAAAAAAAATTTATGTATTGAGTAGATGACCACACAATGAATTATACAATGTATTGTCATACTTTATTGTAGTATAATCATTCATCACAGTATTTGAATGATTTGGTCAATTACCATATGTCACATTGGAATAAAGAGCTTTTAAAATTACATAGAATAGTTTTTAGTGCCACAAGTAATGTCAGTACAGAACGTTCTAGTTACTATTGTTCTTTCTAATCAATGTTTAGTCTCCTTAAAAAAAACTTATTAGTAGTTAAAACCCACTTCTCCAAAGGTAACAAATGAACAACCAAAAACCTCTGCCTAATGTAGAACACTAGAAAGCCAAATATTTCAGGCTCAAGTATTCCTGAGTATGAATTAATTTCTCTCCTTTACTAGGTTGGTCACCGGAAAAAGCCACCAAGTCATCATTCTGAAGACTCTAATTCTTCATTAGAAAACTCTGAGCTACATTTAACAAATGTTCACACATCTCTTTCCCCTTCTGCTCAAGCATTTGAACTTTGGTCAAAGAACTCTAAGTCCTTAGAAACCAAGTAAGAGTAAAACTGTTAACTGTGTTTTAGACATCATGGCTAAAACCACGTTTTTAGGCATTTAGGCTCGTTGTTTTTTGGAAAAAATTTACCTGTAAATGTCCATGTGTGTGTCTGTTAGTAATCAAACTGTGGGCTTTGCTAAGAGCAGAAACTTTCAAGTTGGTTCCTAGGCACTGCGTTTATGGGGATTTTTACCAGACCTACCATCTACTTTGAGCATGGTTGATTTCCTCCTCTACCAGGTGGAGATCTCAACACCTTGTGCAAAATGTGACCTTTGGGAAAGCTAGCTAGTTTCCAGAAGCTGCAGGAAACCATGAGGGAACTGCTACAGGCTTCCCTGCTGAGATGCTACTGTCCTAGCTTTCAGTGTGAGACTCTGGAGGCAGAGGCAGGCAGATCTCTGAGTTCAAGGCCAGCCTGGTCTACCAGGGCAAGTTCCAGGACAGCTAGGGCTTCACAGAGAAACCCTGTCTCAACCCCCACCCTCCCTCCACAAAACTACAAACTCAAATATTACATGTAAATTGCCTTCTGGCAATTTTTCTTCATCCAAATGGTCTTGGCTACTCCAACTTTTCCATCTCCTGTTTGGATTGTCCATGATTCAGATCCACTCTAATCCAAACAACACCTGTTCTGCACTCTCGTCTCCTTGCTTCTGTCTTTCGCAGTGCCACGAGCAGTGAAGTTCAATTATACATCAACAGCTTTAGCTGGTTGATCGGAACCAGAAAACCTCTAGAACCTCCCATGCATTCCCACAGCCAGTGACTGAACAAAGAGAAATCACTTATTTATTGCTTTGTAAAAAAAAAAAAACCCAAATCCAAGAATTCAAAATATGCTTTTATTTGTATCATTTACAAAAATATTTCACAGTCATTTATTGACTTGAACTGAATAAAATTCACTTAATTAGTTAATGAGAAAATGTCACCATTTATGAAAATGATAAATAAAACACACGCCGTTGAAGAGCTTTGATTTTTAAGTGCATCACCTGTCTAAGCACAGAAGACACTTGTAGATAAGCCTTTTCCATGAGCTGTACAGGGAAATTCAGTAAAGGATTTACTTAGAGTCTGAGAATAAAGCAAAGATAATTTACAAAATATGTGAAGATGTGGTATTCTCTCTCTCTCTCTCTCTCTCTCTCTCTCTCTCTCTCTCTCACACACACACACACAGCTGAGCCATCTGAATAAAATATAACAAAACTAAATAATTTCAAAGTTCCAAAATAACTCAGTTTTAACCTATGTTACACTTAGTCACCTTTTCACCTTTTACATACAATTCATTTTCATACAGATGTGGTTAGTGGGAGGCTTAAACAGAATAAATATTTCACAACGTATTTAACCCATTATATTCACAGACAGACACACACACACACGTATATAAATATATACATATGCATATTCGAAATAAAAACTGGAAAGTACATTTTTGTTAATGAAGACTAATTATTACTTAAAATATCCAGTCTCCAAATTAATGAGCAGCTAAGAAGTAAAAGATAAATAATAATGCCATAAAATGTTTTAATAAAATTTCATATTTTGATAACTAAAGTAAATTTAAGAAGTCTGAAACACAAACCTCTACAAGCATTAAAGAAAAAAATCATCAGTAAGATTTCCAAATATATTTTTAAAAACTTCTTCTCTTGTATAATTTCTTAGTAGCCATTTTTGCGAAGTGCTATCATTACAGGTCTCCATGGTAAGATGTTGGGAGCCATCCGCCACTTTGCTTATTGAGAGGCAGGACTGCATGACTATGTGAACAAAAGTGTGGGTCTGTTTGACAAAGAAAATAATGAATAATGACAAATGAAGTACAAAGGCAGCAATAAATCAATCATGGCAGACAACATACAATTTCGCCTGGAAAAGGATGGGAGACACACGTCACAATAATTGCATCCATGAAGCAGTGAGTGGCAGCCTTTCAGATGGTTTTAATATCAGCTTTACTCAGTAGAAGAAAAATGGAGTTAAGACAGATTATTAAGGAGGAATTTGACTTCAGATGATAGAACATTTCAGGGAAAAGTTATTTCTGATAGAATTTTGTTTAGTAATCTTATAATGAATACATTTTAGTGCCAAGTGAGTTGTTTTGAGAGAGGTTACTCAAAATAATTATCAGAGAGAATTCTCTTATGATAGTGTCCTCATATGCTTGTCGCTCAGCCTGAGAGGATACTAAGGAAAACTGCTTGAGATGATTTTGTTTTAGGTTTTCATGGGCCTAAGCTGGGCTCTATGGACCTAAAAAATCCACACATCAGTGACATACTTATTAGTAAGCACGGTGGAATTCATGAAAAGAAAGAGCAAGAAAAGACAAAATCCCCCGTGAATGTAATAATTAATTTTATCTGGCTATTTTTTATTCCCAAGAATAAGTTCAAGAAAGATGTAGATATATTAAACAAATCGTCCACTTCAGGGCCAGTCCAGAGATATGTTAAATAGTATTGATGAAAAAAAATTAGTTAAGAAAAATTAAGAAAATAAATTCTATTGAAGTAAACTCCAATTTGTGGACAGCATCATGGATGCAATCACTGGGTTTACCTTTGCAGTGTTTATCTGCTAGTGAGAAATGGTATCTCGTGATTACAGTTAGAAAACATAGGATAAAGCATAATATCTTACCTATAAAATGATGCTGCCTATAGCGCACTTTGACTAGTTTTCTTGACTAAATATAGATGTATCTACGCTGCTTAAATTAGGCAACATCATCTACTGGTAATTGATTTTTCTTATTGCTAGAAATTTTACCTAGAAAATGTCATTTTAATGCACAAAATTCTTTTGTTAGGAATTATAAATTTCAAGCATCATTAATAGGAAAAAATGGATTAAGATGTACTTTTTACAAAGCTATAAATCAAGAGAAAATTTAAACACTCAAGCCCATCTCCACAGTCTTTACTTTCCAAACCACATGTCATTTAGTGTTCTTTATTTGAAAGCAAGGGGAGGTGCATTTATTTTTACAAATCTTCTGGCCACCAAAGAAAAAGATTATTAAATATATCACATGTCTGTCTATGAGAATGAAGTCATCAAATTTAATAATCCTTTTTTCATTTATATTTTGGGAATCCCTTCTAAACACTTTTATTAATTCTTTTGAGTGTTTCATGCATGCCTTCGTCAATTTTGCAATGAATACTTCATTATGAGGCTCTCACAGCAAAACACATATTGCAGAAATATGACTTGCAGGCTCCGATGTAGCTTACTGAGAGATATCTTTTTCAATGGCATTATTTAAAATGCTGATATTTAAAATGCAGAGTTATGTGAGTCTAAAGTTAGTGTTATCTTTTTAGTATAACATAGCATCACTTAGTCATTCTGTTCAAAAATGTAGGGCATTGTGTTTCATTGCTATGTATAGAATTTGAATCACAATATCTAAAGATACATGACAAGTTTGTGATTTCTGTAATGACGTATTTGCATCTGAAAAGTCATAAGCTACTTACAAATCTACAATCTAAACTGCACAGGTCCTACTTACATCCAAATTGGACCAGGCTAGGAAAATAATTTTGGTGATAAAGCTAAAACATAACACATATTAAAAACATGATATTTTGATGAACACATACAACTGGCCGCATAGCTGATTTCAGAAATGACTAAAGCTATCTCAGCCAGCATACTAAATGTTTAAAAAAAGAACAATAAATTCACCTTATTACATAGAAAAATAAAAAGACTGACCTTTGAATATTATAAAACTTAATAACACTATGACTTAATAAGATATCATAGATTAAACTGGGCGGTGGTGGCGCACGCCTTTAATCCCAGCACTTGTGAGGCAGAGGCAGGCGGATCTCTGTGAATTCGAGGCCAGACTGGTCTACAGAGCGAGTTCCAGGTCAGGCTCCAAAGCTACAGAGAAACCCTGTCTCTAAACAAATAAATAAATAAATAAGGAAGAAGTCAGAGATTTCAAACCTCTTGGCCAGATACTAAATAACTGTTTTCCTAATCTTAATCTCAAAATGTTTCTATTGAAAACATTTAGTGTGGTGTCTTAAGAATGAAACTACACATCCAGAAGAATACAAGTATTCTAAAAAGCAAGTGTAAACAGTCAGGAAAGGATATAATGCAACACTAATCTACTGACATTTCTATTAGCTGATTTTAGCAAGAAATCAAAGCTGTGGGTCATTGGGAACATGGAAAGGTAATGCTAGTCTAATGGACATGACCTTCAAACGGTAAATTGAACCATCATTTATTATTAGAAATTCTACTACACGGGAATGTGGGAGATTAGTAATTGTAGGCCACTTACCTTGAAATTATATTCCCATTTACCTGCTTTCTGATAAGGGCAAATAAAAGAGGTTGGTTAAGAATGATTTAATAAAAGCCTCTGTAGTTTCAGTAAGTTTAATGCAATCGTTTCCTATGGATAGAATGTAAACCAAGTGTTTCCTCAGCCAGTTTGCCTGTCATGTGAAAAGCAACACTTATTTTTAGCATCCTGTTTTGCTCTGTCCCTCTTTTTTTTTGTGGATTAGTGTTTGTTAAGCAGAGTGCTCTGATCTAAAATTAGATTGTATCACTGTATGTAGCTGCCTGGATGTTCAAAGAATATGATTAAGTACTGATACTGCAGGAAAATGTAGATTTGGAATAGATTGGAACACATGTGTAATGTTGAGAGTATAAATACAAACCAACGTGAAAGAAAATGGATGAAACATGTACTTTCATAGGAAAAAATACAAAGCTGTCTAGTGGTGTGAAATTTTGTTGCTTTCTTTTTGTTTGAACTTGCTGGAAGGAGATATTGATATTCTATGGCCCTAAAACATCAGGATAATATTAGTAGTATTATATAGCAAATGTATCCTGTGTTACTTATAAAAACACTTATGATCTCATCAAATCAAACTAGAGATGCCAGCCGTAAGAGAGTGCAGATAATATTCATGTTGTGTTGTTTAAGAAACGTTGGCTTTTATGTGCTCAGAAGGCTGTATTTCTGATTCTGTGCACTGTATCTCAGTTATGTAAAGATAGTAATCAATTGTCAATTTGAAAGGGAGGTGATGATAACATTTGGAGGGAGGAAGCATGGAAGTGGTTGGAGAGAGGGAAGGGAAAAGTGGTGTAATTATATTTTAATTAAAATATATTTTACAAAGCTCCTTAGGAGAGTCAGAAGGTACTGCAATTCTTTTTCATTTTGTTTTATTTTTATTGAGCTATATATTTTTTCTCTGCTGTCCTCCCTTCCTCCCCTTTCCCCTGCCACGCTCACTCATGATCCCCACATTCCCAATTTCCTCAAGAGATCTTGTCTTTTTCTACTTCTCATGCAGATTAGATCCATTTATGCCTCTCTTACAGTCCTCTTTGTTGCCTAGGCTCTCTGGGGTTGTGAAATTGTAGGCTTGTTTTTCTTTGCTTTATGCCTAAAGGCTACTTATGAGTGAGTACATATTATATTTGTCTTTCTGGGTCTGGGTTACCTCACTCAATAAGATGTTTTCTAGATCCATCCATTTGTCTGCAAATTCCAAGATGTCATTTTTTTCTGTTGTGTAGTACTCCATTGTGTAAATATACCACATGTTCTTTATCTTTATCTTCAGTCAAGGGATATTTATGTTGTTTCCAGTTTCTAACTTTTACAAAGGCTGCTATAAACATAGCTGAGCACATGCTTTCTCAGAAAATTAGGAAATAACCTACCTCCAGACCCAGTAATACCACTTTTGGGTGTTCCCCCCAAGGATGCTCAATCATACCGCAAGGTACTGCAATCCTTTAGACAGAGATAGGCATTTTTCACCAATACATATTTAGCTCCATTCAATAAGAACAGAACTTTTATATTAATTGTCTTATGGAGACATTTACCTAAAGTTTCTAAGCCATTATTGTGATAGAATAGTTGTATGGCTATTTAGCATTTTAAACAGATAATATTAAGGAAAGGAGACATTCATACGCGGTTACAATCTGATACTGCAAGTGACTGTTAGCATTTGCTTGTTTGTAACAGGGTCCCACAGTCTGCCCTGTTTATCGGATCCCCATCACTGAAAGCGTCTCTTTATTTGTGGTATTTCAGTGACCTCAGGAGGCAAATTAATATCAGAGGAAACTTCTGACTTCAGTGTCAGACACCTTGATGCACCATCGCCACAGCTTTATTAAGAACATAGAGACTGACAATATTGTTTTGTAAGGTTGTGGCAAGAACGTCTTAAGCAAACAGAAATCACAGCCAACCATTAGCTTTCTTTCCTTCTTTCCCTTTGTTCATCCAAGCAGATAACAAACCAAACCAGCATGGAGAGGCTCCATGCTTAGAGGCGTGCAGTGTTCTGCCTGTTCTGAAGATTCTATGTGTTCCTATTGATGACTCTTTCTTTTCACAGACTGAAAGGAGCTGAGCAGAGAAGGCGATGGACTATTTCAACACTTCACACTGTGAGAGTCACAATTGGACTAGTAACTAGATTTCTTTGAAAACTTTATTAGGACCTAAACCCTAGCTCTGCTCATAGCAGGGTAATCTTTGTGATTCGGGTCTGTCCCGACAAAGCTCAAAGAAGAGAATTAAGGCTTGTTTCAGCTCCGTAATTTTGTGAACTCCCCTGGGTTTTATTCTGACTCGAAACTGCATCACCTCAGAGATTTCTCAAAGAAGAGAAATTTTACCCTTGCTAGCAAATGACAAAGAACTGAATTAAAGAGGGAGCAAGCAGCTCCTTTCCTCTTTAACCCCTTCCGGCGCTGGAATGAGAGAACAGAGCCACAGAACGGGACTTCCTCACACCTTGGCATCTCCCATCCTTTTTATTTCTTCCACTGCCACTGGGTTCCCTGAAGTCTTTGCATTTCCCAAAGTCTTTTTTGTCTTGTTTTGTTTTGTGGTTTTTCTTTTGGCTTTTCCTAAGTTTGCATTGGTTTGCCACTGTCTTTAAAAAGAAGGCTCGAGAGATGGCTCAGCAGTCAAGAGGGCTGGCTGCTCTTTCAGGGGACCTCAATTCCCAGCACCTACACAGCAGCTCACAATTATCTGTAACTCCAGTCCCAGGAGATCCTTAACTCTTCTGGCCTCCAGGTGCACGGCATACACAGACTGCACTCAGGCAAACACTCATACCCATAAAATCAAAACAAAATACAGAAGCACTTTATCATTGCTTAGAGACTAGATCAAATTGTAACGTGCCTATTAAAGACCGGCGAATAAATAAACAAAAGAAATCTATGCTTTTTTATTGCTTAAAATATTACTTAGTATTCAATATAAATTTTAATTATAGTAAAAAGATATAAATACAATTATCAGTAATATTGTAATATTATCAAAGTGGAGGAATTTTACTTGTTTTACTGTTTAGCCAAGAGCTTCAGAAAATTTTAAAGATTGGGGCGTTATACTGAAATTAACACAGCTTTATCTTCTAAAATAAATAATCTTTCTTTCTTAATATGCATGTACTGTATTTTACTGCTTTTTGCAAAAACCTAATGATATTTTAGGATTTGGGAAGAGTTAAGTAGCAAGATCACAATGCTTTATTTAACAATAAATATTCTTCACAAGACTCCTATGCTCTTTTACTCACAGAAGAGGTCAAATCAGACTAGAGATCCAGACTCCACACTTGAATTCAGTAGAGAGATGTTCTTCGGGAGACTTAATGTAAAATCAGGGCATAACAAATACCATTGTTTGAACAGTTCAAGTTCAGGAACATAAAATGGTGGACAAATAAAGCAGGAAAGATGTCAGCGGAGAGCATAATAAAGTAACGTGGGAGGATTCAAGGTTTTACCTTTTTGTCCCAGAAAATATCTGATATCCTCAGAGCCTGGCAATATTTAAAATTTAGGTCCCAAATTATCCTTGCACAAGTATTTCTAATCTTGTAAGAATATAGTTTAAGTTTTTGTGAAAGTATCAGTTTTTATTTAATATTGCCTAACATGTAACCCAATGATCAATTCATCTTCCTAAACCAAGAGATTTGAAAGAAATAAGAGTATTTTTGAGGATTAGTCTTTGAAAGAGAACACGTCTCTTTTTTATTAGCTCCATCTGATGGCTGAAGTAATATTTGCACATGACCTAAGTAAATCCTCAGAATGTTTTTTTTAATTTATTTGTTTTCATTACCTTCCTCTCCATCATAAGGGGAGGATATGCTGTGAGGGGACTACTTGGCTAACTCTATTCCTAACTAGTGCTTTTGATTCTACCACAAATCCTCCGTGGTAAATAGAAATAGATTCCCTGCAATATTGTTTGCAAGAGAAGGAAATAAATCTTGACAATCTTATCAGGTCTTTTAAGTGTTAGATTGAAAAGTATAAACATCATATATTATAATGGAACAGATTTAAAATACAAACATATTTCCATATTTTCCTATATGCAGATAGTTACACTTACATCTCATGGAACCATATCTTACTGGACTTACATTGGAAATATACATGAAGATAAAACTTTTTTTACCACATAAAATGATTTTGTAGCACTCAACTAGTATGACAAAATCCAATTTATATGCTATGCCACCCCAATGTTATCTAAATATAATTATGCATTTAAAAGTACATTTCTTCTTTGACTTTTTTTGAAGGAAATAACCGAGCTTAAGTGATAAGGGATAAGTAAGTCATAGAAAACATCATACCTCAGCGTCATATTCCCATAGCTGATTTCCTCTCATATGGTGGCATTTCAACATGATTACAGGTCCATTGAGTCTGGATACATCCAGACACAAGTCATCAGTTCGAATTTCTTTGTCAGCCGTATAAGAAAACACCTGGAAACAGAAAAGTCAGCTAATCAAATAATATTGGGTCTATAAAGCACACTGTTTAGCAAAGCTAGCTGTGAACATTAGCATATTCTGCTATCCACACAGTTCAAGTCCTCTCTGTTGATCCTACAAAGGCGGCACCATCTTGCTGTTAATTTGCCAGAGAGCAAGCGATGAGAAGACTGAATGCAATGAAGCTCTGATTTAACAGGCGACATTAGTAAATGCTTATAAGCTGGCCTTGCATTTTCTATGTGATACATGCTTAATGGAGCACAAAGCTGTCAATTAATACCAGTTTGTAGGCAGCAGAGCTTCAAGAGGACCATAGTTCTTCTCTGCATCTCACCAATTCTCTAAACCTACACAGTCAACTTTATAGAAGTTTAAGTACCTCTTATAAATTTTATTAGTGTTATCAGAAGGTTGGCAAATATAGGATAATTATCTCACCAAGATAATGGGAGCCAACCAGGTCTTCTTAGTAGCTGCATTTTTTTTTCATATAGACTCTGTTTGCTGGCCGTAAGCAGAGACATAGTTTCTTGAAGAAATGGTTTCCTGATTCATACTAGCAGTATAAACGGCTCTGGCTGTTTCAGGAGGTACCACTACAGATGACTTAAATGGGGTGTGAGCAGAGTTCTACGAGTTGCTTAATGGTGACATAGACCTACTGTGTCCCTGTAGCTAGGGTGGTGAGCATGGCTTGCAGAGGTGGCAAACATATCTCCACCATGTTCGATTGGGTGGAGCCCATCTACAAAGATGCAGCATGAGTTCTAGCCATGCCTCCTTAGCATCAAAACGAAACAAAAACAAAAACAAAAAATAACAACTTTCCTGGTTAGAAAATGATTACAAATACACAATAAGGCAGATTTAGACCAAAAGAAAAAAAGACCTCTAAATGGGTCACAGTGTTGAATAAATGTACATGGGCTTAGGAGAGAGAGAGAGAAGAAAGAGTATAAACAGTCACAGATTAAAGGAGTAAAGATAAGAAAATAAATATTTAAAAGTAATTGAGCAGAACAATAAGCCATAGAAAACCAGACATTCTGCAGGACACAGAAGAAAGTGCCTGACAAACTGCCAATATAGGTAAAACAGACTTTAAAATTCCCTGCCTCATGAAAAAGTCTGCCCAATGCCATGGGTCTGTAGGCTGCAGATGGATGCCACAGTGTGACAGAAGAACTTTGGATGACTGGCTAGGCAGTGGAATGTCTTTGTCAATGCTAGAGTGTTGGAAGTTGCTTACAATGCACTTCCTGTTTACTTAGACAATAGTATACCCTTTTTTTGATAGAGTTGAAGATAGATAATTATAGCTAAAATTCTTCTTAGTTATACTGAATAATAGATTAGATAAAAACTCTAGACTCACAAAGATAAGATAGATGATAGAACATTTTTTAATTTTTCCTCAGAACAAATAGACTAAATATTGTGAGTAATCACTGCTTGATAAGGGATTTGTTATATGTAATTTTACTATGTTAAAATTAAAACCTTCCTTTATTTTCAGACAGAAAAGGGGATATGATGTGGGATTCCTGACAGTGAACTGTGAATATGTTTTATTATATTACCTTTGGTTTATAAAGATGCTGTTTTGGCCTATGGTTGGGCCATAGGTAGGTGAGAAAACTAAATTGAATGCATGGAGAAAGAAAGCAGTATCAGGCAGATGCTATGTAGCCAGTCAAGAAGCAAGATGTGAGGCAACAAACGCTGAGCCTTGTGGTAAAATATAAAATAACTTAAGTGGGTTAATTGAGATATAAGAACTAGTTAGAAATATATCTGAGCCATAGGCCAAACAGTGTTGTAACTAATATAGCTTTTGTGTGATCATTTGGGTCTGGGTGGCCAGGAAACAAAAATATAGTCTCCATTTACAAGAAGGACTGCTTTTAAGGTGGATCTTCCAACCTTAAAATATTTGGGTTAAAAGCAGACCTTGCCACTTCAAATGATTAAATTTTAAAATCCCTCAGAAGTGTACCCAGCAACCTGGATTTCAGTTCATTCCAGATGTAGCTAAGTTGACACCTAAAAATAGTCATCACAAATGCACCCCTTGAAATCTGGATCAATCAACCTAAAAATAGTCATCATGAATGCTTCTCTTGAAATCTGGATCAATCACCCCTCCAGTCACTCTTAGGCCTTTCTTAGCCAAGTGGCTTAAGAAAACCAAAGAGGCCATGGGAAGTCTGAACTTCCAATTGAATGGAATGTTCATTGTATTTTCCGGCAGGAGTGCTCCTCCTCTAATACAAAATCATCTAGGCCAATATTGCTAATGTCTCATAAGCAGGAAACAAAAACTTTCCTAGTGGGTCACTGGGAGTAATAATAAGTGGAACTGGTTTCCTTTCCACCCTTTGGCTCCTGAGTCCATGGACCCCGGCTATGAGAGAGTATATACATATACATATGGTATATGTATACCATATACTGGATGCTGACTCAAAACATACAATATCTTCTGGAGAACATTGCCCCACCTCTCCAGGCTACTGCTAACTAATTAGTGCTGTAACTTATCAAATTGCCAGGCTGATGTCACTCAAAGCTTCTACCACCTAATTAATGCTGTAACTATGTCCTCAAAAGTGTTATAACTTTGTTTTTCTATTAGGCCAGCTGCTTCTGGATGGTGTAGAACATGGTTAGACCATTTGATTCAAAGGTAGTAGGCCCTTACTTCTCTGGCTGTGCAGTGAAAGTAGGCCCATACTTCTCTGGCTGTGGTCAGAAAGAAAACTATTACACTGATGTTAAGTCCACAGATGGTAGTTTTCAAAGGATCATTATGTTCAAAAAAGGAAAATTTATAACCAGAATAAATATCTATTTCAGTAAGGGAAAAGAAATGTTCTTTCCACAGAGGAAGTGGTTCAGTGTAGTCAACCTGCCACCAGGTTGGTCACCCCGGTAAATGGTGACATATGTGGGATTCAGTGATGATCTATACTTTTGTCAGATCTGGCACCCAGCAGAAGCTGTCGCCAAGTTAGGCTCAGTGAGTGGTAGCCCATGATAATGTCCCTCTCTCTTTCCATGGCCATGTTGTGTGTAGGCCAATGGACAATGACAGGAATGACTTGGAAAAAATGGGTGAATCTCCACACAGCGTGTCATCTGATCTACTTCATTACTGAATGTCTCCTCTGCTGAAGTCACTTTTTTTTTAATGAGCATTTTCATAGGACACAAGTATCATCTCATCATTTCCCATTTGGAGACAACTATTTACCTGCTTCTCTTCCAGATGTCCTTCTCACCAATTTTTCAATCACGTTCTTTCTACGTCCCCAACCATCCATTTTCCCATCGACTACAGTCCATGAATTAGTGAAGAACAGCACATTGGGCCATATTCAACCCCCCCCCAAAAAAAGTGTATTACAATTTTTACTACCCAAAATTATGCCCAATGTGAAGATTTTCATTCTATGGTGTCTTTCGTGGTTATCCCAGAAAGAGATTGTAATGCTGCATCTGTCCACTTTTGAGTAGTGACTGCATAGCATGCAGAACCATCAGTAATCCAGAACCTAGTTGTTTTTTCTCAGTTTATTGGTCATAGGACACACCTCCTGAGGCTATAGGAGCATGCTTGGGACTAGATGGTATTGTAATGCGAATAGAAATTTAAGTATTTGGGGAGACATTTTTATGTAACTAGTTTGTGCCTTCTGTGCTGTGGGACAATAGTCTGTATTCTGTCAATTATATTTTAAGTAAATGCTGACTGGCCAGCAGTCAGGCAGGAAATATAAGCAGGACAACCAGACAGGAAGTAAAGGCGGGTCAATGAGAACAGGAAAATTCTGGGAAGAAGGAAGCCCATTCCTCTGCAGTCCTGACCAGCCACAGAAGAAGTAAGGTGTGGCTGCCTTGCTGAAAAAGGTACTGAGCCATGTGTCTAACATAGATGAGAATAATTGGCTAATATAAGTTATAAGAGTTAATATGAAGCCTCAGCTAATGGGCCAATCAGTTTATAACTAATGTAGACCTCTTTGGGGCTTAACGATTGGGGGACAGAAAATCCAGACAACACTTCTGGACTTGTGTAGGCCCAATCATGCATACACCACTTTTAATTGAAAATGGATTGCTGCTGTGCAATCCTACTTTATGGCTTGACAGGTAAGACATTGCTTAGCCCATGCTGGTCAGCACAGGTCATACGGTAACTTGGTGGCTTATTGTCAAATGTTCAGTTTTTGCTCTAGCTCAATAGCAGCACAAGAACTGTCTTTCAAAGGGATAACAGTTTTCAGCAGATGGCAGTCTATAAAATTTCAAGTGGTCATTCCTTAACACTTGTAAATATGAGCAACATTAAATGGATTCAGTAGGTTCTGAATGTGTGTATGCTTGTTTATATACATAGATATGGAACACTAACAATTTTAGAAGAGGTCATAAATTTGAGAGGTTGTAAAAATGATACCATAGGAAGGACAGGGGTAGAAATGAGGAATATATACGGCATACTTTTACAAAAGTTTCAAAAATTAAGTTAAAGCAAGATTAATTTGCTTTATGTGTGATAAGGTATCTCATTTCTACCATCAATTATTTCAGAATTTTTGACTCATTATAGAAAAAGAGTTGCCATATTAGTCCACACATGCCTTTAATTTTTTTGATTCAGAGCTTAATGGGTTTTCTTTCATATCTATCTTCTATTCATTCACATCTGTCATTTTCTGTTTTTGAACTACCCCTGATGTAATAGACACATAATACTTACTTTGGGTGTAGTGAAGCAAATATTTGAAATACTTGCCAGAGTTATGCTACACAGTATGCATTCAATAACTATTATTTAGTACTGTCCCAGTCTTGGAACAATTTCTCTCATTGTGGATGTGCTTGTAGATTCCTACTTTGATAATCTACTTGGAGTCCAGAGTTTACCATTGATTTTCCATGCTTATGCCATGATTGCTGCTCAAGTATCTGAAGGAGAGGTGCTCATTTTTAGTGGCAGACTTTCCTGACATCTTCTCGTTGTACACTTCAAACATGATTTGATGTTTGGGACAACTTTCAGACTCCTGTTGGATTTCCTAGGAATCCACTGTCCTCTGTGACTGTTGACTGCTGAGTGTCTCAAGATTTCACAGTTGCTTTCAGTTGCTATTTGGAATTTCCAGTTCTGAATCTGCACAATTTGTTTCTCCACTATGGTAGCTGAAACCTTTATACATTAAACCATATTGTAAGATATGCTATCTCTAACCTCAATAACAGCTAAACTACCTTTCCCTATCACATATACTGATGACTGGGATAGATTTCCTTCATGAGAGAAGCTTTGTAATACGTTTTTACATGCACATAGCAAAGGAAACTTCTCCTTTTTCTACTACCAAACCAAAATTCTTTACCACTAGCAACCAGTACTTACTAGAACCAGAACTGAATTACAGAAACTATTGAATTAACATGTTTTCAGCTTCCCATTGCTAAATTGGCTTTAATACTGATTGAACTTAAAGTTCATTCATCTTAATTAAGCTAAGATAACTAGCATCCAATTATCTGTGTATCTTTTCTTCCACCAGACAGGATCAAATAGGAAGAATTTAACAGTAATGGAACCCCTACATATGTAAGAAACTCTATGTACTATGCTTCATATATATATATATATATATATATATACACACACACACACATATATATCACTATTAAATTCTCTTCTTTCACTGTACAATAACTTTACATTTTTATCAAAATATATCAATTCATGGAACTGCAAAATATTAAAAGTCAAACCTCCAAATGTAAACACAATTTGTGACTGAAATTCAATACACATATGCAGGTAAAATTCCATCCAAAACATCTTTTAACCTTAGCATAAACATTGAAAGGGAAAATATCAAGGTCTACTCTCGAGGGAAACATGATACTATGAATAGTGAGATGATATTCATAATAACAACAGCTTATCTGTTAGGGTCTGATCATCTATAGCTCAGACTGTATTATTTATCAATTTAAGCCTCTCAGCTGGACATTGCCTCTGTCTACTCTCAATTCTCACTGAGAACAATCAATTTTCATTTTTAAATTTATTTTCCATTTGACCAGAGTTTCCCTTTTCTCTTCCCTCCAAGTCCCTCCCCACACCTTCTCTCTGCTCCCTACATCTACTCCTCTGTTTCTATTCAGAGAAGTGCTGGCCTCCCATGGATTTCAACAAAACATGGCATATCAAGTTGTAGTAAGACTAAGTACTTCATCTTATATTAAGGCTAGGCAAGGCAACCCAGTATGAGGAATAAGATCTCAAAAGCCGGTGAAAGAATAAGAGACAGTTCCTGCTTTCACTGTTATTACCATAAGAAGACCAAGCTACACAACCATCACATATATGCATAAGATCTAGGTCAGTCAATAATCTTACTCAAATATTCTCATCGTAACTGCTTCCTCTTTTCCAGTCTGGCAGTTTCAGAGCTCCCTGCACAGGGAGTATTTGAGATTTTTTAAAGTATCCATCCTGAATATCTCTCACCATGTTGTTAACAAGGAACGCAATGTATATTTTAAGGCCTGAGAAGCTCCGGGAGTTGCTGACCACAGGCAGAGCAGTTTGAATGCTGCACAGCAGCTCAGACTCCTTATCTGAGATGGTGCAGTCACCATCACTGCATGTGAGGCAGGTCTTAGCCTGCTACCTTTGCCCAGTGACAGAAGTAACAGCAACTCTCAGAATGGTGTCCTAGGTAATTTCCAGGGCCTTGCTTGTTTATAATGGAAACAGTCACGTCTTCCACAACAGTGTGGTTCCATTGTGCTTCATGTTTTCCAGTCCTGCAAAGCTGCTCTAATCATCGGTTCTCTTCTGACAGGGACAACAACCTCCTCCTTCATAGAGAAATCATTTAGTTTTATCCATATTCCTATGTCTCCTGATATGCACCAAATGTGTCTTCTAAAATAACATGTGGCTTTAATATCATGTTCTTTAGAATGTAAATCTCTTTGAGAAATGCTCTCATTAAACTTGTAATTGGCTGTCATGATATCAGTGTTAAAGGGGCCCTTTATCCAGAATGACTGGTGTCTTTAGAAGATAAAGAGAAAGTGAGCCTTGGGAAGCTGAAGTAGAGCCTGGAGTAATTGTTTTATTGAACTTCTCCCTGGGTTCATAAAAAGATGCCTTCTCATGCTTTGCTTCTGCTGCCATGGCAACTAAAGCCGAACAATACAGTAGTAAGCAGGTATATGTTATTAGCAATACAGTTATAGGTCCTTTTCAGAAGGTGTAACAGCCTCTCCTAACAGTCAGTGATCTGAGAGATGCTATAGCATATAAGAATTGAAGGGTTAATTTGAAGTCGGACTCCATGATGAAGAGTCACTCCACTTCCTCAACTATGAGGTAACCATCCGTGATTAAGCTGGAATTTATGGTAGAAGAGTTGTTTGGGGGCACCCTTGATCCTGTTATAACCCCTTGCCTGTGTTCTGTAAGAAAGTCCAATAAAATTAATTGATCTCACCAAGATGAATTTATTACAGTCATACTTGGGCCAGAAATTGGTTCTGTCTTGGGTGGTTGGGGATTTGCTTGCATCTCCCAGGAAAAATTGACAGAACACTGACATATTTAAAAACTGCAGAACACCCAGGGTGAAAGCTACAGCAAATCACTAAGGGTAGAAAAGATTCTCAAGAAGGTCGCTGAGGCACAAGCCACTTCTGACACCTTGATTTTAGCCTCCGGAATAACAATCTTCTGTTGTTTTACGACAGTATGGTGTGACAATTTGTTATAGCAGTCCTAGGAAACTAGCAGATCTTATGATCCTGATGTAGGCTAAAGGATCTTAAAGGTATGGAATCGGTTTTTCAAGCTGTTCTTCAACATTTTATATAAGATTCTGAGTTCATCCATCCATCCATCCATCCATCCATCCATCCATCCATCCATCCATCCATCCATCCATTCTTATGGTTCTAGAAATTGAACCCAAGTAATTTTATATACTAGGCCAGTGGTTATCAGTCTGTGGGTCACAAGCACATTAACATACCTCTGTCTCTGAAAGTATTTATATTATGATCCATAACAGTATCATCATTACAGTAATGAAGTAGCAAAAAAATAATTTTATATTCGGGGGTCACCACAACAGGAGAAACTGTATTAAAGGGGCAAAGCATTAGGAAGGTTGAGAACCAGGGTACTAGGCAAATACATTGTGGCCAATTCACATCCCTAGTATGAAGCATGCGATTTGGACTTTAAATGAGCTGAATCGACTAAAAATAGTAAACAGCTGGCAGTTACATTTTCCCATCATGTCATTCATCTTCGTCACAGCTTTCTGTTTTGATTCATCTTCAGAAGGTGGCTTATTTTTTACTGTTACTAGGTATATTACTGATGTTAGGATATTTTATTGGGGTCAGACAGACTCCTGTGGCCGAAGTGATGCCCTTAAAGGAATGAAATATACACAGGATGGCAGTTTATTGCAGCCTCAATTCTCTTTATTCCCAGGACATTTATTTCAGACAGGTAAGCATTTTTTGTTATTTCTTATAAATATACAATTTGTTCTAATTTCACTGAGTTATAAGAATGATTTTTATTATGTGAATGCTTTTATTTCACAGTATGAAAAATTAAGTCCATGTTTTTGAAAAAAACATGTATAAAATCCTGATATATACATATACATTCATCCAGGGATGTATGTATATACTCACTCCTTTTAATTTAAACCCTTTACTGTGTTTTTTTCCTCTTAAATGTTTAGCCTAAGAAGCAGAAGTTAAACTTGGTTCTAACAGCACAAGCTGAAAAGAACAGAGATTTGCTAATTTCTGCAAGAGGCTTTTAGCAAACAGCTTGGGAGCTGGGCGCCCTCTGGTGGTTTTGTATTGCCAAAAGCTATTTTTCTCTCCCTTATTCTTAAGCTGAACATCAGATAAACAAATATTCAATTTGCTTCTTTCCATTGATTTTTATGAATTTGAATTTGAAAAATTTGGATTAAACACGGACTATTGAGCATGCATTCAAACAGTTCACAGTACATAGGAATTAACTTTATTATAAAATTGTGATTTTCTTGTATTATTTTCTATCTTATACAGAGCTTCCTGTTGCATTCTTTGGAGTGGAGTGTTTACTATAGAATTTCTCAGCTTGAGGGTTGTTCATATTATCACATGATAATATGCCAATTGCTTCACTTTTAATGGGCAAATGTGACAAAATTAAAATACAATAACCCCACCCTTAGCTCTTTACAAACATTTTCCCCTGTAAATACTCTGCCCGTTATATACACATCACAGTTTATTTAGTTGGTTAGAGTCTGTACCCTCTGGGGCTCTCTTTAGATATTTTGAGTGCGGGTAGTATCTGAGGTCAGTCAGTAAACATCCAGAAGGTTAAAGTATAAGATAAAACACCCATGCTTGCAGGAATGTAAGATAAAAATTAATAGGAAATTGTTTAGCAAAGAGTTATACTTTTAGGAAGATAATTTATTTCTTAAAGCATTCTCTCTGTATCTCTTTTTCTATCAGTCTGTCTCTCTGTGTCTTTGTCTTGGCCTCTCTCTCTCTCTGTCTTCTTCTCTGTATCTCTGTGTGTCTCTATCTCTGTGTGTGTTTGTGTGTGTATGTGTGTGAGTGTGTGAGAGTGTGTATGTGTGTGTGTGAGAGAGAGAGAGAGAAAGAGAGAGAGATTTGATTATCCTGAAATAAGCATAGATGGATTGGAGCTACTCACTGAAGCTTCAGTAGAGATTTCCCTAGGTGATTCCTTTTCCAAAGCCCTAATTAATTCAATCTTCATGTGCAGACTGTTAGCCCAGTGGTTTGTGTATAGGAGTGTACAATATATTTAGCTCCCAGTTGTAATCCTTAAGGGAGCCTTATGGATTTAGATAATACCTGCAGTGTATTATATCTTTAATATTCTAAAATTCTATTGCTAAAAGTAAGATTGGGGATGGGTCCATCTGTAAGGTACTTGATGTGTCAGCATGAAAGACTGGATTTCAGCCCTAGTATCTGCATACAAAGCCAAGTTTGGTGATGTGCACTTGCTACACCATTGCTGGGGAGGAGACAGGCAGGCCCACGGGATTCACTAGCCATCTACTCTAGCTCAAGTGGAGAAACACAAATCTCGGGGAGAGACCCTGTTTCAAAAATCAAGGTGGATGTCTTTTCCGGAATAGCGACCTCTAATTTCCAGAAGCATGAGTATGTGTGCACAGACAGATACACCCAGATATACACATATTCACATATACATACAGGCCCATGCACACAGAAAAGCAGGATGTAGGTGTGTGCACTAATTCAATGACCTCATCTTCTTTTCAACATCACTTGTGAAATCTTAACTCCTGCTTTTTTTTCTATATGTAACTTTATGTAACTGCTGTTCCTTTTTGTATGCCAAGTAAATCATCTCATTCATCCTCCCTGATATGCTGTATATGGAATCCTTTCTACTCCATTTTGCCAAGGAAAAAGGAGACCAACATTCCTTTATTTCTTTTTCACTGAGTCTATATAAACATGCTTCACTAGACAGCTTGTCTTCATTGTACCACTGATAGATAGATATTATCTCTATATACTTTGGTACAAGACTTATGAAAAGAATAGACTCTGGAAAATTACACAGCCATGGGGCTTTGAGATGCATTACTTTCCAGAACTAGATACTGTGACTGAAAAGTCTTGGTTTCTTTACCTGGAGCAAGGGATAAAGATGCCTTATGTTTGACAGTTTTATTCAAGATGCAAACTATGAAAACAAGAAGACCTCAAGAAATAACTGAATAGTCATGATCATCTGTGGTACATTCAAGTAAAATATTGCTTGGTTGCATCCTATCTTAAATTTTCTACTTAAAAGCTACGTTTACTAAAAAAAAAAAATCCTCTCACAATGATAGTACTTAAAGTGTGTTCTCAATCTCTTTGAAAATTTCTAAGAAGCTACTACTAGTCTTGATTACTGACTGTACTGGAGTGAAAGCCTTCTGTCTTTGAAATACCTGACTTCACTTTTTAGAACAGAACAAGAATATAAGATAATGCAATAGGCAGCACTCATTAAACAAATAAAAACTATGACTGATATTTACGTTTCCATTCTAGTGATTGTTGAAGTCTCCCATTTAAAAGAATATAGATAATAAAATGTATGCCTTCTGAACACTTCGTTCCCCTGAATGGTTTTAAAATATACGTGTTATGTTCCTGAAGAATTAATGAATATAAGTAAAAAAGTCAAGTCCAATTGAAACCGTTTCCAAACTATTTCCAACTAGGTCTCATTGTATTTGCAAATGTTGCTTGATTGTGATTGTTTTTACAATATACAGATGGCCCAAGGAGCCTATGCTCTGGTGCGTTGTCCTACATAAAGTCCTTCCCTTGAGTACGAGGCTGTGCTATGACAGAAAAGCCACTCCAGGATGGTGTTATGTAAGATATTATGTAAGACCTCAAACTAGACAGCAGTGTAGATTCTATTGCTTGTGGATGATTTGATTGTTTGGAAGAACCCATGTGGCAGGCAGCTGAAGGTAGGTTCTGTCCGTTGAAAGACTTACTGGCAGGAAACTTCAAAACAGAGAAAGAAACATGGGGTCAGTCCTATGCTTACAAGAGAGTGAATTTTCACAATAAATAAGAAGCCTAGAAAGTAATCCATAGATTTAACCAAAACTTCCTTCAAAATCCTGACTACATATATGTGATTCTTAGAGTCAATTCAGGCACCTGAATTTTAAAATCTCAGAAGTGTATTAGGTTTAGTCAAACCACATATGTCTTTGTTAATAGCTAAATTTATCATATAAGCATCTCTGTATGAAAACTTTCCCTCTATTTAATCTGCCTCCAACTGTTTTCTCTGTTTTTGTTGTATAAAATTGCTGTAATAAATATTATCATCACTGCTAATAAAAGCAATTTTTTTGAAACAAGGTTTTTCTATGCCCTCCTGGCTGTCCTGGAATTTCCTATGTAGATTAGGATGGTCAAATTATTTTTCTGTTGCTGTTTTCTAATTTTTTTTCAAAATTGCATTATTTCTTAAGAATTATTTGCAGAAGAAGAAAAGTAAACCTATGGGTAGGATAGTGCTTACTTATAAGCAGCAACACACACACACACACACAAGCACACACAAGCACACACACACTCCTCTTAAGATTCTCATTGATTAGCACCATGGCAAAGCAAAACATTGTCAGAAAAAAATGTAAAGGCGATGCTCCACAAAGGAACCTGATGCACCATTCCCTTTAATATTATTAGAATGAATATGCTTCATGGCCATAATTGGGGCATGTAAAGTGAAAACAATATACAGAAACAATGGTATATATGGAGATTTAATCCCAAATGAACGGTGGTAGAAGATGGATAAATGAATAAGTAATAGATATAGATAGATAATGCTGGTGATGATTGATAGATGATGGATAAAGAGATAGATAGACTATAGATATATAACAGATATAGATAGAAAAATGGAGATGGAAACAAGAGACCAAAGGAGTAACTTTAGAGATGAGACAGCGTTTATCTTCAGAGTACCCCTTTAGCATTCCCTCTGAGGATTCTCGGCCAATTTTCATTAAAAAAAATGTGTGGTGGTTTCAATAGAAATTGTCTTTATAGACTCAAATATTAGAATGCTTCGTCTTTAGGGGGTGGCCCTACTTGAGAAAGATTAGGAGGTGTGGCCTTGTTGGAGGAAGTGTGTCATTGTTGGTGGGCCTTGGGGTTTCAGAAGCCAAGGCCAAGCCTAAAAATCCTCCTTTTCCTGTTGCTTGGGGATGCAAATAGAGAATTTTATACCTCTCCAGAACCATGTCTGCCTGCATGTGCTCAAGCTTCCCACTATGATGACAATGAACAAAACCTCCAAAAAACTGTAAGTCAGCCTGAATTAAATGTTTTCTTGCACAAGTGTTCTCATGGTCATGGTATCTCTTTAAAGCAATAGAACACTGCCTAAGACTAAAGAAAATGTCCTTTTTTAAAAAACCTTTAAGGATAGCAAGCCTTTTCATTTCATGTGATTTAGGTCAGGATAGTATATGTGACAGGGGTTTGGAAGAGCCATCACCATAAACTTAGAGCTTTAAGTCACATTACACAACGCTTAGCTATGTGGGGAGAAAACTCTAGCTATCTGCATGGTGGTGTGGCCTCCTTCAGGGTATAGTACAAGGCCTAAAGATACAGAATTGCTCTGGCAGATATATGACCTTTTAAGTCCATATTGATATAGGCATATAGATGTAAAGTAAACAAAAGCATATATAGTTTCAATTGCTGTGATAAAACACCATGACCAAAAGCAAATCAACTTGGGAGGAAAGGGTTCATTTTAACTTATACTTGCACATCACAGTACAACACTGGGGTAAATCAGGGGAGAAGCTCAAGTAGGCAGGGACCTAGAGGTAGAAACTGATTTAGAGGCCATGCAGGAGTGCTGTTCATTTGCTTGCCTTTCTTATAGTGAGCAGGACCACTGTCCCAAGATAAGCACTGCCCACAGTGAGTCAGGCCTCCAACATCAATCAACAATCAAGGATATGTACAACAGGCTTGCGCACAGGCCATTTTGATTGGGGAATTTTCTCTTAGGAGCTTCTTTTTCTTCAAAATTTCTCTCGGTAATGTGATGTTGACATGAAAGTACTTGTGTTTATATATCCTTTAAATTATCTGTTTAATGATGACAAATTAATGACATAATCTGATATGCTTTGTGAAGATTATTTGTTTGTTATTTCTGTAACATTTGTCTTCAAAGAATTTCACTCCTTATAAGATCATTTCCTTAAAGGATTATCTGACATATAATTAGATAAATTATTTTAATATTTCTCTGGTATAAATACATACATTCTATTTATTATTTACAGCTACCTCACATCTTTGAAGGCAGACTACGCTTACACATGATTTAAAAATGTTAACTTCTCAACTCGACACAATATTGGTCCAAATAATACCATTTTTTTTCTTTGTAGTTCCAAGCTTAAAGATTTATTTATGTCATTCAATACTGTTGGCTCTAAAGAGAACAATCCTTTGATTCCATATCCCCCTATATGTAAGCAGTTAATCAGGTAGATGATCCCAAGAAAAATCAGTACTAGATTAGGAAAGGTCAGGATCCCCCCCCCCCCAAAATGACACATTTTTATAACATCAGACTCTGAATAGCTCAGCACAATCTTGCTGGGTGTGTCCTCAACTATTGTAGAAAAGTCACCTCAGAGACAGGTCCTTTAGAGAGTACAGAAGCTCAATTCATGCATATCATTTGTCTCAAATTTATTTGGTATATGTGCTTATTGGTGTAGCTGAGGGGAATAGAATTGAATAATACCCAGGTGTGTCTAGGTAAGCAAACCAGTCTCTGTACACGAAAAACCTCAGTAAATGGGTCAAAGGAATTGACATTCTGATGCTGAGCTAGAATCCAGTGGAAAATGAGAAAATGAACAGCATTTGGAAGCACATCTGTGTATTATGCTCTCGTTAAGCCTACAGCTAAAATTTAAACTCTATTCCATATTAAAGCCTCTGGGTGTATGTGGGTGGTAGACTACCTGGTTATCGTGCAGGATTCCGTGGAACCAATCTTTAACATTCACCAACACACAGGGCATGGTGATGGACATCCAGACCATCAGCTATCAAGGAGAGGTGATGTGGGATTCCCTTCTGTATGCTGTGAATATGTTTTATTACCATTGGTTAATAAAAAAGTTCCTTTGACCTATGGCAGGGCATAATATAGGTAGGTGGAAAAACTAAACTGAAAGCTGGGAGAAAGAAGGTGGAATCCAACAGATGCCATGTAGCTGCCAAAGGTTAAAAATGTCAGAACTTTACTGGTAAGCCACAACCTCATGAAGATACAGAGATAACTGAAAATTGATTAATTTAACTTGTAAGAGATAGCTAGAAATATACCTAAATTATTGTGTAAACAATGTTGTAATCAATACAGTTTCTGTGTGATTATTTGGGTCTGGGCAGCTGGAAAACTTAAAGTGCAGTCTCCATTTAAAAAATGGAGATAAGAGCCTCAGAGGATCTGAAGTTCAGAATCATTGTTTTATTATAATCAATTAATATCTGCATATTTGACAGTCACTTTATGATTTATTTTCACTAAGTGTACAGAAAATTCGGTTATCTTTGTTAGTTTGATTAGACCATGACACTTTTTCCCACCCAGAAATGGCAGAACATTTATTGCTTATACTGTGGAGGCAATGGATTGAACTCACTTGCATGACAATTTCTCAAAATTCCTTTTATCATCTCATAGTTACAATGACCCTAAAATATGATTCTGAATTTTTGTCATAAAATAACACAACATCACTTTGGAATGTTACAACTGTATGTAGTACTTTACCTTTTCAGATAAAGTAAACATCCCACATCTTCCTGGGGCATATCAACTGGAGGGTTGTAGTAGATCTACATCTATCCAGTAGACTTCCATTAGAAGACTAAGAATTATAACAGACTCTAGGCAGTTCCCATGGTAACTCACAGAAACCTTTTTCCTATACTGGAAATATATCATTTCTGTACCTACCACATGTAGTTTCTTGCTTTGTACTGGATCAAACCTTTTGATAACAGAATAAAAGAAACAAATTGAAAAAATATTCTATGCTCTTTCCCCACTTGCTGTGAAATTGTACTTGGTCACCAAGTATCAAAAATAAAAAAGCCTTTTTTTATTTGGTCTGTATTCACCATGCCATTTTTAATAACAAAAGTGCATGTCCAAGTGTTTATGTGAGGATTATTATGAATAGGTTGCAGGTTATCCTTCCATAATCTTTCTACTCTACCCTGTTTCTATTTTGTTCCCTTAAATGAAATTTCCCTTCCTGACATTTATAACCCATTATAATAGTTTCTCTATTTATAAACTTTAACTTTCCACTGTTCAGCTCCAGACCTGCAATTAAGTTCATGGCAGTAACTCTGCTGTTATTTCTTATGCTTAATTCTTTTCTTGCTTGTTACTTTGTGAAACCTCTTAGACTATGGACTTCTTCAAACCTGGTTCTGAATGCCCCTTTCCTTTCTATGTTCTTATCTACCAAAATATAGGTATGTAAGACATCACTTATCATGAGCCTAGAGATCTAATATTTTATTCATTTCAGGAATGCTGAGATAAAATATATTTTACCTATCTGGCTTATAATAAGAATTAAAAATATACATGAATAAATAAAATATATACACACTACATGTATCACAGTCTATTACAGTTGTATATGTACAATTTGACAACACTTATATACAACTTAATAATAAATGATTGATAGCACTGAGACATAGTCACAAATTTGAAATATTTTTACTTATGTTTATACATCTAAAACAAAAGAATTCTATCAAGCACACAATGAAATAGATGTATAAAATGGGTAGATAATGAAACTACTTAATAAAATTTGTACATATGACATTTTATTTCCTCTGCATAACATATTATATGACATTCATTAAGATTTTGGAATGATTACTCACCTAATGTTTTAAGTATTCTAAAATATTAACTCTCTCATATGTATGGATGTTCAGGATAATCTTCTATCTTTAATAAATTAATAAAATATGAGTAATTTTAAAAACCATACTAGGAACTCATACAAGTAAAAGGTTTTCAGAGAAAGTAAATAGGTGTAATAGAAGTCAATTCTGCTAGAAGAAAATCATTTTTTAGTAAATTTTCAGTTAACAGTCTCCTATTGGTATGAAAATTTTATTGGAAATGTGAGTTAAGAGATGCACATATCTCTTTAAGTGAATGTTCATAGGAGGAGAGGCTTATTAACTAGGCTAAGGCAGTAAATAAATCTTCTTGTCATAAGAGCACAGTATTTTAGTTTGTAAAATTCTTTCTTCAAAACATTTGGTAATCCATTAACCAAATCAATACAAGGATATATATGCTTTTCCCAGGAGACTGGGGTATCATTTTAGTTTATGTCTTATAGGAATAAAATAAGTTAATCTCTTTAAAGCTTGGGTCTACCATGGTGCTCTGCTCAAATGAACTGATAATACACTAATAAAATGTTTCTTTGGTTGACTTGCATGACCTGAAATATTCTGGCGTCATCATCACTGCCTATGCTCCTTCTAACAGTTTGTCTGTTCATCCAAGTTTAGTCTGGCTCTCGTCTGTGTTGCTCCCACTGTCCTTTTCCCATTCATACTGTACTTGTCAAAACTCATAGGTAATATTTTTAGTATTTAAATATCAGGCATAAGTGAAATTTTTAAAAACTGATGTTTTTTATTATTGACATAAGGAATAAGAAGGTGGGAAGAATAGACTTGAAGATGGAACTTATTTAAAAGATTGCACAGATATTTGACAACTATCCACATATTTTTATAAAAAAATTTATACAGGTTACACATGTGTGCATGTTTGTATGGGAGGTTTTGCTTGAAGGAAGGAAGAAGAAAGAAATGTAATCATATAAATATTTGAAAATTGCATAGTAAGCCCATTCATAGTATGCTAACTCAAATGTAATATAAACATTAATCATTGAAAGAGACTAATGTTATAAAGCAATAGTAAAGTAAGATGTGCAACATTTTGAAATGATGGATTAATTATGTTCCTTCTTTTGACAAAGGCTTAGTGTCTTAGGGTGTTAGAGTCTTTTAAGTGTCCTAAAATATTAGTTCCCTCTTTCTCATACCTATGAATTTTCAGCATCAATAATTAATCATATATCTTAAATGAATTAATAAAATAAGTAACTTTACAAACCATACTAGGGACTCTTACAACTAACAGGTGTTACAGAGAAAGTAAACAGGTGGAATAAGAGTCGGTTCTGCTAGAAGAAAAGCATTTCCTTTAGTACCTCTCTTGTTAAAGTGATGAGATGTTTATGAACACTCCCTCAAGGATTTCTGATGTTTCCTGCTGTAGGACAATGATTTGTGCCCTGTCACTTGTATTTTAAATAAATGGTGATAGGCCAGTAGCCAAGCAGGAAGTATAGGTGGAGCAACAAGAATTCTGGGAAGAGGGAAGTTTCAGTCTACAGTCATCGCCAAGAAGAGAGGAAGCCAGACATAGAGCAAGTAAGATGTAACTGCCTCGCCGAAAAAGGTACTAAGCCACATGGCTAACACAAACAAGAATTATGGGCTAATAGAAGAGTTAATTAAAAAAAAAAAGGCTGGGATAATAGATCAATCAGTTTATAATTAATTGCAAATCTCTGTGTGATTTCCTTAGGACTTAATGACTGTGGTAACCTGGCAAGACAGAAACCTCAGTCATTAAAATGGCATGCCACTGTGAGGATGACCAAATCCACCTAAGAGCCTGAGAGAGCTTGAGAAGTTATTCTAGATAGAAAAGAATAGAGTTAAGCATGGCTTCTTGCTAGCAGTACTTTCTTAGGTGGGCTCTGCTTACTAGAGGCCAGCACTCTCATTTAAGAGAGGCTTCCTGATTCAGCTTTAGCTGCAAAACCTTGCAGCTCTTTTAAGAAGTCCTGCCACCTAACACTTAAATGGTGTCTACGTGTTTAAATGTAAGTAGAGCATGTTTGAGAGGATCCTTTATCATTAGTGCAGACTCTTGTGTAAGTATTTTCAGTGGGTCAGTTTCATCATCTAGGAAGGATGAAGTTTCTATGTTGTACCTGAAGTTTCGAAGCCTTGTCTTAAACACTAATAGGCTCTGGAGTAGCTTTGAAGTGTCTGTTTCAATTAGTCCATTTGCTCAGACTTTCAATGAGCTTATTCTTGTGTGTGAAAATTTTAAAGATCAGCAAACTTTTTCTTTCAAGAAGATGTTACTTCTGGAGATAAGATAAAAAGCTATCCACAACTGAATGACCATGAGATGATTAAAAATGCTGAGAGAATTGCGTGTGGCTAAGTAAAAAACATAACTCTGAATTTTAATGGAGATGGAATCTATAAATGCCAAAACATAGTAAACATATAAAACTGAATGGGGAGAGTAGGTTTTAAACAGGGCCAAAGAAATAGAATTTACATGATATGAAAGCTGAGAAAAATATTCTCAAATGATATATAAAGAGGCAAGATTATATTAAAACAGCTAATAACTAACAATGACACCTTTAAAAAAATCTACTTCTTATAAATAGTTGATACTGTGAAGTTTGTGGGAATCTGTGCAGTGTACAACCTTGCAAAGGAAAGGAAGAAGTCACACTGTATAGAGAATCAACTGCTAGATAATTAATATCTGGGGAAGCTTTGAACTTGTTTTCTTAGTTTCTTGTTCTGTATGGTTTCCCTGCCTGCACAGATTTTGGGAGTTTGCAAGGAATCATCATTTCATTACCCAGAAAAACACAGGAACCTCAGTGAAAACTACTGTATTAATTTGAAGGTCAGACCAGCAATGCCTGGGCTGGTGAATAGAATTATTAACGAGATAGGAAGAAAAAGAATAGGAAGAAGAATTTAACAGGCTTTCTCTCTAAGTTGGGGTAGTCAGGATCAATGCCGGATGAGAAAGAAAAACTAAGAAAAGGGAGATTATAGGACAAAAGACTTGGAATAAACAGTGAGGTGATTATAGACACAGTGAGTATGGAGTTATTTTTGTTCTTTGAAATACGAATATGGATTAGTCAGTTGCCATGAATTTGTGGACTCTCTTAGCTCCCTTAAGAAAATCAAGTTCCAAGGAAAGCAATTGAAGAACTAAAGATAAACTCTGTAACGTGATAATAACAGGCTCACCAAGTAAACACTTATCTACAGCTTTGTTGATGCTATTATAACTGTTTCTTCTTATATTTATACTAGAGATGAAATGAGTTCTTGTTTTGAAGACTTAAGAATATGTGGTTATAACCTAGAATATTCAGACCAATTTGAAATGTTTGCTTTCTTTACTGACATCATAAATTACCTAGACTGTATGTAATCAGCTTGATGGCCACATATTTTATGGACAAATGATTGAGACAAGTTAGCATGTTGTGGAATGAATATTGTGTATGTCTCTCTCTGTATATGTTTTAATATACTCCTCAGTTGGTAGTCTCAGAAAATAGCATTCATGGGAGGTGGTTATGTTATGAGAACTCTGCAAACATTAGTATGACAAGAACTCTCATAAAACAGAGTCCAGAGATCTGGTGATGCCTATCTACCATGTGAAGACACAGCCAAAGTGGTAAACCTGTGAAGCAGATAAAAGCTCCATCAGACACACTAACTACATTTGCTGATGTCTTTATGTTGGCTTTGTCCTCCCGCAGAATATGTGGCAAGTCTATCCTGATTCTAAGCCATTCAAGCTAGATGAATGGCCTAGCAGCCACACAGGCTCCATAAGGCCAAAATTCCACTGTTTTCCCTTGCCTGCCAACTACCAGACAGTAAAAATCCATTGGAAAAGTCTCTCTTTAATAGAAATGATAACTCTGCATTTCTTTATCTTGTGCGCATCCAACTCATTTAAGCATTTAATTAATAGTAGATGTTCTGCCTTTCCTCAGAGGCCATTTAATTCACTCTCACGTTTGCTTTGTAAAATCGCTGGGATGTTTTCATCACACAGTACCAACCCTTTGAAAGGAGTTAAAGATTTTCAAATGCTTCTAAGTAATTATGGTGTGTTCAGAGAGAAACGTTTTAAAATAAAATTATATCTACAGAGTACTGTGTGAATTATGATATGAAAATTCATTAGAATACATTACTAAAGTACTTAAGCTTTTTCGATAAGGTCTTCAATGAAAGAAAGTATTTATTTACTCTCATGAATTGTAATACACCTGCTCTAAAGTCAGGTATTTTGAAACAGAATCAAAATTTAGGAAGAAGACATTTGTATAAAAATGTATATAATACTTGAAAATCCTGTCCTTTACTTGTTAAAAAAAACAAAATGGAGTTTTAAGAAGTGGCTATCCTATGCTTTCCTGAGGGTTCAGAACCATTCACTATAATTAGTAACTTGGGATGCTTTTGCATGCTTTCTAAATGTCTAACTGAGTGTCTCTGTGGAGCAAGGAAATACAAATGCGTCTTTTAAACTGTGAGTACTTCCTATCACTCTATAAGCTTGTCATTACAAAGAAGAAGTGTGGAATGTATGGGGATGGATTATTTTTTTCAGTTTTCATTAAATATGTCATAATTCAGAGGTAAACATTTAATATTAAATTATTTTATAAATGCTTTTTAATGTAAAATGATTGTTTTATAAATTCTATATTCATTTTGGTTTTGTATCTAGTTAAATTATAATTTATAAAAATTTTAGGTAAATTTAGTCAATATTTAAATGGAGATACATATCCAAGATGACTGAGAATCAAGCCTGTTGCGGGAGCTCCTTCTGCTCCTTTAGCCAATAGCCGCTGAGATACCAGCCCATTGGGGCGTGGTCTCTCTTTTTAAAAATGCGGCCACTTCCCTCCGCTCACTCTCTGGCTTCCGGCTCCGCTTCTGACAACTAGGCTCCCTTCCCGATTGCGCAGAGGGCTGTTGTCTGGGACGGTGATCTGTAAGTTTTTTCCCCTTTAAATAAATAACCATTCTATTAATCATAATTCCAAACTGGTGTGGGATTGTTTGTGATTTACACCATCATCTGGCGCCCAACGTTTGGTTTTAGGACCCCTCCTTTCCCCGCTCGGCTGCCTGCCGCCAGCGCGGCTTGGCGCGAGCCCTCCCTCCCTCAGCGGCGGCCTGTGCCTTGTGCGTGGAGACAGCGTTTAATGTAAATTACACACAGTGGCTTTTCTTGCTGAAATTCTTTATATTTTCTCTTTACACGCCTCAGATTGACTCCAAGTCCCCACGCACCCTATCGTTTGCCTCCCCACGTGGATTTAAACTCCACAGGCCCGCACAGTCTCTGCCCGCCTGGCCTACTCTTTTCTGAGACGCTTTTAAATCTCCCTTGCAAGTGCAGCGCTTGGGTGGCGCAAACCAGTTTGCAGGCGGTTGCCGAAAAACTGCAACCCCTCAGGGCGACTCTGTCACGTGGAGGCCATACACAGCTGCGGCTTCCAGGTTGCTCTTCTTTTCCCTTGGATTCTGGGTTTCTAGTTCTGTGTGTGGAATTGATTTAATTACATTTTCTTTGTTGAGCAACTCGCATTTCCCAGTTTTTAACAAATACTAAGGCGGACACTGAAACAGGACCCCGTTTTAGTCAACTTTGCAGCGGTTCTAGTCGCGACTCTGCAACAGCACCACTGGCTGGATAATAGGTAATATGGCAGTTTTCGTTTCCAACGCAAATTTTACTGTTTTGTTTATTAATACATTGGACTATATCATGCAAGGTTTATATGATTATGGGGATACCTTAATTTGCTTGTTACTAGGTTTCAGTTTTATTTTCCATATTCTATCATTAAGGAAGAATAAGGCACTCGTAAGAACGATACAATCTCTACGGACTAATAATGAACAACTAGTAGAAAGGATTAAAATTATTGAAAATCAGAGGTTATCTGAACAAGTGGATACTATGATAGACAAAATTGACTCCATATCCAAGGGTACTAGGAAGTTACCTGAAAGGGTTCAGGCTGTTGAATTTGATGTTCAGACGTTATCACAAAGTTTTGATAAGGTAACAGACAGAATGTACCTCCAAGATGGGAATCTACATGATATACAAGAAAAGTTTAAAGAGGACATATTATCTTTGAAGGAAAAAATTAAAACTTTGGAAACACAAGTACAGAATAGAGACCAAAAATTTGATACCTTAGTGAAATCACTAGAAACACATACAGGTCAGGAGATTCAGGATTTAAGAGAGATGATGATAAAAAGATTTGAAAAGATTGAAGAACTTATTGGAGCTGGTGAACAGAGTAAGGAGGCACAAGGACAGGCTACAATGCCACCACCAGCTATTAGAACTGGCTTACCCAGGGTTTTAGCAACATACCCTGTAATTAATTCTGACAAAGCATCAACTTCCAAAGGCTCAAAGGGAGTCAAAGATGCTAGATGGAAGCCAATAGAACTGAATGATCTAAAAGAAATTAAGCAGGCTGTTGTTAATTATGGCTTGCACTCTGCATTTGTTAAGGAAATGATAAAGACTTGGGCCTCTAATGTCAGAGCTACCCCCCATGATTTCTCTCAGTTAGTGTCTGCAGTTTTAGATGATGGACCTTCCTTGATGTTTGGAATTTATTTCAGAGAAGAATCCAAACATATGGAACAGCAAGGAAGAGCAAAAGGTGTGGAGGTTTCCCAAGATCAAATTCTTGGTGTAGGAGCATATGCTGATCCACAGGTCCAAGCTCTTTACGACGAAGAAGTATTATGTCTATGTCACCAAGCAGCCTTAAATGCTTGGAATAGGATACAAGATCCAGCGAAAAGGGTCGAATCATATACAAGGATTAGGCAGGGACAGAGAGAACCCTTTATTGACTTTTTGCAAAGATTAATTAAGGCTCTGGACATAGGGGTAACAGACCCAGAAGCTAGACGAATACTTCTTGAATCTCTAGCTTTTGAAAATGCAAATGTAGATTGCAAAAAGATAATTGGGCCTTTAAAGTCTAGATCAGCACCTATGGATGAATGGATTCAGCATACGATGAATGTTGAGACATTTAGCTATAATGATGAATCTTGGGTAGGAGAAGCAATTTCCAAAGCAATGAGGAGACATCAAACTGCCAGGTGTTTTAATTGTGGTAAATTAGGGCATCTGCAAAGGGATTGCAGACAAAGAACTTCTAGGAATAATATCTCTTCTGGGAATGACAAAAATAGGAGACCTCGGCCTTCAGGTATATGTAGGAGATGCGGTAAAGGCCGACATTGGTCCAACGAATGCAGGTCAACAACAGACAGACAAGGAAACCCGATACCATCGGGAAACCCCTTGAGGGGCCTCTCGCAGGCCCCCAAGCCAACAGTGGCCCAGTCATTCCCAGTCACAGTGGAGAACGTGCCTCACCAAGAAAACTAAAAGCTCCAATTTCTGCTGTAAAAAGTAATACTGGTCTAAATAATGAATTACATGTGGAGGACAAGTCAAAAAATCCAGTAGGACAGAGTAAACGTATATTTTGGCAGACTTCTATTAATGATCAAAGACCAAAGCTAAGAGTCTGTATAAATGGCATTTTTATTGAAGGCTTATTAGACACAGGTGCGGATGTAAGTATCATTACTCCAGAATCTTGGCATCCGAATTGGCCTCTTCAAGAGGTAGATGTTCAGTTCCTGGGAATTGGAACCCTGTCTCGTGTAAAACAAAGCACAAGATGGGTCGAATGCATAGGGCCTGAAGGGCAAATAGGAAGACTAAGGCCATATATAGCCAATATTGCAATAAATTTATGGGGCCGTGACCTGCTACAACAATGGAATACCCAGATTAACATTCCTGCAGTCTCAGGAACTCATAATTCTGGGAAGGATGTAATAAAGTACCATGCACAAAGGTCACCAGCCATTCAGGCTGTACAAGAACATAAAGCAACTAACAAACCTTTAGAGGTACCAACAGCTCTACCTTTAAAATGGCTAACCGAGAAGCCAATATGGGTTAAACAATGGCCTTTAGCTGAAGATAAATTACAGGCATTGGAACAGCTGGTACAAGAGCAACTAGATGCTCACCATATTGAGGAATCAACCAGCCCTTGGAATTCTCCTGTGTTTGTTGTAAAAAAGAAATCTGGTAAATGGAGAATGGTGACAGATCTAAGAGCTGTCAACAAGGTAATTCAACCTATGGGCCCACTACAATCTGGAATTCCTTTGCCTTCTCTATTACCAAAAGGATGGCCTCTTATAGTTATTGATTTGAAAGATTGTTTTTTCACTATACCTTTACAAGAAAAGGATAGAGAAAAATTTGCCTTCACAGTGCCTACTTATAATAATTCTCAGCCTACTAAGAGATATCAATGGACTGTCCTCCCACAGGGGATGCTCAAAAGTCCCACATTGTGCCAATATTTTGTAAGTAAGCCATTGGAAATAATTCGTAAACAATTTCCCAAGTCAATAATTTATCATTATATGGATGACATTTTGTTATCTGATTCAAATAAAGATACTTTAGAAAGGATGTTTGAAGAAGTAAAGAAAGTCTTGCCTAAATGGGGATTACAAATTGCCCCTGAAAAAATTCAAAGAGGAAATTCTATTAATTACCTAGGTTACAGAATAGGGTTAGAGAAAATTAAAACGCAAAAGGCACAAATTAGGAGAGACAGGTTACAGACTCTTAATGACTTCCAAAGATTGTTAGGAGACATTTCCAGTCTACGACCAGCTGTTGGGATAACACCTGATCTAATAGTTCATTTAAACAAAACCTTAGATGGTGATAAAGATTTGAATAGTCCCAGAAAACTGACAGCTGAAGCAGAAAAGGAACTGACAATGATTGAGGAAAAATTACAGGAGGCACATGTGGATAGGGTGAACCCAAATCTTAGCTGCATCCTAGTCATATTGCCTTCCAGAATTTCTCCTACAGGGATTTTAATGCAGAGGGAAGATACTATTTTAGAGTGGATATTTATGCCTAATAAACCAAGTAAAAAATTAAAAACTTATGTGGAAAAAGTCTCTGAATTAATTATAAAAGGTAAGCTGAGACTTCGTCAACTAGCAGGTATAGACCCAGCAGAAATTATAGTGCCTTTTACTACTGAGGAAATAAAAAAGTTATGGGAAGACAATGAACCATGGCAAAGAGCTTGTGCTAATTTTTTGGGAGAAATTAACAGCAACTATCCCAAAAGTGATAGACTTAATCTCATAAAGAGAACTTCTTGGATTCTTCCTAGAATTGTACGTGATGCTCCAATAACTGGAGCCCGTACGTTTTATACTGATGCAAATAAGTCAGGGAAAGCTGGTTACAAGTCAGATGAATTGAGTAAGGTGGAACAAAGCCCTTATAATTCTGTCCAAAAGGCAGAATTATATGCCATTCTTATGGTGCTAAGGGACTTTAAAGAACCTCTTAATATAGTTACAGATTCACAATATGCTGAAAGAGTTATCTTGCATATTGAAACTGCTGAATTTATTCCAGATGACACAGAGTTGACTTCATTGTTTATCCAGGTACAAGATATAATTAGGAATAGGCTTTGTCCAATGTACATAACACACATCCGGTCCCATACGGGTCTGCCTGGTCCTCTAGCACAAGGTAATGCAGAGATTGATCAATTATTGATTGGAAGTGTGTTGAAGGCCTCAGAATTTCATAAAAAGCATCATGTCAATAGTAAAGGCCTAAAGAAAGAATTTTCCATTACATGGCAACAAGCTAAGGACATTATAAAGAGATGTCCTACTTGTTCTTTCTATAATCAAACACCGTTGCCTGCAGGGAGTAACCCAAAGGGTACTCAAAGGAATGAAATCTGGCAGATGGATGTGTTTCACTTTATGGAATTTGGTAAATTAAAATATGTACACCACACCATAGACACATATTCAGGTTTTCAATGGGCTACTGCCCTGAGCTCAGAAAAGGCCGATTCAGTAATCACACATTTATTAGAAGTTATGGCCATCATGGGTATACCTGCACAAATAAAGACAGACAATGGTCCAGCATATGTATCTAAGAAAATGAAACGCTTTTTTGATTATTATAATATAAAACACATTACAGGTATACCAAATAATCCTACAGGTCAGGCAGTTATAGAAAGATCAAATCGTACTATAAAGGATATGCTGAACAAACAAAAAGGGACGGAAAATACCCCCAGAAATAGATTGCATAATGCTTTATTAACCTTGAATTTTCTTAACGCTAATGAGAAAGGAACAACAGCGGCAGAAAGACATTGGATAATGGAAAAGTCTGCTGAACTAAATCAACCAATTTATTTCAAAGATGTGCTGACCTCTCAATGGAAGCCAGGAGATGTGCTGCGTTGGGGAAGGGGTTTTGCTCTTGTCTCCACAGGAGAGGAAAAATTGTGGATACCATCAAAATTAATAAAGGTTCGGTTTGAAGAGGAGAAGCCCCTTGGAAAAGAAAAATAATTCATTCACAAGGATGATGATCATACTGATGGTAAGAAAAGCATATAGGTTGGGGGCAGGGTTCTTTTCTTATCTCCACAGGAAACCACTCATCTTCAAAGAACTTAAGGGACCCTGGATATTTAAATACTGATGGATGGACACTAGTTACAACCTAATATGGATCAACACAGAACCTGAATAGGTTTAGTAAGTATAAAACAATTTTTAAATATATATATATATATATATATATATATATATATATACATTACTATGCTTTTATTTATATGTATATAGAGCTGGTTTTGGAGTTGGACTATGGCTCAGTCCTTCTTCAATTCCAAGCCTGTTGATAAGAGATATCTCAGAGATTCTGTCTCAGGTCAGGAGCCATGAAATGGGACAGAATAATAATAGTAATAATGATGATGATGATGATGATGATGATACTTGATAAACTTTCTTTGCCTTTCCTCATATCTGTGTCTGTCTTTATTATACCTTCCATCGAATATATATGTCTGTATATGTCTTTGTAGATAATGTTTACCTTTCCTGTAACAAACAAAAAATTTTCCTTCAGTAATCTTTGAAGTTTCCAGGATGAAGATGGGGCCCCACAACATCAATTTCACCTGGTTACTATGACGTCATGTTTTTAATAGCGCTAAAATTAGACCTTTTTTTTTTTGGTTTTTTTTTTTTTGGTACCAACTACACAAGACAGTTTCAAATGGTGTACAATTTTGACAACACTCTGGCCGGACCTCCTCAAAACACTCAGAGGCTAGTTACAATTTCCTCGACCAAATGTTATTCTGGGAATTTTACCATCATTTGCTTTCATGGGACCCCCTGAGAAGAACGTCGCCCCCATGTCAGCTAGAAGCAATCTTAGAGGGCGACGCCCCCTCTCCCAACAGAGTTTGCCCTCTGGTTTAGGGACATCATTTAGTAGTTGGTATAGGGTTGAGGGGATGGGGGAGGTATTATATGGACTCAGGGGTGTTTATGAAACAAAAAGGGGGGGGGAATTACCTGGTTTGATGGGATGATTGGTATTTGTGAATTATTGTTATTAGAAAATTGCATTGGTGTTGATTCTTGTATATTGAACATTGTATGTGAGTATGCTTCTACCTCTATTGTATGAGAGTATGCTTCTAACTCTGTTTAAAACAATTGTCATATTGAGATATTTATCATATTGCAATGTACATTTCTACCTCTGATATTATTTGTATAATGACATTGTTTACGTTTGGGGATATTGTCCTCATTTATTGCACAGTTGTTTATTGTCTTAGTCTTTAAGTTAGATAGGTATTGAGAATTATATAGATTAGTAGTCATCTATGTTTGTCATTTATAATTAGACTAATCAGGTTCGTTAGATAAATAGAGATTATACTCAGAATAGATAGATAGTCTTCAACCTCTTCGAAGAGCTGTAGAAAATGGCCTTTAATTTAACTCAGAGTTTCATGGTAGACAAATAATTTGGTAGTGAGACACAATTGCTCCTGGCAACACCAATCTATTCCCGAGAGAATGTTGAGCACCAAAGACACTCCACGTGGAGCCTTTCTTCTTGGCGGAACTGGCCTTTGGGCAAAGAAATGCCCATACCTCAACCACTGACAGATACAGAGCATCCATAAATGGATAAAACAGGACTGTCATATCTTGCCAAGACAGGGTAAGATAGTTCTGAAAAGTTTCTTGCCTTTGAAAATGGTATGTCAGTTACGTTAGGCCTTAGCCAAAGTTGGTTGCTTCAACGCTGCAAACGTGACTTTGGGTGATTGTCCAGGTAGCTAGTTGTCTCTGTGATTTGTTACATGTTTTAGAAGTTGTTTTGAATGCACTTCCTAATTACTCAGGTAACTTTATTTTCCTTCTCAGATCTTCGATGGGGTTGAAGACTATATAAATGTAGTTACTTTCCTCTCATGACTTGGCCAAGTTATTTATTATACAAGACTTAAGCTAGTTGGAATAGGATATCTGTGCTTATTGTATATAATTTCATAGTAGGTTTAGAACTCTCTTACTTAAACAAAAGGGGGAGGTGTTGCGGGAGCTCCTTCTGCTCCTTTAGCCAATAGCCGCTGAGATACCAGCCCATTGGGGCGTGGTCTCTCTTTTTAAAAATGCGGCCACTTCCCTCCGCTCACTCTCTGGCTTCCGGCTCCGCTTCTGACAACTAGGCTCCCTTCCCGATTGCGCAGAGGGCTGTTGTCTGGGACGGTGATCTGTAAGTTTTTTCCCCTTTAAATAAATAACCATTCTATTAATCATAATTCCAAACTGGTGTGGGATTGTTTGTGATTTACACCATCACAAGCCAGCTATTGTGCTGACTTCTTTAAGATGGTAAAATTATAATTTAATTTAATAATAATTAAATTTTTAATTTATTGTCTGGCGATAGATGGAGATAAAGACAGAGACCCACATCAGAGCACTGGACTGAGCTCCCAAGGTCCAGTTGAAGAGCAGAAGGAGGGAGAAGATGAGCAAGGAAGTCAAGACCGCGAGGGGTTGGTCCACCCACTGAGGCAGTGTGCCTGATCTAATGGGAGCTCACCAAATCCAGCTGGACCGGGACTGAAGGAGCATGTGATCAAACCGGACTCTCTGAATGTGGCTGCCAATAGGGGCAGACTGAGAAGCCATTGATAATAGCACTGGGACCTGTTTCTACTGCATATACTGGCTTTTTGGGAGCCTTGTCTATTTGGATGCACACCTTCCTAGACCTAGATGGAGGGGGGAGGACCTTAGACTTCCCACAGGGCAGGGTTCCCTGCCCTCTCTTAAGGAGGGGGGGGAAGGGAGGCGGGCGAGTGGGGAAAGGGGAGAGGAATGGGAGGAGGGGAGGAAGTGTAAATTTTTGAATGGAAAAATAAAAAAATAAAAAGAAATATAAGTTGAAAAAATAAAAAAAATTAAAAACAAAACTGCATCTGTTTTCTGGGACTCACATGATGGAAGGACAGAACCATTTTCCACAAGCTGCATCCTGTTATCAGCTAAACACACAAACACGCATGAATCTTGCCATGCACACACACACAGGGAGAGAGGGGAGCAGAGAGAAAGTGTAAATAAATGTATGAAGAAATGTATGTCTTCGCCAATAAGAAAGGATAAATATTATTTGAAATATATTATTTCCAGTCTATACGTGAAAATATTAAGAAAACGACAGTCATAAAAATACTTGCTACATTTCTGACACAGGGCAATAACTATGTTGTGCAGTATGCGTCCATATGAGAAGAGAAAATCAACCTTCTCAAACCTCATACAGACATAATCAAAACTATGAATACTCAGGATCAGCCACTATGATTGCAACCTCACAATCTTAAGGAGCATGATGGAAATCCATGCAAGTAAAGTAAAGGCAAACTTTGGGTGGAATCATACTGATGGCCTTTCAAACTGGATTCCTCCCCTCAGTCATTCCTCTAAACTGAAAAGGTACCTAATAAACTCCTCCTGAATAAAAGCTATGCAACAGCTCGGTTATGCAAATGATGGGACATGCACATTAAGGTTGTCCCATGATGACTTGTCCTGTTCAGCCACTACTCCTATTAAACTCATAAATTTGAAAAGTGGCAGTTTCCCTTTATTCATACTTCTAATGTTGTATAATACTTGATATTGTTGGTTTATTTTCAAGCCTATAGCCACAGCAGTAAGTATTGATACCAATTTTCAGGTAAAAGGATATAGAGCAGTGGTTCTCAACCTAGGGGCCAAAAGACCGCTTCACAGAGGTCACGTATTAAATACAAGACATCAGATTTATACAAGTAAGAAAACTAAAGTCATGAATTTGCAATAAAAATAATTTTATGGTTGGAGATCACCACAATTTGAAGGACTGAATTCAAGGGCTGCGGCATGCAGAAAGTTAAGAACTATTGATATAGAGTCTCTTCTAAGACAAGGAAATTGTGCAAATAATGTTAAATGTTAAGCCCTGAGAGATCAAATTAAATTACACTTCATTCACTGAAACATGACTGGTGCAGGTGAAGATTACACTACTAAAAGCATATCTGATAGAAGACAACTAAATTATTTGGAAATTTGTGATCAGAACACAGAGTAACCAGATATATGATAACAGGACAAAACAAAACACTGTGGAAATTTTGAAGCTATGTGGCACATGCCCAGTGAGTGGGAAATTTTCATACTGATATCTGAGCAAAGGAAATGATTGGAAGATCAGACTTAGGCTAGCAGAATATCCAGCAGGAACAGAAAAAAAGGGTTAGGGTTAGTTGAGTGTGTAATTGAAAGCAATTTAGACTTTGTTCTTCAAGCAGTGAAAAACTGATGACGACTTTAATAAGATTTGAAATCTGATATAGCATGAGTCCTATAATCAGTGAAATCGTGGGGTATATTTAATATATGGGTGAAAGAGGATACGGGAGACTGGATATGGAGGGACTATGAAGAAGGATAAAGAGACATGAATATAGATATAAGAAAATAAGGTCTGAATGGCATATACTACTTTAGAAGTTTGTATGTTAGACCTCAATGTTGAATGAGATGGTGGAAAGGAACACAATGACTCAAGTTTATGAAAAGGTAAATATTCACAGGAATTAAATGATCATATATTCCATAACCTATCAGAAAGTATAGACATGATAATACTTCATTGAATTGCTCCCAGGATTCTAGGTCCTCTCCATAAGAGACATAAAACCCAAGTAATCTAGTATATGTTTTAGAGCAGTTATCTATAAGTTTTTTCATTTATAAAAATTATACCAAGTTCAAATGTTTTAGGTTTTGGAAATGTTATAGTCAAGATAACAAAACACAATGTTAAAAAATAAAGACTCCAAAAACTTACCAAAAGCTGTAATAGAAAACATATCAGCTCACCTTAAAGGCAAACGAATCAGGATACTATGAGATCTACCCACCAAGGATATACATGGTGGGTATTAAGGCAAGAATGCATGGAAGAATAAGTTTGAGTCCCTGAAAGTAAACATTTGACAACTAAGAAACTAAGATTGCAATATTCAGAAAAACTATCTTTTAAAACTGACATAGAGATAAAGGCATTGTAAGACAATAATCAATTTTGGTAGCTTATAAGCAACAAGCCCTTACTGTAGAAAGTACTTAAAGTAATACTCTAATAGAGCATTTTAAAAGAGAATCACAAAGACTGGGGCATAGGAAGAAAATATGTCACAACAGAATTAGATGACTGAAGGAGAGTGAGGGAGAAACTTATCACAGTAGTCAAAAGAAGCCTTGACTCCCAGAAGTGAGGAAAACCATAACAATTATCCAGTCAACCCCAAAAGGAATCAAAGGATAAGGAACAACTGCTATTAATAACTTTAACATAAAATGTCTTATATCACTCAATAAAGGAAAGACAGTAATTGAAAAACAAGATCCATTGACATTGAAAAGATGGATGCGAATGCATCAAAAAAATGAAAGCCAAAACCAAATTTGCATAGCTATTCTGATATTTAATAAAGTGGATTTTGATGCAAAATTATGCAGAAGAGATGAAGAAGATCAATACATATTAATACAAATGTTTATCCATGAAGATATAATATTTGAAAATATAAATGCATCAACTGTTAGGGCTATTAATTTTGTAGCACAAACACTAATGGGTATAAAATTTAGATAGCTCTTGATACAGTAAAAGGCAATGATTTCTATAAATCACTCTCTTCTCTAGGTACAGCATATAAACTAAATTAAATGAAGAAACTTGAATTAAAATGAGTCAACATCATAAATCAAGAAGAATGACAGCCACAGAATATTGTAGCTAATACACACATAATATAAAGTCTTCTTACTGCACGATATAGCCATCTTTAAAAGAGATTACACTGTAGGTCACAATGTAAATTTCAGTGCTTAACAAATGCCCTTTATATAATTTCCAGTTTTAACAGAAAAATAGCAAAAATACAACTAAAAATCAATAGGAATGCAAATTAATGAAATTTCAGAGATTCTTGGAGACTGAAAAAATATATTCTTGAACTAAGTGAAGTAATAAGAAGAATTTAAAATTTTCTAGAATTCGATGTAACTGAAACCACATCTAACCATATCTTTGAGGTAGAGGGAAAGCAATTCTAAGAGGCCAGTTAGTCATGGGAGGCTACTGACTGGCTTTCACAGTGTTGGAAAGTACAAGGCATGCTCTTTGGGGATGCAATCAACAGTCTTATGTGGCTTTGAACCTAACTTTACTACCAATCTACATGTATGAATTCTTTCTAAGGTGTGGTTGAATCATCAATCTGCTTCAGCAACAATACTTGGAAAAAGTTAATCGCTATTATTGTAAGTACCAGTAATATTGTCCAGGAAGAAGTTAAAAAGCCCCATGTGAGTTTTCACACAATTCATAGATTGTGAGGATATGGGGTTCACAAGGGCAACAAGCAGAGTTATACTCAATAACATTGTGAAGTTCTCAGGATCTGTAGTGCTCGATGTGCAGCCTCTCCAAGGCTCACTGACTTCAGCCGGACAGGTGGGAAACCTGCATAAGACCAAAATAGGCCCTTTGAAAATGGGTCAGAGTTGTGGGCTTGGGAAGTTTGTGGGGCCACTAGCATGGAACCAGTATTTATCCCTAGTGCATGAACTGTCTCTTTGGAGACCATTCCTTATGCTCAGCCTAGATACATGGGGGAGGGCCTCGGTCCTGCCTCAAGTGATGTGGAGGACTTTGTTGACTCCCATGGGAAGCCTTACCATCTCTGAGGAGGGGATGAGGTTTGGGATAGGGAGAAGGCAGAAGAAGCAAGATGATGGGAGGGAGAGGGAAGTGAGATGTGTGTGTGTAAAATAAATTGGTTTTTAAGGAAAAGAAATGAGCTAGTGAATAGAGAGTCCCCAAAGGAATACAAACAACCATTTAAATATTTGAATGTACTAAACATTTTATCTGATCTAGCTATCGGAATAAAGCAAATTACATGTATTAAGAGTTCATCTCATCTCCATTAGAAAGACTTACTCAATGCTATTGAAGGTGTGAAGATAGAATAGAAGTGTGGTGGTTTGAAAGAAAATGGCCCCAGAAGGAATTTCACTATTAAGAGCTGTGGCCTTAGCCGGGCGGTGGTGGCGCACGCCTTTAATCCCAGCACTCGGGAGGCAGAGGCAGGCGGATCTCTGTGAGTTCGAGGCCAGCCTGGTCTACAAGAGCTAGTTCCAGGACAGGCTCTAAAAAAGCTACAGAGAAACCCTGTCTCGAAAAACAAAACAAAACTAAACAAACAACAACAACAAAAAAAAAGAGCTGTGGCCTTGATGGAGTATGTCACTGTAGGGATAGGCTAAAGGTCTCAGATATGTTCAAGCTATACCTAGTATCTCCGTTTACTTTCTATTGCCTGCAAAATGTAGATCTTTCAGCGGCCTCTCCAGTGCATCAGCTGCCTGCACTCCACCATGTCCACTATGATGGTAGTAGACTGAATCTCTGGAACTGTAAGCTTCCCCCTCAATTAAATGTTTTCCTTTAGAAGGGTTGCCATGGTTATGGTGTCTCTTCTCAGCAAGAGAAAGAACATGTGCAGTCATTATAGAAATGAATATGGTGATTCACCAAAAATATTTTTAAAAGAAAATTGACCCTGTGATCTAGCTATAACACTCCTGGGTATAAATTCAAAGGAGTCCAAGTCACCATTCCAAAGACATATTGGAGCAAGCATGTTTGCTGGTGCGCTATTCACAACAGCTAAGATATAGAACCAGCTAGATACCAGCAGTAGATTTATCTCTAAAGATATTGTACATATGTACAATAAAATTTTTATTTAACTGTAAAACAGAATGAAATTATGTTATTTGAAGGAAGATGGAACTGAAGATCATTATGAGCAGCAGAATGCTTCAAACTCATAATGTCAAATACTGCAGATTTTCTTTCATGTGTACTATGTGGTTTAAATTTATACATGCCTTCTGCATGTGTGTGAGTCTAAGACATGAATGAAAATGGCATCTACTAACGGTGGAAAGAGATCTAAAAGAAGAAGGAGGGAACAAAAAACTTCAGAGGAAGTTAAAAAAGCATGAAATAAAAGTAAGATATTGAGAATAGAAATGGGACTAGTCAGAGTAGGAGAGTTGTGGGAGAGGACAGTGGGCATACAAATAACAGCAAGGTATTATTGCTAATGTGCAAATAATTAAAAACATCAAAACAATCCTATTATTTTGTACAATAAACTAAAATTAGTGTAAAATAGTTAAATCATCAAAATTCTTGAGAAAAGTGGTGTAGCTAACATATCCTTATCCACAAACAAATGACTTGTTTAAGAAATGCAGTTAAGTGAATGTGGTTATGGTTCAAGCATGTATTAGCAACACAAAAGAGATGTCGAGGCCAGTCTCAGTTATGTAAGAAGCTCAAGGTCTGCCTGGGCTACGTGAGACCTATTAAAAACAAACCACTAAGGAAACTCCATATAAGTGAAAATACTGGGATTTGTTATGACTTATGTATAAAGCAGGATGGGGAGTATGAATATCTCTATTGGCTGGAGGTTACTTGTAAAAATTCACAAGTAGATAACTATAAAAAATTGATGTTGTTTCCATAGCAACACAAAGAATAAACAGAAAAACAGAAAGGATAACTCAGAATAACATCCTAAATATGCTCTTTTCTGAAAGTAAGGAACTGAAAAATTTAAACACAACTCTATTAAATAACTTAGAAATACCGAATTTCGTCAAATCAAAAATCATCATCATAGAGGTTTATATATGGTTTAACTGTTTCATACTATCCAGTTTCTAGAATAAAAGAGAAATGGCTGAAAACTGAACAATACTAAAGGATAAGGGCATATTTCTCTTGCTTTTAACATAAGTCTCTGAATGATATTTTGTTTTTCAAATTATTAAATTATTTTTTGATATTATAATTACATCATTTCCCCTTTAGTTTTCCTCCCTGTAATATATCTCCTCTAATATATCTCCCCTTGCTCTTTCAAATTCATGTCCGCCTCCTTCTTTAAATGTTATTACATGCATTTTTGTGTATATGTGTATATTATATATATGTATACACATAAACATACATATATATATACATATTATTTCTAAATATGTGAATACAATCTGCCCTGTCTGAACAATAACACTAGAAAGTATATATTTTTATGGATAATCCCAATTGTTTATGTAATACCAACTGTTTTTCACGTTGGCAGTTAAAGGGAGATATTTGAGAACATAGCTGGAGTAATGAAGTAATGATGAAGACAATCTCCTCAGGCCAAAATGAACTGAGCATTCTGTATGCACCATGTTACCTTAATTGTGAGTTGAGATGAAAAAATTTTTTTAAAAAAATTTTCTTTATTTTGTAAGTAATCAAACATCAAACACTTAGTTATTTGTATTGATTGCTTTGTAGATTAAAAGACTCTGAAATAAGTATATATGTATGTTTATAAATGTTACTACGTACTTATGTAAGGATACCTATATTGGTTTGATTTCTATTTTGTCATTAAGTTTATAAACGAGAGATGGTAGAATAACAGGAGTCTTTGTACAGTTTTTAACAGCCATTTTTCCTAAATTGTTTTTATATTATCTTCCAAATGCAATAAATCAGGAACTTGAATTTAAATATCTTCTTACTAGAACTGAAATTTTGAAACACACTAATTAGGGTTTTAATGTTTTTGTTTAGTTTTTAAGGGTGAAAATTCCTTTTCACATTTTTGAGTGTATCACGCATGCTCTCTGTGAAGCAAACTCCCACATTCCACTGCACTGGATAGAGATATTGACACATGCTAGACAGAATGGCTGTTGCAACCTCAATTCACTTGGCCCACAAATGTTACCACTGACACAGAACTTCTTGCTCCTGTCACCATCAGCTCCTGTAGACAGCTTGCTTACCGACTATTTGCTGTTTCAGATTCAGTGCTGTGATTATAGTTTCCAGGAAACCTAAATGTGGCTTCCTAAGGTAACGCATCAGGGCTGCTACAGTTCAGGGACTCTCCTTGTTCTCTGGTAGGTTTCTGATAATTAATTGGACTGCCACTCAGGAACTTCATCCTAGATTTCAGTCTGCTCCAGTGCTGACTTATACACATTCAAATTTCATTGAAATTCGATAACTGTTAGAATTTCTTATATACATAGCAATTAACAAAACAAAATACAGAATAATCACCACTGGGAAAACACTGCGGTTGTAAAATCATTGTTTTCGTATTCAGTTAATAGCAAATCAAAGCACAGGCATTTAAATAATTCATGATAAAATGAGATGCTCACATATTCTGACTGTCTTCATTCAATGTAGGTTTATTTTAAGTTTAACCTTTGTCATTGAATTCTTCATTGCTGACTTAAGATAGCTGGACAATGGGATAGGCATAATTAGTTGTTGACTGGAATGCCCATTCATTTATTATTGGCATGTGAACCAGGGCAGACACTGATGGTTTTAACAGTAACCTTTCTCTCATACACCTCAATAAGAAGCTAAAACAAAAGATTGTGTACCTGGTTACCTCCCATGCCATGGCAGTTGAATATACCCACTTTCTCATTTTCTTTGCGGCCCATGTTGTCTAAGCATTGATTGGTTTCAACATTTCTTATCTAAAGAAAACACACACAAAAATGAAGGCGTCAAGCAAATTCAAATACTTAAGTCATAAAGTCATAAAACCATTCTGATACAAAGTGTTAACTAAATCATACAAGTTTGCAAGAAAATTCCCCAGAAATGTGTTTTCGTTTTCTTTGTTTGATTGTTGTTGGTTTTTTTTTTTTTTTTTTTTAGACTGTTTTCACTGTAGCTTTGAAGCCCATCCTGCAACTCATTCTGTGGACCAGGCTGGCCCTAAACTCAGAAACATCTGCCTGCTTCTGCCTCCGGAGTGCTTTGATGAAAGGCAAGTGACACACCATCCAGCTAGGAATGTGCTTTAAGTATTATTTTATATTAAATATTTAACTATTTGAATTGGAACAAGGTTTGTTCTAAAATTAGTACCTAATCAAGAAATGAAGGAAATTCTCTCTACATAAGTTATTAAAATCTTTTAAACATTAAGATATTCTGAAATTCTATCCAGATAACTAATTTATTCTTAAACTCCTATAGAATCGCAAGAAAAATGACAATGAATTGGATTTGTACTTGAGATTATAATTTTAGATTTCTGTATGTTCTATATAGTTAAATAATTAAAATTAATTACATTATTTTTTTCCTGTGACTTATGGCCAATTTGTACATCTTTATTCCTAATGCTAAATTTAATAGAAAGGTTTAATCCTTAAAAACACTGTTACAGGCTACATGCCATTTTATGTTGTAAACTTTTCAAAAGTAAAATTAAGTTACCAATTGTAGACATAGTTTACTGGTTTATAATCAAACATTGCATTAGTCCCATAACTGATAGAAAGTTAACACACATAATATAAATTAAAAAATTATTTCTTGGTATTAAAGATGATAGGGTTTTAAATCAAGCGTAAATTGTTATAAAAGCAGGGGAGGTTGTCATTAAATGGGAGGAATACCTATGTTAAATGAGGCATTTATGAATCATTTTTCTTATTCACCACCCAAGTACTTATTTAAATTTGTCTACTCTGATTCTGAGAATTTCTACATGGTTATTATACATTGGCTAAAAATCTCTTCATTTCTTTCCATTTAATGAAATTAGAGATGTTCAATATAATTTTATAGATGACAGAGTTAACATATATAATTCAATTTTTCTATTTTGCAAACATTATTGTTAAATCGTGCTTCCTGGGGGGTGCAAAAAAATCCTTTGATTGGCAGTAAGACTTCAACGAGAAAATATAAACAGTCTTGGTCACACTGGGTAAGATTAGGAAGTGGCTAAAATTCTCAAGCCCTTTTTCATTGGGTGGAAATTTAGTTCAGAACTATAGACAATTTCATTAAGAGATCTAGGCAGTAATACAATAGAGAGGGCAGAGTACACTGCGATTATTGTACTGAAAGCATTTAGACTTCCAGAATTACACCCAAATGGTGGCTCAGGGTTAGGTGGTATTTTCAATCTGTGTTAAGTTATTATTATTATTACAAATTTTCACCTCCTCCCCTCCTCCCATTTCCCTCCCCCTCCCCAAATCCCCTTTCCCCTCCCTCCCTAGTCCAAAGAGCAGTCAGGGTTCCCTGCCCTGTGGGAAGTCCAAGGTCCTCCCCACTCCATCCAGGTCTAGGAAGGTGAGCATCCAAACAGACTAGGTTCCCACAAAGCCAGTACATGGAGTAGAATCAAAACCCAGTGCCATTGTCCTTGGCTTCTCAGTCAACCCTCCGTGTAAGACACGTTCAGAGAGTCTGGTTTGATCACATGCTCCATCAGACCCAGTCCAGCTGGCCTTGGTGAGCTCCCATTAGATCGGCCCCACTGTCACAGTGGGTGGGCGCACTCCTCAAGGTCCTGACTTCCTTGCTCATGTTCTCTGTCCTTCTGCTCCTCATTTGGACCTTGGGAGCTCAGTCTAGTGCTCCAATGTGGGTCTCTGTGTCTTCTATTTTTTAACCTCTTAGTTTTGCTTACCTTTCCTATTTTCCTTTCTTTCTTTCTTTCTTTCTTTCTTTCTTTCTTTCTTTCTTTCTTTCTTTCTCTCTTTCTTTCTTTCTTTCTTTTTTTCTTTTTGCTGGGAGCCTCTTATTTTAGTTTCCTCTTTGTCCTTTTCCCCTAGATTCTGGCTGTCTGATTTCTCTTAAAAGGGAGACTGAAGTTTCAAGCATCCACAGGTTACAGAATGTTGAAGCTCTTCAGAACATAGAGAGCTCATCTGTGTGCAAAAGGTCCTTCCCAGTTTCAGCTACTATTTTTTTTAATTCACGGGAAATAATTTCTCATCAAAAACTGCTCGACTTGGGAATTATCCTGGCTTAATTTCTACCTGACCCCTAATTTCTTCTTCTTGTTCCATCTGCAAAGATGACAAAGTTATACCAGTGATACATTTGTTGCCTCCTATTTTGGGGTCTGTGCATTTACCTCACTATCACATTTTGTTGTCAACGTCACATCATCTTTTCTGTTCTTTTCTTTTTGCTTTTCCCTTCTATTTCTCATTTTTAGACCACACCTTAGTGTTCTTTTTTAAAAAAGTTTAGTGATGTCATTTCAAAAGAATTCCAGAATAGATCTATTTTCATCAGTAGAAGGCTGTCCTATTTTTGAAGTTACAACCATGTTTTTGACTTCTTAACTTATGTACAAATAGTATTACTTGTCCTTCAGAATACAGCACAAAGTGACTCTTGTATCGGAAATAAAGTGAAGTTTGTCAAGCTGGCTAGATAGATACTAAAGCTGGGAGAGTAGAAATAGATATGGATGTGTGGTTAGAAAACTTGTCAGAATGATCTTAGATAAATGTCTATAGGACCAAATCAGTCTCCAATCTGTGCACACTTACAGAAGCTGAGGCTCAGCCTTTTTCTTGGTTTATAAAGTCGGCACCACCTCTACCATAACAAAAATTCCTTACTTTCATGTAACAACTTACTACATATTGTTTTCATTTTTTTCCTTCTGTCTTTGTCACTTTGTCAAAAATACATAAACAACATTATATAAAGGAAAAAAAAGATGGTTTGGTTTTCACAGATGGATTCAGGGATTCAGTATTCCATCCTGGTGGAGCATGTGTGGATGATTTGAGCAGCTCGAACATGGCAGCCAAGAAGCAGAGAGAACACCTACACTGCACCCTTCTTCCTTTTCCTCTTCAATTCTATCATCTATCCCCAGCCTGTGACTGAAGCAGTCTACATTTAGGGAAGGTGTTCCTTTCTATCCTATTCTCTCTAGAAATAAATTGTACAGACAAGCCCAGAGGTGTGCTTCATTAATCTACTGGTAACCTTTAAATCTAATCAAGTTGAAAATCAAGATTTATCTCCCATTATGCCAATGAAATGTTAAACACTGAACTAGCATTTCCACAAGTAATAAATATATTTAGCGAAGCTGGGAAATGCCAATCATGACTTTCAAACAAGTGAGTATTATAAAGCAGACCTGGACAGGCAAGAAAACTGTTGGTATTGATCCGAGGCAATGAAGGACCATGATTATAATTATATAATAATTATAATTTTCACACGTCATCTAGTAGCAGAGTTTGGAGACCAGTTAGGATGACTAGCCGCCAAGCCAGTAAGATGGTTCAGCCCATAAAGGCATTTACCTTCAATCCTGAATACCTAACTTCTATTATTGGGACCTAATTGGTATAAGAAGATAATGAACTCCTAGACGTTTCCCTATGACCTACATAGACATATTGTAGTGTATGTATGTTATTTTAAAACAAAAAAACCCACTAACAACTTGGTACACAGTCAAATGTGGGCTCCTAAAGGGTGTCATTGGAAAAGAAGTAGACAAGGTACTGACCGGTCATTGGTGTCAGTCTTAGGAAATGGCAATCAACCTGTAAATCACTTATATCTACTAAGAACCCTATATACATGTGTTACATGCCTTACATCAAAATAACCAGAGCACGGTGGGAGTTTGGAGGTCTAGAAATTCTTTGATTTACTTTCTATGCTGTGATACAGCTTTCACTACATGACATAAGACCAAAGCAGTTCTAATTTTAATTGCTTATCTGCTTTGAGGTTTCTTTGTTTACACATAATCTTTTATGCTTTGGAAGTAATTCTTAAGGATATAAACGAGAGTATTGTTTTTCAATTTAATGTTGATGTTGGAAGTCAGAAAGCCACTGCACAGTTTCTGCTGCACACCAGAAGCCCTCTTAGCAGTAATTAGCTTTTATTCCCTTTGCTGGATTGCCAAGAGGAGAGTTTACACTAATCTAAAAATAGAGGGATTGTTCCCCACCCAATCAATAAATCTTTACATTTAAAATCGCCATTCTAAAAATAAAGAAAAACATTATCATTATTTGAAAAAGAACTTTGGAAAATTTTAATCACAACAGCAAATTTAAAATCCTTTAATTGGGCTTCATCAACTTACCAAATAATTATACTGGCTCTGTATTGTAATGTCTTCTATAATATATGGGTTGTATTGGATACATATTAATTATGATGTATATTTATTAATTTGAGTGGTTCAGAAGGATAAGAATTTGATTATTTAACAAGCCCAATCTTACTTTGTTAAAATCTCAAACTGTTTATGGTTTATTGCAGTTGCTTGTATCAATATCTACCTAAGAATTAAATTGGAGTGAATTGTACTCAAAATTAACAGAAATATGCAATATTTCACCTAGACATGTACTCATTTATTCTGGGTGAAAATTGGCTTCTGGGTCTCCAAGATTTTGAAATTAAAGCATGGAGAGAGAACACCCACATTTGTGTGTCTGACCTAGAATCAGATGCTAATTTACTGGGTTATCCTACTAAAGGGTCAAAAAAAGACTGTGAATCTATAAATAAATCTGATTACCAGGGATGTTAAGGCTTTAAGCATTTTAGCTTCGACTCTTGTTACTAACTGAATTTATCTATAATCCTTGCAGCCTCACAGCTTTACAGATGTCTAATTTTATGTATTGAAGTTTGCTCTTTAAAAATATTTAAGAAATATAATAGCATGCATATAAGGTTATTAACTAGCTGATGTGGTTAAAGAGGAAAAGTGCGGAAGTCAACTGCACAATACAAAGTGCAGAGACCAACGCCAAAACCTGTCCAGGCAGCATGTAGATGGAAATTATTAGTACCAAGGGTTAAGCCACTGGGCTCCACAAATCCTATTTTTCATCCCTTTAACCTTGGATAGTCCTTTGTCCCAAATATCTCACAATATATATAGAATACTACCCTGTCAGAGCTTAAAATTTGGGGCCAACATACTGTTTTAGAAGGTTATTTATGTAAATCTGGTATGGGAATTAGTCCTTATATTTAGAACACCTGAATCTGTTAGGTTACATCTACATAAGATAAAGGGCTTCTTAAGAAAGCAGTTAATACTGTAAAAAGCTCAGCCTCCTCATTCCATTAGGATCTGCTTACTGAGTCTAAAAGGCACATGCTTCATTAAGTTACTTAAAGGTTTGAGTTCAAAGCAATTGCACATCTTTTAACTTCTGATTGTCATTTGCACTTAATTTGTGAGCAGAGTAAAGTAACATTTCAATTATCCAAGTGGATGTAAACATCAGACCATAAAGTAATGATGTCTGATATCAATACGTTTACTCGTGTTGATTTCAGTGTTGATACATGATAATTGTCAAACAGAATAAAGAAAGCTATAAAGAAAAAATGATTGATGGAGAAATGTTTGCTCTTATCCACAGAGAACAGCATTAAATATATGGACCTTTTTAAAGAACTTCGGAAAATCTTAAATGGTTAAAAGGTCACTAGAAATTAAGGGAGAAGTACATGGTGATTATATTAAAATATAATTTGATAACAAGTAGCTTCTACATCAGACACTTTGGAATGCTTTTAGGGAGAAAGTCCCTTCTTGTGGAATGAGAGACATGACAGGCAGCAAGACAGAAAAAGCTTCAAACCATGACTTTTGCCCATTAGCAGTTTAACACTAACTCATTATCAAGATGCCCATCTTAAATTATGTATACATGGTTAAGCAAAATTGAATTGAAGAGAGCTTGCTGAATTAGCCTTTCTGTTTCCATGGCTACAAATGCTGTGTTGGATTTATTTGGAGCCTGGTTTTAAAATGGAAAACTACAGTACATTAATATCCCAGGAAGCTCAAAACAATATATCTCAAAGATGTTTTAAACTTATCGGGTGTTTGAGTAGAACCACGGAAAGCTGCGTAAGTCATGTGGGGAGCTTTTGATCCACTGTTTTCCCTTGCCTGTTTGATTGCCTCTTGACACCCTTACATCCTTACATTTCAGTAGAATGGCTCTACAGTAAGGAGTTTAGCTTGTTTTTAATTTAGCTTTGCATTCTTAGCACAAGGGGCAGGTCTCAGATTTTATTTAGTAATAATATTTACTGAATAGAATGCAGTTATTTTCTTTTATGACTTATAACAAAAGCATGAGCTATAGTGATAGACTAACAGGTATTAGAATCCTGACTTCAATAATTAATTTGCACCAATCCCATGTGACAGTTTCTTCATAAATTAGAAAAAAAAGATCCAATTGAGGAAAATATTGTCATTAAAAAAATAGTAAAATTAATGGAAACTTCTTGGAGCAATATCAACACAGTGACAAATCAGCTTTACTGATGCTTCTTCCCAGACACTCTAGGAGACTCTCTGGCTTAGGTATTAAGCACCACCTACTGTAGAAACTATGAGCCTTAAGAGATAAGAACCTTACATTGATTCCAAATGATACTTTGAACCTTAGGTGATATGAGCCTTATGTTGATTGACTTGAGGTCTTGGGACTTTTCTCAATCTACTATGCCACCTTATTCTATGTACATTGCAAAGATCCCCAAATCAGTCACTAAAATTTTTGGAGAATATTTTTGTATTAAGTGTAGGCCCTTGATTTATTTTAGAAGATAGATACTTCAAACTTAGTATACTATTGAGAGGAATTTGCCTACAATGAATTCTATTGTAAAGGGAAGTCAACAGATTTCCTTGATATGCCCAAATCTTATAATTAAATTTTTAATTTGGCTGTAAACATCTAATTTTGTTAAATCAAATAAAGTACAGATATTTTTCAGGATTAGTTTGATGGTCTCAGTCAGTTTCCCAAATGTCCTCTTTGATTGACACCATCCCATGACTAAAAGGAAGGCAGTGATTTATTATCATGTGTTATTGAGAATAATAATCTATATCAAGATAAGGAACAATGTTTTTTAAAGATTGATTGAATTTCATGATTAATCAGATCTTTTCTTGCTTGTATTATATATTAAGAAGGAACAACTACAATATTTTACCCATCAAGTATTTTATACATCGAAGCAGAACTAATTAGTGACTTAAAACACACGAGTAAAAAAGTATCCACTTCTTAATACACATAAAATTTTTCATTGCATAATTCAGATTAAACACATGAAAACAGAAATTCTACATAAAGAAGGGCACAACTTATGGAGGACAGAAATTTGGCCAATGAAGTATTGGGAAGGCACTTCACATTAGTTATTAAAAAAAAAATCAGCTCCACTTTATGTGAGTAGAGCTTCTTTCATTGTTTTCCTTCTATAAAGTATGAGCGCCAAATAGTCTAGATTGAACCTGGTTAACTATTAAACATTTTACTATGCTGAACTACAAAATAATAATTAAAATCTAAACTCATTTATTAAATCTAATGTCCTAAATGAATTATATTATTGAGGTCAAATGCTTTTATCATAATCAATATTGAATTAGTTTTGATTAGAAACTTTTCAATAGTAAGTAGGAAACTACAAATAGGGAGCACATATCATAAAGGATATAATCATGTCTTGAGCAATTGATTATTTATTGTGTGTTTATGTATAATTATGAAGTCAGTTATTTACATCGAACAATTTAAGTATTTTATAAATGAATGGTACACTACTATGAGTGTCAAATCCATTTTATAACACTAAGATCCAACTTACATATTTCACTTTTTCTTTTATTTGCAATATTTTCAAAGACTATTGACATTTACTGTCTGACTGAAATAGATTGATGATTGGAACAGTCAAGGGACTCCATTTATCTCTAATGATTCCCATATTTGTGGTAACATAAAATATCAGAGAGCCTTTGTCCATCAACTGATGGAAACACATGCAAATACCCATCACTAAACATTGGGCCTACCTTGGAGAATCCTGGTGAAGAGAGGAAGGAAAAACTGTAGAAGTCAGAGGGGTGAAAGACATCACAAAAAAAAAAAAAACCCATAACTAACTTGGGTCATAGGAACTCACAGAAATTGAACCAACAACCTGAGAACTTGCATGGGACCAACTTAGGCCCCCTACATACATGTGACAGTTGTGTAGTTTGGTCTACTTGTAGGACTTTGGCATTGCGAGCTCAGGCTGCCTTTGGGTGGCTCTTGCAAACCTATTCCTCATATTGGATTGCTTTGCTCAGCCTTAATGCAACAGGAGTTACTTATTATTACAGCAAATTTGATATGCCATGTTTTGTTGGTACACATTAGAGGCTTGGTTCTTTATGAACAGAAATAGAGGAGTAGCGGATGGGGATGAGGTGGAAGGGAGGTAGGTGGGACGGGAGGAGAGGGGTAAGGGGAAACCATTCATGAAGTTAAATTAAATAAATTAAATAAAACTGATGACAAACTTTTCAATCTTAGACGTTGTTATGGAAATATATTTTTGTTCAAATATATTGTTGTAGCAAAATTTGTGGCTACATAATTTTAGTGGTTTGCTTTGTTTTAAACCTCAGTTTTGCTTTCAATCCAGATGATATGAATGGTTACGACACTCAGAAACAAAAACTCTTGAAAGTTAACAGAAAACAATTAAGAATAAGATTAATTGACCAAAACACTGCCTATTTGTAAAGAAACAAGAAAATACTGCAATTTGAATCTTAAACTTCCCCTTACTTTAGAGTTTACCACATTCAAGACCTTCATGGTCCTTGAAAAAAAAGAGAAGTCATTTAAAATAGACCATTTAAAAATCCTTACAGCATTTTGTCCATAACATGAAAAAATATTGAGCTCCTTATAAACTGTTCCATTTGCAAAATATATTTATAACTTAAGCAAAATAAATAATTCATACCTCACCAAGTGAGTAATAACGTCTTGGGATCTGGGAATCCGGATAGATGTTTTCTAGGTACCAAGAAAAAGGCTTACACTTCAGATTTTCCCTCAGTGTTTTTCTGACTGACACATCTCCATAATCCACTTTGACAACACCTGGAATGTTTCAGAAAAACACAAATCAGTTTGGGCTATTTTAACACTATGTCAATCTGTTTATTTAACTATCAGCTTTCTTTACAATTCCACAAAACTCAAGCACATGTACAATTGCCAGTAGCTGACTTCCTCAGCACCATGTGATTAACACACTAAATAAATATAAAAATGCTTCTTTTATTGCTTATGACTTTTGAAATGCAAATGTTTGCTGCATAGTACTTGCAATTCTTGGACTAAAAAATCATCAGCTAAATATAAACTGATGTTAATTTAGTATCTAATAAGCAAAGCTTAACTCAACTATGTAATGCATCTGTTTATACTTAATGAAAACTTCATTGCTTTGCTAATGCTAATATTTCCCTATAGAGTCATTTATTCTCCATCAGAAGATTTTATGGGAAATTTATGTAAATATGATCTTCATAATGGACTGAACATATGCTCTATTTTTCTTCTTGTACTTCTATCTAAGGTTAACACAGACTGTCTTCATTATTTATTGATTTTATTGTATGTTATGAGCCATCAAACATCACCTCAAGGCCTTGGAAACATTAATAAATAAATAAACATTAAGAAATTAAAAAAAAACAATGGACAGGAATCTATTTCACCTGTTTATGTTTAAATCGTATAACTTTATTTCAGATGACACTAACCACTTAAATTATAATAAATATTTCATTGATTGTCAGAAAAAGATGTTTTCTTTTAGAAACAGAAACAATACAATGAATTTCTATGTAAACCATACAACAGCAACTTGATTTGCTCAGTATTTTTCATATTAAAAACAGCATTTGACTGAAATGACTAAATAACTGTGTCAAGACAGCAATTTTTACTTTGCAAACTCCACTATCTATGAGCTGTACATTCTGCGTCTCCTGAGAATCTGGTTTGTTTCAAAATGAAATGCCAAAGTGTTGTTGTAGAGCATTCTGATGACACTCCAGTATCAAAAGCAATTCCTTCCAAAAGAAATATTGATTATTTAAACTTCTCTCTGGATAGAAAACTTCCTTTTTAAAGAGACAGTATCTGTCTTAACATCTTTTTATCCAGAACATTCAATATGTAAGATAACCTTGATATAATGAGATTCAGAAATGTCACATTTCAATTAAAATGATCAGGGAAAGAATGATGTATTGTAGTAAGAGTTATAATGGTTTAAAATTATATAAAACATAGCTTTAAAGTTTATAGTGTAATGCCATAAGTCTAGAAAGAAAACACTGAACCCTCCCAGGCTTCAATTCTGTAACAATTTAAGTGTTCTGGGTTCATTTCTGTTGGTAGATAAAGCTAACTAAAATTACTAATTTAATATCCTCTCTCATTTTTCAAAATTATGATTGAGTAGTACTGAATTTATAATTAATTTTCCTGAAAAAATGTTTCATTAGTGGTTTTGTGACTAAATTTTATGCTTGAAGATTTATTTGCATATCACTTTGGAAAAATCAGAAGCAACACAAATGCTCACACTGGATTGGATAAGGAGTGGGAAACAAGAAATTATTAGTCAAAATACCATCTTTTGAAATTGGCTTTGTCTTGAACAATTATGTTAAATTAACTTCAGAAATACACATTACTGTGGATCTCAATAATTTGGTAAGATAGCTTACAGAAGTTCTCTACCTATAGGCTACATCCCCTTTACTAGACCCCTATCTCCAAAAATATTTACAGTTATGAAGTAACAATGAAAAGAGTTATGGTTTGGGCCACGACAACCTGGAGAACTGCATTAAAAGGTACTGTGGGACAATGGTCTTATACCTTGTAAAGATTTGTTACTTGTATTTTAATAAAACAATGTTTGGCCAGTAGCAAGGCAGGAATTATAGGTCAAGCAACCAGACAGGAAGTAGAGGTGGGACAATAAGAACAGTAGAAGTCTGGGAAGAGGAAAGAGTCATTCTGCAGTCATCACCTAGACAAAGAGGAAGTAAAATGAGAATGCCTTGCTGAAAAAGGTACCAAGCCATGTGGCTAACATAAACAAGAATAATGGGCTAATTTAAGATGTAAGAAAGAGTTATTAAGAAGCCTGAGCTAATAGGCCAACCAGTTTATGATTAATGTAGACCTCTGTGTGTTTCTTTGGGACTGAATGGCTGCGGGAACAGGCAGGACAGAAACTTCTGGCAACAAGAGGTCACAAAGTTAAGAAGGAACCATCCTGAGTGAGGTAACCCAGACACAGATAGACAAACATGGAATGTACTGACTCATACGTGGATATTAGTTGTATGGCAATAGATAACCTGCCAAACATCCATATCTCCAGAGAAGCTAAATAACAAGGAGAACCCTAAGAGAGAGAGATATGAATTACCCCTGGAAAGGGGAAACAGACAAGATCTCCTGAGAAAATTGGGAATGTAGAGGGGAAGGGAGGGTGGAAGGAGAGGGGAAGAAAGGAAGGGGAGGGAGGAGAATATGAGGGAATAGAATGCTCAATAAGGGGAAAGGACAGTGACGGAGAGAAAGGAAAGAGATCTCTTGATTTAGGGAGCCTTTAAAGAACTAGTATGAAACATGGCACTAAAGAAATTCCCCAGAATCCACAAAGAAATTACCAGTTAAGACTCTAAGCAACAATGGAGAGGACACCTAAACTGGCCTTTCCCTGTAATCAGATTAATGACTACCTTAATTGTCATCATAGAACCTTCATCGAGCAAATACAAAAATATACAGTGGAGCACTTGGTTGAGCTACCAGAGAGCAGTTCAAGAGATGGAGGAGTAATAATATGAGCAACCAAGACCATGATGGTGATACCCAGAGAAACAGCTGACCTGAGAGAGTGAGAGCTCCCTGACTCTGGACTGATAGCGGGGGAAACTTGCACAGGACCTGTTGCATGTCTTTGCTCAAATTTTACTTTTCCAAGTTAACCTTCCATTTATTTTATAAAATGGATCACTTTCTTGCATCATTCTTGTTAATATTTTATATCCTTGTCTTGTTCAGCTTTTCTCCATTATGCTCATTAAGACTTAATATTATAATATTTCTTCATTTGATCATTGCCAATAAGCATTTTGTGTACAATATTTTATCTATTAAAGACAAAAGTACCACATTATTAATATGTTACGGGGTACTATGAATACTATACATTGCCTGAAAAATGCCTAATACAGTAACCAATATGTAATACTTACTATATAATACATATGGGTACTAATATTAGTGTCTTTTACATGTTTAACATCTAATCTGTCCTCTGTAATGAACATGTGTTTTCTTTGAGAACCTACTCCTCCTTGATTTTTAGTTTGTGTGAGACAAAATTCCTTTCTCCCCATGCCTTTTTACCTTCATATAGGTACACAGACTAAAATTACATCACCGGTGAATCTTGTTAAAATGTACTGTTATTTTGGCTCAGACCTCATGTTTGCATTTCTTATAAGCTCCCAGAGCACGTTTTCCTGGGTAAAATTTAAGTGGTACTTAAGGCAATCAAGACATACCATTTTTCAAATTACATACAACCAGATCTTGATTAGCTCAGCAAAGGGCCTCTGAAGCACTTAAACAAAACTAATTAACTAAATAAATAAATAGAAAAGGGAAAAAAAGTATACTTTAGGAAAAGTTCCTGGGATTACTAGGAAGCTGAAGTTCTATTTTCTCTGGATTGGTAACTGTAAAGAGAAGCGAATTCCGGAGATAAAGAGACTATTACATAGAGTCTCAGATAGTAGCATCCATGTATGATTAAGAAAAATCAACACATATCTCTGTGGCGGCCCAGAAATGTGAGCCTATTTCCGTGTTGACCAAAGGTCAGAGATTTGGAATTTACCTCTAGTTCCTTCAAGGTTATTTTGCAACTACCTCAAACAAAGGTCCCACCTAGAGGTAGGTCAGAGAGTTCTGCTTTCTTAAGGTTATTGTCAACAGGTGTGGCTTATAGTCAGACTTTGTGCTCCAGGAATAGAGAAGTAGATTATTCCTACCTCAGGCAAGAGATTTAGCAACAAACTAAGTTCCAGTTCCCTTTATGGAGATAACTTGGATTCCACCCAGGGAGTGGTTTCACTACAGAATGTTTTGGTCTATTACTTGAGTGTGACTTTATTATTCTAGCAATAGAATGTTTGCCTATGAATGTAGTCTGCAATCTTCAATTGGTATCTTTATTACCTTGTGTCATGCTAATGCAGTCTTTTGTCTTACTCCTACCTTTTGGGGTCAGGGATATTTTAAGCAGTTGGAAATTAAATGTGGGTGAATTTTCAGCACTCACTGGAATTCCCTCCTGATACTATCCTATGTTTCTCCATTTATTATTTCCATTTGCATCTTCACATTCTTTACTGTAATTCTAAATCCCCATGCATGTACCTTGGTGAAAGGTATTTTTGATGAGGCTGGTTCCCGACATACTTCCACAATTATATCTATCAAGCCTTCTTATACATACATATATGAGTATGAGAAATAGAAAGTGGAGAAAAGAGGAGGGAAGGAGATAGGAGGGGAAGAGAGAAGAAAAGAGGGAGGAAAGGGGAAGGAAAGGAGGGAGGGAAAAAGTTACACTGCTTATGGAGACTAATTACATTCTACCTAAAAAGATATGAAGAAATTAGCACAGGACAAAAGATACACATTATGTGAAAATTTTTCTAATAAGAATAATTCAAGGGAGAGAAGACTTTATGGATTATGTCTTAATGAGTTAAAAAACTTTTCAAAGATAATTTATAGAACTTTCCACTTTTTATGGCAAATCTTCCAATGAGGTTTTCAGGAACTCTGTAAAGGATTTGACAATGAGTTAAAAATTGAGTTAAAGAACTATTTTAATTAATGAGATATTCTCATACTTTATTAATAAGTAAATGATAACATATAATTAGGTATTTAATATTTTTTACCTTTGAAGTTATTTTCTAATTATATCATATCCCCTTCCTCTTCCTCCTTCTAATTCCTGACATGTACCATCTTTGCTGTAATGGTCTGCTCTGTTCCTTTAAGAGACAAGCCACACCCATTTCCTCCCTCTGTCCATGGAGGCAAGCTGATCATCAGCTTCCAGCCTGAGTCCCTTCTTTTCCATCTCCCTCTCAAAGAGGCAGCTTCTGTCTCTCCCTTCTCCCCACTTCTCCCCTTCCCTTTTCCGTTTCTCTCTCTCTCTCTCTCTCTCTCTCTCTCTCTCTCTCTCTCTCTCTGCTCAAGTAATCAATGTGATAAAGCCTTTGCATATCACAGTGTTCTTCAAAGGCATAAAATAACACATACTTGAGAGAACCACTATGAATGTAATCAGTGTTGTAACGCCTTTTCATGTCACAGTCATCTTCAAATGCATAAAAGAAGACATCCTGGAGAGAAACTCTATGAATGCAATTAGTGTGGTAAAGTCTTTGTATGTCATGGTCATCTTCTGATGCATAAAAGAGCACACACTTGACAGAATCCTTATGCATATATTCAGCGTGGTAAAGTCTTTGCAAGTTACAACAGTCTCCATATACATATGAGAACCCACAATGGAGAATCGGTGTGGTAAAGCCTTTGCAAGTAGTAATTATCTTCAAATGCACACAAGAACACTTACTGGAGAGAAACCCTATGCATGTAATCAATAAGGTGAAGCCTTTGCACATCACAGCCATCTACAAATGCATGAAAGAACACATGCCAGAAATAAACTCATGAATGTAATCAGTGTGGTAAATCCTTTGCATATCTCAATGGTCTTCTAAGGCATAAAAGAAGGGACTCAGGCTGGAAGCTGAAGAGCAGCTTGCCTAGGCAGATAGGGGATGACGAGAGCATGGCTTGTCTCTTAAAGGGACAGAGCAGACCATTACACCTATGGTTTCTCAAATTTATGTTCACACACATATTTACTCTCAAACACAAATACATCCTGCTCAGTCCATATAATGTTATTTTTATGTATAGATAATTTCAGGTCTGATGGTGTGGTGTTGGATAATCAGTTAGAGGTCTCTCTATCAGATTTTTTTTCTCCCTTTCTCATTATTCCTAAGGTATCTATAGTTCTTTGTCTCAGGTTAGGGACCCATGAGATTTCTTATTTTCATTTTCATTTCCATTGGTTGTCCTAATTGAGGTCATGTTGGATTGAGACTGCATGAGTGTAGCATCCCCAACATTTTTATGAGACACAGTCTCACATCAGACTGCGCACTTCTGCTCCTCTGACTTTTACAAACTTTCAACCTCCTCTCTTGTAGTGTTTCCTAAGTTTGACGCATGGGAGTTGTGTCAAGTGTTGTTGTGGGATAAAACTTTTCCCAGTGCAATGTTAAACATACAGCTAATCACCTCAGGTCATGAGCCCACAACAGACCAAAGTATGATTACCACTTGGTGAACCAATGATGTTGTGGGTTACTTTCAGAAACATTAGTGAGGAGTTACAAGAACAGACATGCCTCAAGGACAGCTGAATCCCCAAAGCCCACCCCAGTATGGATAAGAGCTCACAAAAGTAGAATCATGGAGCATACTTCATAGCATGCACGTAGCTCAACAGGTTCAAGGCTGTTATTTCTACATGACTCCATATCTCTAAATATTTTTCAGGCAACTCAGCTGCTTTCTGCTTCTAGCACCTGTCTTCTCTTAGAGTCTTCTTTACAGCTAAACCTGTCTGAGTCACCTTTTCAGATTGTTTTTCTGAGAAGCCTCTCAACTTTATTGTTTATTCTGGCAAGGAGCAGCCTAGTGAATCTGATCAGCTTTTGGAGCTTCCTGAAACCATTTTGGTTTGTTTTCCTTCATGTTAATGAACGTCTCTGGAGGGAAAAAAAAAATGTGTGCATCATTTGATACTGGACCTGGCACAATTAGTTCTTTTTTTAAAATTTTGATTGGTCATGATTTTCTGTAATGGTTTTCCTACGTTGCAAAAGAGAAGTTTCTTAATGAGGGTTGATGGCTACACTAATTCATGGGTACAACATGCAGCTAAAAATTATGGTACTTTAATAAAATTGTGATTGTAGATTTTCCTCCAAATTAATAAACTTTCTAGTCCCAGTTAGCTACATTTACAGTATGAGACACGTTTCCTCTTGTTGATTGACCTTGGAATCTAATTCGAGGGCTGTTTACCACATCTATGATATACAAGTCACTATTGCACCCATGTTTATCACTGTACTCCATAGGCTTTATAGACATGTAAGACTTTTGGTGGCTTTCTTCCCTTAGGAATTTCAGTGGTGCTGCGTGATGGTTGTGCATACCTTTGATCCCAGCATTTGGAAGGCAGAAGTAGGCAGATCTCTGTCAGTACAAGGCCAGCCTGGCCTACAATAGCTAGTTCCAGGACAGACAGCTAGAACTGTTACACAGGAAAACCCTGTCTCAAAAAAAAAAAAAAAAAAAAAAAAAAGAAAGGAAGGAAAGAAGGAAAAAAGAAAGAAAAGAAAAGAAAAGAAAAGAAAAGAAAAGAAAAGAAAAGACATTTCAGTTATACCTCTGGTACCATAAAAGCTATTCTCTAGAGAGGAGACTTTCAGGTCAGATCCATCTTGGGCATCTGTGTCATGTGTCTTAAATCCATTGTGACTACAGCAGTAGAGATTTACCTTCAACCTCTGTGAAGCAATCAAGGACACACAATTAACTTATGCCTTGGGAGTCTCTTGTATTTCCCTACCAACAACTCTAAGGGGTGTCCTCATGCCTAGTATTAGAATTTTAGTTTGAGGATCTTGGGATGGCCTTGTTAGAACTTGTTTCTACATTGTATTAATAATCTGCCCTTCATCATTTTTAAGTGTATTTATAATAGTATCAAGCTCATATACTTTAAGCAATTGTGGTTTAAATTTTTAAACATGTGCTTGATTATCTCAGGTAAATTCTTGCCTATTGTATACTTAGTAAGTGTTATAGTTTGGATTTCCTATTTTCTGGAAGACAAGAAGACAAAATGCCCCAATTCCATGTTAAAATTTGAAATATCAAACATATGACTTTATTTTGCAGCATAACTTGAGTGGAGAAAGAAGAAATTTTTTGAGTACAGAATATTTAAGTAAATCAATAGTGCTCTAATTGGCAAAATACAATTTACAAATTAAAATTATTATGTGAGAATATGAAAATGTTAATAAAGTACAGCTCCATATGCATTAGCATTATTATAACTAATTAAAATAAAAACTATGAAACAACAAAAATTGACTCTAAATACATGAGAAAAAAAGCTATGTTCCCATTCCTCTCTATGAACAATGGCCAGAACTATGTAGCCAATCAGAGTTGAATAAAATAATATCATATTAACTATGTATTTGCGTATGAAAAGAGAAAAGTAGTTAATGTTTAGGTGAAGAGTTTATTTATTATTATTTTACTTTATTGGCTTTCTGAGAAAGTGTTTCTCTGTGAAGCTTTGGAGCCTGTCCTGGAACTCTCTCTGTAGACCAGGCTGGCCTCGAATTCAGAGATCCACCTGTCTCTGCAACCCAAGTGTTAGGATTAAAGGCATGTACCACCACCACCCAACAAAGAATTTATTTTTGCTCTTTGATAACTTTAGTATAAACAGAAAATAACCTTTTATTTTATTATTTACTTTAAGATTTGCACTTTCTTCTCAAATGAAATAATAACAGTAAAAGATGTTTTAAAGCTTACTAATGGCTGTTCTATCTTACAGTACTTACTACTATATATTATATCAGAAGTGGCTTGAAATTCTGGTTGTTTTAATTCAAAGCTTCTCATTTGATCTATAAATAACTCAGGGTTCAGAACACTGAAGATGTCATAGAACACCTCAATAATAACATGTTGATTGTCTCAGCTACAATGCTGGGATTATGTTTAATTTACCATTTCCTGTTATTACCAAAATTTTAGTCTAGTGTTAATAATAGATTTTACATAGTATATATAGACACACAATATCCAAGTATCAAAGAATATCTCAATTTATTATTTAACTGTGGCTCATATTCATGGTAAAATTTTAAAAGGTCTTGAGGCTGAATTTCCTGGGTTATCACCTCAAATTTCAGTTCAATTTACTAATAAAATATTATATTCAATGAATCAATGAGAAATAAAAATATGGATGTATATAATAGGTTTTTTCAACCAAAGATCTATTTGATATCAGTTAAACCAAATGAAGTATAAAATATATTGTCTCTAGAAATGTTTTTATTTCTTTTTTTGTCTTCGGCTTCAAGTCAGGGTTCCTCAGTCATCACTAAAAAAGCAGAGGACCTTCTGACATGCTGGTAATGCTATTAATCTACCTGTGAACTCTCTTGTCTTTGCTGTGTTGTTATTTTTATTCTGATAGAGAGGAACAATTTGTATAAAAATTATGCATTAATTTTTATAAGTTTCTTAAAATTAGTTTTAAAGTTTATATTCTTATTATCTTCTCAAGGATCACGAATTATAGGCTCAATGTCATTTAATTATGGCTAGAAACCGATTATGAGTGAGTACATCCCATGTTCATCTTTTTGGGTCTGGGTTACCTCACTCAGAATAGTGTTTTCTATTTCCATCCATTTGCATGCAAAATTCAAGATGTCATTGTTTTCTTGACTTTCTCCCTCATGTTCTCGTTCCTTCTGCTCCTCATCAGGACCTTGGGAGCTCAGTCCAGTGCTCCAATGTGGGGCTCAGTCATTTTCCCCATCTATCGCCAGATGGAGGTTCCCTCACGGTCCTGACTTTCTTTCTCATGTTCTCTCTCCTTCTGCTCCTCATCAGGACCTTGGGAGCTCAGTCCGGTGCTCCAATGTGGGGCTCAGTCATTTTCTTCATTCATCGCCAGGTGGAGGTTCTATGGTGATATGCAAGAAATTCATCAGTATGGCTATAGGAACTGGCCTTTTCAGGCTCCCTCTCCTCAGCTGCCCAAGGAACTAACTGGGGGCGTCTCCCTGGAAACCTGGGAACCCCTCTAGGGTCAAGTCTCTTGACAACCCTCAGGTGGCTCCTTAAATTAAGATATATGCTTCCCTGCTCCCATATCCACCCTTCCTATATCCCAAGCACCCCATTCCTTATTGCTGAGTAGTATTCTAATATGTATATATTCCAGTTTCTTCATCCATTCTTCCACTGAAGGGCATCTAGGTTGTTTCCAGTTTCTGGCTATTACAAATAATGCTGTTATGAACATAGTTGAACAGATGCTTTTGTAGTATGATTGGGCATCTCTTGGGTAAATTCCCAAGAGTGGAATTGCTGGGTCCTGGGGTAGGTTGATCCCAAATTTCCTGAGAAACCTCCACACTGCTTTCCAAAGTGGTTGCACAAGTGTGCATTCCCACCAGCAATGGATGAGTGTACCCCTTACCACACAACCTCTCCAGCAAAGGCTATCATTGGTGTTTTTGATTTTAGGAAGTAGACAAGATTGCCGGGCAAAAATTGGGAACTTGGGGGTGGGGTGGGACGGGGGCAAGGGGAGATGGGGAGAAAAAAGCGTGAAGGGGAGATGGGGAGAGCTCGGGGAAATGGGATGCTTGGGATACAGGAAGCGTGGATATGGGAGCAGGGAAGCATATATCTTAATTAAGGGAGACATCTGAGGGTAGTCAAGAGACTTGACTCTAGAGGGGTTCCCGTGTTTCCAGGGAGATGCCCCCAGCTAGTTCCTTAGGCAGCTGAGGAGAGGGAGCCGGAAAAGGCCAGATCCTATAGCCATACTCATGAATTTCTTGCATATCACCATAGAACCTCCACCTGGCGATGAATGAAGAAAATGACTGAGCCCCACATTGGAGCACCGGACTGAGCTCCCAAGGTCCTGAGGAGGAGCAGAAGGAGAGAGATCGTGAGAAAGAAAGTCGGGACCGTGAGGAGTGCGTTCACCCATGGAGACCGTGGGACAGAACTAAACGGGAGATCACCAACTCCAGTTGGAATGGGACTGATGGAACATGCAACCAAACCGGACTCTCTGAATGTGGCCGACTTTGAAGCCAAGGACAATGGCGCTGGGCTTTGATTCTTCTGCATGGACAGGCTCTGTGTGGGCCTTGTCAGCTTGGTTGCTCACCTTCCTGGACCTGGGGGGAGTCGGGAGGACCTTGAGCTCAACATAGAGAAGGGAACCCTGATGGCTCTTTGGCCTGGAGAGGGAGGGAGGGGGATATGGGTGGGAAGAGGGGAGGGAAGGGGGAGGAGGAGGGGAGGAGATGGAAATTTTTAATAAAAAAGTTTATATTCATCTCAAGTAATACTCCACAAAATAAATATATCAAATTTAATCATTATCAATAATATGTCACTACTAACCCACAATATTGCTTACAGAAATTTTTTATTTATATTTAAAAATCTAGGTACAACTTTTCTCACAAAAGTCAATTTATATTTGCATTTACAACATGATCTTTTCTTAAAACAGCAGGTCACCAACATTTTTCCAAGTTAACTAAAATCTCTTGTAAGAAAATGTTTTATATTACACAAGGAGTTTAAATTAAACTATTTTTATTTACATGCACCAACCATATATATTAATGGGGTTCAGCATGGCATTTAAGCACTCGCATATTATAAGGAGTGATGAAATCTAGCTACATTTTTGTATCTATATCTTCACAACTGCTTCTAGCTGTATTTTTAATGCTGCAACAACAATTTGTTTTATAGATTAACAATAACTATAATTTATTTAACATATAAACATAGTAATTTTTTAACAAGTCTCTTATTGTGGTGTTTTGAATAGGAATGCCCCATAGGTTCATATGCTTGGATGCTTTGTCATCAGGGAGTGGCACTACTTGAAGGATTAGGAGATGTGGCCTCTTGGAAGGAAGTGCATCACTGTGGGTGGGCTATGAGATCTCAAATGCTCAACCTAGGCCTAATGTCTCCCTTAATGCTGCCTGTTAACCGAGAAGTAGAATTCTTGGCTCCTTCTTCAGCACCCTGTCTCCTGTGTTCCACCATGCTTCCTGCCATGCTGATAATGGATAAAACCTCTGTATATAAGCTCCATGAAATGCTTTGTATGAGTTCCCGTGCTTGTGGTATTTCTTCATAATACAACACTGACTAAGACACTCATAATTAAACATTAAAACTATTTCCAATTTTATACTTTATAATCAAGAAATATTTTCTACAGTTTTTATAATTTCCTTGACCATTTCAGAAGAATTAATTTCTAGGACGAAAATGTTGTAGTTCATGGACCGACTTTAGGCTGTACAATCTGTGGGCTCTGACACTTGAAGCTCCAATGAACGACAGAATAAAGACTACTGGAAAAAGTTACTCCATGTTGAACATGTTCAGTCTTTTTGTGATTCCTTCCTAAAGTAAAGTACAAGTTACACTGGGTTTATGTTAGCATTATAAGGAATCTAGAGATCATTCAAAGGATATGGAACAATTTGTACTTATATGATGATTCAATTTTGTTTCATTTCAAGAATGTGAGCATATCAAGTTTGATATCTGTAGAAAGCTTCAGAATCTGTCCTCAGGCAGCACAGGAAAACAGCATATGCACCTACACCCCAGAAATGTGCTAAATTTATGAATTTTATAAATTTTACAGCAGTATAAGAAGACAATTGACATTCAAAACATAAATTATTTTATGATATACCTATGGATGATATACCTGTATGTTTAATGCCATTTTCATATCTTCAATATCTGAACAAAGATTGATCATCATGATCATGTTTTCTTTTTCATTGTGATAATATTTTTATTTTCTTTTCAACAGAAAGTATGGCTACAATGACGTGGCCAATGTGTCAACATTTTATATTGTTCCAAAATGCTGTTACAGTAATGCTTTATTTGGTATAATGATTGTGTACCTGAAAAAGTGTCCCTCTTTTATCTACTGATTATACTTTATGGGATTAGAATTCAGAAGATCATATCAAGGGACTTCAGAAAATCCAACCATTTGTACATTTATCCATACACTCCAGAAGTGTGAGCAGAAGTGACATGCTCCTTGTTATGAGAGTAGATTTCTGTAGTAAATATAGCAATCTACCACTTCTCATTAAATATCTGTAATACCCTGTGATTCATGCAGATTCCACTTTAATGAAGAATGAAATCGATACTTTGAATAGTTAAGTAAATCACAGAACTTAATCTAAGAAAGAGCAAATGATGTGGGATTCCCCTCTGTATGTTGTGAATACCATTGGTTAATAAAGAAACTGTATTGGGCTTGCACAGAGTAGAATAGAGGTAGGCAGGGAAAACTAAACTGAATGCTCAAAAAAAAAAAAAAAGACAGAATGAGGAGAAGCCATGCTGCTCCGCTGGAGACAGATGCCAGGGATGGAACTTTACCCAGTAAGCCACAGCCACATGGTAATACACAGATTAATGGAAATGGATTAGTTTAGAATATAAGAGTTAGCCAGAAACACGTTTAAGCTATTGACCAAACAGTATTGCAAACAATATAGTTTATGTGTGATTATTTCAGGTCTAAGAGGCTGGGAACAAACAAGCAGCCTCCAACAACAAGCAAAAATAGCAGAATTCTCCTAGTGACAAGTTTAAAGGACATTTGCTTTTTTTAAAATAAAAATTTATGTAATTGGATATTCTACCAAACAAAGAAAATTTGAAAATTCTGTACAGAAAATTTATTAGCTGAGTGGATATGAAATATGGCAATTACCCCTTGGAAAACACTCTTAAAATTATCTGGTTTTATAGATCAATGTAATAATTCAAAATCTCAGATAAGCTCAAATCCACTGAAATAAATTTTGGTGATATATATGTGGCATTATTGGGAGCTACTTTGTTGGCTTGACAATTTGAATAAGCTGGAAGATTTCAGAATATGATTGACTAAGCAACTAAAACATACCCATAGTGTTTTTAGAAATTATGTTTGCTGCATAGCTCGTTCAATAGGATACTTGATATTACATTTCTTCCTTTTATGACCATTATCTTATTGTCATATCTGTGAGGGTGTGGTGTACTTTACACTCAATAGCATCTTACAATCGCCGTGGGAAAGGCTATCATGATAGACTTGTCACTATGTGAACATTTACACCTTGTTTCCCGTCTTCTGCCATCACTGTCCAGTTGTAGTGTCAGTAATTAATCATTGTTTGCTTCAAGTCAGGTACAATTAGATGTATCCTGACTGATAGCTTAAAACAAACTTCTAGGGTGATACATACTGACTGACAGCTCAGGTGGATGGAGAGATAACTAGGACATTAGTAACGAGACTTCTCTTAGTGACTCTCAGAATATTTCTAGAGATGAATATATGTGGAAAACAGGCTAGGGGAATGATATGCTTGGATAATGGTGGAGCTTGCAGTGACCTGAGAGCCTAGATAGATAATTGGAAGAAGGAATACACCAGTATATGCAGCTACGCTCTTAGGAGGAGTGTGTGATACTGCTATTGCCTACTTTGCTTGTCCCACTTCCGCTTTTGCAGCCTTTTACTGTGCGCGCCCAGCAGGGCTCTCCAGGGAGCTCTCATGAGCTTCCCACCGCTTCTGTGTCGCCGGTTTCTGTGGACTTAGGCTTTACATTTCTTGGTTTACCTGGCTCCAGAGTATGGAGCTCCTAAGAACTCTTATTATGGTAGTGACTATTTTGAATAACTAAAGTCATAATTGCCATGTTCTAAAATTGGACATATTTCTCTACTGAAAGTAACAAGAAACCTATCTTTATGTTCATATAATTATGTCTTGATGCTTTATAACTAATTAGGAAAAAAGCATTAGTTACTCACACATGATCCCATTAGAGAAAAACTTTAAATTTTTAAAGTTTTCAAATTTTTCCATTATCAGGTTTCTCCCAGTTTAATGTTAGAATATGTTAGAAGAAAAATATAGTTGTCAGTGATTCTATTTCCATTTAGATTCTTGAATAGTATTCAGTTGAAGTATTTTGACAGCTATTCAATTTTTTTATTCGTTTGTTTTCTTTTACTTTATTCTTCTCTCATGCAATACATACAGATACAGCCTCTCCTCTCTCCTCTCCTCCCAGTCACCCACATCTTCTTTCCCTCTAGTATCTATGGCTACACCATTTCCCTTAAGAAAAGAGCTGGCCTCCCATGGACACAGCATAAGAAGATGCAATAAGATGAGGAACAGGACGAGGAACAAATCCTCATATCACTGCTGGATGAGACAACCCAATAAAAAAAAGATCTTATGAGCAGCCACAAGAGTAGGAGACAAAGCCCACTCCCACTGCTAGAGGTTCCAGAAGTTGTGTTTGTTTCTACCCTAGGTCTCTGAGCCATCCATCTTCTGGATCTTGGCCATCCAGGCAGTGTTAGGTATGGTCTCCCTCTCAGAGCCTGGGCTTCAAGTTAGATAATATATTCCAATCAGAAGCAATCTATAGATTCATTAAAACCTCCATCAAAATTCAAACTATTTTTACAGCCCTTGAAAGGACAATACTCAATTTCAAATACAAATATAAAAATCCCAAGATCGCTAAAGCAATCCTGACCAATAAAAGAACTTTCGGAGCTATCACCAGTCCTGAGCTTTCATGCTGTACCCCAGAGCTACAGTAATGAAAACTACATGGTATTGGCATAAAAAGAGACATGTCGATCAATGGGACTGAATAGAAAGCCTGTATGTAAATCAACACCTATGGACACCCATATTTTAATAAAGAAAACATAAATACAAAATGGAAAAAAGAAATTATTTTCATACATACTGCTAGTTTAATTGGATGTCTACATGTAGAAGCATATAAACTGCACAAAACTCAAGTACAAGTAGATCAAAGACCTCAACATAAAACCAGACACACTGAACCTGATAGAAGAGAAAGTATGGAATACCTTCGAAAGCATTGGCACGGGGGAGAACTTCCTGAACAGAACACCAATCACACAGTCACTAAGACAGACAATTAAGAAAAAGGACCTCATGAAACTGAAAAGCTTTTTTTTTTTTAAAGAAAAAGGACACAATCAATAAAACAAAATGACAACCTACAGAATGGGAAATGATCCTTTTTCATCAACTCCATATTCAACAGAGGGCTAATATCCAAAATATATAAAGAACTCAAGGAACTAGACATCAACAAACCAAACAATCCAATTTAAAAATAGGGTACAGATCTAACCAGCGAATTCTCCAATGGCTGAGAAACACCTTTTAAAAATGTACAACACCCTTAGCTTCCAGGGAAATGCAAATCAAACTTACTTGTGTTTCTATTTAACACCTGTCAGAATGCCTAAGACAAAACCACAAGTAACAGTTCATGGTGACAGGGATGTGAACAAGGGAAACACTCCATCATTGCTTGTAAGAGGGTAAAGTCATACAGCCACTGTGGAAATCAATATGGCAGTTACGAGAAAATGGGGAATTGATTTACCTCAAGATCCAACTATACCACTCTTTGGCACATAGTCAAAAGATACCCCATCCCACCACACAGAAACTTGTTCAACTATGTTCATAGCAGTTTTATTCATAGTAGCCAAAAACTGGGAACAACTTAAATGTCTTTGAGGTGAATAATGGATAGAAAATGTGGTATATTTACTCAATGGAGTTTTACTTTTCCTTTAGAAAAAAATGACAACATAAATTTTGCTACCAAATGGATGGAAAATCATCCTGAGTGAGACAACCCAGATGCAGAAAGAAAAACACAGTATGTACTCACTTATAATTGGATATAAACTGTTAAGTGAAGGATAATCACATTATATTCCATAGTCCCAGAAAATTTGGATAAATAAGAGAGGTCTAGGAGAATGCTTGGATATACCTGGGAAGGAGAAAGAGAATAGATTTGGAGGATGGACTGTGGGTGGGTAGGAATGGAAACTGAAGGCTTATGTAGGGGAAGGAGGGAGAGAGAGAGAGAAAGAGAGAGAGAGAGAGACAGAGAGACAGAGAGACAGAGAGATGGACAGAGAGTGAGACAGAGAGAGAGACAGAGAGACAGAGAGAGACAGAGAGACAGAGAGACGGACAGAGAGTGAGACAGAGACAGAGAGAGAGAGAGAGAGAGAGAGAGAGAGAGAGAGAGAGAGAGAGAGAGAGAGAGAGAGAGAACTGGAACAGGTGAATGTTGTTTTGGGTGTGATGTGACCTCATGATGTGAAAACTTCCTGAAACTTAGGATGGCTATCCAAGCAAGGACTCCTAGCAATGCAGGGTATGGATCCTGGACCAGCCATCTTCTGTAACCAGGCTCAACTGTCCATGGTGGGACTGGGACACCAACTCAGTCACATAATCTACAGCTTACAACTTGTCCTGCCTGCAATGTGTGTTGAGGCAATGGTGTTTTTATTCTTGATTTCATTGTTTTTCACTTCCTTGCATGCATGTATATATGAATCATGTCTGTCAATAAATATTTTCACTAATGATGTAGAGTGTATGCTTAATATTTATGATCAGTGAGTTGAATAGAGAATAATAGATGTGTATATTTTCATTATCTGTAATATAATTATATCTATATCTATACCTATACCTATACCTATATCTATATCTATCTATATCATCTATATCTATATATCTATATCTATTTAAAAAACAAGTTTATATAAGTTTGGAGCCCATGCATCAGTTAATTTTATTAACACAGGAAATAACAGCAATTCCAAATACTTTTTAAAAAAGTTCCATTAATGAACATGACCTCTACAGCATGGACGGGCTCACTGTGAGCCTTGTCAGTTTGGTTGCTCACCTTCCTGGACTTAGGGGGAGCTGGGAGGACCTTGGACTTAACATAATGAAGGGAACCCTGATGGCTCTTTGTCTTGGAGAGGGGTGGAGTGGTGGGGGTATGGGTGGAAGGGAGGGGAGGGAAGGGGGAGGAGATGGAAATCTTTAATAAAAAAAAGAAAAAAAGTTCCATTAATTTATTCTACATTTAGAAAGTATTATTTTCTGCTAAGCCAATAAAGAAGTCTTATTGATTATGAATTATGTGTTATCAGGAAAATTATTCAGAAAGACCACAGTAAATCTGTCGTGCTATGTTGACTAAGGAATTATGTGTTATTTGAAATATCAATGATAATCAAAGAAGAGAAACCATACCTTGTCAATTCTTGACTATATCGAAAAACTCTAAGATGTAGAAATTTTGCAATGGAAATCAGATTCATAACATTTAGAATTTTTATGCAAATGGAAATTTTTATTTATATAATTAATTATTTATTAGTAAAATATTGGTTTATTTAGAAACTAATTAATTTGTTTAGGTTTCATCTTTCTTTGTCTTATATTGGGCATTAATACTGAGCAAATCCCACAACATCCAGAGTTCTTGATACCTACTGTATTAAGTCACATGAAACTGGCCTGTTCTTCTGAGTGTTGTAATTGTTGAGCGGAAGAAGTAAAACACAATCTATGTCTGTTAAAAGTGTGCACTAACAGTTACCATTGGTGCTTGCTATTTTAACATGCATGTGAACTTCAAGAGGCATATCATTTCCAACGGCAAAATAAACTTATTGCTCTGAGTTTGTGTACTGCTGTGGTACATCAGATAAATGGTGTAGGAAATCAAGCATTCTGTTAGATCAGATGCCGTTTTGGTGAGAAGTATGCCATACATCACATTCAAGACCTCTCAGAGTTGTGTTCCTGCAGGCATCCTTTGCAGTCTCAATGCTGCAAAGAATTTTCTTTAACCCCAAAATACTACTAAAAAGGGAGCTGAAGCTCCACTCCTTGTGCACATGTCTGTTCTCCTCCCTACATTGTGCTTTAGAGTGTTGTTGGCACATGAGCCACATTTAACAAAGAAAAGCACAAATTGCATAATCACAATCTCAATTAAGATACTATTACACTATGAACAACAGGAATAAGATTTTTTTTTTCCGTAACTGCTCATAAAGTGCATGTTGATTGTGCTCTAAGCAAACCACGGTAAAAATTTATTCTTGCCTCTATTGTCAACCAATTTTTCCCATCTGTTGTAAGCTGTTAAAAATGAGCGAGCTGGAACAGGGCTACAGAAGAATCGTTAGTCACCCTGGGGACCCTGTATACTGCTGCTTATGGTCCAATCAGTGACAGCAATTTCAATAAGCAGAAGCTTGACTTATCCTTTTCTCTGAAGGGTGGAGTGACATTTTGCTCTTGGGTTTCCCGCACAGTGCTTGTCTTTTCCAAGCACTGATAAAGAATTGATACAGAGATCAAAGCAAACTTTATTTATTGTATATATCAGGTTCAGTTCTCAGATCAGACTCCTCACTGCTTGGTATGAGAATATCTCAGCAGTTCTTCAACAAAGTCAATATTCAGTCAGGTGGATAAAGAGTCCAAGTGTGCATCAGCATCACCATTGTGACACAAAATTAATCTTCTACATAATGCTCTATATCCCATATTTCTTTCTCTCTTTTTTAAAGAACTTAATAGTTTTCTTAATATGCCATTTATCTAGGACTATACTTCCATGTAATGTGACAAATCTTTTATGTACAAAGAGGGCATTTGGAAGGAATTAGGTGTATATAGAATAGTCTTTGTTTGGGTAAATTTTGATTTGTCGAAAGAAAATGAAAACATTTAGAATGATAACATAGATAGTATATCTAAATAAATAGATGTGGAGGAGCACCAAGAGTGATCTGCAAAATTCATGAATTTTTAAGTGTTGATTTTCACCTTCTTACATTATTTTTTCCTGTCCTCTGAGATTGCCTGTTGCAAAAGGTTAATATATCAAAATCATTGGTCAGAAGATGAAAAGGGCAGGTGTTAGAAAATTTCAATGCAGCAAAAGTCGATCATTAAAGACATTATTAAATCACAAGTTGCATTGAAATTCTAATTATTTGTGTTATTAGTGACCTTTTGCAGATGAAAGATTGAAGGCTCAGAAGATGAAAGTGCATATAAAAATACCCGTGACTTCTGGCTCTAGGAAAGTACTTTGTGCGTTTCTTTCTTCTACATTTTCACTGTCAATAATTTCTGTAAGTTTCCTAGTGGAGTTTTGGGATCTTTCGTGTATGTTACATCATCTAAAATGGGGATAATTTAACTTCCTGTTTTTGTGTTTTTATCAATTTAATTTCCTTTTCATATGTTGCTGCTCTGACTAATGCTTTGAGCACTATATTGAAAAGAATTTGGGATAATAGACAGTGCTATCTTATTCCTATTTTTGATAGGATTGTATTATTTTTCTCTGTTATGTATGATTCTAGAAAAAGTTCTCTCTCTCTCTCTCTCTCTCTCTCACACACACACACACACACACACATACAAACACACAATCTGCTCAATATGTAATACCATGATATCTATGCATGCTTTCAGGGCTGACCATTTTGTATTGGATAATCAATTGGTATTCTTTCCCTGAGGGAACATTATTTTTACTGCTCTAAATACTTCTTAAGCCTAATCATTAAGTTTTCTTTCATATTAGCATGTCTATCGGTATCATCCTTGTTCACATCAAGTTTAGCAATGATCCATGAGTCTTATAATCAGGAATTGAATTGAAATTATACCAGTTGGAGCTGGGCTTCTCAACTCTGCATTTTGGTCAGTTATGGTTTTCTGTTTTCTCTCTGTTACAAAAAGACATTTCCTTGATAATGGCTGAGGAGTACACTCATCTATGGGGATGAGGATAAATATTCAAAACATAGTTGGAAATTATGATGGCTTTAAAAAGTAGCAGTTGTAGGTTTTTCTTCAAGAACCACTATTTTATTAGGCTGAATAGTTAGTACAAGCATGAGTATCCTCTTATTGAATAAGCCTAATATCCAGTTAAAGAGTTGTTGGTTACTAAAAGGTATATATAGCACTATTGTACCCTTAATATTATTGTGTCATGCTGGTTGTTGTTATCTTTTGTAGGCCTCATCGTTGGGCAGGATTTTTGGTAGTTCTTTCTTAGGTAGCTTATGTGGTACCTTCTGATACCATGGAAGCTAGTCTGCACAGAGCATACTTTAAGGTATTATCTAGCTTGGGATTCCTTTGGTCTCCTATCTGAAGTTAATTGTGTTTTAGCAATAGAGACTTACCTTTCATTTCTGAGAAGGGAACTAAGAACAATAACAAAAGCCTGCAGTGTCCCTGCAGTCTCTTGAACCAAAACTTGAAAAGGGATTTCTTGTACCTTGTTTTTATGTTTATATTAGATTGTCTATTAGTCTTGGGAGAGCAAGACCAGCCTAGATGTAAAATTCAGTTAAACTAACCACAGATAATAAGCAGAATTACATGTATCATAGATATCTTTAAATATAGTGAGTAGCAAATAAATAAATAAATTAAAAAAATAAAAAAAAATAAAAAATATATAGTTAGTAGCATAATTCCTTGTATTTCCCCTGTTCCATCCTTTTATTCCAATTTATGCTTTATAGAAAATTTTTATACTGATATTCCCTACTCTATTCCTCTTCCCTCTGGTTCCACAGTGATTCATATGTCCAAAAATTAAGGTCAGAAAATGACTTGTACAATCTAATAACACTAAAATGCTTCTGCATGGTTAAAAAAGAATAGCCAATCTATTGAAGAAGAAGCCCAGCCCACAAAAATGGGAAAGAATCATTTGGTAACTATAAATCAGACAGAGAATTAAATTATAGAATATATAAATAGCTCAAAAAAGACGAAAAAACCCAACCAAATGTCCTATTTAAAAACGAGCTTAGAATCTGAACACAGAGTTTTCCCAAGAAGAAATAAAAGTAACTAAGAATTAACTTTAAAATAGTGTTCATTATTGCTAACAATTAAGAAAATACAGACATAAAATAATTCTGAAGTTTAATTTTACTCCATCCAGAATTACTAATTTCAACAAAACAGCTGAAAAAAGTATGAGAAGAATTGGGGGAAAGGGAGACCCTCATTCAGTGTAGGTTCCAAACTGGTTCAGATTCTCTGAAAACAATTGTAGAAAAAAAAATCTCAAAAAAAGCAAAAAAATCTACCATATGATCCAACTCTACCAGACTTTGGGACATGGCCAAAAATTGAACTTTCTACTGGACAGATCTTTGCTCTGCCGTGTTCTCTGCTTCTCTATTTACAAATCTAGTAAATGGACACAGCCTAGATATCCTTCAACTAAGAATAAATAATGAAGACACGATACATATAAACTGTGGAATACTTCTTCAGCTATAATGGGAAATAGATGCAAGTTCAGTCTCTGTTACACAGCAAGTCTGAGGCCTGCGGAACAACAACCACAACAGCAAATACTACAGCACTGAGAGGATAAAGTACAGTGTATGACTTTGGACTGGGTAGTGGGGCTTTGGGTATAACACTAGGAGCTGGGCAATGAGAGTAAAAGCTGACACATAAAAAAAAAAAAGAATCAGTCTAATAAATGAGACAGTGCCCAGAGTAAATAGACATCATAGAGAGGAGGAGAAGGTAATTATAGACTATCCAGTTTACAAGATGTAAGTAACTGAAATATGAAGAAGAAAAATTCCAGTAGCAAGAAAAAATAAACCAGAACAAAAATCAGTAGTAAGTTAGATTAGACTCTTTTCAAATGAACATATAAAACAACTAATGAACAACGGACAGAACTGTACAACAGCATCGGTTACCATGGAGATTCCAAACAAGACCACAATGAGATACCATGTCACTGGAGTGAAAATGGCAGTTATTAAAAAAAGATCACATAGTGTGTTGGTAGGAATGCATAGAAAGAACACCCTTTTAAACAGCTAGTTGAATGGGACATTAGTTCCGCCATTATGAAAGACCGAGCATGGAGCTGCCCCCAAAGCTAAAAATAGTGCTATCAAATGAAATAACTGAGATATTATTGGCTAGATAAAGAAAATCAGTTCATTTATGCTCCAGGTTCACATCAGCATTATGCACAATATCCAAGTTAACACTAAAGTTATACCTGAAAAGATTAGATTTTAAAAAATTTAAAAATGTGGGGTACCGTGGAAATATACCAAACACATAAAAGTAAATGTACAATAGAGATAGCTTTATATCAGAGCTTATCACAACAGAAGGCAGGTTATAGAGTCACTATAGTTTTCCCCCAGTGTGTGTATGTGTGTTTGTGTATTTGGCCACAAAAAAATTAAATCAAGTTATTTGCTAGTAAGTTGATGGAATTGGATATCATAACACTTAGTCAAACAAATCAGACTCAAACTGTTTTCTCTCATATATGCAATGTAGTCAAAGACAGATATGAGGTGGAATGGAGGAAGAACTGGATTGAGAAGAGAGGTATAGGGTCCTAGAGAATACACAGGGTGAGTAAACATGACCAAAGTACGTATTACACTTGTATGGGAACATCACATTGAAAGTCATTATCTTAACCATGAATATATATACCAAGAACAGTTAATCAACACAAAATAAATTTGATGTGGGTATTTTGGTGGAATTTTTGTTGGTTTTTTCATTCATTATGATTTTCATTTTTCCGGGATTTTCATTATTTTAAAGGTGGGAAAACCAAATATTGGGTAGCTAGTAAGGTGGGGAGAATCTGGGAGGAGCTGGGAGAAGGAAAAAACTTTTTTAAAAAGAGTAATTTTTCATTCTGTATTAGTTATTGTTTCATTTCATATTACTGTAATTAAATTAGTCATTTTAAGAATGTATAAAATGTATGCTACATGTATGTTTAGAATTCTGTTAAGAGAATTGATTTGAATTAAAAAACCAAGTATTACATTTTTAACATTCAATTTTGTTCACGGGGGGTGGGGAGAGGCACACGTGTGCATGCACACCATTCCATATTTTCAAGAAACGTTTTGTGTGTAATCATAAAGTCTACATTGCAGGTACCTGGAAGAGCCTGACTTTACTCTAATCACACCATGGTGCATTTATACAAAAAGATAACCATTCAGTCTCAGTGTGTGAAGTCAAATCATGAGTATCATAATGAAGATGTTGTTTGCTCAGGGAACAGCACAGATCAAGAGAAATAGAAACAGAAATAAACAGCATTTCTTCCTGTACTTTGATTTTTTATCTTACCAAGGGCTGGAGTCATGAGCAGAGCACACGGGAGCATTTAACACTTTCATATGCTTCACATCATATTTGCTCGAGAAAAGAAAGCCAAATTATAGATTTCTCTCTACTACTCTGTGGGATATGTTTGGTTTATATTATACTTTGAAAAATTGTAATGTGAATGGTAATGATATTTTTCTAATAAAAGAAAATGTAAAAGAATTATGAAGCCTTTAAATGGCCATTTAATTGAATGCCAATTCTTTCTCTCTTTATTACCCAAAGAATCCAGTAGATGGAAACCTTGCCCTTGAAATAGCAAAACTGCTTCAAATGCATGTGGTTTGCTTCCTCGTCCTCAAGACAGAGGAGCTGGAAATAGCTAGGGGAAAAAATGCCCTCCTAAGAGCGTATCAGAAAGCCCACAATTTACCTGCTTCCTAAGTGGTTTGAAAATTGCATTATCCAAGTCAAGTTGTTTTGACCTCCATGAGGTGAATGAGGAAAGGAAGACGATATTGATTGATTACTGGAGTCAGGTTCCCGGTGGCTGCGGCTTTGATTGTCCTTCTTCCATCAGTGTCTATCCTACTCTTACCCTTTTACCGTGCTAGATTCTCCAGGTTAATGGCTACATCTGTTTCTGTCCATCATAGCTCATTGAAAGAAAACCATGGGTGAGCAGAGAAAGACCTAAATTAGACTCTCCTGGGATGAACAAAAAAGAAGAAGAAGAAGAAGAAGAAGAAGAAGAAGAAGAAGAAGAAGAAGAAGAAGAAGAAGAAGAAGAAGAAGAAGAAGAAGAAGAAGAAGAGCTTAGACTAACCCAAGAAGGGCTGAAATGTGTACTCTCCTTGATTTCTCTTTTTCCAGAGTGCAGCTGTCATCTTGTCCCAGGCTGGTCACCATTACCTTTTCTACAGACTTGAATAGTAGCCCCAAGAACCGACGGAGCTGGTTTTGACCTTGACTGTCCAGAGAATGAATGACTGTCCTCGGAATAACTGATCGGATTGAATCATTGCGGTGGATGACGTCACTATTCATCTATTAGATTGGCTCCTTAGGTCACTGTCTCTTTGAAATATACTTAAGACATGGGTAGTCAAAATTCTAAGAAGCCCTTCAATACGAAGAAGAAGCTAGTATTTTATCATTTTTAACCATAGTGTCAAATCAATATTTTGTTGAGGAACCTACACTTCTCTTTAAAATGGGTGGCTGAAAGGCCTCTATGCTTAGAAGTTGAACAAATAAAGCAAAGATGTGTGATGAGACTGTCTGGAAATGGTACAGCTAAGTCACAAAACCAGCATTACATAATTCCCACTGAATTACATCATAATTAGGTAATGCATATTTTGTTCCCTTTTCATTAGTTCTCAAGTTCATAATTAAGCTTAATTTAGAGCCTTGCCTCTGGTAATGGGTGCTAACTGCTCTGACTGCTCATCCATTTCCGTTGTACAAAGTGGAGGAATCAGACCGCATTTCACTGCAAACTCATTTAACCATTTCCCATATGCGTTTAACGATGCAAAGGCAGTTATGCCTAATTAAAATCTGAAAACCAATAGTCACCCCAGCTCTCCAGGCTAACAGTATTTAAATATCTGTGGACGGTGACTGATTAATATTTATTTACTTAGATCTATATACTTAAATCATATTTAGTGAATGTTTAAAATAGTCTAAAATCTAAATTGATTTCAGAAAATGAAGTTAAATCAGACGGGCAATATTCAAAGTGGACAGTTTAGTTCAGTAACAGCCTCAGTTCCTGTACCACTTAAGAGTCAAGAAGAGATAAAGCTGGTGGTAAAGGGGTGGGGGTAGGAGAAGATGCTCCTTACCCATCTGAGCTGATAAAGGATGGTAGATAGAGGAATTCACCAAACCTGATAGAGGAACTCATACAGAACATTTTGTAACCAACTTTAGACCCACAACTTTAGAGAACAGAAATGATATTCTCATGCCTAAAGTATCCCTTGAATTACAACAATAACAAAATATGAAGCAAGATACCACATCTGCAAATCTCCAGATAGCACTGTTATCAAGACTTAAAGGAAATCTTCAAATTTCTTAAAACAGTACTCTCGACACACGTATAATCTATTAGAGTTCAGAGGCAAAGACAAGCATCGTAGCCAAGATGCAAAACCAGTTGTTTGTCATTATTCTGTGTCCAAAATGTGTTTTGTGCTCTTGTAAGAAGAATTTCAAAACTGAGGAAATTTAAAATATGCACAGTGGAAATGTGGAGTTGTTCATTTACTCTAAAAGTGAGCTATTTTTTAAATTCACATTTTTTTATTCATTGTGTTGTTTGTGGTAAGGACCAGAAGTCAACTTTCAGGAGCTGATTCTCTCATTCTACAATGTGGGTGACTGGGATTGAACCGAGACTGTTGATAATAAAAGCAAACATTTTTTTTTTCTAAAAAAAGTTTCAGTGATAGACTTCTGTACCCCACATACCTGCTGTTTATAAGACTACAGATAAAAATACTTTTGTGACATTGTTTTTCATCTCAAATTAGGGTTTTGAAGCCTTTACGCTTTGATTTTTAAAAACTGATATTTTTTCAAGATTTTGTATGATAGTGATGCGCCTAGCTCCAACAAATACTAAAGGGAGAGAAAGTGCTCTTCAGAATGAATGGTGAACACATTTACATGATGCCAGTTGAATTTAGTAATAGTCTTCCTTATATTTAACTTGCTTACAAAATGGCCAAGTTCAATGCTTTCCTCTTTCTTTTCAAGGTAGTTGCTCGGGTACATGATTACAGCCTCAACATCAACATCTGGCAATAGGTATTAAGTGCTGAAATGTAACCATAAAATGTACAAAACACGGGGGAATTCATTTTGTTTGTTATTCATTTCTATAACAGTCTCATTGCTGTGGGATAATTTGAAGATGGCATGGGGTCTTGATGGCCTTATATTGAGCAGCAAGAATCACAGAAATTCAATGACCACCAATATTTGAATCGGTGGCTCCCAGGTTTGTTTTCTCATGGGAATAATCTCATGCAATTACAGTGTACAAAGATATAAACATGGGTGACAATTTTCTACATTCCTTTAAATCTTATTTTCAGTGTACAAATAATGCATTTGCATTTTTAGTATTTTATCTTATTTTACCATCTTCTTAATGAACTATGAAAACATTTTAAGAACTGCATGACAATATAATACATGGGAAATGATTTAGTTGTTCATTTTCATGTTGGCAGATTTCAATACATAGTATATGTCAAATGGCACTCAGATGAAGACATTTGTGAATAACTGTTTGCAAGAATTTTGTAATAACATGTAAGCCTACTCAATAAAGCTTCCGGGGATCAATTTGCAAGCACATGGGTAAATCAGCAGAGCAGAAGGAAAGCCAGATGCTTGTTCACTTTAGAACGTGGATTCTTTTGTAAAGAATGGAAATCTACCCCTAGGTGGAGACATGCGTCTGTGTCCTCCCTTAAGGGTTGATGGAGGGAGACAGATCAGGGAACTGAGCATCTCACCACCTTTGGGAAGGTAGATTCCCCTTCATATAATACGTTTTTCCTTCCCATAGTCTCCTCACCCCAATGCTGTCCTCATAAGCCTCCACGGAGGTTGCTGAACGTGTCGGCTTTTCTGAGTTAGGGCTCATTTCAGCATTTTGCTTTCAGATGCTGAGCCGAGCTTAAGTATGTTTGTAAACTCCCTAACGCACACTTTTGGTGCCCTCCCTCTTTCTCTAACGCCCCCTCCCTGCCATGTGGTTGCCTTTCATCACACTGTGGACCTCCATGCCAGTTTGCCGTCTCCAGTTTCCCACTCTCTGCTGCTTTGAGATTTACAGCTTGCCTGCCCTGAGCCTTCCCTTTTCAAGGCCTATAAATTGTCCAAAAACTTCCACTTGAGTCCATTTTTTTTTGTCCTGGAGCTTCTTTTTGTGATTGCTCTTAAATTATTCTATTAATGAGACTAAGAACCCTAAGAGAAGACTTTTATTTCCCTGGTACCAAATGATGGCTCTGATGGGATCCACCAAATTTCTGTTAATATTTCTTTCCTGCCTATTGAGAAAATGGACCTGCTCCTTCAGCCTTAAACAGTATTACTTTGCACCACCATCCTGAATTTGTTCCACTCTGTTCTTAAACCAGAAGAATTTCAAGTTAGTGTAACAATAAATCTCAAGCCAATGTGAGGGGATCTTGGAGACCTTGAATTTCATTTTCTATGAATTCAAATAACTTCCTTACAATCAAAAGAAGGATTTGCCCTTTCAGAAATGATCAAATTTAGAGTTTTCAGAAAAAGTTGCCTAAATCATTAATTAAAAAGTAGCCTTATATATTTTCCAGTTGCTGAAAACATCTCTATTGTCAGACATTTTAAAGTGATTTATGAACTAAGATGCTAGGCAGGAAGTTTCCAGTTTCCTATGTGTTTCTCTGTGTTGTGCATACAGGGAAATTGGTGCTCACTGATTTTCTTTCACAGTGAAGTAAATTATTGCTGAACTTGTCTGCAAATAGTTTGTCCACACATGGGACTACTATGGCTCCAAACTTGATATTCCTAGGGGAAACAGAGATGTGGCAAAAGCATAAACCTGTTTGATAAATTCTTTTGGAATTCTTTAGAATATAAAAATTATTTGAAAGTGAGAACCAGTTTCAGAAAATTCAAGTAAAAATTGAAGAGCTTGCTTCACACCTTCATTTTCCTCACAAGGACTGGCACTGTAAAACATCCATGATAATTCTTTCTGAGATGGAAACCATCAATTCCCATTTCTAGTGACAGGACACAAACCTCAATTGTACAGAAGTTTCTCCCAACCTCAGATACTTCCTCTTCTGCCTTTGTTTCTTATTCACCCGGAATTGCTGGGTCCTCTCTATGTTGGCTGTCTCCGAAGTACAGAAACAGTTTGTAGTATTTTTTTAGTTGTAGTATTTTCTCTTGAGCTGGATCCACTCTGTTAGCAGCTCTCCTCAGCAGGTGTCTGAGGGCTTTGTCATATCCAACATTTTGGAGTCTCCCAGGAAATCCATGCTTTACTCTCACGGTTTCATACAACGGCCTTTCTGGGACTCCATGCAGAGATACTCTTCCCATACTCTTTGCCTCGGTGGCTTTCCTTAATCACAGGGGGGGTTAAGGGTGTGTACTACCACAGCTGGATCTAAATTGTTCTTTAATTTATTTTTAACATTATGGAAGTTTAGCTTGGTGGAGTCTTTCCCTGGTCACCATTCCTTTTATTCCATTTAATATTATGCTTTCCTTTAATCTGTTTATCTCCTTGAATAGATATTTTAACTGCACCCCACTTCCTTGTATCCTTTTCTCTTTGAACTGTTTTCTATTTTTTGTTGCGCTCTCTCTCATTATAAATCTTCATGAGACTGAACACTAACAACCACATACCGAGTCAGTACTAGCTTGCTTTGAGATTTCCTCTGCCAATGGAATTATTCTAATCCTCTTCAATTTAGCCTCTGGCAGACTTTTTAGATAAGGGCAAAAAGCAGTCACATTCTTTACCAAAATATTACAAGATGAGCTAAATACTAACATTATTCTCCTCTGAAATCTTCTGTGCCGTGTCCCTACAGTTAAAATCATCCTCAGTACTACTGTCTTTCATGTTCCTACTAGTGTGACCCTTTAAGCCCCACTTAAAGCATTCCACTGCTTTTCTAAGCCACAGTTCCAAAGTTCATATTCTTTCAAATAAGAACATGGTCTGGCCAATCACAACAATACCCCAGTACCTGGTACCAACTTCTGTCTTAGAGCTTATATTGGTGTGAAGAGACAATATAATCAAGGGAAGTTTTATAAAGGAAAGCATTTAACTGGGGCTGATTGAAGTTTTAGAAGTTTGATCCATTATCTTTATGGCATTGTGCAGGCAGACATGATACTGGAGAAGGAGCTGAGAGTTCTACATCTTGATTCACAGGCATCTGTAAATGGTGTAGCTTGAGCATACTTGAGACCTTAAAACTTGCTCCCCCAGTGGCACAGTTCTTCCAACAAGGCCACATCTTCTCTAACAAGGCCATACCTCCTAATAGTGCCACTCCTTATGAGTCAAGCATCTAAACACACCAGTCTATGGGGCCCATTCCTATTCAAACCACCAAACCCCATTTAACCAGAACGAGGGTATGACTGTTCCTTATCTCCCTTCACAGCTTCATCTCACAGAGGTCACTCTTTCCTTCTTGACGGTCAGTTTTTCTGGAAAACCACAAAGCACACTTTACGGACTCAATTTTGATGTCTACAGCTACCTCTGATTTACTTTGGTAGAATATCCTCTGAGGCAGGCTTTCTAAATCTTATATTCCAAAGCTCAATGCTTTGATCCAGTTTTGTTTCAAAATAAATATAAACCCTTGATAATCATGTTTGGTTTATTTGATCTAAATCTTGCTCACGTATACAAACATCTCACTCTTGTGTTATTAACATCAATTCACACTTGACTGAATATTTGTAAGTCTAATTGCCTATATAATAGTTTATTTGAATGTCTGTGAAGGCAACACATCAAAATTCCTTTCAAAACTCTGGATTTAGCGAAACCTAAAATGACATTCTATTCTTCTTCATTTCTTGAAATGGTACTTCCACTCAAACAATAACTAAAACTAATGTTTAGTCATGCTTTATGATTCCTTTTCCCTTGCAATTCTATTCTACCCACCCTATTATCTAATACCTGTTGACTCTGTCTTACTACACATCCAACTTATGTGTGCCATTGTCTTAGTATTATTCATTCAAAGTTTACTTTTGACTATGAGGTTTTTTTTTTAGTTGGATTCTGTAAAAGATAATTTTATATAATTTCATATTAATTCTGAAACATGAAAAAATTCCTACAAAGCTATAAAATAACTAGTTTTGGTGTGTCTTTGAAGACACATTTAGAGATGGCGCTTATGCATATCAAATGGACTAGGGCTAGACACATTGTCCATGAGGGTCAGCAACATTCAATACAATAGGGCCGCGAAAGGAACAAATACGAAAAGGAAACTACTTTACTCACCCCTCACCTCCTGTCTTAGTCATCAGAACCCCAACACTCCCTCTGGTTGTTCAGTTTCCTGCTGTAAACTAAGAGCCCTGCCGCAGTATCTCTCTTCAGTTCTGAGGCTTTTAGAGTTGGACTGAACCACGCAATTTGTATTCCAGAATAAGAAACCTGCATCCCACTACGAGATTTCTCAGCTAACACACTTGTATGAAGCAATCCCTAAGAAATTCCATTTCCTGTATCTACACATGGATCTTATTGGTTATAACCTTGGATGATACCTACTTATTCCTTTTTATACTATTTTTTTCAGAGATACCATGGTGGGTTTTTTTTGGAAAATAATTCTGTAATTTTGTTTAAGATACTTTAAAAATCCCTCAGTCTGTTCTAATCACTTATGTGAAAAAGAAAACTTTTTAGAATATCCCAGGTGACATTGAATTAAAAGTCTCTCTCAGGTTTACTCTTTTTGTATTAATCCCTCCAGGGTATATGCTTTCCTATCTGCTATGAGATTGATTTTTACCTCCCTTCCAAATGTATGTGTTAAAGTTGAAACACCAAATATGATTATTTTGGGAAATATGGCCTTTAGTTGGAAAGTAAAGTAATATGTAATCATAACTCTAATGCAGCATTGGATTGTTGGACTTATGCTTTGGAAACACACACACACATATACAGTCTCATATCTCATTCTCTCGCTCTCTCTCCATATATGGAGAGAGATATATCTATATATCTATATATCTATATCTATATATATATATGTCTCCATATATATATATATATATAAAATTCATGTAAGTACATGGTGAAAAGCCTATAAACACAAGGAAATGCCAACAAATAAAATCTATCTTGAACATTTCAATCTTAGACTTAGAGAATAAATTGCTCTTGTTTAACCTACCAAGTCTATGGTACTCTGTTATGGTAGCATGAAGAGATTTAATACAGTTTTCATTTCTTTTTCAGAAATGTCAAGCATAGCCAAATCTTATGATTTGAAAACTCTAAAAGTTATACATGACTGCAAATGCCACCTTTTCAAAGAAGCCTTTCTGAACTGTTTGGTCATAAGCAGCAATCTTCTTCCTATAATTTTTGAACCCTACTTTATTTTCCAAGCATCAGTTATATACCTTTTAAATTTTATGGTCTATCATTTCTCAGTTATTCATATACACCACTACAGTTAAATTATAAGAGAGCTAGATTCTATCTGACCTGATAACTGTGATGTTTCTAGCAGAATACCTGACACACAGTCATGACCTTATAAATGTATATTGATTCAAAAACATCTGGAATGCATAGTTAAAATTCATATATCCTATCTCTTCCTGTTTATGTAAGATCCCTGGGACTTGAAGTATAGACATGAAGTTGACATAGTATTGTATAGACATGAAGTTGACATAGTATTAGTTATCACACTAAGGAAAAAGAAGAGTCTGTTTGTATTTACTTTTTCAATTGATGACATAGATTAGATAGAAGCGTTGCATGGCTATTGTTTATTTTGGCAATGAAAACAGAAATTCCTAAGAAAAAAATGCTATTCAAGTCTACACATAAATGATCAGGATTTTCCCAGTAGTTTTCTATATACTATGCACATTCAAAGTTTCATGAGGCTTTCCCCAGAGTTCCTTTGTGGTTCACTGAGATATTTAATATCAGCTAAAATAAATTATATTTCATGTATTTACAGATCCTAAGGAATCTTTATGTCCTGAAAATGTTAAGTACAATCATCAAGGAAATTAACTTAACCAGCTAATAATAGGTGCTTTACAATTTTAAAATGCAAGAAAATATTTACCAATAATTTGTGGTATAGAACAAAAACTGGCTGAAGGAAACAGAAGTGACTTAGTATTTGTTTCTCCTAGAATCTCTTACGACTGACAAACAGTTTGTAGGATGTTAAACCGAGGTAAGGATAAAAGAAGTCGAAATTTATTGAGAGTTTTATCTGCCCCAGGGCCTATTTAAATAAATAAAAATCAAATATTATTTGTAGTCTAATAACAAGACAATGATTAGAAGAAAGATTTAAAGTTGATAAAGCTACTTCGTAAGCTAGGGTTCACTTTATCTCCATTCCAGGCCAACTCTATACAACTTCTTTCCTCTTTCTGAGTAATATGTCTGGTCATTAAAAACTTATGATTTAATAAAGTAGTGGTTATAGATTCTCCACCAAGATCCATGAATGCACTCTCCTTGGGTAGATGACTAGTTTTCCAATACCAGCTATGACTTTGTTCTTGTTGAGTATGCCCTAAGACCAATTGGAAAGCTTTTGGCTACCACAAAGCTACATGTGTCACTATTGCACATTAGCAGTTTTGTGCTACGATGTCATTTTGGTTCGTATGTATCATAGCTTGGTAGGGTTGTTGGTTACCTCTCTCTCTTAGAAGATTGTATGGAGCCTTCTGGTATCATGAAAGCTAGACATGTTTTCTTTTACCTGTTGATAAATGTAGTTCTCAACCCCTCATCTATCTAGGTTACTTCTCTATACAATGGATAGAGGAAACCATTACAGAAAACAACCAATTAGACATAATTCTGAATTATGAAGCACATTTGTTAGGGATATCTGTATAAAATATCTTAATTACCCAAAGCTCAGGGAAATGTGGAAGAAGTTAGAAAGATTCTAAAGAGCCAGAGGAATAGGAGGCTTGATATGAGCTCATGTCTTTAAGTAAAGACAGAAGGTACACCCATAAAGTCTCAGTAATATGACTGGTCAAATATGAGAGGAACAAGGACAACACCAGCAGATACTATAGATGGGAAAAACCCTCCTAACATAGATGGGGGAAAGCTCAGGAGGCTTAGACAAAGAACTACAAGCAAGTAAGGAATGCTGAGAGGGAGAGAAATAGGCATTGTGTGAAGAGCACATCAATTGCTATCCAATAACCAATAAACAGTTCTGAAAAAAGACATAAAATGCAAATAATATTACACAGGCTGAGCAGGGTATTTCTAGGAATATATATGATTTTTACATATGCATAGATAGAAGTAAAAACAGTAAGTAATAAAAAGAGGCCATGATTTGAAAGAGCATGGAAGGGTATACTGGAACGTATGAAGGGAGATAAGAAAGGGTAATTATATAATTTTTCATAATTAGAAGTATTATAACTATTTAATTTCATTCTACCAACAATGATAGCAATAATTGGGAGTCATCTGCCTCAATACCATCCATAGTATAATGGCTTTCCTCTGACATCCTTTTCCCCCATAATATTTTAACAGGAAGACTGATCTATGTGTAGTTTCAGCTCTGTCCCAAGGGTTCAGTACTATACCAGGAGCTTTTGTGTCATGAGAAACTTTGTCTTAATAATAATCATCTTTATACTGTCTGACTTCTTATGAAATGACTTCATAGTTAAACATCAAGGAAAAGGAATATTCACATAGGTTTTTCTTTACATAGAAGTGTTCATAATACATGAAAGTACACCTTGGACATTGACTTTTATTTGATACACAAGGATTTTTCATATGTTTAATACATTTTATCACCCACTGGGTTGTTCTTATAATTAAATTGAATTCATTGGAATCATTTAAATAAAAACGTTTTACTCCAGAAAATGATCCCACTTCTCAAAATCCACTTTTGGACAAGCTGAAACATTTCTTGTTTGTATTTATGACCCAGTGGATGGCTTACTTTTCAATTAATCAACTACTGGTGAATTTTAATCAAAAAATTTTGAAAACATTGTGAGAATCAGTATTGTCATAAATCATCATACTAAACTTGAACTAAGTTTCTACCCAGTATTCCCATTCTCAACCTGTACATCATGATCCTTTTGTTGGTTGAATGACCCTTTCACAGAGACAATCTAAGATCACCAGAAAAACACAGATATTTACATCACCATTAATAATAGTAGTAAAATTATAATTATGAAGTAGCAAGGAAATTATTTTATGGCTTGTGTTCATCAGAGTATAAAGCACTATATTAAAGGGTTTCAGCATTGGGAAGTTTGAGAACCACTGCAGAACAAATGTTTTCATCCTTAAATGATTTTACTTCATAAACTGTTCTTTAGACAACCCTTAGTCTATGTATGTAATTAAAAATATTCCATAGATCACCTTCTCTCCTTACCCTTGTTTCAATACAGGAATTGGTAAGGTCAATAATAAAAAAATAGTCTTAATTTTTTAAAAAATATAATTGAATCAATTATCTTCCAGAGCACTTGATTCTCACGTTGTTCCAAGCTATTCTACTTATAACTTCAATAGAAAATGTGAGAGCATAGAACTGTCCAAAATATGGGTATGGGAACACCACATATCTAATTATTTCATACTTTAAAATAGAAAGATTGTTAAGATTAAAGAAAAAATGAAAATTAGGATATCTGCTCTTTTTTTCCAGAATTTGTTGTTTAATGACAGCAGTTAGCATTTTTATGATGCTTTTTGATTGTGGTATGGGAAGATTTAAAAAACGCACACATGCTCAGGCACATGCGCACACACACATATATATACAATAACCATATTTATTAGTGATTAAGATTATATTTAATGCTGTCTGACTCATTTATGAATTATTTGCTGACATCTCTTTTTTCTTAATTCTTTGTATTTGGTATTATTTATTATCATTTTTTTACTAGCAAGCTCCAAAACAAAAGCGTGGACTGATAGGGCTTCACTCACACAAAAGTTTCCTACTAGCTACTTTAGAATGATCTCGCTGAACTTTAAACCACTTACCTTACATCATTTTGTTCCTGGTTTATGCCAAAACTTTGTATAACATAGCACATTCCTTATTTAAATAACAAAGTCTATTTCTAACTCATTGTTGGAATTTCATTTTTAAAAAGAAGTGCACTTCATCCTTGGGCATATACCCAAAGGATGCTCAATCAAACTATAAGAATGGATAAAGAAAATGTGGAACATTTGCACAATGGGAGTAGTGCTCAGCAGTAAACCATAATGGCATCTTGAAATTTGCATGCAAATGAAAGGAACTAGCGAAAACCATCCTGAATGAGGTAATCCAGACCCAGAAAGAAAAGCACGGTATGTACTCACACATAACTCGATATTAGAAAGAAAACAAAGGATAACGAGCCTGTAGTCCTTGACCCCAGAGAAACTAGGTAACAAGGAGAACTCTAAGAGAAACATCCATGGATCCTAGAAAGGAAAACAGACAAGATCTCCTGAGAAAGTTGGGAGTGTAAAGATGGGCAGTTTAGAGTGTAGAGAAGGGAGGGAAGAAGGAGAGGAGGAGGTGTGAAGAGGGGGTGGAAGAAGAACTTGAGGGTTTGGGATAGTCGAGATGGAGAAAAGAGAAGGAGAGTGAGGAAAGAGATGTCCTGATTGAGAGACTCATTAAGGGGCTAGCAAGAAACTTGGTACTAGAGAAATTCCCAGAAATCCATAGAATGACCCTAGTTAAGACCCTAAGTAATAGTGGAGAGGCTTCCCGATCTGGCCTTGTCCTGTAGTTAGATGGATGGCTATCTTAAATATCCCCATAGAACCTTCACCCAGCAACCAATAGAAGCAGATACAGAGATCCACAGCAGAACACAGGACTGAGCTCCAAAAGTCCAGTCAAAGAGAGGGAGGAGTGATATGATCAAAGGAGTCAAGACCATGAGAGGATACCCATTCAAAGAGTTTACCTGAGCTAATGGAGCTCACTGACTCTGAACTGACAACAGGAGAACCAGCATAGAACCAAACTAGGCTCTCTGAATGTGGGTGACTATCATAGGGCTGGGGAAGATTGTGGGGCCACTGGCAGTGGGACCAGGATTTATTTCTACTGGTTTCCTGGCTTTTTGAAACCCATTTTCTTTGGAGGATACCTTGCTCATTTTAGGTATAGTGGAGAGGGTCTTGGTCCTGCCTCAAAGCAATGTGCTAGGCTTCGTTGACTTCCCATGGGAAAATTTATCCACTCTGAGGAGTGGATGAGGTGTGGAATTGGAGGACAGGTAGAAGAAATGGAAGGAGGGTAAGAAGTAGGAACTGAGATTGGTATGTAAAATGAGAAAAAACAGATTTTTAAAGAATAAATAAGTAAAATTTATAAAAATTTTGAAGGTAGAAGCAATGAAAGTCCATCGTCTCGCCCTGTATGAAAGAGTTCACTATTGCACATCTTTATTTGTACCACAAAAATCTAGTGAAATCTTTTTGCATGATTGATGTTTTGGGACATCCTGTGTGAAGGGGAAGCCTAGCCCAAAACCTTGTTTTGTAAGGCGTGTCCCCCTTGGTTTAAAGGCGTGGCCCCCTTGGTCTAAAGGCGTGTCCCTCTTAGGCGTGTCCCCCTTAGGCTAATATTGACTTATAAAATCTTGCGGGCCTGTGGCCCGCTCTCTCTTTGTTTTCCTGCCCTCCTCGCTGGAACCTTGGATTTGTAAGTTCCCTTTCCTTTCCTTTATTAAAACTGACATATATATATATTAAAGCTTGTCTGGTGAATCATAACTGCCGATCAACCACGCACCTTCATTTGGCGTCCAACTCGGGCATTTGGGAGCCTTCAGCTCCAGTTCCCACACTGCGTGGCAAGGATTCGGCCTTGGGCTCTTGATTGCTTCAGAGCAGTTTCCCAGACTAGCCTGTCCCAGCCCCGCTTGTACGGAGCAAAGGACGTGTGTGTGACTCGGTTTGGCCGAGCGGTTATTGCCCTAGCGACCTACTGGCAGGGAACAGTCATTTCAGGTAAAATTTCTTTTGATTAAAAAAAAAAAAAAAATGTCTGACCATATCACCGTTGAAAGCTTCTGCAATCTATTTAATTATACTATGGTAGAAATATTACAGGACACATATGATATTCCCATAACTTGGATGTTTATAGGGCTTGCAATTTTTCTCGTATTTGGTTTCTCCCTTACATGGTTTGAAAATAGAAAAATGATAAAGTCCTTACAGAATGAAACCAGGATTCTTAGGACAGAGGTTGAATGCTTAAGAAAGGGCACAACTGTTTTGAGTGACAACTTTAAGTCGGTCGAGGTATTTGCAAAAACAATTCAGACTGACACCAAGAAAGAGTTTGAAGGTCTCAAGGAAGGGAATAAGGCTTTGTCTGATATGACTCGGTCAAATGAGCAAAATTTAGAAAAACTACAGTCTGATATTAAGGAGAGACTCATTGCTGCGGAGGAGAGAACAGCTGATTTGGATCGTAAACTTCAGTCCCTGTCTGAAACATTATCAGAGAGAATTAAAACTGCTGAATGTGAAAATCGGATTTTGTCTAAAGGATATGACAGATTGGCTGACAGATTGTCAATACAAGAAGGCACAATTCATGCCATGAAAATTCTATCCAAGGATGAGATACTAACTCTACTGGACAAACTTCATGTTTTGGAATCCTCCATGAAGGCCTTGGAGCATAATTCTGGACAGGAGATCCAGGCCTTACAGAAGGCAATAGTAAGCAGATTAGAAAAGATTGAGGAAATTATAGAACAGGAGCAAACGGTACAAAGGCGAAATTTAACTCCGTCAATGAGTAAAACTCTCCGGGATAATTTCCATAAAGTTCTACCTGCCTTTCCAATAGTAACGTCAGAAAAGGTGACTGGTTCCAAAAACCCTAAAGTCATCAAGGAATATACATGGGAACCCGTCCGTATGAATGATCTCAAAGAAATTAAACAAGCCATTATGAACTTTGGGCTACATTCGTCCTTTGTTAGAGAGATGCTCAAAACTTGGTCTATAAGCAATAAGGCAACGCCCCATGATTGGGTACAATTAGTATCAGCTGTTCTAGAGAGTGGGTCACAATTAAATTGGAAATGCATGTTCAGACAAGAGGCTAAACTTTTAGAACAGCAGGAAAGAGCAAAGGGAATTGAGATCTCCCTAGATCAAATTCTAGGTGAAGGACTTTTCTCCGATCCTCTGGAACAAGCGAATTATGATGAACACACCTTATCCATATGTACTACAGCAGCTTTAAAGGCTTGGGACAGGGTTCAAGACCCAGGACAGAGACTGGAATCATATATCAGAGTTAAACAGGGTCAGAGAGAACCCTTTAGTGATTTTTTACAAAGGCTAACTAAAGCTGTACAGATAGGGATATCTGACCCAGAAGCAAGACGTATAATAATTGAATCTTTGGCTTATGAGAATGCCAATGTGGAGTGTAAAAGGATCCTGGGGCCTTTAAAGATGAGATCAGCGCCCTTGGACGAATGGGTCTTACATACAATGAATGTTGAATCATATGACTATGGCACTGAAGCATGGGTAGAAGAAGCAATTTCTAATGCAAAAAGGAGACATCAAGTTACCAAATGTTTTAACTGTGGCAAGATGGGACATATTAAAAGGAATTGCAGACAACGAATTTTCAGAAATAATAATAATAATAATAATAACAATAATAATAATAACAATAATAATAATAATAATGCCTCTTCTAGAAATAAGAGACGTAGGAGGACTCAGCCTTCAGGTATATGTAGGAGATGTGGAAAAGGCAGACACTGGACAAATGAGTGCAGGTCAACAAGAGATAGACAAGGCAACCTGTTGCCACTGGGAAACTCAATGGGGGGCCTCTCGCAGGCCCCCATGGCGAATGTGGTCCAGTCATTTCCAGTTACTGCCGAGAACATGCCTCGTCAAGAAAATTAGAAAGCCCCATGCCTGCTGTTAAAAGCAAAAATGGCCTGAAAGATGAGTTACGTGTATTTTGGCAGACTTTTTAAATGAACAAAGACCAAAGTTAAGAGTGTGTGTAAATGGCGTTTTTATTACTGGCCTACTGGACACAGGTGCGGATGTAAGTATCATTACTCCAGAATCTTGGCATCCGTATTGGCCTCTTCAGGATGTAAATGTTCAGTTCCTGGGAATTGGAACCCTATCTCAAGTAAGGCAGAGCACGAGATGGGTTGAATGCATAGGGCCAGAAGGACAAATAGGAAAATTAAGGCCATATGTAGCCAATATTGCAGTGAATTTATGGGGCCGTGACCTGTTGCAGCAATGGAATACCCAAATTAACATTCCTGCTGCTTCTAGAGCCTCTATCACCGAGGGAAATATTAAAAGATATTACAGAAGGCAGAAACTGGCTGTTCGGGCTGTACAAGAATGCAAAGCAATTGATGGCCCTTCAGAGATACGAACAGCACTGCCTCTAAAATGGTTGACTGAGAAACCAATATGGACAAAGCAATGGCCATTAGCTGAGGAAAAGTTGCAGGCTTTAGAACAGCTGGTACAAGAGCAACTAGATGCTCGACATATAGAAGAATCTACCAGCCCTTGGAATTCTCCTGTATTTGTTGTTAAGAAAAAATCTGGTAAGTGGAGAATGGTGACAGATCTCAGGGCTATCAATAAGGTTATTCAACCTATGGGCTCTCTGCAATCTGGAATTCCTCTGCCATCTTTATTACCAAAAGGATGGCCTCTCATAGTAATTGATTTAAAGGATTGTTTCTTCACTATACCTTTACAAGAAAAAGACAGAGAAAAGTTTGCCTTCACAGTACCTACTTATAATAACTCTCAACCTACAAGGAGATACCAGTGGACCGTCCTCCCACAGGGCATGTTGAACTCTCCCACCCTGTGCCAATATTTTGTAAATCAACCATTGCAAATAATACGCAAGCAATTTCCCAAGTCTATAATTTATCATTACATGGATGATATTCTGTTATCTGATTCAAACATGGCTACTTTAGAAAGACTGTTTGAAGAAGTAAAAATACTTTTACCTAAATGGGGACTGCAGATTGCTCCTGAAAAAATTCAGAGAGGAGATTCTGTTAATTATCTAGGTTATAAAATAGGTTTACAAAAAATTAAGACACAAAAAGCACAAATTAGGAGAGATCGGTTACGGACTCTCAATGACTTTCAAAGGTTGTTAGGAGACATTTCAAGCTTATGACCAGCTGTTGGCATAACACCTGATATGATAATTCATTTAAATAAAACCTTGGATGGTGAAAAAGACTTAAACAGTCCCAGAGAATTAACAGCTGAAGCAGAAAAGGAGCTGAGAATGATTGAGGAGAAATTACAAGAGACACATGTGGACAGGGTGAATCCAGAGCTCAGTTGTATTCTCGTCATATTGCCTTCCAAAATTTCTCCTACAGGAATTTTAATGCAGAGAGATGATATTATCTTAGAATGGATCTTTTTACCACATAAACCAAGTAAGAAAATAAAAACTTATGTGGAAAAAGTCTCTGAATTAATTATAAAAGGCAAATTGAGACTTCGTCAACTAGCAGGCATAGACCCAGCAGAAATTATAGTTCCTTTCACTGCTGATGAACTAAAAAAATTGTGGGAAGATAACGAACCGTGGCAAAGAGCTTGCGCTAATTTTTTGGGAGAAATCAATAACAACTATCCAAAAAGCAAGAGGCTTAACTTTATAAAGAGAACTTCTTGGATTCTCCCCCGAATCATCCGTGATGCTCCAATAACTGGAGCACGTACATTTTATACTGATGCTAATAAATCAGGGAAAGCAGGTTACAAATCAGAAGATTTGAGTAAGGTGGAACAAAGCCCTTATGATTCTGTCCAGAAGGCAGAATTATATGCCATTCTTATGGTGGTAAGGGATTTTAAAGAACCGCTTAATATAGTTACTGATTCACAATATGCAGAAAGAGTAATCTTACATATTGAAACTGCTGAATTTATACCTGATGATACAAAACTAACCTCATTGTTTATCCAGGTACAAGACATGATCAGGAACAGGCTTTGCCCTATGTATATAACACACATCCGATCTCATACGGGTCTGCCAGGTCCTCTAGCAAAAGGTAATGCAGAAATTGATCAATTGTTGATTGGTAATGTGCTGCAGGCCTCTGAATTTCATAAAAAACATCATGTCAATAGCAAAGGCTTGAAGAAAGAATTTTCTATTACATGGCAACAAGCTAAGGAAATTGTAAAGAAATGCCCTACTTGCTCTTTTTATAACCAAACACCACTGCCTGCAGGGGCTAATCCAAAGGGCACTCAAAGGAATGAAATCTGGCAGATGGATGTGCTTCACTTTGCAGAATTTGGCAAATTAAAATATGTACACCACACCATTGACACTTATTCAGGTTTTCAATGGGCAACTGCTTTAAGCTCAGAAAAAGCTGATTCAGTAATCACTCATTTATTAGAAGTTATGGCCATCATGGGTATACCTACACAAATAAAGACAGATAATGGTCCAGCTTATGTCTCTAGGAAAATGAAACAGTTTTTTGCTTATTACAATATTAAGCATGTTACAGGTATACCATACAATCCTACAGGTCAAGCAGTCATAGAAAGATCAAATAGAACTATAAAGGATATGTTAAACAAACAGAAAGGGGTGGAAAATACCCCTAGAAATAGGTTACATAGTGCTTTATTAACCTTGAATTTTCTCAACGCTAATGAGAAGGGGACAACGGCTGCAGAAAGACATTGGATAATGGAAAAGTCTGCTGAATTAAATCAACCAGTTTATTTCAAGGATGTGCTGACCTCGCAGTGGAAGCCAGGAGATGTGCTGCGTTGGGGAAGGGGTTTTGCTCTTGTCTCCACAGGAGAGGAAAAATTGTGGATACCGTCAAAATTAATAAAGGTTCGGTTTGAAGAGAAGAAGCCCCTTGGAAAAGAAAAATAATTCATTCACAAGGATGATGATCATACTGATGGTAAGAAAAGCATATAGGTTGGGGGCAGGGTTCTTTTCTTATCTCCACAGGAAACCACTCATCTTCAAAGAACTTAAGGGACCCTGGATATTTAAATACTGATGCATGGACACTAGTTACAACCTAATATGGATCAACACAGAACCCGAATATGTTTAGTAAGTATAAAACATTTTTTTACATATATACTGTGCCTTTATTTATATGTATATAGAGCTGGTTTTGGAGTTGGACTATGGCTCAGTCCTTCTTCAATTCCAAGCCTGTTTATAAGAGATATCTCAGAGTTTCTGTCTCAGGTCAGGAGCCATGAAATGGGACAGAATAATAATAGTAATAATAATAATAATAATAATGATAATGATGATGATGATGATACTTGATAAACTTTCTTTGCCTTTCCTCATATCTGTCTGTCTTTATTATACCTTCCATTGAATATATATGTCTGTATATGTCTTTGTAGATAATGTTTACCTTTCCTGTAACAAACAACAAATTTTCCTTCAGTAATCTTTGAAGATGGGGCCCCACAACATCAATTTCACCTGGTTACTATGACGTCATGTTTTTAATAGCGCTAAAATTAGACCTTTTTTTTTTGGTTTTTTTTTTTTTTTTTTGGTACCAACTACACAAGACAGTTTCAAATGGTGTACAATTTTGACAACACTCTGGCCGGACCTCCTCAAAACACTCAGAGGCTAGTTACAATTTCCTCGACAAAATGTTATTCTGGGAATTTTACCATCATTTGCTTTCATGGAACCCCCTGATAAGAACGTCGCCCCCATGTCAGCTAGAAGCAATCTTAGAGGACGACGCCCCCTCTCCCAACAGAGTTTGCCCTCTGGTTTAGGGACATCATTTGGTAGATGGTATAGGGTTGAGGGGATGGGGGAGGTATTATATGGACTCAGGGGTGTTTAAAAAAAAAAGGGGGGGGGATTACCTGGTTTGATGGGATGATTGGTATTTGTGAATTATTGTTATTAGAAAATTGCATTGGTGTTGATTCTTGTATATTGAACATTGTATATGAATATGCTTCTACCTCTATTGTATGAGAGTATGCTTCTACCTCTGTTTAAAACAATTGTTATATTGAGATATTTATCATATTGCAATGTACATTTCTACCTCTGATATTATTTGTATAATGACATTGTTTACGTTTGGGGATATTGTCCTCATTTATTGCACAGTTGTTTTTCAGGTTTTTTAGATACATAGAAATTATATTTAGTATAGATAGTATAATCTTCGACCTCTTTGAAGAGCTGTAGAACATGGCCTTTAATCTAACCTAGAGTTTGGTACTTATGAGACACAATCACTCCTGGCAACACCACTCTACTCCCGAGAGAATGTTGAGCACCAAAGACACTCCACTGGGAGCTTGTCTTCTTCTTGGCAGAAGTGGCCTTTAGGCAAAGAAAAAGCCCATACCTCGACCACTGACAGAGTTTCAGAGTATCCGTAAATGGATAAAAACAGGATTGTCTTATCTTGCCAAGACAGGGTTGGACAGTTCTACAAAAAGTTCCTTGCCTTTGAAAAATGTTATGTCAGTTGTGTTAGGCCTTAGCCAAAGTTGGTTGCCTCAACATTGCAAAACGAAACTTTGGGTGACTGCCCAGGTAGTTAGTTGTCTCTGTCATTTGTTGCACATTTTGGAAGTTTCTTGTTTGTACTTCCTGGTTGCTTAAGTAATATTACTTCCCTTCTCAGATCTTTGATGGGGTTGAAGATTAGATAATTGTAGTTACCCTCTACATTATTTAGACTCCTTGAAATAGAATGCTTAGTAAAACTTTTGTTATATGTTTCTTCTTAATATTGTTTGTAATTTTATATTTATTATTTGTTCCTATTGAATATAGTTGTATTTGGTTTGGTTCTGTCTTATTTAGACAAAAGGGGGAGATGAAGGGGAAGCCTAGCCCAAAACCTTGTTTTGTAAGGCGTGTCCCCCTTGGTTTAAAGGCGTGGCCCCCTTGGTCTAAAGGCGTGTCCCTCTTAGGCGTGTACCCCTTAGGCTAATATTGACTTATAAAATCTTGCGGGCCTGTGGCCCGCTCTCTCTTTGTTTTCCTGCCCTCCTCGCTGGAACCTTGGATTTGTAAGTTCCCTTTCCTTTCCTTTATTAAAACTGACATATATATATATTAAAGCTTGTCTGGTGAATCATAACTGCCGATCAACCACGCACCTTCACCTGTGATTGAGTAATTCATGTCAATCCCATCTGAAACTTGAGTTTTAAAATATTAATTTATACTTTCTTCTCCCCCATTTAAAGCTTCTTTTCATTTATCGGTGACTGTTTATTTCAAATCAGCTTTATGCATTAATTCCTGACATATTCATGGACTTAGACTGCTGGATCATTAGTGATAATTCTCACGTGGTTAGCATTGTATAGAAGTCTCAACACAAATGACATATTTTATAAATGTGTGCTATCTTGGAGCTGTCTTTAATTTGCCTTAACAATTTAACTTAGTACTTGAGGTTAGTGTAAAACAGAAAGGTCTGTTGACTTAATTGTTCCTAGAATGTTCTGTCAATCAACCGCTTTTAGGAAGTCAGTAAGACTTAGTTTATGCATGAGGCCATGTTGTGCATGACTTGAATCATTTATATGAAGAAATTAAATAATTATTAACTACATAGAGAGACATTTTCATACTCAGACATAAATATATGTATATATGCTATTTTTGAAATGTATGATTTATAATATAATATAATGCCAAAGTTTATTTGAGGAAATAAAGAATCATAAGATTTTTAAAGTATGAATATCAGACTAGCTCATCTCTGTATCTGAACACCTTTGAAGTTTACATTTGAAGAAAATAAAGAAATATAACCTTGATTATATTATACCACTAATTTCTATAGCATTTTTGGCATGAGTCAATAGTAAATGCTATAAGTGCATTCAAGTAATTTGCAATCCAGAAAATATTTAATATATTATTACTTAAGGATAATTATAGAAAAAAAACAACTGACTTTATCATCAATGACATTTGTTTCTTAAGTGTGTTATTGCAAGGAATAAAAGTACCAATGATGGACAGTAACCCTGACTTCACATATAGGAATTTAGATCAACCCCCCCTCTCTCTTCTCTCTTTGGTTTTGTTGAGACAGGGTTTCTCTTTAGCTTTGGAGCCTGTCCTGGAACTTTTTTTTTTTTTTTTTTGTTTTTTCGAGACAGGGTTTCTCTGTAGCTTTGGAGCCTGTCCTGGAACTAGCTCTTGTAGACCAGGCTGGTCTCGAACTCACAGAGATCCGCCTGCCTCTGCCTCCCGAGTGCTGGGATTAAAGGCGTGCGCCACCGCCGCCCGGCTGGAACTTTTTCTTGTAAACCATCCTGGCCTCGAACTCAAGGACTTCCACCTGCCCCTGCCTCCCTAGTGAAGGGTTTGAAAGCAGGTGCTACCACCCTTGGCTATCAAGGTCTCTTATTTGTTTGTTTGTTTGTTTGTTTGTTTGTTTTTTGAGATAGGGTTTCTCTGCAGCTTTAGAGCCTGTCCTGGAGCTAGCTCTTGTAGACCAGGCTGGTCTCAAACTCACAGAGATCCGCCTGCCTCTGTCTCCCGAGTGCTAGGATTAAAGGCATGTGCCACCATCACCAGGCAAGTTCTCTTAATTAGGCTGGTGCAAGGTAAGCTTTCTCTGGAAGAAAATACTCATTGTTCTTGATGTTAAACTACCCTACAGAATATATGGTTGCAAAAGAAGAATATCATTTTATAAAGACATTTCAGACAATGTAGCAAGACTATACAGAACTAAAACAATGTAATCTTTATCTGTGGATATTTTCATTTGCTCCATTTAAAACCAACAGAGGATGTTTTTCTACATTTTTGTCAAAATAATATATTAGTTCCTCTACAAAATGATTTCATCACAAAACCATATATTCCTTTATTAAATAAATACTGCTTTTGTATATTCAATATCAATTTTATTGAGAAAACGTTCCTTTTAAATCAACTTGTTATGTGTATTATTAATACTATAAGTGAATGAGTTTTTGCGATATAAATGAAATATTTTTAACGTAAGATCAAAGTAAAGCATTCTCTCTTTAAAACTTTTGCCATTTATGCACAAAGCATAATATTTTTTCTTTGTTCTTTACAAGGGGTAAAACTGCATTCCATAGTTTGTTTAGACTTTCTGTTATGGTTGGGAAGATTTGTGTAAACACTAATTATATCTAACCATTGACAATGACTCAATTAAGTAAAATCAATGTCTATTTTTATATCCAATGAAGCTAATGCAATAGTATATTTGATAAGAGTGGTTTAGGATTATAATAAATGATAGAGTCTCTAGAAAGCCTGCTCTTTCTGTCTTTTTTAAAACATATTTTGAATTAGTGCAGTTGAGAATTAAAGGGAAATCTCACCAAATAAATTTAGTTGTGTATTGCATACATGAATTAAATGATGTTAATTTAAATTATCTAGTGGTTTGTAAAGTGACATTTACTTGTATTTTTTCATAAGGGGAATAGATGTTTATTTAAAAAGCACTGCACAAAAATCCAGCATTTTACACAGATGAGAACTTGCTTGTATGTGACACAGAGACTAAGAGTCATGATTACTGTAATAGTTTAGACAAAATGCTGCACAGTTCCCCGAATGGGAGACCAAGGTGGGTCAGGAGGGCAGCTATAAAATGGTGCAGTTCCCTGAGGCCACTGCAGGCAGTTTAGGATAGCGGCAGGTGGGAGACCACAGTGGGCCCTGAGGGGCAGCTGGTCCCATGAGGAGCCATGGCAGGTGGGAGACGGATATGGATAGGCATGCCATGCAGATAAAGTGGGTATTAATTTAGTGGGTTGTGGAAGGAAAGTGAAAGGGGAGGGAGGGAAAGAGGCAGAGAGACAGAGACAGAGAGAGGAGGGAAAGGAGAGGAGAGTTTACGAGAGAGAAGGAAAAGAAAGAGCTCAGGCTGGAAGCAGAAGGAAGATCTGCTTGCCTCAGTGGATGGGGGATAAGAGTAGGTGGGGCTTGCCTCTTAAAGGGACAGGACAGACCATTGTATTCCCATCTCTTTTTTAGAATAAAAAGATGGGAGGTTAGGCACAACAGGTAAAAGGAATTGGGATGGTGGATTCTCAAGTCTCTTTCCTGCTAATTTGTGGGCATCATCTTGGGAGGAGAACCTGAGAAAGTTGGGTGATGGTCACATCCTGGGGTAGCTGGTCTCTTTGTTCCTATCTGATGTATGTGGTATGGAAATGTCTGCTGTCTCTTATACCTGTTTAAGATATTGGCCGAACAGAGAACAAAGTTAAATTTAGGAAAGAAAATTTTTAGGACCAGGGAATTGAGAAGGGTGTGTCTGACCTTTTGAAGGTGGATCCTTTAATTCAGCTCCCTGGAACTCACAAGAATTTTTTGGATTTGTGAAAACATAAGTCTTATACAGTAGCAGAATGACTGTAACAGATATTTTTGCATAATGAAAGTATCTTTATGAAATGCGGTGGGAGAGAGAATATCTTATTGAAATTTGTTTGGTGAGGCTGTCCATTTAAATGACAAAACCTCTAAACTGTCAAACTACATCAGAGATCTATGAGAAGGATAAAATTTTACTTGAGTTATTGATCAAAAATGATAGAAAACTTATTTGGTTGGTACCTAGAGATACTCTTCAGTGTCCTCCATGATCACTGAAGGTCATATTTGTCTTTTACTGTTTAGCACAGGGCCTTCCAAGTTCCAGAAGGTCCTGTGAACTAAGAAGTCTGTAGTAAGACTTCAATACTTTGAGACATCAAACAATTAACTCATAAGAAAATCATTCCATTGGTTAAGCAGTGAACCCACCCTAGACCAAGCATCCTGAAGGCAGTCACTTCCTATATCAAACCTCCTAATTCAAAAGAAGGAGCAGAGATAGGCCAGAACTCTTTGACCTTTGGTCAGGGTGGAGTGGTTCTAACTGTATGGGCCATCTTAATGTCCTAAACACACTTAGGACAGGGTGTGTAGCCACAGTTATTAAAAACTTTGAGTAAGCTAAAACTCTTTGGCTTTCAAACAAGGTAGAAATAGGCTGACATTTTTGGGTATCCACAAGCATCCCATAACCCAAAATGATCTCCAACATCTTGAAGTCTGCAACACAATCCAGGATTTACCTTCATAGCTTCACACCATGGCCTCCCCAAGGCCTCTGAGCAAGGACTCCCTTGCCATACACCTAATGTCAGGAATTTTCCTTATTTGTAGAGGAAGGCTTCATAACTCCTTTTTTGTATCCTTTAGAATTCTGAAAATCCGAAGCACATGGATAAAACTGTCAAGTTCGGCTTGCTGAGGCTGGAAATTGAGTCCCCCCCTTGAATTGAATTTGCATAAGCTTATCATTTTTGTTTAGGTCTGGGGAATATCTAGGGTCTTTTCCTTTCACAGGATGCAGGGTGAGCTGGGTGCAGTCTCACCCTGAAGCTAGCACTCTGCTTATTTCATTTACTTCCAGGATTTTGTTTGAGCTGTTCATATGCTCAAACATAGGACTTGGCTTCAATGTTATGTTTCCTGGTTCTTTTATATCCTCAAACTGTACATTTTATATTTCTATTTTTCTTGCTTGTTCATTTTCACTGTAGATTCCTCAAAAAGGTGATCACTAATAACCATGTTTCAAGAAAGTCAACCCTATGTTGTCTTGACATTTCCTTTGCCAATAGTAGTCCAAGAGTCTTCAATTTAGCCGCAGGCAGAGTTTGAAGACCAAGGTGAAAACCAGGCACATTCTTTGCCAAACTATCATAAAAGTGGTGTCTATGCCAACTGATAATATACCTGCCCTCTGAAATCTCTTGAATTAGTCCCTGACAGTTCACATTGCTCTCAGTAAAACAGACTTCCAGTTCCTAGAAGGATGATTCATTAAATAATGCATAAAGCATTCCTTTCAGAGTCCCCAAATATGCACTATTCCTCCAAACACCAACATGGCCAGGCCTGTCACAGCAATACCTGTGTCCTTGGTACCAGCTTCTGTCTTAGTGACTGACAGTTAAAAGACACCATGACCAAGGCACACAAGCATGGCACATTAGTAGCTCTCTTCTCTCTGTCTCTTGTTCTCTCTACCTGCAGATAAGAATGGAAAGAGCTCAGGTAGAAAGAAAAAGAGACACAGAGAGAGACCAGACTGGGGTTTTGAAACCTCAAATATCATCGTTAGAGACACTACACTTTCTCCAGAAGGCCATAGCCCTAATCCTTCCCAAACATTTCTACTTACTAGGGACCAAGCACTCAAATATATGAGCATATTGAGGTCGTTCTCATCCAATCCACTGTATATCCCTGGATTAAAATATTAGCCACTCAAAACTGTACAAACTGGAGAGTCTCAGGAACATGGAAAGCAAGCCTCACCCACAGACTATGTAGGTAAGTGTGGCCAGTATATACATCCGGAACATAGAAGATGAGAGCTAGTAATGTTTATACACTCCTGCTAGACTTTAGTGCTTGCCCAGTCAAGGCTCAGTACAATCCTAAAGGATATAAAAGACAGTGCCTACACGGTGACAATTGGCAGCTCCCAAACTTGGTACCCAGTACTTCCTTCTTTTATATGTTTTGCCTTCTTAATTTGTATTATTATAAGATTTATTTATTTATTATGTATACAATGTTCTACCTGTATTTCTGCCTACAGGCCAGAAGAGGGCACCAGGTCTCATCATAGAAGGTTGTTAGCCACCATGTGGTTGCTGGGAATTGAACTGAGGACCTCTGGAATAGCAGCCAGTGCTCTTAACCACTGAGCCATCTCTCCAGACCCTAGTGGTAGCATTTTTATTATAAAAACCATTATGCTAATTTCTATTTCTAATTTGAGATTTATCTGATTTTCCGTACTCATTTTTCTTTCTTTTTTTTTTTTAAGGTACCTTTATTCAAAAACAATACTATATTTTAGAATTGTAACTCAGCAAGGAAAAGAGGAAGTTTCTCAGGGTTTTCACAAAATGGCATGTTGTGTGTTGACATTCAGGAATACATAAATCAGTATTCCCTGGATTCTTAGATATTTCAAATTTATGATTATTTTATATATTCTGAATAATCTTCATATTGTATGATATGGAAAGCTATAAATAAAATGTACAGAAATAATTCACTAAGCTTAATAATGAGCTATAACAATCATGGGTGTGTGTGAGAGAGTGAGAGAGAATAATATAATGTATATGTGGTATATGATATATGATACGTTATATGATATATATGATTAACAACAGAGGATGTGAAAGACATGTTCTGTGACATCTTTAAAATACTTAATAAAATGAAGAAAATACTAGAACATAAAGGGGTCATGTACATGCGGGGCAAAATTAATATTGTGACAATGTGGTCATAATAGGAGAAATTTATAGATGTAATACAATCTGCCTGACAAGTCTAGCAATTCTTCACAAAATTAGAAGTAATCCTTTACTTCATATAAAAGCCATAAGTTCACAGCTAGCAAAAGCAATCCTAAGCAGAAGAATAATTTTGAAGATACAACAATATCCAAAATACAAAACCAGAGTGGTACTGATACATAAAGTCCTTCATAGAAACCAGAAGAAAACTTTTTAAGTTTGGCCTAATTTACAAATATTATTGGATGCAACACAGTTCTAAGGGTGGTTAACTTTCTGTCCTTTTTACTGTCATCAATTTTAATATAATTTACTGGAAATGTGACTTTAATCCTTGAATGACTAAGATTAATGTTCTGTAACCATTGGAATTTGAATATTTTTGACACAGTGTAACACTGAGTTTTATGTTAATGCCTTATAAAATTTGATTAAATATGTTCTGGATGACAAGGAATCTGTGCTGTGATACTTCCTAAAATATGGTTAGTTGAAAATTAAATTCTATTTTAACTCTATGAGATACAATTAGAAATTCTCTTTCTATAATTGTAGTTTACAAACTATTTTTCCTTTCAAGGCATTCTTAATTGACTACAAATAGGTATTAGTACATAATTTGAATTCCACAAAGACATTATTACAACTTTGCTCAATATCGTGTACTTTTCACCACATTTCATTCCATATATAATCATAAAATTCTTAGCTTATATAATTTTCAGCTCAAAAAAGATAGATCTTATATGCCTTTTATATAAAGAAGAATTATTTAGAGATAGAAGATTGAGACCATCTCCCTTTTATTCTTCTCTCCTAGTTTCTTTCAGTGTTTTTCCAGGAATTTCAACATTTATGCCAACCACTGAGCAGAGCATGACTGTGAAGCACTAGGGTGATATTTTCAGATGAATAAAGACATTGACTTAAAAACACAGTCGCATAAACACATGGAAGGCAGAGGCTAGGGAGTCAATTCAACACTTCTGTTTAGATAAAGTCTTTATCCATTATACCTGTTTCCAAAAAGCTTTACATAAAAACTCTTCCCTCGACAAAGAATTAGCCCATATTTAAATTTCAGGCTATAGATATAACATTTTATTTCATCACAGTACTCTTTGCTATATGTTTTGGAGTGTGTTTAATTTTCTTTCATTACCATAATGGGTCAGAGTACAAATAATGGGTCAGAGTCTGGGGAATCGTGATTGCAACAAAATTGCCACTTTAAAAGAAGAGGTCCTGCAATTAGCTGATGGAGTGAGCTAGATAACAATAGCTGGCAGAACACTCACTAGGTCCTTCATGGAAATCCGTAGAATAAATGGACAAGATATTTACCCTTCAAAAATACAGCAACTATAGCAGGCATAATTCAGAGTGATATTCCAAAAGGCTGGAGACAAGCCAAGACTTGGGAACATTCCAGCCCTAATAGGAAGACAGTAATGACTACAGAGGTATGGTTTAAACAGGACTGGGATGATGGGAAAAGCACACATCTGGCTTATCAAGCTGATTGCATTTTTACCAAACTGAGGTAATACAACAGTAGCTAGAGTTAGAAACTTTAAGTGGGTTCATAAAAATTTTAGCAAACCCCAGAGAGTCATAACATTGAGACAAACAGACTCTCAATAGGGCAAATTAGAAACTAACATAGTAGAGAACAATGGAACTTCAAAGGTTGTGCAAGGAAATATGGCCCCTCAAAAATGAGTTTATATGTTTACCGATGAATTAAGTCTGAGCTTGTGAAGACTTACTTTAGGAATTCAATACAATAAGGGGATTTATACGACAACCCTGAAATGTGTAGTCTCCATACCAGAAAATGGAGAAGCTAGGGAAGGATAGGTTTTCTTTGTTAATCTTAATTCTACCTGGCTACTTGCAGACAGTATTTTAAAGATGATTTATTCTTTGCTAAATGCAGCAGTGAGCTTTTGCCACAAAGAAACCATCCAATGCTGTCTCAAACTGCCTAAGTATTTCAGCACAAATCCTTTGGGAGTAACACGGCGGGATTTAGCAGATCGTCTCTCTATCTTTTTCTCTGTTAAATCAAATTGCAGCTGGCATTCAGGGAGCTTTGAGGCTGATAGATACTGGGTAGTAGAGAATGGGATAAGTAAGGGCTTCTCCACATTGTCACAGGTCAATATGCTGAAGTGGCTCACATGGAGGGAAAATGAACGTTAGGGAGAAATAGAAAGAACAGGTAAAGGAAAGAAGGAGAGGAAGAGAGAGAGAGAGAGAGAGAGAGAGAGAGAGAGAGAGAGAGAGAGAGAGAGAGAGAGAGAGAGAGAGAAACAGACACAGAGACACAGAGACACAGAGACACAGAGAAAGACAGAGAGACAGAGACAGAGACAGAATGAACAAAGGAGAGAGAGAGTTGCAAGAAATGGGAGATTGATGGGGAGAATGTGGAGAGAATGCAAAGCTATCAAGTAGAAGATAAAATTTATTCTATGTCATGCTATAAAAGCACATTATAAGAATACATTCAAAGTGCAATAGTAAACCTGTTCTAGAAAAACTCACCTCGGTCATCTTGGTATCTCTATATCTCCCTTGTCAGGTAAGGATTCCATCTTCAAGATGCGTATTAAAGACCCACCTTTTCCCAGTTCAGATGATCTGCATTAAATTATCTATTCCTGCCTTTAAAAGCAGATCTTCCAACTTCATCTTAAGCAAAAATCTTCTACAGGTGTGGCCTCCATTTGTAGGTTTAGTTAGTTCTAGATCTAGTCAAGTTGACAACCAGGAAAGATCTCCTGCACTCAAAATATAAATTTTCTTCTCTCTATTATGGAGAAGCAATCCAATTTCCCCTTGGTTATGAGGATTTATCACTTGTCCTATTACTGTTATTTCTTTCTTAGCCTGTTGGCTTAATGGCCTCTGTAATCCAAAGTGTCCAGGGGGGAGTCTGAGCAGCCAGTAGAATAGAATATTTGTCATGTCTCAAAGTAGGAACACTCTCCTCCTTACTAGGCCAGTATAACTTAAAATGGTGGAAACATGAAGCAAAAAACAATTGGGGGGATCACCAAATGTCATTAAGTCAAATAGTGAAATCTTCCCTTACTACTTCATGATTCCTGGAACTATATATCCTGGCTATGGGGAAAACCATACCATATATTGGACACCGATTCAAAATAGGCACCAATTTCTGGAGAATGCATGCACAGCTCTCCAGGTTGCTGCCTCCTAATTGGCTCTATAACTGTGTGCGCAAAAGGCCATTCCTTCTTTCTATCATGCTAGCTGCTTCAGGAGCATGGTAAGAGCAGTGGATTCTATGATTGTGAGCCCAGTATTGAACTTCTCTAGCTGGGAAGTGAGTTTCTCGGTTAAAAGCAATATTGTCTAGAATACCATGTCAGTAGATAAGACATCCTATATGTCCATGTATGGTGGTTTTGGCAGAAGCATTATATTTAGAAAAGATAAATACATAAACAGAATAAGTATCTACTCCAGTAAGGACAAAGTGTTGTCCTTTCTGTAGGAAGTTGTTCAGAATAGTGAATGTACTCCCAGGTCGCTAGTTGGTTACCTTGGTGAATGATGCTATATCTGGAGCTCAGTGTTGGTCTCTGCTGTTGGTAGACCTGGCACTCAGAAGTGCCTAGGGCAATAACAGCCTTGGTGAGTGGAAGTCCATATTGTTGAGTCAATATATATGCCTTATCTTTGTCACCATGGCCACTTTGTTAATAGGCCCAGGAAAATGAGAGGAATGACTGGGTTGAGTCTGACTCCACAGAATGGGTCACCTTATCTTCTTGATTATTAAACTCCTTCACTGTTGAAGTCCTCTTTTGACAAGCATTTACATGGGACACAAGTGCTTTGATATCCTTCACCCTTGGGGAGATCTATTCACATACTTCTTGTGCAAATATTTCTCCTCAATTTTCCAATAATGTTATTTCCAAGTCCTTGACCATCCAGCCAATTCATTGGCTGCAGTCCACCAAACAGTGAATAATTGCATATCTATTTCTACCTCCAAATAAAATGTATTTTCATGTATACTGAAGTTCTGTACACTATGAAAATGTCCCTTCACTGATGTCTTTCACGGTTGTTCCAGAAATGGGTGACAATGTTGCAGTTGTCCATTTCTGGTTGGTGCTTTTTTTTGTTTTTGTTTTTGGGTTTATTTTTGATTATTTTTTTCAAGATAGGGTTTCTCTGTAAAGCTTTGGTGCCTGTCCTGGACCTGGAACTAGCTCTTATAGAACAGGCTGACCTCAAACTCACAGAGATCTACCTGCCTCTTCCTCCCAGTGCTGGTATTAAAGGTGTGCATGCACCACCACCACCCAGACTAGTTCATGCTTTCATAACCTGGAGAACTACCATGAACTAGCCCATAGTCTTCTCTTCCTCCATCAACCCATTGTAGGGAAAACTCGATACGGTTATAGGCACATCCTTGGCAGTAGATGGCAATATAACTGTAGAAAAAATCGTAAACATTTGGGCCATGTCTTCATGCAATTTTCTTGTCTTTTCAGGACCTGCTCAGGCTTGATCATGTATATACTACTTCCCCAGTGATAATGGATTGCTGCTATGCACATTTTACTTTAAGACTTCATGGATTAGTAACATCCAACTTATGATGGGCAGCTCATGTCACATGGTAACTTGGTGGCCCATTTTTAGTTTCCACTAAGGCCCAATAGCAGGCCAAGAGCTGGCTTTCAAAGGAAGAATATTTGTATGCAGGGGATATTAGAACATGCTCCAAAAGCTCAATGGTCTGCTCTACAAATCTTCCACAGTGCACTGACAAAGGTTCCAAATAGCATCCCTATCTGCCATTAACAGCTCAAATACCATAGGATTTATTGGATAATATGGTCCAATTGATAGAGGAGACTTCACATCAGCCTGGACCTGCAGATCTCTTGTTCCAGGCCCTATACAAAGCTATAAGATTTCTGAGTCACTTGTTGGTATGGGTTGAAGTAACAAACTTAAGTGAGGTATGAATTGTCTCCAGAATCAAAATTAGGCCCACTAAATGTTGTGCTTCGTTCCTGATGGTGGGAGGGGACAGATGTAATAACTTTTCTATTATCTTAAAAGAAATATCTCTGTATGGCCCACATCACTGGACTCCTAAGAATCTCACCGAGGTAGATGATCCTTAAATTTTGGCTAGATTTATTTCCCATCCTCTTATGTGCAAATGTGTTATCAGTAAGTTCAAAGAGGTTGATCCCTCCTGCTCACTTGGTCCAATCAGAATAATGTCCTCAATATAATTCACCAATGTTGTATATGATGGAAATGAGAGATGATGAAGATCTATTCTAAGTTCTGACAGAGAGCTGGAGAGTTAATATATCCTTAAAATAAAACTGTAAGTGTTTATTGTTGGCTTCACCAACTGAAAGCAAAATAGAATACTTTTTAAAAAATAAAGTTGTGATATTGTCTTAGTATGAATCCATCTGTTTGAGCTTTTGAAGTATGGGGATTATAGACTAGGTCTCTCATGCCTAGCTGAAAGATTTTAAAATATATATTAAATAATAATATAAAAGCATATGAAGAGGAAAGATACCCACATACATATACAAATGAGTTCAATAAAGGGTTCTTAAATAGTCTTATTTATTATGATGGACTTTTGAGAAGTATTGAAAGACATACAGGTACACCATGACAAATTATGATCAATGTGCATATAGAAATGACATATTAAACACAACCATATAATGGCAATTTTCAGTTGAATGATGAAATCTCACAATCATTTTAGGATGTTTTAACATCTTCAATGAAATATTACCCTTTAAATGTAAAATTCAAGCTATTAAACCTCCCTTGGACCATCCTCTGGTGTCTTGTCTTTCCAAACATGCAACTCTCAATAGCAAGGGTGTTAAGCAAAATGCTTCCTATTGCTAAATATCAAGGAACATGAGTATCTAGACTGTGTTCATGTCAAAGTAAAGAAACCTGAATATAGAACTAAATGAATTGTACATGGACTGTCATTTTCTTTACATTGTAAGCAAGAGCCATAAACAAGGACATAAATGTTAGTGATCTCCCCTTAACTGAAGTCATCCAATAAGCACTGTTATGTTTAGAGGGGGCAGAAGTAAACTATGGTAGCATATGCACAAATCTCTGCAAACACCCAATGAAGAAAGAAGGGCAAACACTGCAATAGCAAGTAACACAAAATACCATAGTCACCTTTCTTATTACTCACATTTTCTCAGAATTTCATTTTAATTAACTGCATTTTTAGAAACAAAATATGGTCCCTACACAGGATGTTTATATATGAGAAGACTTTTTTTAAAATGAAATTTATTTCCTGGCAATGCTGAAGAATGCATAGGCAGCCCATACATGGTGGTTCTGTGGAACTTGTCCATATTGGGTTTCATGGTCTAAGTTGATAAGGACGACTGGCCAGGACTCTTCCTCATATTTATGTCTACACTCATCAAAATACATTTCCTTCAGAACACCTTTTGTAGGTTTTTTTCAGATCTATGGCCATGATTTCATTCAATCTAACATAACAGATTGCTGTAGACAACATTCTACTACATTAAGTAAAAGAAAATAGTCATTCTAACTTATAATTAATTTGTTTGAGAGTAGAAATTTAATTCATATTGATTTTGAGTAAACTTTTACATACCCATCTTCTCCGTTTTAAGCTAAGCTCGTACAGATCAATGTTTCTCACAACTTGCACTAAGTAATCAATGGGGAAGGAAAATCTTTATTTACTGTCCAGTAATTATGTTTACATTCAAATGAAATATTATAAGATGTGCAAGGCCATCCTGGAGGATGAATTCATGACCCCTGGATCACGAGGAGATTGCTTGGCTTTGTATTTTACTCAAATGAAGCAAATCTGATGAATGTTTTCAGGAAATTAAAGGGACGGCTATGTCTTACCTTTGCTTCCTTTCAGTTCCCAAGACCGAGGTCATTGTCAACAGCTGTATGATCTTTCCATCCCAGGAACCCTATAATTGGCGAACTGCAGATCACAGTAACATGGCTGCCAACAGCAGATTTATTTCCTAACCTGTGATCAGCTCTGGTATTGAGCTGACCGCCTGCTCTCTCACAGGCACACTCTCACTTCATATATTTCACCGTGGACATTGTAACCTGGAGCAGAAACACCGTCTCTCTAACGTTTGAATCTCCAACATGGCGGAGTACAGTCTAGACGTGACACACTGACATTGTGCTTCAAAATCACCTAGAAAAGGAGCCCTGTTCTTTTCCAACCTACCCTTGCCTCTCATTGGCAGGATCAGTGTGACTATTGTCCTCTGTTAAGGGAAGACGAAGAGATGTCCAAAGAACAGTGGTAGGAATCAATGCAAATGAGAAACTGTGTTATTCTCCTCACCATGCTTTACATTTAAGTAGCTCGACAAGCATGGAACAATTAAGCCCAGGTTTCTGCTTTCCAGCAAAGATGGACAGATGGTCTAAAGTGAAACTGCCCATCAAAATCTGTTTTGTCCTGTTTTATTACAGCTATTCAGATAAGGAATGCAGATTGAAATAAGTAAGAGCTGTAAACAGGTTCTGCTTTCAATAACTAAACACATTCACAGGACCGTGAAAAAAAAGACAAATATCTTGTTCACTATAGATTCTTGTCAACTAAAGAAGCTAGAGATTAAACATGGCAAATACTTGCAAAGTAATGTTAGGTATAAGAAAACTGGAATTATGCACAAAATTTGGCAACTGTTCCATTCAGAAGAAAGAAAACACATGAACCAAATGAGTAAATACAAACGCATTGTGAAAACTCTATTGGTTTGTGAGTGTGTAGAGTTGTGTACATGCATGTACGTGTGAATGAAAGTATATGGATACTCACATGTCCATGTGTTGGTGCAGAGAACAAGCTTATATTTTGAGCTCCAGGAGTTGTGCACCTGGTTTTGGAAATAGTCTCTTACTGATCCAGAGTTCTCTAAGTAGGCTAGGCTGGTTGGTCACTCAGCATCCAAATCTGCCTGTTTCTTCCAACTTCATACTTGGACTACATGGCATTAGGTTTGGTTTTTATAAGTGATCTGAGGACTGAACTAAGAACACCTCGTTATCAAGATTAACAGGTTTTTAAATTTAATTAAAATATAATTTGATCATCATATGTAGTCATATTAGATCCTGGAGTTGACTTGAGACTCCACATCAGAAATTGCACTTTAGTAAGACAATCATAAGATAATATGAAACTTGGAAGAAAGTAATAAAAGATAGACAAAAGATATTTTTGTTAATACTTACAAGACTCAATACAAAAGAAGAGTCTCACTTAAGAAAGCTGGAAAATACTTCTTTTAATCTGCCTGAATGAGATATAAGACCACAGACTAGTGAATTATGAGTTTAATGAGTATATGAAGCAACTGATTCAACCTTAAGATTCCCAGAAGTACATCATTATCAGGGGCAATCAAAGCAATGAGAACATAAATCTTTAACCTATTTATGCATTCAACGCAATGCAAATTTTCAATGCACTCAATGAGTTGTAAGGCTCCTAATTAATTTCAATCAATCCCCAAATTAATAAAATCAACTATTGTTAAATATACCTTTTTAAATACATCTTATTAAAGGCAATCAGAAACTTTTAGTACTCAGAGATACTTGAAGAAGACATGACTACATGATGACATATGATTATTAATTTGCTCCTTAACAACATATGTTCCTTTGAAAAATATGAAATGCATGGACTTACAGTTTAATTCTGTAATTCTCAGTTAAACTGTGGCAAGACATAAAATCAACTTAATGAAAATGAAATAAATATTGATTAGTATGTGGCTAGAAAAAAATTAAAAATTAAAAAATGTCAAATGTTTAACATAACTAAAATATACTTAATATATAAAAATATTGGTCACTTCTGTGGAACAATCCTTTTCTACACTATGAATATGCATTATGCTCATTGGTTATAAAAAAGCTAACAGGCTGGTAGTTGGGCAGAAAGGTAGGTAAGAAAGCTAGACTGAGAATGATGGTAAGTAGAGCAGATTTGGGAAAAACACCAGGCAGTCAGCCACCCAGGAAGCAATACATGCTAGAGGACAGGTAAAGCCATGAGCTACATGGCATTACATAGATTAATAGAAATAAATTATGTTTTTAAGAGCTAGTTAGTAATAAGCCTGAGCTATTGGCCTGGCATTTATAATTCATATTCAGCCTCTGAGTTGGTTATTTGATACCAGATGGTGAAGACAGAAAACATCCATTTACATATAATATTCTAGTATGTGGCAGAATTTCCACATAAAACCTGACAATTCTTAAAACAGCATTCTAGACACACAAGAACAGAATCAGGCATGACTTCTTGGTTGTTGTCAGGGTTTCTGTCCTGCATGTTCCCCACAGTCATTAAATCCGAAAGAATTCACACAGAGGTCTACATTAACTATAAACTGATTGGACTATTAACTCAGGCTTCTTATTAACTCTTATAACTTATATTAACCCATTATTTTTGTCTATGTTAGCCCCATGGCTCAGTACCTTATTCAGCGAGGCAGTCACATCTTGCTTCTTCTGTGGCGGGGACAGGACTGCTGCATTCTAGGACTTCCTTCTTCCCAGATTTCTCCTGTTCTCATTGACCTGCCTCTACTTCCTGTCTGGTTGCCCCCCCCCCCATACTTCCTGCCTGACTACTGGCCAATCAGCATTTATTTAAAATATAATTGACAGAATACAGACCATTGTTCCACACCACTTCCCCCTCTTTTTTTAAAAAAAAAAAGAACTCTGAATCTAATATGCTTTGTGTAGCTTTTCTCCTGAACATTATCTATAACAACATGTAACCAACATTCTAAACAAAGAAAAATATCCATAGTCCATATTTGGGGAATGTGTGCATAATTTTCTAGGATACTTCCTGCTGTTTGGGGGGCACTGATAATCTTATAGGGACCTAAAGAAAGTTTAGAATTATGATCAAGTTCTGACTGGAGTATCCTGTGAGGCTTGATCATCTCAGGCAGCACTCTTGAATCTGTTCTGGATGTAGAACTCAGACGTCTAGGCCATCTGTTCCTACTGGAGATTTCTCTGATGGTCTTCCTTGACCAAACCTGATTTTTCTTAATTCAGAATAAATCCATAGCTTCTCATTTTCTGCGGAAACAAAAGCAAAATCTCTTCTCTCTTCTTCAAAGTAACGTGTCTTTTGACTTCAATTTTGAAGACAAGGTATTTTCAAAATACCTATCTTGGATTAATTCAGCAGCATTTATAGACAAATATCTTTTAACAGCTGTTGCTCCTCCCTCAGCATTCAAACAATTCAAAGAGAACATAATGACATACAGTATCCAGACTCTGTGTATTTTTCATCTTTACATGACTTTATTGTAATCTCTATTTCATTCATTTAAGTGTTTAATTGCAGGGCTTCTTAAAAGAGCTGCAAAATTTTCCAGCTAAAGCTGAGTCAGGAAGCCTCTCTGAAATCAGAGCATTTGCCTCTACCAAGCAGAACCCACCTGAGAAAATGCTGCTATTAAGATGCTGTGTTTATGGTCTACAAGAGCTAGTTCCAAGACAGGCTCCAAAGCCACAGAGAAACCCTGTCTCGAAAACAAACAAACAAACAAACAAAAAAAAGATGCTGTGTTTAACTCTATTTTTTTAAATCTGGAATAACTTCTCAAGCTCTCTCATGCTTTTAAGTAGATTTGCTCAGCCCCATGTTGCCATGCCATTGGGGTTTCTGTCCTGCCTCTGGGTTGCCGTCTTTTCTCTGGTACAGTCTGTTTACTGGTGGTGACCAGAGACATCACTCCTTTAAGAGCTAGCTTTCTGACTCAGTGTTAGCAGCAAAAACAAGCAGCTCCTTTAAGAGGTCCTACTAGTAAATACTTATATGGAGTTTATGAGCCCCTTCTGGCATACTACTCAGTGGTTGCATGGACCTAGAAAATGCCTAGAGTTGAAGTAGTAAATGTGCCTCTGCCATGAGACTAGACTCTCAGAGAACCAAGAGGGCGGAGTTAGCACTAGCATAGTAACACAGAGTCTAAGCTACACATCAGCCTTTTATGCTCATGCTTAAAAGGTTACAGATTTCTAGTAAGGACACATTCAGACAAAAAGAGCCTTTAGATGGGTCACAGTGTTTTTAAAAAATATGTGTAGCTTGTGTATATACATACACAAGCAGGCTTAGATTAATAGATAAAATTTTAAAATAAAGTCCTTATAAAAAAGAAAAGAGTAATAAAAATACAGTAAACCATGTAAAGATGGAAAATATACATGTAAAGTTGGAAGTAAGCCATGTAAAGATGGAAGATACTGAATGTTATTATGTTGTCTTTAAATTTTTGATTACTAATAAACAAATGATGACTGTTAAGGGACATTTGTTTATTAAAGTTACTATATTAAACTAACTAATACATTTAAAAATATCTTCACTTCTAAATTTAGGACAAAAGATATGGTACTTTGGGAAAGAAGTTATGTTTTTATTTCTACAGAAAACGAAAGGTTCGGGATTCATTCTGGGTTAAGAAAAATCAGATTTGGTCAATGAAGACCTTAAAGAAATCTCTGATGGGAACACATAGCCCAGATGGTCCAGCGTTTCAGAGGACCTCTGTTGCAGTATCCTCTCTGCTCTGCATCCAAAGCAGCTTCAAGACTGCTGGCTGAGATGATTCAGCTTCAAAGAATACTCCAATCAGGATTTGACAATAATCCTAAATTTTCTCAGGGTTCCCCAAAGATTACCAGCGCCTCTCATAAACAGAGTGGTCTAAAGAACTACACCTACATTGCCAAAAATAAATTATAAGTGTTTGTCGTCATTTACCCGAATTAGTTACAAGTTATTATTGGTAGTGGTCTGACAAAAAGCTAAACAAAGGAGATTAGATTCAGGGACCTTGTTCTGAAAAGAGAAAGGGAAATATAGAAATGATAGGATAAAAGGGTAGATTATTGAATCTACATTGGTCCAAAACACCACTACTATACTTACATACTTTACTTTGGTTTGGATTTTGTAATGATACAAATTTAAAGTAAATTTTATAGTACTGTATGTATATTTTTACTACTGTTTAAGTTATTATGGTTATTTAGTTCAATTAAAAATGTAATATATAGGCTGGGAGATAGTGGCACACGCCTTTAATCCCAGCACTCGGGAGGCAGAGGCAGGCGGATCTCTGTGAGTTCAAGACCAGCCTGGTCTACAGAGCTAGTGCCAGGACAGGCTCCAAAGCCACAGAGAAACCCTGTCTCGAAAAACCAAAAAAAATTAATATATATTTATGAAGCACATATTAATAGTCATCTATACTAGCAAACTTATAGACATGTTAGGTATGTTTTCAAGGTCATAAAGAGATACATTTCAAATGGATAGGAAATCTTCAAATACTTAAAAGACAGAATATGACATCTAAATTGTTTTAATAACATAGATTTTTCTCAACAGTGAGACACATTTGTTCCTGCAGCATCAATTACTTCATAAAGGATGACAGGAGTTGAAGATACTCAGTATGGAGTTTGTTTTCTTTAAGGCAAAAGTTAGCCATGTGGGCTAAAAAACTGCTCTTGCCTCAACTGCTGATAGTTATTGTCCAAACTGGGTAAGCAGGGTGCAAGAAATATGACTGTTTAAGTTTACCAAGACTAAGTAGGCAAATCCTTCCAAATTTTCTCCTTCACAGGAAAATCTATCAGATATACTGGGTCTGTGGGCCAAAACTGGATGCTGCAGAGTTTTAGAGAAGCATTGAGTTAATATCCAGACAGCGTAATTCACTGTCATTTAACCCTTCTAGGATCTTTGATGGCATTAAAGACTAATTATGATCATAGTTTTCCGTAGTTTTAATAGAAAGTAAATTAGACACAAAACTTTAGCTTTACCAAGATAAGATGGCTAATTATTTTCTCTAACTTTGCTTAATATAAAAATATTGGATATTCTTACTATAATTTTTAATTAATAACTGTTTTGTTGAATATAGTTTTACTAAATGAAGGTTAAACCCTTCCTTTTTAATTAGACAAAAAGGAGGAAATGCTATGAACTAATCCTTTTCTACACTATAAATAAGTATTACTCTCACTGATTAATAAAAAGCTGAGAGACTGCTAGCTGGGCAGAAAGTTAATTGGAAGAGCAAAACTGAAAATGACGGGAAGAAGGAGGGTAGATTTGGTGATAAACCAGCCAGCTGCCTAAGAAGTAAGATCTGCTAGAGGACATGTAAAGCCACAAGCCAGATGGCAATGCATATATTAATAGAAAATGGTTAATTTAAGTTGTGAGAGATAATTAGTAATAAGCCTGAGCTATAGTCAAGACCTTTATAATTCACATTCAGTCTCTGTGTCAGTTATTTAGGACTGGGCAGTTGGGACATGAAACATCCCTTTAGAAGTCACTTAACAAAAGATATGCCAGTAAGGGATTTATCCTAGGAAGTATATTATCCTAGTAGTAAAAAGAGTGTTTTATATAAAAGGTGAAATTAGCCAAAATATTCCCTGACAGATGTCATGTAAAGTTCTTAAAAATTAATTTTTCTTCTGGTACTTGATTTCCATTATAATGATTTTTATTATATTGACTTTAAGAACTCTGTAAAAAGTTTTGGTTCAGGAATCTAGATTTCTCACAACTAGAATTCAGTATCTGCAAATTGAACCCTGGCAATTTACACATGCTTAACTGAAAATCAGGATAATCCACCAACAACTCATTTTATCAATAATTCTTTTAATCTGGAGGACTAAGAAAAAAATCTACTTTACAGTCATTAGTCTTAAATTTACTGGATTGATAGAAACGAACCTCACAGTCAAATTTGAAGGTAACTGCTAAAAACTAAACTGAACTTATGTAGGCCAGCTTTGAGAAGCTTATCCTAAAAGGAGGAGCAGAATGGAAGCACAGAGGAGTAGCCACATTGCTGCTCTGTAGCAGTGCAGTAGCAATATGAGAACTGAGAAGTCTGAAGCCATTTTAAACACAAGGAACCCTTACTGACAAATGAGAAATTCTATTTCCAATAAGAACTGACAGTAAGTTAAGATACTGGCACGGAGATTGAGACTTTATCACCAACTAGGAAAACTGCAATTCCCATCTTGGCACAATGGTAGCAAGACAAAGAATGACCTCCCAGTCCATTATCAAAAATGATCTGCCCATAGTACACTGTGTCTAATGTTCTAGAACATTATGAAGTGGATAATTTTACCTTAGTAGTTCATGGAAAAATACCACAATGTGTAATATCTTAAGCTAAAAGCTATCTGTGGATGATGTGGAAATTATTATGGCACTTTTAAGTAAACTAGGGCTCATCAGTTACACACATCAGGAATAAGGACAGAGAAAATCTTACTTTTCACAGTACTACAGTGTTTTATCACCAAATATATGCTTTATACTCTATTGATAAGCTAAATAGCAACTCTATTAGTGTACTTGATTAATACATATTACAAACATAAGCATATTTTTGTGTATATGTAGAGAAAATGTACAAAGATATATGCATTAATGTGAACATTTAAAGATATCTTATAAGGTAATTCATGGTACATACATTTAAAGTCTCATTTCTCACAGCCTGAAATATTTTTTCTAGAAGTACATTTTAAAAAACACAACCACAATTATAATCCCTTTCTCATGATGAATTATATTTATCTAGAGTGAAATAATAATTGATACTATAATAATAGAACAAAATTTGCTTTCTCAATATTGGTATGTGAAGTAAATAATCAAAGGGTTTATGGGCTTTATCAAGGTATGAGCATATCCCACAACAAGCAAGTTTTCTAGAATTGAATCTTCCAGTGAACTCCTAGGGTCCTGTACAGGGAGATGCCACCCACCATGACGTAAATGACCTAAACTTGATTCTCATTAGCAAAATGGTAGAAATAGAGACTCCAGTCTAACCTGTTCTCTGAACTCTAGTGGCAAGTTGTGTCACAGGTACACACACACATACACACACACATACACACACACACACACACACACACACACACACACACACACACACACACACACACACTTTAAAGAAGAACTACAGTGGAATAATAATGAATCCCCCCTATCAGTTTTCTTTGAAGACTACCCAGATTTTCTTCAAACTACATTACAATAGTGAAAATAATCAACAAATCAAAAAAATTACGTTCCTGGTCAACTATGAAGTTGTTTCAGAGATTACCAAGGTAGAAGGCTAAAAAGCAATGATTCACAAACAAGTTATTACTGAAAGACTCACTTACTACTGTCTACAAGCAAAAGTCTCTTCAGCTATTCCTGTGTAACACCTTATGTTCAAAGGATATTACTTTGAACCTTTGAGAAGTCTTATGTATTTTATTAATTGATATTTAAGACAAGTAAGGTGGAAATTTCTCATAAGTCAGATGGCTCAAATTCAAACATGGGAATCCACATGCTGGAACAGGGAGCTGATTCCAGCTTTCCATGATGGGCACGTAAGACCATAAGCATGCATCCATGTGTACACATATAGTAAATAAACAAATACAAAAATATGTTTAAGTAATTTAGTGTGTTCTATTTAAAGTAGTGAGAGAACTCACATTCAGAGAAATGTTTGGATTTGACTTTTTATTTCCATAGGTTATCCAAGTCATTGTGGCAAATTTAATAAAAACCTGATAAAAATGGATAGATATTAAAGTCGAAGTTCATAAACAGAATATATCCTTGTGTAATGACATCTTAATTTGAAATAAAAAGATGACATTCCTATTATTTTTAAAACAGGCATTTGCAGCTTTTGTTGCAAAATAAAAATACAATAGTTATGTAGAGCTGACAGATAAAGGAAAAGGAACATCTTTAGTGATGTACTGAATTTTATTATGAATAATGTCTTGGTATTAAAGTTCTAGGAATTTATCTAAACTATGCAAATATGTACTTAAGATGTTTATATTTTATGATGCACAAATTTCACCTCAAGAAAACTCTATTACAAATATTTTTTTAGTTGTGCACTGGGTACTTAAGTATGTATGGGAAGTGCACTGATATTTCCAATTTGCTTCCATATGAATGCATTAAAATAAAATTTAATAATAGAGAAAGGGTTAGATGAGTTCAAGTATGATAAAGCAACTATTCAGTTTAACACAATATGATTCGGCATACAATTCTCTACAAAGATCCATCAGAATTATGTAATTATAATATAATTTTGAAGAAGAGTCACTATTTTATATTATTTAATACTCTGAGATATTTAAAAATATGAGATGATTTGTTTCTACAAATTGTTAAAGGTTTTTTTAACCTCAACATGGAAAATTTCTTCTCAGTATTATGTATTCATTGTTACAGTTTGCTTGATAATGGCACTGATAACAAATGTCTATTTTGTCTTGATAAACATCACACTTTTAAACCAGGATTTAGGAATAATCTGTATTTTGTAATGCTATCAAGCCTTCAAGGAAACTTTTTTTGTGTAACTGAATTATTAAAAATTATAACATGAAATAATCATATCTCCTGTAAGATCGTCTAATTCATCAATAGATATAGTTTCATAGGAAACTACAAAAATGAAGTTTTATATTTTATGTAATCTGTGGTTAATTTATAGGTTTACTTTATGTCTTCTTATTGTACAAATATATAAAAACATTTATTTTATTGATCATAGTGTCTAGAAACTATATTTTCTTTGTGATAGAGACACATGGATCAATATGATCTTATACGAAATTTATTTGTGTTGAAGTGGCTGAGTGATTGTGTGAATTGTAAGTCTAGACTTTATTGTATATACTTTTACAATTCATTTAGAGGCTTAAGATTTTAAGCATCTATGAAATGACACAAAATTGAAATTTTTCTACTATGTAAATCTGAAATATTTCAAAATAACTAACTCATGCTTCATTGCACCATGGCATTCTTTGGCTTTATCAACCACAGATTGAATCAGAATTAACTACTCCAAGTCAACTCAATGGTTTAAAGTCCTCCAATGCCACCTATCTTCTTCATGATACAGAGTATGCTCCATTTTTGAACCATCATTAGCTATAAATTTACTGTCTCTCCAACTTCAAATCTTGCGTCAATACTCATCTCCAACAAACACATTTATGACATATATTTCTTGTAACCTTGTTAAACCTCTAGGCATCTAAAGTGGAAAAATAGTTTTAGGGACTGGGATGGATCAGCAGTTGAGAGTAATTATTGCTTTTGCAGAAGACCCACGTTTGAGTCAAGCACCTAAAATGTGGTTAGCCACTGTCTATAACTCTGTTTCCTGGGGACCTGGCACCTCTTTGACCTCCACGGGTAACAGGTAAGCATGCGGTACACATGCATACAAGCAGGGAAAACACTCAAAAATATAAAATAAAAACACCAAAATTAAAAAGAAAATGTTAGTTTCTCATTGTCATTAAAGTTGGAAGTTTGTGAAACCCCTACAATAAATTACAGGATGCCTTCTGTTTATTCAGCTCTCTCCTGAAACCACCATGGATCTATGGAGGCTATCCTGCTTTCTACATTTTACTTCCTATAAATATTATGTTCATTTTTATAGTAGGAATTCAAGAAATAGTTTTCAAATGAATAATTAAACCATTCTTACTGCTGTTCTAAATTTTAATGACATATTATTGAAATAAATGATACTACTTAAATGTTTTGGTCTCTAACTACATAGACTCCTCCTCATTACTGAGATTAGCTTTGTTTTTAGCAATACCTGAGAGAATTGTGTCTATTTATCAACTGCATGCTTCTGTTTCTGAGCTAATAAAATATAGTCCTTATTTTTTCCAAAGACTTCACTACTTGTACTCTTACTTTTGCTCTGTGTAGCATTCCAGACTCCACAAATATGTTCCACAGAATGATTTAACATTGGAATCATTTGCTTGGCTTGTCAGCCTTGAAGGCCATCTATTAGCAAATCCATACAGTGAAAATATTGCATCTGCTTACTGGACTAGACATCTTCCCAGCATGTCCCTCTCTTCTGGCTTTTGTCTCTGCACCTGTGTAACCCTATGGCTTAGATTTGCATCCATTTTCAGGGCCTTCTCAATTAGAATGATTTCACCGTAAATTGAGCCATGCTTATCAACAGCATGAAAAATGACTTGTAGCAGCTTTAATATTGGATATCCAGAAATGTTGTGTCTGAAAAAAAAGATCTTGTGGAATAGAACATTCTGTCTTCTAATAAAAGTATTTATGATTAAAAATGTTCACTGTGCTAATTTTCATTTTGACCAGAGAAGAAGAAAATGAAAGAAATCATTTCTTTTATTTAGTATGGTTTCCAGTTTTACAGTATTTAGATGTTTGTTATCATTTCCCTGAGAACAATACATATTATACTTCTACTTTATTTACATTTTATGGATAAGAAAGCCTAATAGTAAATATAATGATACATATCATTATTTGTGTGTTTAATTACTGGTTATGATGATACAGAAATTTAGGCCTTAATCTTTCACTTTCTAATTCTCATTCAATGTCATAAGCTCTATTTACTAGTAAATGCCATATGGTCACTGTTAGCATATTCCTAGTCATTTCTATATTTATATTTGGCTAATAGAGTCCATTTTAGTGGCACGCTACTTTTAAATGATAATTATTAGCAAATAGGCATTTTAAACAGTTTAATGAATATAGCAGAGTTTATCTTGAAATTCAACATTTACTTCTAACAAGCTAGTGAAAACATGCAGGAAAAAAGATTTATCTGAAAGAATTCACTACTCTTTTTATTTCCGTGACCCACCTCCGAAACTCCGGAAAAGTTCTATTTGATTTTGACTATGCTCTTTCATCCTTAGTACTCGACTGAGAATAATGTGCCAACTCTGGATAGCTAGAGATTCAAAGTGCATTTCTAGGAGCTTATAGAATAAAAGTGTCAGGGAAGCCTTTGTGGAGCCTCTCCAGTGCTCTACCATAAAATGACATTGGGACTTCCTCAAACAGAGTCTCCTGCTGTGACGCACAGTGAGGGAGCGATGCATAGGACATCAGAGACAGAGCAGGCCTAAACATGACATAGATGCTGTCGTTTTATTATGAATATGATTGACTTCAGGGTCAGTGCTCCTGAGGGAGAAAATTCACACTCTTTTTCTCAGGAGCTGGGGTACATGCAAAGAAACCTATGGTTATGTGAGGATTCCTTGCCTCTTGACTATGAGTTCTGACTAAAACAAGAAAAATGGTACATTTTATCCCTGTGAAACTACTAAGCAGTATTCCTGCTATTCAACTGGGATTGAACACATTGAGTGCCTAATCAAACAGAGGTGTTAAAAAAGCTTTTCAAGGAGCCATTCATTTGCAGGGTTTTCTGCTCTCAAATGTCTCAGAAGTCATTTAAGGTGCGAAACACCAAACCCTGGTTGTGGCAGAATTATAGAGTCATTAAGGAACATGAGGTACAGAGGAAGGTGATAGGCTTTTCTCCAACACAGTAATTCTATGAACTTGGGTTAAAAGGAAGATCTTATACAACTTTGTAATGCTGTGATCAAATCACTTATGCAAAGTTGCACAGGCCTTAAGTGGAGGACTTCTTTTTTTGTATATATCTTGATTCAGTTGAGCTGGAAAGACCCTAAAGGTGGTGCCATTCCCTGGGATGGGACTAGAGGAGAGTTAGCTGAGATGCTGTGAAAGCTCCTTCCGCTTCTTCAGCCAATAGCCTTTAAGATACCAGCCCACTTGGGTGTGGTCTCTTTTACTTTAAAAAGGAGCAGTAGCTGTGAGCTCTTTCTCTTGCTTCAGACTCTGCTTCCTGCTACAAAACTCCTTTCCTGGTCATGCACAGGGCTGTTGTCTAGGATGGTGATCTGTAAGTTTTCCCTTTAAATAAATAACTCTTTTATTAATTATAATTCCAAACAGGTGTGAGATTGTTTTGTGACTTACATCTTCATCTACTCCCACATTCTCAAAAAAAAAAAAATGGCCTATGGATGTTCTTACTTTCTTTTAAAAAAAAGAGAGAGGGAAATGGTGTGGGACAATTCTGTATTCTGTCAATTATGATTTAAGTAAATGCTCATTGGCCAGTAGTCAGGCAGGAAGTATAGGCAGGACAACCAGACAGGAAATAGAGGTGTGGGAGGGAGAACAGGAGAATTCTGAGAAGGAAGAAGCCCATTCCTCCCCAATCCTGCCCAGACACCAAAGTAGCAGGATGTGCCCTGCCCCACTGCAAAAGGTACTGAGCCATGTGGCTAACATAGATAAAAATAATGGGTTAATATAATTTATAAAAGCCAATACAAAGCCTGAGCTAATGGGCCAATCAGTTTATAACTTATGGAGACCTCTGTGTGACTTTCTTTAGGGCTTACCAGCTGTGGGAACTGGGCAGGACAGAAAACCCAAGAAGCAGACCCACATGTTACACTGAACCCCAGCATTCATTGTTCTTTTCTGCCTTACTTACTTACTTATGCCTTGCTTACCATGTGAGCAGTTGATCCAAACACCCGCTGTCGTGCACAGTACCTTTCAATGATGAGTCAAATCCTTTCAAAAATCCCTTTGTCAGGGCATTTTGTCACAATAGGAAAAGTGGCTAAGACAATGCTTTACAGGGTAGTGATCTTAGAGGTCTCAGAAGCTACTTAAATGCAAATTAGCTTTACTTCAGTTGGAAGTAGATAAGTAAAACAGGTCCACGAGCATTTACCTGTCTGGTATTAGCATTTAGCTTATCCATATTTCATACCAGGCTTCCTTTAGTTTAGGATGGGCTCAAATTTGTTCTATAAATTTTGCCGGTTTTAAATGCTTGATACTCTTGTCTTTCCTGATTTCAGGAATTAAAGGTGTATTCGTTATCATTTTTGACTCTAAAGATAGAGAACTGATGACAGAAGAAACATAAATATGAACACATTTAAGGGAAAGTTACCCAAATTTTAATTGATTCAAACATATGAAATAGTTAACACATGGTGACACCATTTATCCCTTGTTCCTGGTGCAATGTTTACACTAGTGGTAATTACAGTTGGATGTGATGCCCAAAGAAACCATAAGCCTGATCCTCACTTCTCCTTTCGCTCTCCCAGATACTTCCCTTCTCTGTAGCACACCTGCTGCAGTCCCGCTTACATCTCTGACACCATCCTAAAAAGATCACAAAGAACATCAATTTTCCTTCCTCAACTGATCCTACTATTGTGGCCTCCAACAGCAGCAGGCATTCCTAAAGAACACAACACATCAGATAAAAAGGCCAGGAAAACAGGTCTACAGAAAATATCCTCTCAGGCAACACAAAGCCATCACAGTCTCCCAACATCCAGAGAGGAAACAGAAACCCAGGAACAAAACACTCACCCTACAAAAACAAAACCAGGTATCAGCATCTAGACCTATAATACCAACCCCAGATGTCTAGATTCCAACGTAAAAGCACAGTCAATAACATCCAGGACTGTATGTCTTCACGAGAGTCCAGCAACCCTACCACAGAAGGACCACAATATTCCACCATATCTGGAGCATAAGAAAGAGACCTTAAAACAGTCTGTGTGAAGATGATAGAGATTCTTAAAGAAGAAATGAATAAATCCCTTTTTAAAATCCAGGAAAAAAACTGCATGGAAATGAATAAAACTGTTCAAGACATAAAAACGAAAATAAAATCAATAAAGACAAGACAAACTAAGGAAATGCTGAAAATGAAAAATTTAAGAACTCAGACAGGAACGCCATAGGCAAGCCTCAGTAACAGAATACAAGAGTTGGAAGAGAGAATCTCTAGTGTTGAAAACACGATAGAATAATTGAATATATTGGTCAAATAAAATGTTAAATTAAAATAAATGTTAAACTAAAAATCTCTGATACAACATAAGAAGGAAATCTGAAACACTATGAAAAAGCTAAGAATAATAGAAATAGTGAACAGAGAAGAAACCCAGATTAGAGGCCTGAAAATATTTTTTGAATTTTGGTAATTTATGAATAAGATTATATGATTTTAGCTACAAACTCTACTTAAAATAATTAAGTATTCAAGTAGGCAATCTGGAGTACTTGAGAATGTTTTTCAAATGAGACACATTTTTCCTTTTTTTCCCTTTTTTTTATAACCTGGGGCTGTTTGGTACAAATAAGACACATTTTTATGTATAATAATTATGTGCATCAAGGAACAATATTTATTCTATAGCATGTAATCACATAAATACGCAATCAATATACAAAGCTCCTAAAAAATGGGCAAAAGCAAAAACAGAATTTTATCTGCTTGTTTTCATATTTATATTTTCTATTTATTTACTGTATATAACATATGTTAATTACTGTATATAATATATCAAATCTTTCTTATGAATGCTTCTAAAAATGTAAACATAACCCATATCTGATGATCTAGGAAATAATATAAACATTGGGTTTAAAGCTTTTTTAAATTTGTTACTTCAGAGCTAAAAGGATGACAATAACAAGAGCCTATTGTCTTCTGAAAAATCACTGTCTGGACAGTGGGTAAGCAAGAAATCCCTTCATGTATGCAGGAATACAATGAATTTCCTTTAAATTTTATAAAATTGCAAGATATGGTTATGCAATTTGTAAACAAGTCATTTGTGCTTTAAAGGCAGAATGTTTGTAAAATCTGAGGTTAATGACGGAGAAAGATTTGTAAAGTGAGACAGTATATAAAAAACCTTCTTAAAGCCATTTTCCATCAGTTTATGTGCCCTTAGGCTAACAGGGAGAAAGAACAGAGTATATATTTGGAGATTTATTCCTATCTCCAAGCCACTGAGTAGATGCTCTCTGAAAAGCTGTGTCTATAAATAGACTCAAGTGACAGAATCACATATCTTCTCCAAATGCAACACGTCTTTCTCAAGGGTTCAATTAGTCACAGTAAAAGAGTCAGAGCAGCTATCTCCCATGCCCGAATCACCCATAAAATTTTGTTTTTGCAAATATTTTCATAATCTATTACCTCATTTCCTGCAACTAAATTCCCTGAGAAGGCTCCCATCCCTTTCTAATTATTTCAGTAATTAGGAGTAATCTTGATTCACTGTGCATTTCACCCAGGGAACCGTGCATGATGAGGTAATGAGGGTGGTGTAGGACCTCTTAGACTCATCATAGACAAGGTCCATTCAAGGTAGAGGCTGCTTTCCAGATGCAGCAAAAGCATACCCAGCAGAAATATGAATGTGAGTTAGTGATCTATTTCCTCAAATTTAAAGAGTTTGGTGCTAACTGCTCCTGTGTGTTTATTAATGAAAGTGCTAGTAATCTACTCTACCATCCCAGGAACTCACATAGTGTTTTCCTCTGCAGGGTAGACTATCTATTTTCAGGCTGATTTTATCATTATTTCTTCTCCCTTGTCATTCACCACTTTATTTTCAAAAATAATTATTAAGTTTGAACAACATTAAAGTCAAACACTATATTAAATTTCATCTGGAATTTAAGAATAAATATATGTATATTACTTTATAACTTCATTCCTTATCCTGACCCCCAAAATAGAAATAGTTTAGTCTTCTGAAGACTATAATTGTTTAATAAATTTGTAAAAAGAAATCCACCAGATCTTGTATACATCTGTGATCTTCTTTGAAAAAAAATGGTTGGACAGAGGAATATAAGGCAGAAGGAGATATGAGCTCAGTGCAATGTGAAGTTTGGTGGATACAGTTGGAGTCTGAAGTTTGGTGGAGACAGTTGCAGTCTGAAGATTGGTAGAGACAGTTGCAGACTGAGGATCATCTTTGCAGTCAGAGGATGAAGGCTTAGGAGACAGTCTGAGGACAAGATTGTCCCTTTGGTCTGAGCATTGGAATAGGTAAAATAACTCTCCAGTGTCTGACTATTCTGTTTCTCTGATCTTCAGTATTAACTACTATATTGTCTTTGTGTTTTTATTATTAGTACCATTAAATTCATGCTATAAATGGGAAAGTGGGACTACTGAGGGTAGAATAGTGGCAATACACAAAACGGTAGAGTAGAAGAGTTAGGTGGGTAACAAAGAATGATAAGAGAATGAATGAGGATGTTGGAAGAACTGGGTGTGACCTGAGAGCTATGGTTTCTGTATTTTTATGACTAAATAAAATTAAAACATGCATATAAACATATTAAATAGTGTATACAGATTGTGCATACACATTCAACACACAATTTGACACAAACATTACTGGGGTACAGACAGACATAATGATACCTGTGTCTAGTGTCATATTTTCATGAGTATAAAATTTGTTGAAAATGTGGAGTCTATTTTGTGAACTGTCACTGAATACAAGATCACAAAGACTTCATGTATGTAATTTTACTATATAATGTTAGATTAGGAAGCAATGTCTGTGGTAGTCACATCTATTTTTTCCTCTTGGACTTGAAGTCTAAAGTTAAATAGGAGTTGCTTTTGGCTCTAAACTTGGTTCAATAGAATGATCATTTTCTTCAACTATGACAGAAGGAAAAGATTAAAAGTCTTGGAAAAATACCCAGTTCTTATGACAAAGACTATTAGAACACAGAAAGACTAATAAAAAAGAAGTGAATTAAGAAACCATTTTATGAAATTGAGGTCACTAAGAAAGCTCATTGCAAAATCACATTAAGAGGTAAACAATTCCATGCAGTGTGCTTGGGGAGTAACTATATATTTTATAAGTGAATATAAATGGGAAGAGGTTAGGATTAGAAGAGATACCAATAGGAAGTGGGGTGTGAGAAAATCAAAGTACTTGAACTAAGTTAGAAAATTGAAGACATGAAGAACTCAGAGACAGACAGTAAGACAGTAGAGATTTTATGGGATTTTTTTTTGCTTTTTTTTTCATTAAGGAACAGAACGATGGAGTTATTTTTTTCTTTCTAGTATTCTCCAGACTATCTGATTCATATTCAGCAAATATTTTCCAATAACTGAATAAACCAATTCTTTTCATGTTTATCATATTTAATACCTATTCATATTACCAATATAATTTTATTCTCTGAGATATACTTTGAGATACTTGGTGTTTATAACCCCAGGCTAATTCCAGTTCCAGATACAGCACTTCCCAAGAAAGCTTCTATTTCAAATTTAAAATCCTCTGTATAACTCTCAAGCCAGCCCTAAGCCACTCCTGATCCCCTAATTCCTTCATGCTAACATCAGACAACAAATAAGTCCTTATGTTTTAGGCTGTCCTAAACTAGTCCACCTTCCATACTCTTCCTTATGATAGAAACCATCACTCTAATTTCTATATATTCTGCTTCTGACTCACCTTCTTCTTTTACCTGTGGTCTCTCTTATCTCCAGAACCCTGAGATCTCTGTTTATAATGAACTTCTACATCATTTCCAAAACTGTTTTATTACAAGTGAATTAAATGAGCCTCGGGCATTTTTCTAAATTCAAACATAGATAATGCCTTCAATTTTGGTGAACAACTGAAAAAAAGTAATGTGAGAATTTTCACCTATTCCATTATCCACAATTTTAAATTGGTTATTTGGAGTTTAATTTGATACAAAATTTATATAGGACACTGGTAAAATTTAAAGCACCATGGGAATATTTAATTTAGGTATTGATTAAGAAAAAACATTAACTAGCTAGGCTTTCTAATACCTATAGAACATTGTGATATTGAAGATAATAAATACATAGTATTTAAAATATTCAATATGAGATATGTATTATAAAATATATATAATGCAAATTAATAATTGCAAACCTTAACAAAACACATATTTTAATATTCATACAAGAGTTTAAATATTAGCATGCTAAATGAGGTTGGTTTATAGATGTTCCAAAGGTTTTACTTTAAATTTAAAAGTAATTCAAAAGTAGAGAAGATAAATTCTAACCCTATATAAATATGTAATAATGTTAAAATTTTTTATGATGTGGTTTCACATCTTTTTTTTTCAAACAAGTATAAATACAACTAGAATACCCACTTCATCTTCATCCTTCTTGATTATAGTTTATAATCCAATCAATCTATCTTTCACAAGCACGTTCTCTACGTTTCTACTGTAAGCACGTATTGCTTTGCAACCGGCAAAAGCATTTTAAAGTTATCTCTAAATGGGACACTACGGCAGCCTTTTATATTGAACTTGTATCAATGTGCCCCACAATTTTGCACCTTTAAATTGTAGAACTCATTTTGGACGTCGGCATTAACTCAGGTTATTTGTTGTTTTGGGCTACCACGGGTTGCTGAGCCTATTGGGGATCATTTAATAATGACAGAGTTTTTAATAAACAAACATTTTAGGCATATAAATTGTACGAATCAGTTAATAATTATATAGGGAGCCGGGCGGTGGTGGCGCACGCCTTTAATCCCAGCACTCGGGAGGCAGAGGCAGGCGGATCTCTGTGAGTTCGAGACCATCCTGGTCTACAAGAGCTAGTTCCAGGACAGGCTCCAAAGCCACAGAGAAACCCTGTCTCGAAAAACCAAAAAAATTAATAATAATTATATAGGGATATTTAATATTTCCTTAAATATTATTCATAATATTAAATCATAAATGACTTTAATGTACTGAGCAAATCTGGATTTTTGTTTCAGAGATTTAACCAGTCGGGTTCCTTCTCTGCAATAACAAAGTCCTTTGGAAGAAGGAGCACCATATTAATTAGAAGTAATTTCACTGCAGCTCTCCTTACTAACAAGCTTAAAAACATTAACATTAAAAAATAAATGCCTAGTTATAAATATAGTTTTTCCAGGGATCTCAAATCATAAAATAAATTGGGCAATTTTTAATTTCATTTCATAATTAAATCCAAAAGGCTTGTGTTTCTATTGTTTGCTTAGATAAAGGAAACTGTCTAGGATATCTGAATTAGAAATTAAACCCTAGAAGCACTCCTTAAACAAACAACATTTGAAAAGAAATGATCTGTATCTTCAGTAACTTTCTGAGCTTAATAGAAAAAGTTCTGTGAGTGAAATAAACCCATTTGCCAAGAAGGTTCATGATCTGAGAGTGACCCTTGGAACTGCTGTGCATGTCCTTCGTGGCCTGCATTCGCAAAGCTCCTGAGCTTCTCAGGCTAAAAAATTTTGCTTTTCTTAAGTCAAAGTTCAGTATATGATTCAGTATATATTGGTATCAAATTCCTGATCTTAAGCTATCTTCCTTTATTACTGTCTGAAGCACTGGTGTTACATACCTGTAACGCCATGCTCAGCTCAGAAGGATAAGCTATACTAACGATGTCAAAAATGATTTATACTTATCAGAATTATATATAACGCACATATAAATAAAGTTTATATGTGAAAGTGAAGATACAGAATTTGGTGTGAAGTTGTTCCCCACACATCCTAGACTATCTAACAAAGAAGTTCAAGAATGAAGCACGGAAAGCCATCATTCAAGTGGTTGGTCAGGGGATACCTGGAGAATCCATAAACAACAAAGTTGCTGCCATTGAACTTTTTTCCTTGAAGGAAAGTCCCAATTTCAAAGACACCAAACACTGGACACAGTACCTACTGGATTTAAACTAGACCTACTCAGAAAGGCTTGTTTCTAAAGACTAGAATACTTATACTGGAAGGTAATAAGGGAGACAAACAAACAACATTTCTACCTATCTGTGATGCCTATGAACCATAATACTCGACAGTATGGCAAAATGTTCCTTATGGCATCATAGTGGTACAACTGCCTAATTAGTCTTCCTTGACAGGATGGAAATCATGTCTGGTACTATGAAAGTAGCCAAAAACAAGGCTGGTGAGGTAATGGAACTTAAAGGAGAATCTTCTACTGCCACTTTCCTAAACCAGTATGATTCCTAACTTCATTCTAAATATTTATTATACCTACAGTAAGTGCAGATCTAATCCTCATTAGAGAAGTTTCTTTTTGCAACAGAAGGAAACCATTACATAAAATCACAGCTAGTCAAAATATGGAGAATAACTGATCTTGGGATACTCATTCCCAATAATATATCTATATACAACTCCTTCCATGTATATCATGGAAGATGGACAGAAAGATTATAATATCCTGGGGACCAGGAACCCTCCTGTGAGATTGTGCCTTCTACCTACAACAGTGAACCTACACCTATGACAACCTGGCTATCTAAATTAGACCTTAACAATTCCTTAACCAGTTGACTTTCCTATCAGATTCAACCCCAAATTTTATTTTCACTCTGTACTACAATAACTTAACTTCTAATGATTTATTCTGAGATTGTGAAGATTATTTTCAAAGACTCCATTGATCCTTAGTACCAATTTCCTGAAATCGTAGCAATTAAGATTTAGAGAAATAATTTCTATTAATCTTATAGTAGAAAATCATGAAACGATAGTGTATGAAACATAAATGAAATTTCTCAGAAGAAAAAAATTTTCAAGATTTACTTGTTGGGTATTTCTTGTCTTTTCGTTTTGTTCAGAGATTAGGGAAATATTTGTAAAACTTTTAATTTTTTCCACTGATAGGGGAGTAAAGTTATTTCTTATGGGCCATCAAAATTTTTTTGTCAATTTTTTTTCACATTGACAAAATTCATTTTATGCCAAGAAAATGTTATGAAAGATAAATAAAGCAGTTTTATTTGTAAATGAAATTAGCCTCTTGCAATAAATAGGCACTGTTTTATCTAAACTATGAGAGCCCACAGTTTTGTATCTGTTTCATTGTGACTAAAGATCAAAGAGTTCAGACCTATTCTTCTCCTTAAAGACAAATAAGATGTTTGGCCAAGGATATGGCTACTGGATGCCTTATTCATAAAATACCAGACAACAGATGTTTTGATTTAGGGCGTGGTTACCAGGTGTTTTGAGATGTAAGGAGGTAATTACACTTGCTTGTTGTTTGTATCATGGAAGTCTTTTGCCCTCCCCTTTTGATCGGGATATATAATGACTGCGAGTAATACATTCACTGGAAGCCCTCCCAACTCTGACTTTTGTTTACACTCCCCTTCTCATGAATGTGCAGACACATCAGGCCAGACGTGATGCTAAACATTTTTATCTTTGAAAATAAGAAATTCGATTCGAACAATGGATTGAAATTTTACTATTTAACATTTGGCATTTCGGGAAGGAAGTCACCGATTAAAGCAGAGACTTTGTGATGCTCAGCTATGCAGATATGGATATCTCACAGCATTGTCTGATTAGATTGGTATGTTAAACTATATCAAACCTGGCTACACTTGTGATAACAATGAACACTCTCTACCTCTGTTTAACCACAAAAGAAACATTGAAAATGTTTCAAGTTGTCATTGTTGGGAAATGACTAATAATAGTTTGAAGTGAGCAGTTCCAGCTATTGTAAAAGCAATTAGCACCTTATTCCTCCTCTTAGACAAATTAAAATGATGAATATTTCTTCTGTTGGAGGAGAAAGTGAGCTCTATTAGCAAATCTGCAAGAGGCAGCTGATGCTTTATTTCAAAGTTGCCTTTTGTTTTCACAAAGGAGAATAACCTAATGTCTTTGCTTGGATTCTAATCATGGCAGATAATATCAGAGGGGCTATTGGCATGATTGTAGTAACTTGCAAAGCTTCACAGGCAGCTGAGTTCATTATGCTCAGGCTGTCAATCACACAGCCAGTCATTTGTATTGCTGTTGATCTCCCATTGCTATGTTTCCTCGTGGACATTTCTCTTCTCTTTCATGGGGCGTTTAAACATTCAACTCTATCTCCTTACAAATAGCATTGTAGAGGATCCTCCTTAGATTCCCTTTGCCATAATAGAGAAGTAAGAACCTTTCTTTGTATCACTGTTAGAGACTCAGGTCTTTAATCTAATCTGGGAATTTTTTGAAACCACATTTCACTATTATCTTGATACTTCTCTTCTTTTTGCCTGATGAAGGATTTCACATGCCATAAGTTCATTGTGTTTTATATCACTTCTACAAGATTAACTCATTGATGCACACATACACACACATATATACACACAAATGCACACAAATTAATAAGCAACCTTTAAACATAATTGAATTTAGAACTATTCTCAGTACAAAAAGTTAACCTTGAGCCTGCTGGAGTTTCCTGTAGGAAGGCTGCTTTATTACCCTCACTCTGACCAATGGACCCTGAAATCCCACCTTGCCCCCAAACTTGCTTATCTTCTCCATCCTCGCAACTTCAGTGGAACTCAGAAACACAGCCTGCTACTACACAGAGAGGACCAAAATATGAGTGACCAGCCACTTGACAGACACCACACTCCCTAGGCCCTCCATACCTGGACCCCTTCACAACCTGCCTAGGCTTCTCTAGCCAGCCAGCAGGAAATTTCCTGCAGGCAGGCTGCTCCATTACTCCATCCTGACATTCAGACCCTGAAAGCTATAAGTCCTGTCCTACCTCGAAACCCTCCTATTCCCCTGCAACCTCAGTGTAATTCTAAAACACAGCATGCTGGTACAGACAGAGGACCAAGAGGTGAGTGACCAGCTACCCAGCAGGTCACCACACTCTCTAGGACATCCATATTGAGGTAAAAACCCTGGGCCCCTCCCCAACTCCCTTGGCTTCTATAGCCAGCCAGCAGGTGAGTTTCCTGCACATAGGCTGCTTCAACACTCCTGAGACACAGACAGTAACAGTACAAAGCAGACCAAGAACAGTTCCCAAGACAGAGAGAGCCACTGCAAAAACTGGACCAAGATACAAAGACACTACCGGCATCAACTGAAGGAAGAGATGAGTAGGCACCAATGCAAAAATTCATCCAACAACCTAAAAAGCAACATGGTAACACCAGAACCCAGTGGTCATAGACCAGGAGGACTTGATCATTCTAGCCCAGAAGAAGCAGAAGAAAATGATTTTAAATGTAACTTTATGAAGATGTTGGAGCCCTTTAAAGAGGAAATTAAAAACTCCCTTAAAGAAATGGAGGAAAAGACAAACAAAAATTAAAAGAAATTAATAACTCTCTCAAAGAAAACAAAGAAAAACAATGAAACTGGTGACACAAACAGTTCCAAACTTGAAGTATGAAAAAGAGGCAATAAAGAAAACAAAACCAGAGGAAATTCTGGATATGGAAAATCCTGGTGAACGAATGGGAACTGCAGAGGCAAGCATAACCAACAGAATGCAAGAGATGGAAGAGAGATCTCAGGGGTTCAAGATGCTGTAGAGGAACTGATTCACTGGTCAAAAAAACATTAAATTCAAAAAAAATCTTAACATAAAACATTCAAGAAACCTTGGACACCATGAAAAGACCAAACCCAAGAATAATATAGATAGAAGGAGAACTCCAGCTCAAAGGCACAGAAAATATATTCAACAAAATCATGGAAGAAAACTTTCCCAACCTAACGCAGAAATCCCTATGAACATAAAAAGAAGCTTACAGAACACCAAATAGACCAGATCAAAAAAAAAAATTCCATCAGGGTTCCCCACTCTATGCTAAGACCAAGGTCCTCCCAACTCCCCCCAGGTCCAGGAAGGTGATCCTTGAGAGGGAGGGAGGGGAGGTATGGGTGGAGGGGAGGGGAGGGAAGGGGGAGAAGGAGGGGAGGGAAGGGGGAGGAGGAGGGGAGGGAGGGGGGAGGAGGAGGGAAGGAGATGGAAATTTTTAAATATAAAAAAAAAATAAACCTTGAGAAAAAAAAAACAAACAAAAAAAAAACTAGCCAGAAGAAATACCAGGGTTATGACAACTCACTGGACAGCTGGGATCATATGTGCTTAGAAGTGAAGGGAGGGCTACATGGGGGGGGGGGGGAGATTTTACATTAAAAGGCTTAGCGGTTCGCTGCAGTAGATATAGTATAGTCTGGAAACTTGGTACTAAATGGGAAACTGAATTTAAAAATTTGTTATAAACAAGCCTTGGATTTTCCACAGGAAAGGAAAAGAAACACCCTTAATACGTTTGTTTGTGTAAAAAGAAACATTAATCTTTAAAAAAAAATTCCCCTTGCCATATAATAACAAAGCACAAAACTACAAAATAAAGAAAGAATATTAAGATCTGCAAAGGAAAAGGGCAAGTAACATATAAACATAGACCTATCAGAATTATATCCGATTTCTCAGTACAAACCCTGAAAATCAGAAGGTCCTGGGCAGATGTGCTGTAGACCACAGATGTGCAAGCCAGACTACTTAACCCCGCAAAACTTTCAATTACCATCAACAAGAAAACAGGATATCCCATGACAAAACCAGATTTAAACAATACCTATCCACAAATACAGCCCGACAGAAAGTACTAGAAGGAAAACTCCAACCCAAAGAAGCTAACTGCACCCACAAAAAAGGCAACAGATAACCTTACAACCAACAAAATCCTAAGAAGGTAAACAAACACACTAACACTGAAAAAAATAATAGGAATTAACAATCATTGGTCAATAATCTCCTAATATCAATGGACTCAACTCAGCTATAAGAAGACACAGGCTAAGAGAATGGATACAAAAGCAGAATCCAGCCTTCTGTTGTATACAAGTAGCACACCTCAACCTCAAAGACAGACGCTACCTTAGAGTAAAGGGTTGGTAAAAGATTTCCCAATCAAATGGACCTAAGAAACAGTGGGTTTAGCTATCCTAACATCTAACAAAATAGACTTCAAACTAAAATCAATCAAAAAAGACACAGCAAAACCCTTTATACTCATAACAGAAACAGTACACCAACATGAAGCCTCAATCCTGAACATCTATGTTCCAAATACAAGAACAGCCACATATGTAAAAGAAACATTACTAAAGCTTAAGTTGCACATCAAACCCCACAGGTTAATTGTAGGAGACTTCAACACCCCACTCTCTCCAATTAACAGGTCAACCGGACAGAAACCAAAAGAGAAATAACAGAATTAACAGATATCATACTCAAATGAAATTAACAGACATCTATAGAACATTTTACCAAAAAGCAAAAGAATTTACTTTCTTCTCGGCACCTCATGGAACATTCTTTAAATTGACTACATGCTTAGTAACAAAGCAAACCTCAACAGATACAAAAAAATAATTGGAGTAAGCCCCTGTATCTTATCGGATCACCATGGTTTAAGATTAGAATTCAACAGCAACACACAAATTTCAGAAAGCCCACAAACACATGGATATTAAACAGTGCTCTAATTGACCACTGGGTCAAGGAAGAAATAAAGAAAGAGACAAAAGACTTTTTAGAATTCAATGAACATGCAGGTACGATGTACCCAAACCTATGGGACACAGTGAAAGCAGTGCTAAGAGGAAAGTTCATAGCACTAAGTGCCTACATAAAAAAAAAAAAAAAGTGGAGAAAAGCACACACTAGTGACTTAACATCACACCAGAAAGCTGTAGAACAAAAAGAAGCAGACTCACCCAGGAAAAGTAGAAGACAATAAATAATCAAATTGAGGACTGAAATAAACAAAATAGAAACAAAGAAAACAATAACAAAAAAATCCATGAAACAAAGAGCTGGTTCCTTGAGAAAATTAACAAGATAGACAAACAGTTATCCAATCTAATCAAAAGGCAGAAAAACTTCCAAATTATCAAAATCAGAAATGAAAAAGGGGATATAACAACAGACACCGAGGAAAGCCAGAGAATCATTAGGTCATATTACAAAAACCTGTACTCCACATAATTGAAAAATGTAAAAGAAATGGACAAATTTGTGGATAGGTGCCACATACCAAAGTTAAATCAAGACCAAGTGGACAATTTAAATAGATCAATAACCTGCAAGGAAGTAGAAGCTGTCATCAAAATCCCCCCAACGGAGAAAAACAAAGCAAAACAAAAAACCTAATGCTAGAATGGTTTCAGTGCAGAATTCTAACAGAAATTCCAAGAAGAGCTAATACTGATCAAAGTGTTTCACATAATAGAAACAGAAAGAACCTTGTCAAACTCTTTTTGTGAGGCTACAGTTACCTTGATACCAAAACTACATGAAGACTCGTCCAAGAAAGAGAATTACAGAGCAGTCTCACTCTTGAACATAGATTCAAAAATACTCAATAAAATACTGGCAAACTGCATCTAAGAACACATCAAAAAAAGTCATCCACCATGATCATGTCGGCTTCATCCCTGAGATGCGGGGCTGTTTCAGCATATGAAAATCTATCAACAGAATTGACTGTATAAATAAACTGAAAAGAAAAAAATATGATCATCTCATTAGATGCTGAAAAAGTATTCAACCAAATCAAACATCCCTTTATGATAAAGGTCTTGGAGCGATTAGGAAAACAAGGAACATATATAAACATAATAAAAGCAATATACGGCAAGCCAACAGCCAACATCATATTAAATGGAGAGGAACTCAAAGCGAACCCATTAAAATCAGGAACAAGACAAGGCTGTCCACTCACTACTATCTATTCAACATAGTTCTTGAAGTTCTGGTTAGAGCAATACAAATTCAAAAGGAGATCAAGGGGATTCAAATTGGAAAGAAGCTTCAAACTTTCCTTATAGGGAGCATTGGGGTGGAGGGAGTGGGAGGACAAAAGGGAAAGACAAGGATAAAAGGGGAAGGGGAAGGAGAAATTGTTGGTTTGGGATAGTTGAAGTAGAGGAAGGACAGAGATATTTGGACTGAGAGAGGCATTATGGGGATAGCAAGAAACATGGCACTAGAAATTCCCAGGAATGAACAAGGATGACAACAGCTAAGACCCTAAGCAATAAAAGAAAGGGTGCTTGAACTGGCCTTGCCCCATAGTCAGACTGATGAATTTCTTATATATCACCATAGAACCTTCATCTAGCAACTGATGGAAACAGAGGCAGAGAGAGACCTGTATCGGAGCACTGGACTGATCTCCCAAAGTCCAGTCTGCTATGTTATCCCTTTCCTTTCTGACTGCATCCCAAAAGGATCACAAAGAGCTTCCCCAAACATCCCCCAAGAAAAGCTCCAGAAGGATATAATATAACATTACAAACGTAAACAGGAATAGCATTATAAACAACTTCCCAAACTCTAGAATTAACAGAGACATCTTACTGCCTGGATAGCCACCAAAAGTTCTTCTGTATCATTGGGGCATCCAATCTTCAGCCTATATGCCCATGGTACCCAGCAGACTTTTCCGTGAAGCAGGATATTTGAAGATCTGTTCTGCCTGGTAATGGCAAAGTCCATCAGTTGCTTTCTTCTGTGTCCTGAAAAATGTCTGGCAGACACTTTCATGAAGCAGGAACCCTGAAGGATGGTCTCACTTTTAGGCAAGTTCAGCAGTCATTCTTCTGTTGGCCCACATGTCCAGTTCATACAGAATAATATGAAGCAGTCCAGGCAAGAGCAGTTTCTTGCCCAGATGCTTAGCAAACTCCATAAGGAGCCTCTTGGATGCCCATCTTCCTCTTGAAGAAACATGGGCAACATCCCAGTCACAAACCTTTGACCTACAGTTTGTCCTGCCTGAAAGTATGCAAAGCTAGCACAGGACTTGTGGGAAGAGTCAACAAATGCCTGGTGTGACATAAGGTCTGTTATACAAGAAGAAACCCATACCCGACACTTAGGTTTACAAAAAATTAGAGACTAGATAGTTCAGAGGCCCTAGGTAAAAGCAAACACTGCTGATAAAAAAGTAGCAATAAATTGACTCCTAATGATATTCTGTAATAATCATCTATTGGTGCCTTAGCAAGTCATCATCAGAGAAACTTCCTCCAGCAGCAGATGGGAATAGATGCACAGATCCATAGCCAGAGATTATATGGAGAAAGAGTCTAAATCGGAGTTCACCATCAAATCCCTCCTCCGAGAACTTTGGAATCCCACAGGTAGTAAGAACCAGAGGAGATTTAGGATACCAGGAGAACAAGGCCCTCTCAATCAATTAAACAAGGTACATATGAGATCACAGAGATTGAAGCAGCAAGCACAGACCTACATGGGTCTGCACCATTGTGTCTGTGTATATATTACAATGTTTAGCTTAGTCTTTTCATAGGACACATGAGCAAAAGTTTGCTGACATTTGTGCCCACTCTTGGCACTCCTTTTTTACTGCTTAGTTGCCTTGTACAACTTTGCTTCATCTTACTATATTTTATTTTTTATGTTTGGTAATATTATTTCTTTCAAACCTATTCTTTTCTAATGAGAGACAGAAATGTAATGGACCTGGAGGGGAGGGGAGGTAGGGAAGAACTGGAAGAGTAGAAGGAGGAGAAACTATAATTAAGATAATTTGTGTGATAAAACAATCTATTTTCAATAAAAGGAAAAAGTAAAAGAACAAGAAAGAAAAAAAAGAAAGACTGAATGAAAGAAAGAAAGAAAGAGAAAAAGAAAGAAAGAGAGAGAGAAAGAAAGAGAGAGAGAGAGAAAGAAAGAAAGAAAGAAAGAAAGAAAGAAAGAAAGAAAGAAAGGAGGAAAGAAAGAAAGCAGGCAGGCAGGCAACAGATTTGCTATGTGTGAAGCTTCTGAGAGGAGTAGTACACATCTTTGTGATTTTCATATAATAGCATGATACCAACTAAATGGCTGCAAACATACTAGACATAATTCCTACCTTTATTTTTTATTTTATTAATTTTTTTGAGCTCTACATTTTTCTTTGCTCCCCTCTCTGTCTCTCTCCTCCCCCGCAACCATCCCCCAAGGTCCCCATGCCCCCAATTTACTCAGGAGATCTTATCTTTTTCTACTTCCCATGTCGATTAGATCTATGTATGTCTCTCTTAGTGTCCTCATTATTGTCTAAGTTCTCTGGGATTATGATTTGCAGGCTGGATTTTTTTGCTACCTTTATTTTCTTGTTGTTGACAATAAGGAAACTGGTGAATCTTCAACAATTAACTTTGGAATTGATTGAATATAATTTTGTAAAGTTGTCTAATTTCAAGCAGGCATACCACTGATATGGTTCTGGTAAAGCGCAAGCACTACCCATAGCCACTGGAACAAAGGACAGAGAAAATAGCCCATATGTCCTTGATAGGTCTCCAGTGCAAGGAAAGCTACTATAGGATGTATTTACATCGTGAAGTCCTCTCCAATTGTTTGAGCCTCAGTGTGGTGAAAGTTCGTCCCAATATGGAACATTACGTTTAAACAAGATATCCTACTTGTAATCCATGATGGCATATCATGATCTTTTAATATTTCACTTGTTTACATACTTGAAGTTTTCATCTTGGTAACTCTGGAATAAATTAAAGTATTCCCATGTTATAGATAAGTTCCTAAGTTGGTCCACTGAGGTTTAAGGAATTATCAAAACTGGAGAATTACTATAAAAAATTCAAGTTTTGAAAATTTTGGCTGCAATAGGTTTGTCTGTGGCCAATACCTAAAGAGAGTGAAGGAATAAACAGTACCCTAGCCCACTGTGCATTCATGTATAAATTCAGTTTTTCTTCAGCTTTTTTCATCAATACCTTTAACTCCCCTTTTCTCTTCTCAATGTTCATCACATCAAAACCAATTTAAATACTGGAAAATGTTTAGTATTAGAAAAAATTAATAAACTTTCAGTATTTAACTGTGTTTGAACACATAAATACTATTTAAAGCTTATTTATCTTTATTTTATGTGCACAAATCCTTGCCTACTTATATGGATGACCCCTGTGGAAATCGCAAGATGTTATTGGGTTCCCATGGAACTGGAGTTACTGATAGTTGTGATCCATGATGTGAATGGGTTTTGAGAACAAAGCTCAGGTTCTTTCGAAGATAAAAAAGTACTTTCAATCACAAAGCCATCTCTCCAGCCCATAAATATTATTTTTGCCTTTCTTTGTTCATCAGTTCATTTACCTCTTGATTATTCAAAGCTCATATTTTTTGTAGCATTTGCAGCAACAACTCAGCAAAGAAATAAGAATAAATTAGCCTTTCCTTTTGAAGGCTTCCAATTGACTGAAAGATCTATAAAAAATATATAGTTATACATGTGAAAATGGATTTAGAGATAAAGTGCCATGGGAAAAGACTACTAAAAACACAATCACTGCACAAGATCTTTATGGATATATGTTTAAATGAATAAAAGATAAGGGCATTTGGAGGTTAAATAAAAAGCTGCACAAAAAATAGATGTGTTAAATGTATCTAGATTGCTGTTCAAATGTGAGAAGAAAGATATGTTAAATCTTCAAGAGTAATTCAAATATTTTCTGTAAGAAAAATACATTATTTAAGCCAGGACACTTGCATTAAAGCCTCAAATAGATCACATAGACAGCACGTTTGCTTTCGAAATTGTTCAAACAGGTCAAATGCATTTATTTCCTAATGAAGACTGCCATGAGCACTTGCCTCCAGAATACTAGTGCCTTTTACAAATAGCGCATTAGCCCTTTCTATTTCTTTAGTGGCACGCAGCTACCTGCTTATTCCAATAACTAGATGTTTGTGGTCTGAGAAAAAAATGTCATTTCCATTTAGAATTCTCTATTCTGAGACCAATGCCCAGACACCCTGAAATTCTAGTGGTTCCTAAGACAGACATCACTCACAAATAATAACTGTATAAACAATACATCTTCAAAATTACAGTTTTAGCTTCACTTTTCTCTGAAATAACTTCCTAGAAATCTGTTTTCATTAAGATTCTAAGAGGTTTTATGTTAAAAGAGGAGTATTTCTGAATACGAGAAAAAAGCAAAATTCTAAGAAAATTTTCCAGAGTACATTAATATATATACTATCAAATTGCTGCCATATAGTTTTCCCTTCTTTTACAAATGCTTCCCATATTTTTGAATATGGTACTTTAACTTTTCAATCTATTAGGTTGTAGACTAAAGGTATTTATGTACTCTCTGAAAAGCAGGAGAAGGAAAGATTTCACCAAATATTATTGAAATTAAATTTATCCTCATTCAGCACCAAGAAAATAAAAGCGCACTTTATGGCCATAGGGATTTGAGCTTGAGGATGACCAGCAAGAGATCCCTTGTGGAGACTATCCTAGCTCTCATTCTCATTTAACCTGTATTTGACAACAATTCTTCTACCGAGATAGCAGCAAGGACAAACTGAGTCTAAAGGGATGGAAGAAACTTTCACAGCAAATGTTGCCAAGTATTCTTAAGAGCAGAAGACTATGTCTTATCTATCAAGTAGATGGGGCAGCAGATTTAAGGCAGTAAAATTCCATCTAGATAAGCTAGAATTTTAGATGTAAAATGTGTTCTCAGGCTCATGAAGGTTTCATCCACCACAGTAGATTAGTTGATGCCGATTTTTATGTTTGAGAAAATTTTCTAGTCATGATTTCTCTTTAATGGTCTATTTCAAGTACTTCCTTCTAACAAGAGTTAGATAGTAGGGTGTTTTGTCTGCCGAGTTTTCTCATGTAAAGTGACAAAGATCTACTCTGGGTTTTTATTTTATGTCATTAATAAATACAAAACGCCACCCACATGATGGGTTCGGAGAGAGTAGAAACCACACTCAGTTTCTCTATTTCCAAAAGAATAAGAAGTTAACATCATAGTGTTATTTTTAAAACGTGTTTATGTTGACGCTGGTAGAGTTTGTTAAGGTTTCCTGGCAAAGAATTTTAATATATATATAATATATATGTATATATATTATATATATATTAAAATATATATATAAAATAGATAAAAACTGTTCCTACTTAAATTTTAATTTCATTTCAACACAGATTCATTGTAAATATGAAACTTTAAATGGGACAGACATGTATTTAAGTATTTGGTTTTGATCCAATGTTAAAAGCTAAGAATCTCCATGAATTCACTTCTATATGTTGTTATTGATTGTATTACGAATGTGGTTTGTATTTAGTATATTTAATGATCAATTATCCTGTTTATCAATTTTTGGGCCAAAGAGGCAATGACAGGCCCAAAAAAGAGTATATAAAATGAAAATAACCAGTTCTTATTAATAAGCACAGAAAGATATAATATGGACAGTCCAGAAACTGCTTATACAATGAGGATTAAATTACACTGCTATTGAAATCAGGTGGGCTCAAAACCACATTAAACCACCTGACCTCAGAATTTGTTTTATGTAAATTATCAGTTTATAAATGTTTTTCTGGTGGAGAATGAAAGGTGAAATTCATAGGTTTAGAGAATAAGATTATCAAATTTGATATATGCATATCCTACTGAATGAACAAGACTAAACAATGAATATGTGTTTAATTATATATAATTATGAAGAAATGCTTACATTTAGAAATGTTTAAAATGGTAAAAGAAGAAATTAAACCTATACAATTGAAGATACATGAGGATAATGATAGATAATAAAGAACAAACTATACAACTCAAACAGTCCTAGGTTATACAATATAATCCTAGTGCCAAGAGTAACAAGATCTGTTTTCCAGGTCTGGACTCATTATGTTAATATAGACAAGTGTATTTCAGAGACTAATCTAATCTGATGACCTGTACAATGTGAAAATAATAGGGAATTTTTAACTTAATTTGAATTTGAATACTTGCTCAAGTTGATGATTGGAAACATCCTGTAGGGAATATCCCAGGCCCTCAGGTGGGCTTTTGTTCATGAAGTATCAAACCTCAGGTGGGCTAAGTATGGCCTGGATCCTATCTCAGTTTTAGGACTAGCGTGGGTATATTCAGGTTCAGACATGCTCTGGACTGCTAAGGTATAATATTTCTGATTTCCTGATCCAGTTTTTAATGAGATAGGATGTTGTTGGGTTTGCCTACATAGAAATTATTGTGACAGTAGAGCACTACATGAAAAACGACGGGAAGAATGGGGGATGAATTCCTCATAAGTAGATAGAAATAAAGATGAGGGGGCTGGAGAGATGGCTCAGTGGTTAAGAAGGTTGCCTGCTCTTCCAAAGGTCCTGAGTTCAATTCCCAGCAACCACATGGTGGCTCACAACCATCTGTAATGGGGTCTGGTGCCCTCTTCTGGCCTGCAGGCACACACACAGACAGAATATTGTTTACATAATAAAATAAATAAATATTTAAAAGAAGAAATAAAGATGAGATAATCTTTTAAACCATGGTCCATTCACAAATTAGGTCGAGTTTCTTCATTGGAAAAACACAAACTATGAAGTTTGTGTGTCCCATGACCAATACAAGAGGTGGGGTAGTAAGGTGATCTCAGACACAGGAATCGCTTGCTCAGCGCTTGTAGCCCCTCTACCACAGGGAGCAGCTAGCACCTGGTGCTGAAAATGACAACGAGTGGCCTCGTCTTTTGATATGTACTAGAATCCCCATATCTGTCCCCCTCTTTTCCAACTCAGTTTACCAATTCTTTCATCTTCATATATTATCCACTCTCTTGTTTTGTAGCTGCCCTCATCTGATTTTTAGATCTAGAACTTGGAAGATAGTTACTTCATAAAGAAAACAATGAAAGCCTCAAGTAAACCAATCTGCCTTATCGCCACAGACTAAAAAGCATGAAACATGCTACAGTACCATTTGTTAGGTCATTCACAAATGATTTCAAAAATTACATATGTCACCTTTACATGCCATACTGCTTATCCTCATGAAGACAAATACGAAGATCTTTAAGAAAACAATTAAATCATATTCTTTGTATATGATTTCAGAGTTAATAAGAAAAGACACAGTTGAAAGTAAGGCAAGAAGTTACCAATGGATAGTGAGGTAAAGAAAGAAAGAAATTATTAAATGAAGAAATAACTAAAGCTTCAAAAGTATAAATCAAAATGCTGAAAACAGCAATTACACAAAAAAGATTTCCCACTGTGAAGAAAGAAAAAGACAACAAACATTAGACACAGGAAAGGGATGGGGTAAGCAGGACTTGTCTGGATATCGTGAAAACCTCTAACAACATTTAATGACCCAGGGATGTTGCTCCTAGACATACATGCTCCTTCCCTAATCTTACATGAGAATGTGCATGTGATCTGGAGCTATATTTTCATGAAAAAATGATGTTATTTGATGAAGAACTAATATATCAGTTTCTGAAAGAAATTAGCACCTACCTGGATAGCTATGTGGTCAAGTCTGCACTGCTAAGGCACAGTACACTTTAGTTACTGATTACTTTGTAGTGTACAGATGTGAAACCAGGAGTGAATCTCTTCTGCGGAGTGTCTATGCTATAGCAGCACAAGCTGCATAGCCCCCAATGTTATATCAATTAACATACCCCATACTTTTTTAGTAAAATACTTAAATAAAATAAACAGAAACAAAATTCAACGGTTGTATATGATGGCATTAAAAAAGCAAGTATATAAACTATTTAAGAAAGAAAGATGTTAGTGTGCTTTGAACGACAAAGTAACCTAAGTCCTCTGTACCTGAAGTACTCAGAAAAGTTGTACTGTTTGTCAAAGAGTGTCGCAAGTCTTTACTGCTCCTCATCATGAGACATCTTTTTGTTTTCCTATGAATCATTTTAGGTATCTTGAATCTATCTGGTCACAGTCCTCTCATTTTGTGCTCCAGGGGAGGCCAGCTTCTGTCAAAGCTCCTGCAGTACCCGATTTCACGCTGTTGCCATCAGTGGTTAGCATGAGAGCTGACAATTGTAGGTTAGCCCAGCCATCACATACAGATTCCAGACATGTCGGAAGTCATCTCGAAAACCCCAGAATAGGCCATCTGCCAGGTGAACACCACCAAAGAGTGAACTTTAATGATTTGTGAAATATAAGGAGCATTTATACACCAATTGTATTGGTAGGGGAATATCCGGGCTAGATCATGCCTCAACTCCTAATTCATAGAATCAATACATGACAAACTGTGCTTGGGATGAAAAACCAAATTTCTGGAAAATTCGTGAAATGGGAGCAAAATTCTAGAGCCACAAAAAAAAAAAAAAAAAAAAAACAGCAAAAGAGGCTGTATGTGAGAAACAAATGTGAACTAAAAGATAAAAGAGATAAAAGTAGACCTGTTAAAATTTAGAAAAGGTGTCTGAATCTCAGAGTTGTTCATACCAAGGCTGCCACTAATGCTCACTTTTTTTCTTTTCCTTGTTCTTTACCCTCATGCCTAGTCCCTAAAGCAAAGGCCCGAGTCAGAGACTAACACACCTCTTCAGTGTTGCTAAATCATCATGTTTGTGCCACACACCCAGGGGCGAGGTGGCAGAAAATGGTCTCAGCATTCAAAAGATTTGAAGAAGCCAGTTATTTCAAAATAGCATTGACATTAGTACTGGGATTAGATACAAAAATTTTAATTACCAAGGAAATTAAATTAATTTTCCGGAGTTAAAAATGTACATGTCTAATGTATAGATTCTAATCCAGATTTTAACTTCGGTTTCCTTCTTTTAAAGTTAGAATCTTAGCTTTTGTGTCTCAGGCTCCAGAGAATTACATAAATGGGAATCATAGCTTTCATGACTTCCAGGTTTGTGTGAGTAAAGTTGTATATATGTCTTTCTCTGAATATACATTTATTTGCTTTACCAATTTTCGCCAACATCATTTAAAAACTATATTATTTTACAAAACTAAGTAAATCACATAAGTTTTCACATGTACCTCTCATTTATAAAAATATTTTAAATTATAACTGACATAAAAGTGAATATAAACATAATTATTTATAAAATATTTGATCTATGCCAGGGGAATCTATTATTTTTCTCTAGACAACCTTAAAATTACACTTATAAATCACAAAGTCTTTATGGCAACTCAAGTACTGCAATATTATCTTCAAACCATTTACCTTATTAATGCTCACAAGTACTTATAGATAAATATTAACAGTCCTATCTATTTCAATCAGTCTGTGTAACTTATCTAAGGTTAATAGCTAGTGCTCCATTAGGACGTCTCACTACAAAAGTTAAGCAGAGATGTTTACTTTGTTAATGAGAAAAAGAAAGAAAAGGATAAAATAAATAAATAGCATCACTTGGCATGAAGCATGGATAAAAACTAGAGATTTGATAATTGATGGCATGAGCAGAGCTCAGGTCTGGGAGATGGGCTCTGGTCCTACATGCTTTGTCACTATGAAGTATCCCTGGATACTCCAGGTTGACAAACACGAGCTCTCTTTCTCCATTACTACAGCGGGGATTATCCTGCTGCTTTTTTTTTCTGTCATTGAACTGCAGATTTTTGCTCCCTTTCATTTTCCCATTAAACTGGGTTATACAGATAAGTATTACCAATGAACATTTACTTTTTAAATATATTTTTGGGCTTACATTTCTTAATCACTGTTCTATAGCTTGAAGGTATACCATGACCAAGATAACTCCTATGAAAAAATAAATTTAATTAGGAGCTTGCTTACAGTTTCAGAGGGTTAGTTCATTATCACCTTAGTGGGGAACACGGGGACATGGTTCTGGGGCAGTAGCTGAGAACTCTATGTCTTGATCCTCAGAAAGAACAGGGAAAGACACACTGGACCTACTGTGGATTTTTAAAATCTCAAAGGCCCAACCTCAGTGACGCACCTCCTCCACCAAGGCAATAATTCTTAATCCGTCCCAGCAGTCCAACAACTGGGAAACAAACATTCACATAAACAAACCCATGGATGGGGTGTTTCCACTCTCACTGAAACTACCACAGTATCTGTGTTCACATGTGCCTATGAAAGGCAGCTGTCAATGTTGGTTGTATTTATCAAATGTGTTCTACTTAATTTTTTAAAAGGTCTAACACAGAAACTGGAGTGGACAGACCCTGATAGACTTGGTGAGAATTAAGCCCTGTGCACCCAGCACAGTTTTTGCTGCTATGCCCAGGTGTTTTCAACACTAAATTCAGGGAACCAAAATCCAGTTCTTAGAGTTAGCTAATAAGCACTTTGTTGATTTAGCTATTTTCCCAATCCAAGCAAAATACATTTATGTTACTAGTTGCTAGAACATTTTCTTCAAGTGTTTTGTACTTATTGTTCTTAACACTTACATTTGATAAAATATTCAGTATAGCAGGAGAAAATGATGTCAGAATTTCATGTATTTCTTTTCTTTTTAAGGCAGGGTTTCTTTCTGTAACCTTGGCTGACCTTGGACTAGCTGTGTGGACCAGGCTCGCCTCAAAGTCACAGAGATCCATGTGCCTCTGTCTCCCAAGTGCTGGAATTAAAGGTATATTACCTTCACCTGGGTTCATGTAATTTTTAATACAAAAGTTTCTAATATGAAAATATACTTTCAGTATTACTTTTCTAAGTATTATGGTATAGGATGGATTTTATGATCCTATTCAGCATCTTGTAAAATGTCTGTTTACTCAGAGAGATATTTTTGTCAGTACTAGTTTAGGTATCATCTGATAGTAACAGATAAAAACATTTATAGCCTCTCTGGCCAAGGTCAAGTGCAGGCTGTAGTGGCCCCTTAAAACTGACTGTGGAAACATTACAGCGTAAGTAGAGAAGATTGGACATGGGACATGGGTTGTCCTTATAAATAAAACACAAATATTATGCTAATTCATGCATTTGCTGTTTTTCCCACACAGCCACCCACTTTACTACTGTTTGGCAAGAGCAACAGAGGAAAACAGACTGCCGTGGGCACGCTGACACGAATGAACAGGGCTGGCTGACATCCCTTCAGAATAGACACACAAAATCCTGACAAATAGCCTAGGAACTACAGCATTCATTTCCTTCCTTGCTTATTTCACTAAAATAAACAAAACATGGATCATAAAAATGGGGAAAATCTGCTAAAGGAAATAGAGCAGAATAGATAGGAAGTGTCACTATGTGGCCAATCAATCATCAGCCTTGGCCTTTTAGCGTCCTATTTTCTCTTGGGGTTTTCATTTATGACAAACTATAACAAATTTGAGAGTATAAATACACAGAGATTTTATGTTTTCTTAGCAGGAAAAAAGATCTACATTGACAATGTACACAAATGTAAATTTCTAGCTACTGACCTACAGTTTTCACATAAGCAATCGCTTAGTTTGATACACAAAATCTTTTAAAAATCTTTTTATTTGGTCATTTTTCATCTAAGATATGTGGTTTTTTTATCTATCTAGTCATATATTTAGTCTGTCTGTCTGTCTAACTATCTATCATATATCTATTTACCTAGCTATCTGCTAGAAGTACAACTATTTGGCAGGCATAAATATACATGAAAAAATATGATTTTAAAATGTAAGTGTTGACTAGGTGCCATGGAAACTAATGGCAGGGACAAGGCAGGGACGAGGACACAGATGTCTGCTACACAGAGTACCAAGCAGAACAGCATTTTAGTGGGAAGGACCATGATTTGCTAGGGCTGAGATTATACAATGCCTTCACAGGAGGAGTATTTTTGATTATTAGAAAGAATTATATGGGCAAATATTTTTGCAGTGGGGTATAAAGTTAGAACCCTGTAACAAAATCTATGATCAAAGTATGATTATACTATTGTAACCTACAGGGACATATCAGTAAATTCCATAATTTTGTAAGATTATCTTTATAGCACCAGCAAGGTAAGGCAACTTTAGTAATGCTGAAAAATATTCTAAATGTTAAAAAAATAATCAGAGTCAAATTGCAATAGTCAGTGTTTCTCAAAGAAATCATCCTGTAAAAAATATGAAATAGACCTACATATCAGCAATTCACATAATTTTTTGATTAATTAGTTGTATACAGAGGACAGGGAACTATTAAGCATCACAGGGTAGAGGCTTCATGGGAATGAAGATGAATGCATGTGCTATATATGAGGAATGGGTAATATGGAGGATTAAGTATGTGAGGCATGAGAACAGGTTAGAAGAGGAAGCATTGGATGCCAATACTGACTATAAAGATGTTAGATAAGTCCTAAGGAAATTTATTACTGGAGAAGCTTTCTCAAATATATATCGACATAAATACAAAAGAAGTTTAAATGGAGTTTTTTTTTTTTTTGAGCTGTTTGTTAGTGAATCCTATACAGTTCAAACAAGCCAAACTACTCTCTCTGCTCTGGGATACTCTCCAGAAAACAACAGTTGATACGAGCCACAAGTATTATACAGTAAAATACTGCTGACAGATTACCAGACAGACGCACAAGTGTACAACGCATAAGGAAACAGATTTGCAAAGCTTCGGGAACACTTGTCTTTTGGAATAGTCACTGTCAATTTTGTAGAAATCTTGTGAAATCGGGACGTTTCTCACTTCCATAATGGGATTCATCTCAAAATATCCCAGCAGTGTATAAATCACTCTCGAAACCTGCCTGACTTTTCCTGTACTGACAACTGTATACCTTTCTCCACATCATGGAGCTCTGATGTGAGAGCAGTCACTAAGCCAAACCTTTGTTCTCATAATCAAATCTATATAAACCAGACCCCCACAATTATCTGTATTGACAGAATGCATTGGCAAGAAAGGAGCCCTAAGCAGGAGGCACTGAGCAGAGAGACAGTGTGTCTGTGCTTACTAATAAACATGTCTGGGTGGCCCTGAATTCTCTAGCAGCAGACGCAGGAAGGTGTAATCTACAAGCTTTTGCTCTACCTTAACATGCTATTAGTATTCTCTAGTTACCTTTACCTTTCATTTGACACAAGTTTTGTTCTAGGAAATTAACTGCTTGTGCGTTTACCCCAAAAATATACAGGAAAACAGCTTTGGTCACTAAACCAACCCCAGAGAAAGAAATTCCTTTTCACCCTGAGAGCCAAGTTCCATCCTAATCCTTCATTATCTGTCAGGGAACTTCATAGCCATGTCCCTTCTGAGACTAAGATGCCTACCTTGCCAGTATTTTGTCAGTCCTGTTAGCCTTAAAAATACAAGCCTGTTAACTATATCTGTGTGGATATATAAGCTGGAAATATTGTTGGTTGGCTTGACAGTGAGGAACATCCAAAGAAGAACATAGAGGCGAAACATCGATAAGGGGACTATCAAGAGAGCACAGAAAGAATAAATAGGACATGATAAAAAACACTTATGTGAGCTAATTTATTTCATTTACCCCCAGACCTTACTAGTCAGGATTTTATCAGCTATAGCAATCCTTCTGAATTATGAGAGGTTTAATCTCCACATAAATCTTGATAAATAGTAAAATCCTGTTGTTAAAGAAGTTACATACTTGGGCAGAGAATATGGAAAATTCAAGCTGGCGTGGGAATGGAAACATCATCCCTACTGACTAGCTTTCACAGCGCTGAATGGAATTGTGTGCATGGACAAAGGAGAAAAAAAATCAATCAGTTTTACCCAGTAGTTATCCCTATGAGGTACAACAATGGCCAGGTTAGCAAGGTGCAATGGTGGGAAAAAAATCATAAAAATAACCAATCACTTTCTGAATTGATTTAAGGCTCACTCCACAAGATGGAACCTATACATGTGACCATTAATCAGGAAGAAGAACATGTGTCTAAACAGGTCACTGGATCTGGAGAGAACCCATTAGTATTAGTCTACTAAATGGACATAGTTTTAGACCGACTTATCCCTGTGATTATAGATTGGTTTATCTCCTTTTGGCTTTTTGAGACAGGATTTCTCTGTGTAACTTTGGTACCAGGCCTGGACTAACTCTTATAGACCAGGCTGGCTCAAACTCACCGAGATACACTGTCTTTGCCTCCTGAGTGCTGGAATTAAAGGTGTGTGCCTCCACTGCCTGGTTGATTAGCAACTCTCTTACCTCTCACAAGAGATGCTTCTTTTTGCTGTAGATGGAGATTAACACAGAGACTAACAACTAGCCAAGGTAAGAAGAGACCATGGAGTGCTTAAACCTAAATGAGATAGCTACATCATGGGCCAGTTCTCTCAAAGTTCAGAGATCACAGTGGAAGAACAGGTATCAAGACTGTAAGAGTCAGAGAAAGTAGATGACCACAACAAAAGAGTCCTCTTAATAGAACAGGGCAGCTGCACATATGAACTCACAGCAAGTGTGATACTATGAATAAAAACTGCACAAGGTCAAGCTGAACAATATCCCAGGATGGAGGGGAAAATAATCATGGAGAGGAGCCCTTAGCTGAAAAGGTATTGCCAATTGGGGCTGCTGCAGAGGGAGGGTGAGTTTTCTTTAGGGATATATTGGCAGCACTCAGTGAACTCACTGAGCTTAATAGGAAAGAGAGAGGGGGAGAGAAGCAGAGAGAGAGAAAGAGGGGAGTGAGGAAGAGAGAAAGAGAAAGAAAATACATGTAATATACGAGACTGGAAGTGAGTAATGGTTGAGAATAATGGAGGGAATTAAGAGTGGATGTAATCAAAACATACTATATGTATGCACAAACCTTTCAAACAATTTTCACTATTTGATACACAAAGTTTAAAATATTTTATATAAAAAGGCCACAAAATAACCCTGCTTAACTAAAATGAAACAAAGCATGTTATTAAATGAAAATCATAGCTATAAGTCCAATATTATGTTTAATATGGAAATAATTATTAGTTTAATTAATATTTCTAGAACAAATTAACAAGACAAAATTTCATTTAAAATAGAATCATATTATTAAGAACTTACCACAGATAAAAATGGCAGTCAATTCAACCAAATTCAATATCATGTTATGCAGTGATTTAAATAGCCATTTATATTAATTATGCATCAGTTTTCATTTTTCCCATGCTTTCAAAATGAAACAAGAGCTTCCATTACCAAAAATCTGTTTAAATTTTTTATGTACTCTTAACTTATGTTCTCCTTCTATTTTCTATAATTCACCATAGATTTCACATTTAATCTCAAATATGAATAATTAAAATGTGATGTGTTATTTCAACTGAGTTGTCACTTTTCAGTTTACCCCACTGGAACTTAAAACTTTAATTGGTGGTGAGAGGAGGTGGGTATATTTAGTCTTCATTTTGAACTTTATCAGTATGATACACATTTGATGAATTTTATTTTGTTATTTCATGGGATTATAATATTATAGATAAATTGTGATAGAAGAGAGAGTTGCTGGATAAACACACACATAAATAAATATAAAATAAATAAATATAAATATACACGGAAAGAGGCAGAGAAACCTAGAGAGAGGCATAGGCAGATAAGAAGGAAAGAGATTGAAGGATCATATATAAACATGTGGATACTGACTGAGTAGCTGAACCCACTAATCTTGACCTATTTTTTCAGGTTATTTTTTTGCACTACTTTTATTATTTCTAGTCACCTTTAAGCATACATATCTTGTTAGTAAGTGGTAAAGTTACCAGTTCATCAATTACCCGTTCTTTCCAAAACTTTACTATGAATTAAATTGAATAAAAAAAATCACCAGTGTTTGAAAATTGAAATTCTTATGGAGATGTTTGATATTTCGAGGTGTCATAAATCTTAAACTTAGATCATTACTATTCCATGAAAATGTGGCTTTTATTTTCTTAAAGTCAAAATTTTGGCTATATAAATTAATACAGAAATTCACTGAAACATATTTCCAAAAGGACACCGATATAATTTTTAGTTCCAAAAAGCTGAAAACTATTTGTAAACTCTTTTAGGCAACATTTAATAAAGGGCAATTTAAGGAAGAGGTATCAAGAAAGTCATTAAATCAGAGAAGTTACATGCACACCCATTACCTAGAAGCCTAAACTGCTTACAACTTTGTCCTGATAATTAGGTTGAACAAAGTTCTACCAGAATGAAAAATAGCTTCTCCTTCACAAAGAATGGCTGCCACATTTATCAGGCCATTGGTTGATATTCACCCACTGAACACTCACTTCAGTGGGCAGGATACTGAATGTCAGGACAATCAACATGTAACTGAGTGCTCAAATCTAGGCTCTGTTGTTAATGAAGGTCTGTGTTAATAGTTATTATTCCCGGAAAACAATTGGAAACTTGGGCTGTTTCTAACAATAACAGCCAGGGTTTCTCCATTTTCATTATTGAAAGTTTATTAAAATTTATCACATCAAGTGGAAATCTATTCCCTTTCCATTTTAATACTGTGGTTATCAGAGTTAGTATATTTAGAACCATTGATGAATGTTTCTATGATTACAGGATTTTATAAACAAATTGTGATAAGAGTTCCTACTCAACCTCTCAGTCATTTCTCACTAGATCTCCCTAGAAGGTAAATACCTAACGTGTAGTGAGGAGCTGCGGGCCTGCTTTTTGTCCCACCCGTCTCCCGGCCACTGGCTAGCTTATGCCCCGAAATAACAACACACAAACTGTATTCTTTTAAACACTGCCTGGCCCATTAGTTTCAGCCTTAACCCATATTTAATAATCTGTGTAACACCACGAGTGGTGTCTTACCGGGAAGGATTCAGCATGTCTGACCTGGTGGCTGGCTTAATGGCAACTGGCTCATAGAGCAGAGGCGGGGCAATTGTCTGAGCCATCTACCTCACTTCCTTCTTCCTGTTCTGTCTACTCCACCCACCTATGTTCTAACCTATTAGGCCAAGCAGTTTCTTTATTATTTAACCAATGAAATCATCAGATAGATAGAAGACACACCTACATCACCTAACCACTGGTTTAATGTGTCCAAATAGTCTTCTACACAATATCTTCTTTTAGTAAAATCCTCTGTTCTCCCAGTTCTTATTTCTTACTTCCTTTACTTTGCTTATATGACAACTACTAATGGTTACAGTTAATCTGGTCTTTTTCTTTCATTGAAACATTATTCAGACACTTTTCTCTTGACTTATAAGATACTTAAATAAAACATATACATATCCAATATACAGTAGTGATAAAATTTTCTGTTATTAAGTCATACAAAATCCTTAGTTTTTCAGTTTTAAAAATGACTCATGCTTTATTAGTATAACTTTTGCACCAAGAATGAATAGACTACTTAAAATGTTAAAAAAGTACACAGATGACATGACAGACAACTCAATAGTGACAGTTCCTCCCCTTCATCTACTGTTCGTCTTCCCTCTGTTAGAGAAGGTCTATCTGTAGCTCAAACTGGCCTTGAAATTACTACTACAGACTGCCCTGCAAATTCAGATGCTGGAATAATAAACATTATTCTGTGTGTGTGTGTGTGTGTGTGTGTGTGTGTGTGTGTGTGTGTGCATGCACAGTTGTACATACACCACACACACACTCACACACACACACACACACACACACACACCAGTAAATCTAACTGTGGAGAGGGAAGGTCTGAAAAATACTTTTCATTAATGAGAACATATTTTCATCCTTTTTACGATAACATACATAAATTAGAAACCTTTAATTGTTTGACATGTTTCATTGACATAATTTAGTTTATGTGTATAGACTGGTACCTATGCCGTCGACCGTGTTAATAAATAATTCATATGTATTCATGTGCTCTAACTGTAGCTCTTTCACACCAAGTGAGTTGTAGCCAAGCAGTTAACAACATAATGGCCATTAACTCTTACTCTGTTGTTGATGAAAGTGGCACACTGGTTCTATGCCTCACTCGGCTTCTGTTTCCCAGAAACCTCTTTTCCTTCCCTTGCAAAATCCTAACCATTGTTTCTAATGTGTCTTTTCTTTCCAAACTTATATTTATTTTCCTTCATTCTTTTACATGGAAGACTTGCTTATCTCATTTAATATAGATATATAAAACAGTATTTTATAAATAATCTGTATGAATATATAAATGGAGAATGCCTCCCAGGGATATGAATACTAGAACCAGAGGCAATCTGTCACTAAGAATTTATATGTATAGTCAGAAAGTGAACGCTGTCTGTCATGATTTTTATTTGCTTTTTTGCTTTTGAATGTGACTGCCATAACCTCACCTTAGCTTGATGGGGGATGCTAACGAACATAGCTAACTGTGTTCAGGAAACCATTATTCAGTTCAGGAAAGACAAGCTATTCCAAGTCGTTTAAAGTCAACTCCAACTTGTTTAGTCATTTTCTTAAGAGTTCATGTAAGTAGGTCATCCCTTATGTGAACTCACATTGTATTTTAAATAGCAAAAAAATGAGTATAATGTAAGAATTCCAGCAGATGAGATTTGCCAGGACAACTAATATTGGGGACTTAGCCTGAGAGTTTAAAAATAAGCAGTATGTAGTCTAACCAGCACGTATACCAATGACTTTGTGTAAATGACAGCTGCCTCATGTCAGAGTGATCCTCTCAATTCTGTAAAGAATTAGAATGGAAAGTTTAATCAATTATATAACTCATAAGCTGCTCAGTTTTAGTGATGACAGAATTAAATAATGAAATGAGGACACTATGAAAAACTGACAAGATGAAAGTGGTTACGATAAAGCTTCTCTGCATGCACTGGGGCCATATTTGATCCATATTTAATCTTCTTACATTAAATAAACTTTCAGCCATCTCCTGACTTTCAAAAGGACAAAGAGAAATCCTGCATCTTATGAAGTGCTTTGGATCATTTGCACAAACTCAGAAATTATTAAAGTTCTACCTTGACCAGTTAACAAGTTTTGAGACTTGAAAATTAATCATGAACTCCTCAAAATCAACTGAGATAAAACTTTTTTTTCCCACTTTTACTTTCTTGAGACAGCACTTTCTGTGTAACTGCCGTGGCTGTCCTGGAACTCACTTTTTGGAGCAGGCTCGTCTCGAACTAAAGGTGATCTGCCTGCCTCTGCTTCCTGCAAGCTTGGATTAAAGATATGTGCCACTACTGTAAAACTAATTTATTAGGAATTTCAAACTACTTCAATCATTGTATACAGAAAATTATAATCATTAGAGCAATATATGTTTAAGGTCAAAAATCCATTTAAATACATAGGCAATTTTGTTGTCTGAATTCTAGAAGGTAGTTACTATTTGGTGAATCAATCCATAGTAGAATGTAAGTGATACTCACTTTAGATATACTTGGAAATGTCTTAGATTTGATAATAACAATCATGTTATTGTGTGAGGTTAATTATCTGAAGTAATTGTTGTGGTATTTATCTTCACACACAATTTTCTAAGATTTCTAATAAATATGATTTATATCATTTGATGATTACTATTATAGATAGTGAATTCAAGATAATATAATTAATGCATTTAATTAACATAATGGGAAATAATATAATTTAATATATTTAAAAGTATAACTATTACAAATACTACTTATTTGAATAAAGTCATAAACATATTCATATAGAGAATTGTGGTGGTATGAATAGGTATGGTCTCTGAAGGCTTGGATGGTAAAGAGTAGCAATTGAGGAGGTGTGGCCTTGTTGGAGGATGTGTGGACTTTTAGAGAAGTGTCCCACTAAGGAAGCGGGCTTTGGAGTCTCATAGATGCTCAAGTTACTCTCAGTGTGACGCACAGACTACTTCTACTGCTTGTGGATCAAGATTCAGAATTCTCAGCTCCTTCTCCATTGTTATATCTTCCTGTGTATCACATGTCATGACAATAATGGGCTAAACCTCTTAAACTGTAGCCAGTCACAGTTAAATGGTTTCCCTTAGAAGAGTTTGGTCATGGTGTCTCTTCACCAGATAACACAAGAGCTGTCTGAGTCTGGTCTTCTGTTACTTATTTTATCTGAAAGATCGCTGTTTTACTGGGGGGAAAAAGTGGAGTGTTTTCTTTATAAAATTAATAGAGAATTTTTTAGGTCTCTAAAATATTTAAGACCATATTATTAGATCATACTATTAGAAAATACAGAATGATCAAAGAAACAGTGACTCCTAAGATAGAAACATTTTACTTCAATACAGTATAACAGATCTAATGTATGCAAATACTTAAGAGAAAATATTTCATAACATATAAGGTTATTGTCAAAATACATAAAGATCTGTGAATTCTTAAAAAGACAAAATATCCAAAAGTAAATGAATCAAGTAAATTAGTTTTAAAAATTACAAAAGTTTGGGGGGAGGGCCTTGGACTTCCCACAGGGCAGGGTACCCTGCCCTCTCTTAGGACTGGAAAGGGGTGGGAGAGAGGGAGAGGGTAGTGGGAAGGAAATGGGAGGAGGGGAGGAGATGAAAATTTTGAAAGGTATTATTTATAAAGCAAAAATATAATAAAATAAAAAAAGATATTGGCCAACTTTGGGTGTGGTCTCATGTACTATAAATGCAGATGAAAAGCATATGTGGGTCTCTTGGCTGCTGGATTCGGTTCCACTTCCCAGCACTCACAGAGGACTGTGGATCACTACTCTTTCTGTGAGTTTATCCCCAGATAAATAAACCTTTATTATGCTCAAAACATATAAAAGCTTTCTTCACAGAAGAAATTTAAATGTTAGCAAAAAAACTAACTGAAGAAGTTGTTGATTCTTTAAGGACAATGCAAGAGAAAGAATAAGACAGCTATGAATAAAATCATACATGCATAATCCAGGAAAGGGAAATTTAAAGGTTTATATTTTTTTTATTGGTTTTTCGAGACAGGGTTTCTCTGCAGCTTTAGAGCCTGTCCTGGAGCTAGCTCTTGTAGACCAGGCTGGTCTCGAACTCACAGAGATCTGCCTGCCTCTGCCTCCCGAGTGCTGGGATTAAAGGCGCGCACCACCACCGCCCAGCTAAAGGTTTATTTAATAAGGTAAGAGAACAAGAGATAGTTATAGGAAAAATATCCTCTTTCAGAGGAGGGGGTGGAAAGATAATAGGGGCCAGGGGATCAGGGGATCAGTGGTGATAATGCTCAAGTAGGCTCCCTTTTAGGAAGCTAGGAAGCTGATTTTTTCGTGTGTGTGTGTGTGTGTGTGTGTGTGTGTGTGTGTGTGTGTGATAACTTTCAAGAGAGGTACAGAACTCTTTTCTAAATATGGAGCTTGTCTTACCTAGAATATAAATCAGATTACTGCAGCATTACTGAAGAAGGTATGTTGTATCCTGAACGTAAAAACCTTTAGAGGTATGTTTCTAGAATCCTTCTATTTAATTTCCCCTTTGTTTCTGTTCAAAGCAAGACCAAAAACTGTCAACTGAGAAAAGGAGAACCCTGGGGTGATATCCAGGGAGCTGCCTCTAGTCTGCTGGCATCCAGCTAGAAATCCACCTCTCCAAAGAAAGAAAATCAATATTAATAGAACAGCAACTGTTTCAAATACGTTATTTTATGAGTACACTCAATTTTCAAGTTCCTAAAATCTTTATTCATGACTAACAGGAAGAAAATGAACACCCGCATTTACAAGGTTTGTTCTGTGAAGAGTGGTTTTTACGTACATCATTTCATTTAAAAGGATTTGCTGGGGTAGTCAGATTGGCTCTAGCTAAAACAGCCCAATTACTAGTAAAATCTTCCTCATGCCTTAAGGGCTGATGGGCTTTAAAATCCATGATGCGAGACTGGATATCAGCATCCTTACAAAGACAGCCAGAAAGCACACTACACACATACTATTCTTTCCAGCACTGACAAGCGGCAGTGCTATACTCATTTACACTCCAGTTACAGATGGGATTAGAAACATACCCATGTTTTCAAAGTAGCCAAATGGCAAATGGGTGCAGGCCAATACAATCAGGATATCAGCAAGCAACAAAGTAGTCAAAGAAAAGTGGTTAGCGTGTGCAGCTCTTCACAGGTTCCTGAAGAATATCAATCCATTCAGGATTCAGAGAAAATAGAAATCAACAGGTGTAAAACTACCTTGATTTTATGTGTTTAGGAAATTTGTATTAATATGGTTTTGATTCTTTACAATCATTTAGTCCTTGTGAGGAGGGTTGCTATACAGTGTACTTCAATAATTATCTAAAGTTATAAAAACTGGCCACATATAAACTGCTAGGACTTTCATTCCAAGCATATGGAGTCCGTCTTCAACTTTGTTCTATCTATTGGTACTTAACCTGGTTCTGGATAATAGAGGAGGGGCAGAGCTTTGGATTTGATTACTTGGTATAAGCTAGACATCTATGGGTAATTCAACAGAAAGCAAAACAAGGTGGCTCCCATCTAAATGCATGGTTTCTTAGTTCTTCAAGTTAGCACATAAATATTTTCAAGCTCTACAAAGTTATAGGAACATTTCTAGATACTAGGAATGTCAACATCTGAAAGACTTTAGACAGAGATAAGTAATTAAAGCTAACACAGCACTGTAAGAGCTTATAGCCCTATTTAGGGTGTCTGCGTTCATTTCAGTTTCACTGCTGTGACAAATCACCCTGATCAGTAAACACATTGAGGTAGAAAGGTGGCATATACTTCTAGGTTATAGTTCATGACAGCTTAGAAGTCACAGTGGCAGGAGCTCAAAGTAGCTAGTCCTGCCACACTCACTTTCAAGAGCAGAGAGAACTACATGCATTCAGGCCTGCTAACTTGCTTACTTGCTTGCTTGCTTTTCTCCTCTCTTTTACAAGACCCTTTGCCTTGGGGATTGTCCATTCCACAGTGGGCTGTGTCTTCCCTCATCAACCTATGCATACATATTTGTGTGTTCATTACCGTGATGAAATTATTTTAATTATGCATGCAAATGCCTGCATTTCCCTTTTACAAATTCACTTATTGACAAAAGACACACAAAGACAGAAACTAATCACTCAGAAAATGATGAATGCTTTTAGCATTTTGACTTTAACTGCAGAATCCATCAAAATTTATGGTAAATTAAATAATGACTAAAACCTTTATTATAAAAAAAAACAGATTTCAGCTGGGCGGTGGTGGCACGTGCATTTAATCCCAGCACTTGCAAGGAAGAGAAAGGCAGAACTCTGTGAGTTCAAGACTAGCCTGGTCTACAGAGCAAGTTCCAGGAGAGGCTCCCAAAGCTACAGAGAAACCCTGTCTTGAGAAAAAAAAATCATTTTTAGCTTCCTGTATATCATTACTAGGGTAAGATTGTCATCTACAACCTGACAAAACTTCTGTTTGTTTAGTCATCTAAATGTAGCTTCTGACCTGTGTGAAATCTCAGTTTCCTATTGAGAAATCATAATTTCTTATTTTTAGTTTCTACATTTGTAGGCAGATTGTCCCATATACTTAATGTAGAGTGTTAAACTCTCAATGGCTCTTATAAGATTTTAAGGAATTTTAATCCATTCTTTTCATCTCTCTCTCTCTCTCTCTCTCTCTCTCTCTCTCTCTCTCTCTCTCTCTCTCTCTCTCTCTCTCTCTCTCTCTTACTTGCAAACGTACAAATCTGTGTAGTAGGAACAGGTCAATCCCAAGTGCTCATGAATGTGTTAGAACATGGGCACTTCCCTGGTGATACAAACAGCTCTGCTCCCCATTTCCAAGTCCTGAGATCAGATGGAGACTGCCTCATGTGATGTTTGTGAGATGGACCATTTCTGTGCCATTTGAAAACAAGTTGTCATTCATCTACTTTTTAGCTCAATTAATAATTACAAAAAATGTCTAATGCTGAGACTTTAAGATCAATGCCTTGCAAATAAGAAATTTTTGTTGCTACACAATTTGATATAGAGAAAATTCGAATGCCTTAACAATGAACTTAAAGCTGTCTCCCAACTGTCATTTTCTGCAGTGGGACAGGAATGAACATTGTCCAATGTTTCTCTATCTATAGGAGTTCAAAGTTTACCACATGCTATAATAATAATAACAATAATAATAATAATAATAATAATAAATCTCTGCTTCATTCCCTAAATTTTCATTAACTAAACTCATACAAGAGCAGCATTAATAATGGCAACAGTAACTCATCGCTTTCCATTCATAGACATTAACAACACTGTGTGTGTGTAGTGTACACAGGTGTGCTAACCAGACATTTACATGTGCTGTTGCTTGTTGTTCCAGTACATTGAACTCCTAGAAAGCTCATTTGCTGTCCTCAGTCCCTGACCCTCTCCTATAGAAAAGGTTGTGTGTTTTTTTAATCATATGAGCTTACCGCAGGCTCACAATCCTATGATTATTCCCTGTGACTTTCACCCCTTTGCGCATTAATGAATTTGCATGCCTTTTCTTCTTGTCAGTTCATTTCAGTCAGAGAGAAAAGGTCTCTTAGCCCACCATAGCATTACTTTCCATGCATTATTTCCACTGGGGATTAACACATTGCATGTTTCCAATAATTCCCGATCATTCATGCTGTTAATGCAAGCTTCATTTATTTCCTCATAATACATTTCTTTCATTCATTAGTTCTTTGTTTATTTTGTACCTTAATGTCTCTACAAGCAATGATTTTCATTCAAGAAATGCCAACAAAATAATATGGAAAGGTTATATAAATGTCACTGCTTTCCCGCAGATTTTACATATTCTGTTGAACTCTGAATATCTGGACAGAATTTCTACAATAAAGAAAATACTTGTAGTCGTGAAGTAGTGTTCCTTGAAATAGCATTTGACTTGACAGAGAGAGGCTTGAAAAAAGTGTAAAAAGGTCCTTCTATTGACACGTTCACATATACAATACCTCCAGTTTTCTTTCTGATATAGAATTCTGGATCATAAGAAGGTCCATACTAGCTTTTCCATTCTTCATACTTGTTTATTATAAAATCAGTCACTGGCATTATATAAAGCTTCAGAAACCAGTGTGTGCCATTTAGAAAGCAAACTGCCCTTTTAAGCTATGTAATAGATTATATTGCAGAAAAGAGTATGAAAGTGTAGATTCCTTTTGTTCTTAAGGGTTACATGAGAAGGTCACTGAGTACCTTGAAGTTGTGTAGAAATATTAAAGAAAGAACACTCAAACTGTTTTGTTAATATAGCCAAAGTACTTTAAATTTTATTTTGATAATCAGATCTATATTTTGACACCTGAAGGCAATCATTATATTTAACTTGCCACATTAATTCATTAATCAATCATAAGACTGGTTAGCCTTGCATTGCTGCTCCTTATGCTTCAGTTTTTGTTATTGCATAATCATTTTTGTGCCTCAAAATTCGGTCTTTATCTAAAAGTAAGTAATAATACTGTTGAAAATAGATAATTCAATAAAACTATTACAAATACAACAATGTCCTACCATTTCTGGAATTGAATTATTACACAATTACTTATTCCTAAAAATATTCTTCCCCATAAGTTATACTTAAGTACTGAGAAATTTATAAAATATAGAAAGTATAAACAAAATGATAATAATCATTTCTACCTCACATCTGCCATCTGCAGTCTTTATTTACTTTTACTTCTATACAACTAGGTCTATGCAACTAACGTAGGAAGACATTTACCATTCAGCATTGTTTCATTACTTCTTTACTTAAATTTATTGATAGTTTACTAAGCCATACTGTTTAAATACAAGTTAAAAAATTTATGGTATGTGTAAAATTAAATTGGAATATCTGTGGAATGTCATTCTTTTATTTGGGTAGAGAATAAAAATGATTTTTCAAATGTCTAAGTTTTTTATTCTCATTTTAGGTGAAAAGTACTTTCTCATAAAACTTTATCCTACAAAATTTTCCATGATATTCTGGTAATGAATAATACTGTATTTTAGCTCTTAGGCTAATAGGAACAATGAAACAGACATCCTGCATGTTTAAATTTTTCCTTTTCCTTTTAGAGGAAGGAAAATGTCAGCATTGCTTACCTGGGGATATGATGTAGAAGAAATCTTTAAATTCATCCATCCAAACTTCTGCCAGTCTTCTGTTGTTCTTATTAATGACATGGCCAGTGCCACCAGGGAAAGTATATGGAGTTGCCTTTCGAAAAACATGACCGACATGAGAGCAAGTGACAATCTCCAAAGAGCCTCCACATTGCCAGATCTAGGGAAAAGAGCAATTCCATGTAAAGGCCAGTAGAAATGATACAGTGAGAATACATAGCATGACCAAAGTTTCAACCATACCTACAGATGTTACACACATGGACACAGAATTTTAAGCTAAGATAATCACATGTTACAAAAGAAGGTAGTCTCTTTAAACAATGGTAGTACTGGGACTTTGGAACTAGGATGTAGCTCTTTTCAAGTCATTTTATTAGGTAACCCAAGTTATGGTGTACAGTTGTTACACACTGTTATTTAGCATATACTTTAACATCCAGATTCTGATATAAGTGAATCTCATTGTGAACTGATAGAGATGATGCAATATCAAAAATCTAAATTTGGTTTGAAGAAAAATCTATCAATTACCCTCCTTACATTTGGGATTGCAAATGCTTACCCACTCTCAGACATCAAAGTTGGTCTCATTTGTTGTATAAACATAGATACAATATAAATGATGACAACTTCGACTCATATCTCAATGTCAATGGGACATTAATTAGTATAACAAAACATTTACTGGTCACATTTTTTTTTTGCTTACCTCAGAGATAACCAAATATACCTGCCCATAAGTGAATTTTTGAGTCCACTCTCCTCTACCAGTCTGATCTTATTTTGTTCAAGGAATTTAAAAAAAAACTGTTAATGGTTATACCAATCTCCCAGATGGCTGATAAAATTAAATAAGAAATAAAGTAAAATCAAACTTATTGACATAACTGCTTTCTCTTTAACTTTTAAAAAAAATGCATTCAACCCATTATCCAACCTTGATAGTGTTCTCTGAGTTTTTTGTCTTGCCCAGTTCCCCCAGTAGTTAAGTCCCAAAGAAGAGGTCTACATTAACTATAAACTGACTAGCCTAGTAGCTCAGACTTTTTGTTAACTCTTATAACTTATATGAGCCCATTATTCTTGTCTATGCTAGCCATGTGGCTCGGTACCTTTTTCAGTGAGGCAGTCACATCTTGCTTATTCTTTGGCTGAGTCAGGACTGCAGAATCAACTTTCCTCTTCCCATAATTCTCCTGTTCTCATTGCCCCATATTTACTTCCTGCCTGTTTGTCCTGCCTATACTTCCTGCTTGGCTACTGGCCAATCAGTGTTTATTTAAACTATAATTGACAGAATACAGATCATTGTCCCTCAGCATGATAGTATTGTCTGTAAATTAATTTACAGATGACTCATTTGCTCAGGATGTTACTAAAAAACACCAGATCCTGGTTAGATGATGACTTCAACAACAGAAATGCAGTTTTAATGTCTGAGAAGTTGGGCCATCTATCATCATAAACTCATACAGATAAAGCTATGCTGCTATTCCCTCTTCTTACAACATCTCCATGTCTTTTGGATTAAGGTTTTACACACATGAACTAATTGCCAACTACTTACAGATCCATTTTCCATGTATAGTCATATGATTTCTGTCTGAAATTTATGTTGTTCTAAATCAGAAAGGATTTTTTTTTCAAAAAAAATTATGTGACTTTGCTTCACTGCTTGAATCCTTCAATGATTTCTCATTGAACTAAAAATATAAATAAAATTTCCTCATAGTTCCTCTAAGATGATCCATAAGTCTTTTCATATATAAACAACCTGCTATTTTTCTAGAACTACATTACACATTTTATTATATATCAAAGCCTTCTCATATTCTTACTTTATACCTATGGAATTCTATCATAACCCTTTTCCATTAAATGAGATGCCCCTTTCTCATTCTTATTCCAGCCAAAGCATGATCTCGCAAGAGCCGTTTCTATAGCCTGGGGAAATAACTCAATCATGCTGGTAGAGTATTCCCTCATGCATGAGTTGAAGTCCCAGAAACAATGTTGAATGATGTGCCTGTGTGGGTATGTGCACAAAGCTCCACATAGACACTCACAAATACATATAAGTTGAAAACAAAACCAAAAGATTTTTGAAAGATTTTCTGTATCCCTGTGCTTCTTTCTTTTTGCTTAGTTAGACTATAAAAAGGCAAAGATGACTGGTCATTTTTGTACGCCCAAGAGCCAAATATCAACTTGAGGCAGAAAGACAATTATTATGCTGCCAAAATGAGGAAATGAATCATTTAAAATTTAGCTATCAAGGTTAATATGAGAAAAAAATCACTGCTGGAAGAATGATTAGATAAGCACCTTTGGGATGCATATAAGTTACATATTGTGAAGTTTTAGCCATATGGATTAAGACAAATTACCTTGTCAAATGTGAGCTGTTGCATAGTTCTTGGAAATTAAGGGAGTTATTTGTAGGGTACCATACAGCACAAGAGTAAAATAAAATCTAATTTGCAGCTCATGGTGAACAAGGCCGTTGAGCGACACAAAAGCAACCTTACAAGCACTACTGACATCCTTCACATGGGATCGCACAGTAATCTCAAATTCCCTAGAAAAAGGTTTAGCAGAGTTCTTAGCATTTTCATGATAATCAGGTCTTTCTTAAAAGTGACAGTACTTCAGAAAAATAACACACAAATTAGTGAGCCAGAAATTTTAAGGTCTTATTATTATAAGGAGTTTCATATTTATTGGAAGAAAGACTTTCCTTCTTTTCCAGCGATTAGACCAACAACAACAACAACATAACAAACCAATAAGTGGGGTTCAGTGGAAAAAGGAGAAATTATCCTTTCCCTACCAGAGTGAATTCCATGAATAGCAAATGGGCTAGCTATTCCAGTACTGCCATTTGAACAGAGAAAAATGTGCTTAAAATGTTCTTGGAAAATCATCAAGCTGATTTTCATTTCTAGTGTAATAAAAATGGTGTCTAATCTAAAGAATCCAAAGAATCTGGATGTTATAGCAGACTTGGCAGGTCAGAAGACTAAGGGACTGGAAGTGTATCTAGCTTCAACTTGCTTCTGAACCTTATGTGTCAAACATGGTGCATAAAAATGAGAGCTATAGACTAGCAGTATAGGTAACCAACAGCTGTTTGCACAAGTAAGGAAGACACCTGGTGGCTCTCTGTTGTGACAAAGATTGAGACCATCTCTCTACAACTCTTGGGAGTCAGAGAGATTTTGCAAAGCAAAGCACAATTTTCAGAAAATGACAAAAATGAGCATTGAAAATGATCACCACCAAGAGGAGATGCATCTATACGGAGCCAATCATAGACACTCATAAGCTAATATATTATACATGATCTACCATTTCTCCAGCCCTCTCTTTTGCCTGACTTGGCTGGAGAGAGAACACGAATATACACTCAAAGGTCTTCAGTCATCATGGGCCCATGAGAAAGTCACGCAAATGTCAGCTACTGTTTACATAACAAGGCCTTTAGAAAGAACAGAGGGATTTTTAATAATTGGAAGCCGTCAGGAAACCATGGAGTTTGTCATAAATGGCAAGCATTAGCACTGCAAAAACTGCTGTCTTTGAAAGCATAAAAACATGATTGGAGAAAAAAATTAAGCACTATGAGTAAATAGTAAGTTATACAGCACAGAAAATTCAGATTGTACAATGCATCCGCCATCAAGCAATTATTGAACCTGTCCTGGGAATTCTCTCTCTTTATTTTTATATTTTATATTGCAAATGTGCATTAGAACTGGGGTCATTACGACACCCAGGTGACTCTGTATCTACTCTGTCAACTCCTGGCACTCTCCCAGCTTGAGTCTTATGAGTTCTATGATAATAATCGGGCTCAGGGCATAATAACCTCAAATATGTGAACATGAAATTAGGAAAAAAATAACTTCTGAAACAAAAAGGTAACGTTGATTTTCCCCAACCCGACTCTCCCATTTGACATATTGTCATAAAAAAATTCTCCCATGACCTGGATAACCTGAGTATCAGTCATACAACCCTCATTGTGTTTCTGTCCCTGCTTGGAGCCTAGGTGAATCTAAGCAAACAAAGTGGCTAAAACCTTTTACCTTCATCTCTCGTCTATTGCATTGCCATTCACTTTATTCCAGTCTTACTTCATAACTCATTCACTTCATTTTATTAAAATGAAAATGCACAACATTCTATGAGTCTTTGATCCTCATTTCTGAAAACTTTCCTCTCAGACAACAATTTTATTAATATTTTTTACTTCAAAAAGTTATCCATCTTGTGCAATAGGAATATCAGTCGCCTGGAACCTAGTAGAGTAAGGAAAAAAACTAATCTCCTCCCACTATACTCTGAGCATGCACACACCACAGATAATGGAATTTATTGAAGTAATGGTCCCAAAGCTTTCTGCCCTTTCTATCTTAATATGTAAGGTCAGAAGTGCTGGTTTTATGCTGTCCTGCTAAATGGCAATGATCATTTTTATGGTCATCCATTGGGTTATGGATATTTTTCAATGTTTAGAGGGGTAGGTAACAAGTTGTTATTGGTAATGTGTATTGATATTTCATTTGTATACTGATAAAGAAAGCTTGCTTGAAGATTAGAGAGTAAAACATCTGCCCTAGTCAGCCTTATAGACCTTATAGGCAGTGGTGACACGCACCTTTAATCACAGTATTCACACTAGTTTGCCCTAGAAATCAGGTGGTAGGGGTGCATGCCTTTAATCCCAGCCCCAGAGAGGAATATAAGTCAGGAAGAAACAGCTCTCAAACAGTTTCATTCCAAGGACTCCTGGTGGCAGGATCACCATTTTGGACTGAGGTAGAGGTAAGAGTCAGTGGTTGACTGTTTTAGTTTTTTGACCTTCAGGTTGAACCTGAATAACTAGTCCTGGGTGTTTATTATTAATGCTACATTTGGCGCATAACATTTTTGGTTCAAATTTATGAAAATGCCATTTGCCTGAGGCTTTTTAGCCACCTGCATAGGCCAAAGCTGAACACAAAATAGCCAACAAGACTTGGGAGGAAAACTAGTGCTCTCAACTCCCATCCATCCCAGCTTAGTTTTCTCTTCTTCCCTGCCTGTCTGCCCATGACTTCCTGTGGCATTGCTAGCTTGCTACCACCTCACGTGGCACCCCCATAGCATCCCTTGGCTCCCCACATCTTCCTGTGGCTTCCACATTCCCTAATGCTTGCCGCCAACCCTGTGTATAGCTCCCATGTGACTACCATAGCTTCCCATGGCTCCCACAGTCTGCACACACCTGCTGCATGACTACCCTGACAGACATCTTTAACAAAGATCTGTTCAGTTTGGGTTTGAGTTGTGTTTAGAAATCCCACAAGTTAGTGACATTGGAACAAGTAACACCAGAGCTCCAGCAACTCTGGAATGCTTTATAGGTATAGATGCGACCTCTGCTGGCTCACATGGTTATTATACCTTAAAATGGATTTTAATGGAGGTAAGTCATCTGATAGTGGCAAATAATATCACTATCCAGGAATTGAGTACCTGTAATCATTTTCTGACCAGGAATGCCTTTTTTTCTTTAAAAAAAAATGCTAAGCAGGAGTGACTAGAACCAACTCCACGGCCCTGACTGTTCCAACCAATCCAACATGGCAGAAGTGTGTTCACTGCCCCTTTGACCCATGCTCTCCGCCCCCAGCTCCAGGGATGCAGTGGGTAAATGTTGCCATTAAGCAACTTGTAGCACTCTGCTAAAAAAAATCCATTTAAGTGCAGGACCTTCCGAATGAGCCAAAGTTTGTTCTACCAGCATGAACCAAGAAGCTGTTCCTCAAAGAGGCTGTGCTTTTTTTTTTTTGCTGCTAACACTGAGCCAGATTTGTGTGTGGCTGCTTATTTGTTTCCAGCAGCTCAGCCACAAAATAATTATACAGAAACCACATTAATTGTAATATTGTTTGGCTAATAGCTCAATCATATATTTGGCTAACTCATGTCTTATATTAACCCATCTCCATTCATCTGTGTATCTCCATGAGGCTGTGGCTTACTGGGTAAAGTTCAGGCGTCTATCTATAATGGGGCTATATGGCTTTTTCTTACTCTGCCTTCTTTCTCTCAGCAGTTCAGTTTTCCCTGCCTAGCTCTGTTCTGCCCTGCTATAGGGCCAAAGCAGTTTCTTTATTCATCAACCAAGAAGGACCCACACAAACACCATTTCCCCTTTTTCTGTTTAAATAAAAATGAAAGTTTTAACTTTAACCTAGTAAAATTGCATATAACAAAACAGGTAGTAAGCAAGAATTACAGTTAAAATGTTTGTATATACTTTATCTTTTATTATAACGAAGGAAAACTATAATTATAGCTATCTAAAAGGGGAAATTGTGTGAAAAGTCCTTCTGCATATGTGTTGCTTTTATTGGTTAATAAATAAAGAAACTGTTTTGTCCATAAGCTTAGCAAAATACAGCTGGGAGCGGAAAAGTAAACTGAATGCTCAGAGAAAAAAAAGGCAGAGTCAGGGAGATGTCATGTAGTCACCAGAGGGTAAAGATGTGAGTTGCCAGCTGGAAATTTACAGTAGGCCACAAACCTCATGATAAAATATAAAATAATAAAAATGGGTTAACTTAATATGTAAGAGCTTGCTAAAAAATATGCTATAATGATTGACCAATAAGTTAATTAATACAGTTTCTGTGTGGTTATTTCAGGAGTCTGGACAGCTAAAAAACAAACAAGTAGCTTCCCTACAAGTTAAGAAGACTTCTCTTAAAGGAGCCATGCCTTTGCTTGCCTCCAGCAAACAATCTATCTGAAAAAAAAAAATGCAGCTACCAAAAAGTGCTTAACTCTGTTCTTGTGTCTAGAATACCTTCCTACTCTCTTTCAGTTTTATGTGGATGTAGTTGCTCACATTGGCATGACATTTGTAGACCAAGATTGCTTGTTCATTTTGCAACTCTTCAAATCTGAATAAGGATGATGTGGGATTCCCCTCTGTATGCAATGAATATATTTTATTACCATTGGTTAATAAAGAAGCTGTTTTGGCCAATGGCTTAGCAGAATAAAGACAGGTAGGAAATCCAAACTATATATATATATATATATATATATATATATATATATATATATATATATAGAGAGAGAGAGAGAGAGAGAGAGAGAGAGAGAGAGAGAGAGAGAGAGAGAGATGCCACATGTGGCTGCTAAAGGAGGACCTACCCAGTAAGCCACATCCTCGAGGTAATACACAGATTAATAAAAATGGGTTAGTTCAAGATGTAAGATAAAGCCAGAAATAAGACTGAGTCATTGACTGAACAGTGTTATATTTAATATAGTTTCTGTGTGATTATTTGGGTCTGAGCAGTCAGGAAACCAATGAGCAGTCTCCACCTACATGTGACTACCTTAGTGATTACTCTGCCAGTTTCTTTAGTAAATATTTTGAAAGAAAGATTTAAAAAATGTGAACAAAGAGAGGAATTTTAAGGCCTCTAAGAAGAATGTGCATGACAGGTGTGGACACTTACCTCTTGCCATCACAGTACTCTGGGAATTATTGCAAAACAACATGAATCAATACCAAAGTATGCACTATGAAACAAATAGAGTTGTCTTTTATTGACAAATTCCTCTGTAGTCCACCTCTCCCTTAAACTTACTATGTAGCTGAGGAAGACTTTTAAATTTGGATTTTCCTGTATACACCTTCCAAATGCTAGTATTAGAGTCCGGCAATGCCAAGTCTGTTTTAGGCAGTGCAACATTCGCAGTAGGCAAGCAAGCTCCAATCATATCATAAACAGAAATGTTCTATGTTGCCTCTACGTTCTATATTTGTAATATTTTGTCAGTGCTCATGCCCTTAACTTTTCTATTGGAACAAAATTGTGATCATAGAAACTATTTGGAGGTTCTGTTGCTTAATTCAGGAGCAAGTAAAATGACTGCTTATCGCACATTTAATTTTTGCTGATATAGTGTTGCTGTTTATTTTCTTATAAAAAACACACTAAAATCTTGAATTTTACTATTCTCTAAAAATTAGAATATCAGTATCTTAACAGTTTACTTTAACAACGATGAGTTTAAAGCTATAGTCAATGATTCTTTCAAGTAGAATACAATGGTATGTTTTCTTAAGTCATTTTATAAGAGCTGAATAAATAGGAAAAACTGAAAAGAACATTTGTCTTAGCCAGATAAACTAGTAATACTCGGACTTCTTTATATAATCAAGCATATCTGATTGTTGATTTGAGACTTCCAAAAGATTAATATTTATGTATTTTATCTCTGTTAACCAAATTTGATTGTGTATAAATATATTCTTTTATCCATAGAAAATTAAAGCTAGTAACTGTGATTGACTCCAGATTTTTTTATAGATATCCTTTGATGATTTGTAGTAGATAATCAAAAAGTAAAATTGTACATTGCTCATTTGATCATCTATTTGATTTTCTCCCCACTGCCAAGGAAAAAATTAAGTAACTTACATTATCTTTTTCATGTGTTTTGGCACCTACAGTAGTGACATTCTAATTAAGGATCATACAATTCACAAACAGCTGGTTTTGTGACTTGTGCTTATAATTTCAGAGCTCCAGAGACTAAGGTTGGAGGACCCCTACAAGTTCAAGTCTAGCCTGGGCAGCATACTTAGTCTCAGACTAGTCTAAGTGAAAGTATAAGACCTTGTCACAAGTAAATAAATAAACAACAAAGATACTTGTCATAAGTCAACATGTGTAATTGTGCTTCAAGAGGAACTCTTTCGAAATTAAAGTTGAGTCAGACTGTTGCAGGCAGCTACCTGTTATTCTGAGATTCACCTTCTTCCATGCCTGCCACCATCTCTGCACTGAACTATTATGACATCTTCAATAATTAAACTAAATGGCATATAGTGGAGGAGACGTGAATCAATGGTTATGTGTGTTTTTAGAAAGTGAGATTAGATTCCTGCTCAACTGACCCTTACCAGTTGAATGACCTCACTTGCTTTTTTTCTGTGCTTTAGGTTGTAGATAATAAAAACGATTGGGCAGATGTACTCAAGAGGGCTGCTGTGATGATTAAGGCAAACTAGGGCACGTAAAGATATTTAGTCTTTATATGGAAAATGAATTTGAACACAGTAGACTGGAGAGATGTATTAAGGAGTGATTGCAGTAATCTAGGGGCGAGATGATAATGTCCTATGGTGATGATAATGAAACAGAGAGGCGTGTAATAGCCTGACACAATTTAGGGAATTAAAATTATGAATTAATGCATGTGTTTTTTGAACCATTGTGTCATCTATCAGCCTTAGCTCCCAAGCTTGTTCCAGTAAACATTGCTTGTCTATGCTGTCTTTCATTGATCTGTTTTCACTGAAATAGAACGCTACCTCCCTCTGTAACATCCCATTCAGCTCTTTATTTTTAGTTTAGTATTTAGTTAAATATTTATATATTTTTTTATTTTTTGAGGTCTTATTTATACATAGTTGTATGAAGCTATGTGTTATAAATATACACACATTATATCTTGGAAGCGTCATGTTTTACTTCGTAAATAAATGCAATTTAGATAGTAAAAGATCTGAACTTAGTAAGACCAACCAGTAGTCTATGCTATAGCTAAAACAAAATGTCAGTCTAAGTAGGTTCATAGTATATAATGATTGATTAATTCATTAAAGGGTGCATAGGGAAATATGAAGAATTGCATGATACCCCCAAAACATGTTTGTCACACAACTGACTTAGAAGCAATAATTATTGCTTTCCTTGTCCTTGAGAAGATAAATTGGTGATTCTGATAGCATATACTACATTCACCATGAGTACTTCACTCTCCATTTTGTGTACTCACACACAGAAATACACACACACACAGAGAGAGAGAGAGAGAGAGAGAGAGAGAGAGAGAGAGAGAGAGAGAGAGAGAGAGAGAGAGAGAGAGAAATAGAACAGGTAGATGGGTGTCAAATTCTATATAATTCCTATAATTGTAAAATATTCTGCAAAAGCCTCCACTGGTACAAAGCAGATTCATGAAACCACTATTCTTATTTGGTAGTCATATTCAGTAGGAAGTTTTACTTCACTATAGCCTAAAACTTGGCAGCTTTTCTGCTTTACTGATTCTTTTCTTATACAATATTTTGATGATATCCTTTCCCCTCCCCAAATCTTCCCCAACCCTGCCCATCTTCTTAAATATCTGACTTTATTTTCACTCCCCACTCTTTCCCCTCTCAAAAACAATACAAAATAATACAAACAAAATTCAATATAAACTAAATAAGGAGGAGGAAGAAGAAAAAGAAAGACAGGCAGGCATGCAGGCATGCAGGCAGGAAGGCATGCAGGCAGGCAGGAAGGCAGGAAGGCAGGCAGGCATGCAGGCAGGAAGGCAGGAAGGCAGGAAGGCAGGAAGGCAGGAAGGAAGGAAGGAAGGAAGGAAAGAAGAAAAGAAGGAAGGAAGAGAGGAAGGAATATCCTATTAAAACAAATCACACATACACATAACAAAACAGAGTTGCTTTATGTTAGGTAGCTGTTACTGAGCATGCGACCTGATAATTATTTTGACTGGGGGATGCCATCTTTCTTTATTGGTTGAGCTGTGTTCTACTTTACTTTACTTTGTAACAGTTTATTCATGTAATTTGTAAGTCACCAGATCTGAGTTCATTTTTTTTCTGATATTTTCTTTGAGACAAGTTCTTGTTATTTAGTCCAGCTGCCCAAACTCATGTTCCCCTTGCATCTGCCTCCTTAGGGTTAGATCACAGATGTGTGCCACTATGTCTGACAATGAAGTCACATCTTGGAGTGAATAGAATTGAAGATGAGGATTTGCCTATATCAAATTGTTGTGGCCTTTATGTTGTCAGCCTCCAGGGGTAACAAAAAGATCAAGCCTGCTGAGAGACTCTATCCCGTACTTTATACTTTATAACTTAATGCTTCATTTTGTTTTAAAATATCATGGATCATACCTAAAGCTTATGCAGGCTAATCGAGACCTGAACCACTAAGCTATAACTCAGCACAGTCGAATACTGCTTTAGGGAAAAGAAATTATTTGTGTGGAAAATAACATAATGTAGTATACTTAAAATTATAAGGATACATTCTGTTGTTGAACAAGACATAAAGCAATTATAGAATTTGTAAATGATACTAAATCTGAGCATCCGTAGAAATTTTAGAATTAAAAAAAGAGGAAGGAAGACTGAAAATGTTTTTAGAACCATAAAAATAAAACCCCAAATTTTAATGAATTCATACCTACTTGGGAAAGTTAAATTTACCTTCTCTGTATTAGAAGAACATGATAAAAATAACCACTTTGGGGAAGCTGGGGAGTTGGCTCGGTTAGTAAATGCCACATTGATAAGAGAACCTGAGTTTAGTGCCTAGAGAACATGAGAGAGAAAGAATATGGTGATTTATACTTACAATCTTACCTTTAGGTATATAGAGACTTGTAGATATTAGAGCCTCCCTAGCCATCCAAACTACTCAATGGCAAGTTTCAGGCCAGTCACTGACCTTGTCTCATAAAAAGACAGTCTGGTTCACAGGTGTCGATACTGGGTAAGTATGATAGTTGTTTCCCTCATTTAGAAGCTTGCATGGCACCTTCTGCTACTACCTTAGGGATGGAGGAGACGTTCAGGTCAGTACCTGGTCAAGTGACTGCTGGCCTTCTGTCTGAAGTGCATGGTGTCTTTAGCAATAGGGACTTAACTTCCCCATCTTACAGGGCACCAAAAGGCAACAGTAATGTTCTCTGGTGTAGTTTTGGTAGGTGGTTTTTGACTCTTGGGGAGAGCATTGTTAGATTTAAATTTTCAATTAAATTATATATTCATTTTTATATTTATAGAGACTCGTGTGTACTGTATGGTTGGGGGAAGCTAGTTAATAGTGTGACTGTATGCTTACTGACGTTATTATGTCTTGCCATGGGCCAAAGCAGGTAATACTATTCAGCTATGGAACCCAACATCCTTGAGAAATCTCCTCATGGCTACTAACCCTGCCATGTCATTAGTACTTCACCATATTATATGATGACATACTTCTTAAGCTGGGATTTCAAAATGGCCTTAATGAATGCTGACCCTGAGAGTTTTCCTTCATGAATTTAAAGAGAAAGCTGTGGGGATGCAGCAGACTACTATAGGAAGGTGAACTTCAGGCCACACAATTACTTTGTAGCACACCATTCCCAAGCTACTCTCTCCCGGTGTTATTCCCTTAAGATGAAGAACCAAACCTGGTCAGAAAAAGCTCAGACAAGGGCACAGAATAGGTAGGTCACACCCAAACACTTGGGATTTCTGTCCTGGGATTTGCAAACAAGATGGAGGAGGACAGGGGGCGAAGGTGGAGGCAATGGCATTAGGAGGCATTTCTGTTCTTCTCTGTTGTGCTTGAGCCCCTGATCCAATCCTGCCGCATTAGGATGTATTCAATCCACAGGACTGACTGCCTACTTTGTTTACAGAAACTCTGTACTCATTTGACGCCCTGGGGGTACTGTGGTTCCTATGTGTTTTTTTTTTCCTATGTGGTTTTTTAATATTAAAATGTATTGTATCTTAATGTAGTAAGTTAATTTTTGTTGTACTATATTGGTTGGAATTTTATTAAAATAAATTGTATTATACCATATTTATATGTTTAAGAGAAAAATTATATAACATAGAATATATGCACTATTATACAGCACAAAATCTAAGAAAGAAAATAAAAGAAAAAAAAGACGGGGTCGAGAGATGCCTGCAAGTCGCACATACAACAGGATGCCAGAACAGCTAAGGTAACACCATGGCCGCGTAGCGATATACAGGTTATTAGAAATGATTAATTTACAAGTTAGAGCAATCCAGTAATAGCCTAAGCCGTTGGCCAAACAATTATATTAATATTAGCCTCTGAGTGATTGATTAGTCTATAAGTGGTTGCGGGCATTGGCGGGCGGGAGAGAAGTTGGTGTAGGGGGCCCCGACGAGACAGAGAAAAGCCTCCGGCTACATATGATTCCTTATGACTTTTTTTCAGACAATCCTCATTGTTATTCTACCCTTCTTTCTCCTTCTGCATTTATCTCTAAGTAGAGCCCACATTTTTTCTCATTTCCTCTCTCAGATGATTTGTATTCTGCTCTTCCCTCCTCTATTGATCCCCGATCCAGCCAATGGTCCCCTTTTACTTTTCTGATTTCTGCAGTTGTTAAAGGATATGCACTCACACTTGAGAGCAAAAACCATTAAGTGTGCAGCTGTGGCTGTAACCCACTGCTTTCTAATTGAACTTGAGAACCACTAACTAGAGGGAAATAATAAATGAAGTCTGGTACTGGAAACTTAGTAAGCTACCTGGGGCTAGTGAAGTTACGGACCTTGGAGGAGAACTTACAATCACTATTGTTAACCCAGCCTAATCCCTAACTACATTCTAAATACTTATCTTTATGCCCAGCTGTAGGTACAGTCTTTGCCCGTCATTAAGCAAACTTCTCTTTGAAACAGATGAAGATAACGACAACGAATCAAACTACAGAGTTGTGGAACCCAGTTCCAGTGTATCCGTCTGCAAAACAAATCCTACACCTATAGGTTCAGGAAATAATTAAAAAGAGGGGCGCCAGAATATAAGACAGCAGTATGTGAGGTTGTCTACTAACAATGACAGAAGCTGTACTCATGGAGTCTTACGAACCAGACTGCCAAAACATAGGATGAACTGGGGCAACACAAATAGACATGCTAATGAGGATGGGGAAAGACAAGGTGACTTCAACCCCTAACAAAGAATGACAGCCAGTTAAGGAGTGCTGAGTGGGAGAAACGGCTTTCCCCTGAGAAGATCATAGTGGTTAGAAGAGAACAAATGATCTACACTGAAAACTTGGATGTGAGTAACATTATGTAGTCTGAGATGTCATATATATGCATTATGTAGGCATGTAAAAAAATTCATATAAAAGAGAAGGTCAGAAAACTGAAGGAGAGTGAAAAGGTTTGTACAGGATGATTTGGAAGGGGAAAGGGGAGGTGGAAACAATGTAATTATATTATAATCTCCAAACAATAAAAAAGTGCTGGCTACCACAGTATGCAACACCAAACTTTCTAAAGCAAATCTACTTAGGTTTGAAGCTTCTGAATGCAATGACTAACTTTTTTTTTTTTTTTGCTAAATGTCGAAAAGTTTAGTTTTAAAAAGGTGAATGATTTACTGATTAAAATCAAGGATTTTCCTATCACCATTGTTTGTCATATAAATATCAAATAAGCATAGCTTTGGATTGTATTGTATGAAGATATGATTGTGGTTGATTTGCTTACCTGAATCTCATTAAAATACTAAATAAATTTTGGCATGGGATTAGGGCAAAAATTTCAACACTTACTGAAATGTATCTACATATAATTCTGCCATTTTGTACACTCAAAGAATTGTTCATATCAGTAACAATTAGAAAATCAAAACAGCTCAATTCTAAAAAAAAAGAACATATTCAATATCCTAAAACATTAGATATCAACCTTCCTAATGTTGCGATTGTTTAAAACAATTTCTCATGTTGTAGTGATCCCCAACCATAAAATTATTTCTCTGGCTACTTCATAATTATAATTTGGTACTGTCATGAATTTTAATGTAAACATTTATGTTTCATGATAGTGTTATTTATTAATTTGAAAAAAAACACTGTAAAGTTTTCACATGTCTATTATAAGAAAGGTGTAGCTAAGTTCAGTGAGGGGTTTTGAATCCTGGCCATGAACAGAATAAGCTTGGTGTGAGTGATATCTTCTTCAGTCAGTCCTTTCCTTAATAGTATGATATACTACTCTACTGTCAAACGCATGTAGATGACTAGACTTTCATATTTCCAGTTTGTCCATTTACAATTCAACTTGTTTGTGGGTCACTTGAAAACAAAACCCGGATATCAATCCATAAACCTACGAACACCTGATTTTTGACAACGACACAAAAAATATAAAACGGAAAAGTGAAAGCATATTCAACAAATAGTGCTGGTATAACTGGATACCAACATGTAGAAGAATGCAAATAGATCCATATCTATTGCCATGCACTACACTCAATTACAAATGGATCAAAGACCACACCATAAAAGCAACCACGCTGAATCTCATAGAAGAGGAAGTGGGAATTACACCTGAGCACATTGGCACAGGAGAAAAGTTTATAAATATAACTCCAGTAGCACAGACACTGAGAGAAACCAATAAATAAATGGGACTTCCTGATATTGAGAAGCTTCTGTATAACAAAGGACACAGTCAACCAGACAAAATGGCAGCCTACAGAATGGGAAAAGATCTTCACCAAGCCCATAGGGGGCTGATTTCCAAAATATACAAAGAACTCAAGAAATTGGTCATTAAAAGAACAAATAATTTAATAAAAAAAATGGAGTTCAGACCTAAACAGAGAACTCTCAACAGAGGAATCTTAATTGGCTGAAAGACACTTAAGGAAATGTCTAACATCCTTAGCCATCAGGGAAATGCAAATCAAAACAACTCTGAGATTTCATCTTACAACTGAAATAATGGCCACGATCAAAAACAGTGATGACAACTTATGCTGGAGAGGATGTGGGGTAAAGGGAACACTCCTCCATTGCTGGTGGGAATGCAAACTGGTACAGCCGCTTTGGATATTAGTATGGCTATTTCTCAGAAAATTAGGAAACAATCTACCTCAAGACCCAGCAATACCACTTTTGGGTATATATCCAAAAGATGCTCAATCATACCACAAGGACTTGTGTTCAACTATATTCATAGCAGCTCTATTTGTCATAGCCAGAACCTGTTTCATGTTCGGAAACAACAAGCCCATCATCTACAATTTAATTTCTAGTGGAGATAGTCCTGCTATTAACATGACAGCATTTTGTCATGTGTGTACTATTAATACTTTTCCCTTTCAATAATTTTTGTTCCTGCAATTTTCTGACCTTTATAATCAGTGTATGACAGAACTGCACTTTCTAGATTTATTATTCTACATTTTATTAGGGTTTTGATATTAGAAATCCCCATCTCTCCTTTAGACCTACTAGGGCAACACACAGATATGACTATGTGAGGGCAAGTCTTCCACTTTTTGATTAAATTATTTGTGTGAATAGTGAAGGCTGTTAATGATGAACACAAACTAGTTTCCAGGATATTGAAAATCCCACAACAGAAGGCAGTTCTACTAAAAAAAAAAAAAAAAAAAAAAAAAAAAAAAAAAAAAAAAAAAAAAAAAAAACTAAAAAAGAACAAAATCTAGTGACTAGATTCACATATTTAAAATAATAATTTCTTTTCTATGATGTATGTGTTACTAGGAAAATATCTTTAGGAAAGACAGTAGTGCATTTCATAAGAAAATGGTCTTACTCTTTTATCTTTAGTAGTTAGTAAGCTTGAGGCCTAAGAGTCCTAGAAGTTTGGGGAACTTTAAAAATATACTTATGGGAAAATATTTTAGAAAGTCATATGTTTAGACTATGTGATTCCTTTGTTTTATAATTAACATTTCGAATAAATCTTTACTGTGAGTATATAGATATAACCAAATACTGGGAAAAAATAGCCAATGATTTGTTAAATAACACTCCACACTTGTAGGTTGGTTTCATCCTGTACTTGATAATAAGATTGTTTGAAATCAGAAACATCTAACTTCTTATTAACGAAGAGCTCACGGCAACTGCATGAGGCTTCTCTAGAACTCACGCCCATATAGCCCCCTTTAAATATTAGTAGACCACACAAGCACCTAGTTACAGTGTATGGCATCTCTTGTCCATTTGGAGATGCCAGAAATATATACAATGAACTCAGATAAAGAATACTCTATACCCCAGAAAATAGTTGTCCTTTGTTCATGAGATTCCTCACCATATAACCTCACCCAACTTTACTTGTCTCATTTTAGTTGAAGTGAGGTCTCTGGTGCAACTTGTAAAATAATTCTCCCATGTAACGTGGAAAGTGGTCATTCTGTGTAACTTGTAAATTGATCCTCCTGTGTAAGTTCATTGGTTCTCCTGGGTAACTTGTAATGTGGTCCTCCTGTGTAATTTGCAAAGCAGTTTTCCTGTGTCTTTTGTAATGAGGTCCTTCTGTGTAACTTGGAAACTGGTCAAGTGATTTGCCACCATGATGATGGATTTGAGGGTTGGGAGTGACCTTTCTCTCCTCTCCCGCATTTTTTTCTCAAAATTTGACTTGGTATCTGCTCAGCAAATACACATTGCCTTTGTGTCAAGCATCCTATTGATCAGAGAAGGAATAATAAAACATTTTTTTCATCAAGTTGAATTGTAAATGGTAGAACTGGACATAGCAAAGTCTAGTCATCGACATGCATTTGACAGTAGAACAGAATTTCGTACTGTCAAGGAAGGGACTGACCCAAGAGAATATCACTCATGCCACATCTACCACGTTCACGGCTAGGATTCACAACCCCTTCACTGAAAACAGGTACACCTTTAGGTGGGGAAAGGGCCACAAGTAATTCTAATGCCATCCATGAAACGTTATGGTTCTCTTTTAAACATTGTCTTACAGGAATACTTTTATCAGTAAGACAAGTATAAAACATAAAAAACAACAATAAAAAATCCACATAGGTATATCTCAAGTACTCATTAAAAAGTCCTCAAACCCCACTTAGAAAACAAGATATAATAGTAGCGTTTTGGATTAATAAAACTAATTAATAGCAGTTAGTGTCGACCACATTGCTGACTGGAAATGAGTTCTTAATTATGAGAAGCTGAGAGTATAGGTTAGTGGCAATGCACTATGCTCGGTTTACAACATCAAGAGTATGTTACGTGTTTGTGTGTGTACAGATACATGAAACAACAACATTTAACATATTACCCTGCTCCTATAGTCAGTGTAAATAGCAATGTTTTCACACAACATGTTTAAAGCATAATAAAGATAATTCTTCTCGTTCCCTATTCTTGCAAGATACCATTCATTGACATTTAAAGTTACTTTTTGTTAAATGTTTCTGATGAAAAGTTAGTAAAAAAAATCTTTTCCTCTTATTGAGCACCAATGTCAGTGGAATCTCCTCTTCCACTTTTGTTGTGTTAATGAAGGCTAGATTAGACCTCCAACTCATTTACAAATAGAAACATCTCAACCAGATTTAGCTTTCTTTCACCTCCCTCAGGAAGACATTTTCTTCTCTTCTAATGTTAAACACTACCCTGGACTTCAAGAACTCAGAATACAGGCAATAGATCCAAGAGATGAGGCTTTGAATATCAGCACTACCAATTGCTAATCACAAATCTTTTTCTATGCTGCTCAAATTATTCAGCTATATAATATAAAAGGAGGAACTCACACTATTCTGATAAGGATGTAGGCAAATAAAGAATACGCAACTTTCTTACTAACTAAAAGTATTACACACATTACTTTATCACCTCCATATTAGTCCTCCAAGATTTCAGGTATTTATTTCATCAATTATCCATTATATTTCAATATCACATTGCATTTAAGTATTTGCTATCAGTCTATATTTTCTTTTATTACTCTATGCTAAAAGGATAGAAAATAAAAAATAATAACTTGGATCATATTTACCCCTTAAGTTGTTTTGCAGTTTCTTTCCTGCTTGCTGGTAAATGTGTTTTTAAAGTTTCTCTTCCCTTACATATCTTCAAAATCCAATTACCTTATCTTATTTTCCAGAATTCCGAATCCATCATCCAGAACTGCTCATGAAGCCTTTTATGAGCTTTCATTATTCTTACTTTCTTGCTTCTCTGCGGTAGCTGACACTATTGACAATCACCATAACTTTCTAAGTTTTTTGTGACATTATATTAGTTCTTCTCTGACAGCTTTGCCTTCAGTTGCTCTTCCTTCTCCCACCCCTGAATGGAGGTGCTACTTAAGGACGTGCCCTGCTCTGTTACTTTTCCTATTTTCTCTCTTGGCAAAGCCAGTCATGTTCAGATAGTTCTTTACTTATAAATGCTGTTGAGCTACCTTTCAAATCTGTCACCTCGCCTTTACTTTGCCTCAACTCTGCCTCACAAATTCTAACTTCATCAGGTTTATCTTTAACTTTACATGACCTTAAGGAGTCTAGAGTTTCCATTCATGTGGTGACAAAGTATTGAGTTCCTGGGGTCTTTCTGCTGAGTTACAGAGATGAACAAGGAAGAGTCACTGTCCGCAGGGAAAATCACTAAACCCAAGCATGTCATTGAGGGGTTTGTGAAATGAATTTCTAAATAGTCTGCTTATTAAAGTTTTTCATTTAAAACATTCCAAAAATCCTGATGATTTCTCAAAATCTCTTGCACTTTAGTCACTTAAGAAATAGACTACCTTAATTAAGATATATAATTCCTTGTTCCCATATCCACCCTTCCTATATCCCGTGAGGAGTGCGTTTTCCCATTGAGACGGTGGGACAGATCTAACGGGAGACCACCAAGTCCAGTTGGAATGGGACTGATGGAACAGGGGACCAAACCGGACTCTCTGAATGTTGCTGACGGTGGAGGAGGACTGAGAAACCAAGGATAACGGCGATGAGCATGAACTTTACAGCATGGACGGGCTCACTGTGAGCCTTGTCAGTTTGGTTGCTCACCTTCCTGGACCTGGGGGGAGTTGGGAGGACCTTGGACTTAACATAGTGAAGGGAACCCTGATGGCTCTTTGGCTTGGAGAGGGAGGGAGTGGGGGTATGGGTGGAAGGGAGGGGAGGGAAGGGGGAGGAGGAGGGGAGGAGATGGAAATTTTTAATAAAAAAAATTTAAAAAAGACAAAAAAAAGAAATAGACTACCAAGTGGTTTAGCTGTTAAAATAGAGAACAACAACAAAAAATAAATGCAGAATTGAATTGCTCGATTAAAATAAAGAGAAGGTATAAAAGACTGAGTATTGCTTCATTATAAAATGACTAAATAAATTTAAATGTAGGAAAATAATGGAATGAGAATCACAGAAAGAAATTTATTACCAAAGAGCACCCTGTTGGCACTAAAAAGGGTTAATAACCTCACGATACAATTTTCTATCCATTTTAGCATATTTGTAGTAAAAATTAGTGGTTAGTTGGAAAATTAATGAAAGCATTTTTAGAATCTTTAATCTATCTAGTCAGATTTTTACAGGTGGTGAATAGTGTGAAGTTGCTGATTTTTAGGGATAATTAAAAATCTGTTAAAATCTACAATCAGCCTTTCACTGATCCTTAATTACTCTTGCATTTATTCTTAACACTCAATTTTGAAGTTAAATCAAAGTCTCCCCTTAGTACCATGTCACACCTCAGAGTCACTCCTATCTGGAATCTGCT